>NC_141539.1:70850000-71583750 GCF_021556685.1 Rattus norvegicus | reverse complement strand
GGGGGCTTCAGTTCACCAGGGTTCCAGATGGCCTTTTGTGTTTTCCTCTGGCGTCTGAGATGTGTGCGCATAGAGCAGTCTCTTCTGGTTTCCCAAGGTTGTCTGCCTCTCTGAAGGTTTAGCTCTCCCTCCCACGGGATTTGGGTGCAGAGAACTGTTATCCGGTCTGTTTCCTTTAGGTTCCAGGGGTGTCTCAGGCAGGGGTCCTGCCGCTCCTGGGCCCTCCCCAACGGGAGCCCAGAGGCCTTATACAGTTTCCTCTTGGGCCAGGGATGTGGGCGGGGTGGGCAGTGTTGGTGGTGTCTTCCGCTCTTCAGCCTCAGGAGTGCCCACCTGACCAGGCGGTGAGGCCTCTTTCCCAAGGGGCTGGGAGCAGAGAGCTGCTGCCGGCTGGGATCCGCGGGCGTGGGACCTCCGGCAAACACAGGACGTGCCTGGTCCTAGATGAACTCTGCCTCTGTGTGTCCCGATCTCACCAGGCAGCTCTCTTGTAGCAGACAAGTTGGTCTTACCTGTCGTCCCGAGGCTCAAGTTTGCTCGCGGGGTGCTGCCCACGGGCTCTCTGCGGCAGCAGCCGACTCGCTAATTCTTTTACCTGGTCTTTCTATTCTTAATTATTTTGATTATGTTTGAATACCAGTTTATAAGGACTCATAAATAATTTAGAAGTCAGTAAATTATATAGCACTAAAGTCATTGTAATAACTGTTTTGTGTAAATAATTATGATATAATTAATTTTCCTTTTTCGTGTGTTTAAGCTAACACTATTTGATATACTATTAATTTCATGTTATATGACTCAGAGAGTACAAATTCATGATTTATGTGGATCCTAAGATAGCACTTAAAATAATATAAAAGAATAAAACCATAATTTCAATATTTTTTATTAATACTGTCAAAAGAACAATTAGACAATGGACATACATTATTTAAAATGTAAAATTATATGCATTCTGTAAATTAAAACTACACTCACTAATTTACTGTATAAAATGGAAATAAAGAATTTATGAACAAATGAAGTTTGGCAAGACAATATTGAATTAGAATTAAAGTGAAGAGAATCTCTGAGTTGATAACTATTTAGAATTCACAAGCATGCCCTTTTCTCATAATTCTATCTCAAGGTTCACTAAAATAACTATAAAACTTTTGACCCAAACTCTCATGTGATAATAAGTCTGGTTTAATTAGTCAGCATAAGTGTCCTAGTGAAAAGTATGCACGTTTTACGTGCTCAGTAGAGTGTCATGCTAGTGATAGTTGAGTGTCATAGTAGGAAGAGTTCAGTGCTTTATGTAAGAGATGTGGTTTTCCTGATAAAAATCATATAGATTTATTCTTTTATATAAGTGTTCATTTTCACATCACATAGTAGCTAAAAGAAGAGTAATTTCATCTTCTATTTTCTTCTCCAGTTTAACATTCCTCACTCAAACTTCATCACTGGTAGGTTAAAAATAGTATTTTATTTATTTCATATTTATTTATTCAGCCCTGTGGATCATTTAATACAAATAGAGCCTTTGAACTTCATTAACTATATGTTCAGTTTATAGTCAAAGAAATATGTTTTTCATGTGCACACATTTCTCACCAAATCTATTGGCTATCATTAGTTTTACTTTTAAAGCCTCATTGATATGGCATGGTTTCTTAAAGTTTTGAGAAAGTGCATTTATATTATCTATTCCTTTTCACTTGCAGAATATTTAGCCACAATATTATGAGTAGTGTGTTTCATATTTTGCTCTTCTTTGTTCATCACTTCAGTTACAAATAGCTATATAATATATTTTCTTATGTCTTTGAAAGTATCACCTTTAAATAGTCTCCAATTTAATTCCTATAGTTTTACAGATTTCTTTCTCACAAATCACAGCAAGATTTTTTTCAGGCTCTACATAAAATAATTTTATCCTAGTCGTCACACAAGTTTTTCATGAGATTCATTTTTAGAATATACATATTCTAAAACAATATGTATTTTCATAAAAGATATTATTTAGCTGACTTTTTAATGTTTTCTTATGTATACTATATCATATCATTATAAATGCATTTTAGAATATCTTTAGGATATTCTAATTATTTTATTTCATTTAATTTAACTTCTGTTGTTCAAAATAATAGAGATCATCAAATAAACCAGAAAGTGTTCTGAAATGCAATTACTCAATAATTTACAAGTAACATCTCAATATCATAGGATTCATTAGTGTTAAGCAACCAGTAGGTAATTTTTTTAATGGACTTAAATTTTCCAGTAATACCATCCATGGCAAAATGTAATGGAGAAAAATTGATATAAAATAAAGCTGCTATTTTGAACCAAAAATATTGAGCAAGAAGTTCATTGTACATTATTTTGAAATTAATGGAAAAATTGATGAAGATAAACTGCTTCTCAGGTGGAAATAAGTGGGTAATTTACTAAGAAATGCTGCTCACTCTAGAAAACTGTTCTCTTAAAGGATAACTCTAGAGATATTCTTTGCTACTGAAAACTTACACATTGATAAGTTTCTATATCAACCAATATTGTGTCTACAATTAATAGTATTTTACTATGTCAGAACATGATTCAAGAATGGAACTGTGTGAGGGGAATTCTGAGAGCTGGTGAGAAAACAGCAAGATGCCAAAACCAGGGTCTTATGACCTCTATTTCTTCTAAGCATGGGGGTTTCTGAGAATGTACTTTCTTGCCCCTCCCATATGTAGTAAGAAACAAATGGGTTTAATTCAGCCATTATCTTACTTCTGTCATTCAGAAATGGTTCCAAGCTTTTCCTTGAGTTTGTACATAGTTTGAAATCCTGTGAGTTTTGCTCATATGACATTGTTTGCTTCCAGACAAGGTTTGTCCTTGAGTTTATATACGACTCCAACTTATGTAAACTTTGCACATGTGACCTTGCTTAACAATCTGAATTCAAAATGTATGATGCTATAAATATACTTGGCTATTGCACAAAACTTAGGTCCACCTCATTTCCAGGCTCCATTCCCCTAGGTTTACCCTTCCAACTAGAGAAGTTATAGTAGTATACATTGAAAACTGATATTTCCTGTATTAGATATCTTTCCAACAAAAAGGACACATAGAAGAAAGATGAAAATGCAGCAGACAGAAAGAAGTAAATGAAGTGTTTATCCCATCAGGCCAAGATTAGACCATGGCTACAATTTTGAACAAAATACAAAGCAAGCTTGATTTTTATTGTGGTGCACCCAAGAACAGGCCAGCCACTTCCTCCTAAGTTGGGTCAAAGAAAGGAACCCTGGCTTGTTTTTTAAGGCCCTTTCAAGGAATGAAATCACCAGTAGCTGCAAACTTAGTATTCAGAAGACAAAGGGGCAGTAAGAACATATAGATAATCTAAAACAAACAAACAAAAAAACAGCCATTACCTTGTGATTAAGTAGGGATAAAGTGATCCCCAAAAACAAGTATAGGTCATGGGTTGGAACAGGATGATTTCCACAAAACTTTCATTTAACAATACAAAACAATGTCTCCTGCTTTCAAAATGGAGACAGGCAGGTTCTACAGATAAATTGAATTTGTATTTTAACAACAAGAACATTCAGCAATCATAGTAAAAACTGGTCATAATAAACTAGTGTTTTCGACCATGTGCCTTAAGACTTTGTTTACTCTTTTTTTTTAGTTTTGCTCAAATTTTCTTTTCTGAATAAGCATAATTGTGTACGTCTGTAATCCCAGCATTTTGAGAATGAGGCAGATAGCTAAAGATTGTCAAAATCAGAAACATACCTAGGTCACCAGCCTCATCTTAAAAAACAAAGAATAAAACTAGTAATTTTTTTCAATAAAGAGGTAGTATTTTAAAAAATGCAAACATGATATCTAATATTAACATCCCATTTTATAACACATGAACATAAGAAGTCATTATTGACAGATATGTGTTTGTTTTGTTTTGTTTCCCTTTTCACATGAACCATATTCTAATCAGTTTCCTTTGGATATGAAGATACGGGATGTTTATAAAAATAAGAACTCAATTTGATTATGTATAACAAATTGATTCAATGGTGTTTGCTTTATGCTGATGACTTTCCTTCTTTTGGCTAATACAAAAAAAAGTTTTTTGGAAGAATCTACACAAGTACTTGAACAAAATAGTCTATAAGGATAAGAAGGAAGAAAGCATTGAATATGGAAAAGGAAATGATTGGACAAGGAATAACTGAAGAACACAAGAATCTTCGTGTTAGAAACGGAAGTATAAATATTTAATTAGGGCCCTGGAAAATCCTTAATGCTCTTTATGACCTTCCCAAGAATGTTGTATATTACCAATTTACCCGTATCTTTAGGTATTTGCCTTAGTAACTGTTATATTGTTATGAAACAATACCGTGACCAATACAGCATACTAAAGAAATCGATTTAATTAGGGATCTTGCTTACCATTTCAGGAGGTGAATCCATGACCATCATGGTAGAAACAAGACTGTAGGCAGGGAGGCATTGCACTTGAACAGTGGCCAAGAGCTTACCTCTGATCCATAAGCATGTGGTAGACAGGCTGAGCCTGGCTCTTGAATCCTCAAAGTCTATCCCTAGTGCCATAACTCTCTGACTAGACCACACATGCTAATCACTTCTAAATTAATCTACCAACTACTGACCAAGCATTCAAATATATGAGCCTATAGGTGTCATTCTCAATCAAACCACCACAACACATAGCACAAGGTTAGAATAGAATCAATTCTTTTCCATAACTTTCATTAACCCACAATCTTCTGTTCTTCATTTATTTCTTGACACACTATATTCATAATATCAAACATTTTCTGGACTTATAAAAATGTAAGTAGATATAGAGACCTTTAAAAATACTGAAGAAAAAAATTTAGTGAAGAAAGGTTTGAGGGCTCAGAACTCATTATACAATGTCTACATCAGAGACTGAAATTCTTCCTTAAAATGAGTCCTTATAAATTGTTTTATACAATTGTGTTTAGTATTTCCTATCTAGGAGATATATTTCTCATGTTCACTGTATTGTTTTCCTTATTGTCCAAGGTCACATATTACTAATGTTGATAGTGTTCATTTTTCTAATAATATTTTTTCAATATTTTTATGGCAAGTATTGAAAATATTTCACAAAGAAACTGCTTTATTTTTTAATATGTGTGTTATTTATTACAGTCTAATTTATTTCCTATTAGAGATAAACTATGTTCTTTCAAATGATAAATGCATTTAATTCCGAAGAATACAGTTTGCCAATATCCACTTACTTAAAAATACCTTATAATAACTTTACAGAAAAAAATCAAGTAATTAAGATTTTAAATGAACAAAGGTATACAACCATTTTATAACATGCTTATTTCAGTAAACCTATGCTAAATAAATTATGTTTCATGTTGTGTTGCCAAATGTCAAAGATATCACAGAATGTAGTCTTTCATCTTAAAAATAGTGACACGAACTTTTTTGCATTCAAAATCTTAGGAACATACTTTTCAAACTTTTTAGAAAAGAAATACTTGTAGAAAGTGACTGCTATGTTTCAGTGTCGGGCTTTTCTTAGTTGCACTTTGAATATTTTCCCTCTTTGCTGTATGTGAAATAAGTTGAAGTTGTCAAAAGTACAAGATGAAAAAGAAAAAAAAAAAGGAAGGAAAAGTGAAGTAGTAAAAGTGCAACACAATATTATATTTTGCAAACCTATGTTTTAGCTTGAGCATCACAAGAAATAATGACTGTAATTTTGATTGCAGACTTGCTAAATTAAATTGCACTAGAGAGCTTCACAAATCAAAATGATATTTCCATTTCTTACCAGATTGTAAGAATAATCCTAGTCATACCCAAAGGCTGTAAGAACTGCAGCAAAGAGACAGATGAAGCTGTTTTACTTTTGATCTTGTGCTTGGAATCCTTGTTCTGAAAGGAGGGCTGACTTCATTGGAAGGCAGGTCCTTCCCAACTCAAGGGAATAATACAACCTTAATTTGAATTCTTTCATTAAAAAGTAAGGGGAGAGCACCTTGCAAATGAAGACTTGATATCTGACTTCTAAAAAACAGTGAAATTGAAGAGTATAAGTGTGATCACCAAATTTAGCCTCAAGTTTCAGACTCTGTCTTTTTCTTCCATCTTTCTCCCTTTCCCCTTTCCTTTATCCAAACTATGCAGTTTGATTTTCCCTGACTGAATTCTTTTATTCTTTTGTTGTGTTTATTTGATAACATCGAACTCGTGTTTTTCTTCTGGCTGTTTAATGTCATGTGAATATATTTTTAGGCAGAATTGTTCATACCCAGCCACATTCTCATTCAAATAAATGCTTCTCTAAGGCATTATTTCAAGATAATTATTAAATAGCACTCCTGAATTAATGGTTTACAAAAGCTTTTGTTTGTGCACATAATTGCTTTAGGTAAAGATATTTGTAATTATTATAAAAATATACCTCAAAATATCTTCAAAACTTTTGTGCTTATTTCAAAAAAGATTATTCTTTGGCTTGCAGGTCTAATGGATATTTTTACTCTCCATTTTCAATTTATTGGATTGACAATGTGTACTAATGATGCTTCTCTATCTCATTGGCCTCAAAGGAAATCCAGATAAAGTTTCCCAGCCTTTAATGTTGATTCATGATAGGTGCATATATTGAGCAAGATCTTTTCCCTCAGCTCATTTTTGCTCTAAAGTTTAATATTGTAATTTAATAAAAATGACTTTGCAGCTCTGAAAGCTAGTCTGGTAAAGAGATATATGTATTTCAAAGCTGATTCAGGTTCAAAGTTAAAACAAGATTTTTTTTTTCTATTGCCATGTCCGTCTTTCCCTACCAAGGGAAATCACCTCTTCAAAGGAAGAGACAGTAAATCTCTAAATCTCCATATTTACTCAAGTTCCGAGACTCTGCAGGGCAAAAGCTGCCAAGTCTATAGATTTACAATGTTTTATGATAATGATTTCCTCCAAGGGCTCACCCGAGATGAAAAGATAAATTAATTTATCCACTTCCAACCACTAGTGAAAGTTTAGTCTCCATTCCAAAAGCTGCTTTCAGAGCAGGGCTTGTACTATATAATTCATCAGTGGTGATTAAAATTTAAGAGCCTCTGGATATGACCATCTTGCACTGGGCTTATCAAGTGGAAAGGATAGTAAAAAAAGATGAGTTCAGAGCTGAAAGCATTACAACTTTTTTTTCTGACCTTGTGATTCAATGATGCCTGTTAATGATAAGTACCACCAATTAATTTCAACTGACTCCTATCCACAAGCTTTATGTGTATGAAGCTCATCTTATTCCACACAACATGCCTGTGAAGGATATTTAAATGACCATTAGCTTCAGAGGGGTTGAGACTTTCCAGAAGCCATCTCATAACTCACACTACAAGATATGAGCATCGACTATTCAGAACCACAGCCTAAACAATGTACTCTTCAATCTGCATTTTGCTGGAGACCCTTGTCACAGAAGGCATTTCCATAGCTTTATTATGAGTCGCAAATAAGTCCTGTATATGTTCAAGGCATATGACAAAATTTGAGTCACAGACCATATTTTGCTTGTTAACTTCTCCATTTTAGCATAGTATTTTGCCTGTGTGTGTGTGTGTGTGTGTGTGTGTGTGTGTGTGTGTGTATCTGCATATGTATGTGCACATCTATGTGTCTTTCTGTCTGTGCAGTGATAATATTTAGCATTTCTTTCAGGAAATGTTGGGTGTAATTTATTATTAACAGTAGCTATGATAGGAATCTTTCACTATGACAGATACTGAATTTTGTTAAGGTCTTTGATGTGTATGTGTTAACCTGTCTTTATGTCCGAATACTGCCTGGTTCTTGTCCATGATGTTCTCCCTGTGATGTCAGATATGGTTTTCTAGCATTTGTTGTATACTTTTTGGTCAAGACTCATCACACTATTGATGTTTTAAATGTTATAATATATTATCTGCGCTTTTATCCTAAGTCATCCAATATTGTATGTGTGCATACTTGTGTGTAGTTGTTTGATGATGCAGAAGGCATAAGATTCCCTGGAATAGGAGTTACAGGAAATTGTGAACTCACCAATATAAGTGCTGGAAACTAGCCTCAGGTCTACTTGAATATCTCCACTCTCTTGATCACTGAACCATCTTAGTTTTTCATACATAATCCTCATCCTAGAACCATGTCAGTAGGTGTATTATCACATGCATTACATATTTTAGACATTTCTGTTTATTCTAATTGAAACCCTGTATATTTTATCCTTTTAATAAACTACTTTTGACTGTAAGAAACTTGTTTTGATATTTTCCAAAATATTTTTAGCCTCTATTTCATTCATTTCTCCTTGCTACATTTTTCTCTATTTATTGTAGTCCACTGCAGAAAAAATACTATATATTTCACTTTGATTTTAAATTTACTTTCTTGTGGTGAGTTACTATTATACATTTTCTTCTATTAGAACTAATTTTTGCTACCTGTTCTACTAACTATATTAGAATTCTTCTCTCATTTCCAATTTTCCTATTTCTGATAGATTTATCTTAATCTTCTTTGTTCAAGCTATCTATTTATTTATTCAACTGTTATAAGTCTGTGTCCATGAATGTGCAAATTTGTGTTTATGTGTGTATTAATGGGTGTGACTACATATGTGGAGGCTGGAGAACAACATTGAATATTATACCTAAAGAGCCATTTGCCTTTCATTTTGAGACAGAATCTCTCATTATCTAGGACTTCTTCCTAGATCTCAGTAATCTCCAGTGATCTCAGGAATCCATCTGTCCTCATCCCTCTGATGCATGAATTGTTACCTGTGGCCACTAGTCTTATTTTCTGAAGTGAACTCTAGAAATCAAACTAGGTTTCTCATAGTAGTGTGGCAAGCATGCTAACAACTGAGCTATCTCCCTGGTCTGATGTTATATTTTGAAAAGGAAGCATACCACTCCTACTCACTAATATATTCTTCAACTTGCTCAGTTTCAGCATAAATAATCTCCTAAGTAAGTCTCTTCAAGGCTTCTTATGATGTATAATATCTACTATTTATACCAAATAGTTCGTGCTTATTAATGTGGGCTACTCTTGGCTTTCCTTAGGAAATCCTTAGATTTTTCAGTATATGATAGTGCAAAAATTCACAACTGTACAAAATTTCTAGAAATGGGGATTGTGAGTGCTCAGGCCTTAATAGAACATCTTTATTAATGTCCCACCCAATGTCAAGACTCAAAAAATATGGTGAAAGAGAAATATATATATATATATATGTATATATATATATATATATATAACAAGAATGTGGGGAGGAGTACTATAAATGTGTTGTCTTGATCACATGGGTATTGTGCTCATGAATTCATACCGATACCTGACTAAAATGTAAAAAAGAAAGTGGGCCAAATAAAATCTAAGTATACATTGGGAAGGATTTATGTGGCTCCATTTCTGACTTCAAAGCTCCTAGCAGTTGGAAACTGCTGGGAAAGTCATCCCTTTTTGCTATTGCAGGCACTGGTAGGTTGACTATGCTCTAATGAGAATCCTACACACTTGAACATACTGCAAATACAAGCAGGATGCTGTAGTTTATAAATAATAATTAGAATATTACCTATTATTGGGAAGTCAGTATCAAAGAAGATCCAGAAAGAATTTGCACCATAAAAGCATGGACAAAATAATATTTCACTGTAAATGCTTTGTCTCCATATTTCCTCCTGTGAGTATTTTCTTCCCTCTTTTAAGAAGGATTGAATCATCCACATGTTGGTGTTCCTTCTTCTTGAGCTTCATGTGCTCTGTGAATTGTACTTGGGTAATTTGATCTTTTGGGTTAATATCTACTTATCAGTGAGTGCATACCATGTGTGTAGTTTTGTGATTGGGTTACCTCATTCAGGATATTTTCTAGTTCCACCCATTTCTATGAATTTCATGAAATCATTGTTTTTAACAGCTGAGTAGTACTCCATTGTGTAGATGTACTACATTTGCTGTATCTATTCCTCTGTTGAGGGAAATCTGGGTTCTTTCCTGCTTCTGGCTATAATAAATGAGGCTGCTATGAACATAGTGGAACATGTGTCCTTGTTATATATTGGAAGATCTTTTGGGTATATGCCCAGGAGTGGTAAAGCTGGATCCTTATGTAGTACTATGTCTAATTTTCTGAATTACCTCTGAACTTATTTACACATTGGTTTTACCAGCTTGCAACCTCACCAACAACAGAGGAGTATTTCTCTTTCTCGATATCATTGCCAGCATCTATTGTCACCCGAGATCTTGATCTTAGCCATTCTGACTGGTATGAGGTGGAATCTCAGCATTGTTTTGATTTGCATTTCCCTGATGACTAAGGATATTGAACATTTCTTTAGGATACTACTCAGTCATTTGATAATCCTCAGCTAACAATTCTTTGTTTAGCTCTATACCACATTTTTAATAGGGTTATTTGGCTCTCTGGAGTCTAACTTCGTGAGTTCTTTGTATATGTTGGATATTTGACCTATGTCAGATGTAGGATTGGTAAAGATCGTTTCCCAATCTGTTGGTTACCATCTTGTCCTAATGACAGTGTCTTTTGCCTTACCAAAGCTTTGCAATTTTGTGAAGTTCTATTTGTCAATTCTTGATCTTAGAGCATAAGCCATTGGTGTTCTGTTCAGGGAATTTTCCCCAGTGCCCATGTGTTTGAGGCTCTTCCCTACTTTTCCTTCTATTAGTTTGAGTGTATCTAGTTTTATGTGAAGGTCCTTGATCCATTTGGACTTGAGCTTTGTACACAACAATAAGAAATGGATTAATTTCCACTCTTTAACATGCTGACCTCAATTTGAACCAGCACCATTTGTTGAAAATGCTGCCTTTTTTTCCACTGGATGATTTTAGATCCTTTATTAAAGAATAAGTGATCTTAGGTGTGTGGGTTCATTTCTTGATCTTCAATTCATTTCTTTCATCTGTTTGGTTGTGTTTTCCTATAATTCTTTAAGGGAATTTTGTTACTTCTTTAAGGGCTTCTACTTGTTTACCTGTGCGGTCTTGTATTTTTTTTAAGGGAGTTATTTTGTCCTTCTTAAATTTCCCTATCATCATCATGAGATGTGATTTTAAATCCAAATCTTTTTTTTCCAGTGTCTTGGAATATTCAGTATTTGCTTTGGTGGGAGAACTGGGCTCTGATGATGCTATGTAGTCTTGATATCTGTTGCATAGTTTCCTGTGTTTGCCTCTTGCCATCTGGTAGTCTCTGATATTAGCTGGTCTTGCTGTCTCTGACAGTGCTTTGACCCTCCTGTGAACCTGACTGTCAACACTCATGAAGACAGGTTTTCTCCCAGTAGGATCTGGGTACAGAAATCTCTGGGACCGGGTCAGCTCTGCTGCAGGCAGAAACTGGGAGAGTCCTGTCCCAGACTTCTCCTGGGTTTGTGTGTTGTGAGGGCTCCAGGCAGGTCTCTCAAAGCAGAAGTGATGATCTTTCCTCTGCTCTTAAGTGTGTCAGCGCTCCTGTTGACCTGCTTTCAGCTTTGGGTGGATGCAGAGAACAGAAGGATTCTTTACCTGTCCAGAGGGCTCTATGCGGGTTCACCGTGGGCCAGGAATGTGAGCAGAAGTGGTGGTGGTCGCCCCTAAGCCCTCAGGATTGTCCGCAGTTCTGAGAATCCAGCTCTCTGGCTTTCAGCTCTGGGCTCAGGAGGAGACCGGATGGGTTCTCTATGTGCTTGCTCCTAGGTTCCAGTGTTCAGAGGGTTCTAGGTGGTTTCCTAGTGTGTCTTTTAATGACTAGAAGACATGAAAACAATAGAAATTTGCAATTGAATATCAATTTTTTTATTTTTCTCCTTAATCTACTGAAGAGAGAGGACAATCTTTTTAAGAAAGACTTTTTTCTTTAAAAATCCTCCTACTTTGAAGTATTCTGCCATGTTTAGATCAAATTCAGTCAGACTCACTTTATTGCCTAGTATTTGACTTATGGTTCTGACTATTTTTCAGAACCGTCTTCAATTTCTGCTTTGTTCCATTCATTGTGGAATTATTAAGACCATGGATTTATTTTTTTAATGTGTTGGCACTAATATAATGCTTGTCTTAGCATCATATTTAGTTAACATATGCTAAGTTGACCATTCACTGGTGTTATACTTTGGTGATTTTGATTTTGTCCTGCTACATATTTGTAGTAAGAATAAACTCAAATCCACTTGAAAAGATTTCCCTGATGAAGCAGTATAGATGAATATCATGCAATTGTGAGAATATGTTTGCATGCCTATTCTTTACTTTAGAAATTAAGGTGTGTGTAAAGTTAAACTTTATTTTGAATATGTACTTCATTGTGATTCTTTCAATGAAGAATTGTATCTACATGCTACATTTTAAATAGTCGTTTTTTGTAATATTGCATAATTTTTATTTACATTTCAAATGTTATCCTTTTTCCATGTTTTCCCTCCTCAAATCCCCTATCCCATCTCCACTCCCCCAACCACTAATCCACTCCTACCCACCTCCCTGCCCTGACATTCCTCCACACTGGGACATCACAGGACAAAGGTCCTCTCCTCCCATTGATGTCCAACAAAGCCATTCTCTGCTAAATATGTGACTGGAGCCATGGGATGCTGCATTTGTATTCTTTGGTTTGTGGTTTGGTCCCTGGGAGCTCTGGGTTGGTTAATATTGTTGTTCTCCCTACAGGGTTAGAAACTCCTTCAGCTCCTTGAGTCCTTTCTCTAACTCTTTCAATGGGGAACCTGTTCTCAGTCCAATGGTTGACTGAGAGCTTCTACCTCTGTATTTGTCAGGCTCTGGCAGAGCTTCTCAGGAGACAGCTATTTCAGGCTCCTGTCAGTCTGCACTTCTTGGCATCAGCAATACTGTCTGAATTTGGTGACTGTATATGGGTGGGGCAGTTTCTGGATGGCCTTTCCTTCAGTCTTTGCTCCACACTTTGTTTCTGTATTGCCTTCCATGTGTATTTTGTTCCCCTTTCTAAAAAGGACTGAAACATCCACACTTTGGTCTTTCTTTTTCTTGAGCTTCATGTGAGATAACCCAGTCACAAAAGAACACACATGGTATACACTTACTGATAAATGGATATCAGCTCAGAAGCTTAGAATACCCAAGATACAATTCACAGAACACATTAAGCACAAGAAGAAGGAAGACCACATAGATTTAAAAAAAAAAACTGACAGACCAAGCTACTGAAATAAGTCTGATTTTAAAGAAAAACAACTCAGTTTGTGTCTGATGATAATACTCAAACTTTGAAGAGTAAATTGAAGTTTGGAATGCTATATCAAATTCCTTGAGATTCACAACTCGTACAATGATTCCTGATGAGTTATCATGCCAAAACATTAATTTTAAATATTTTATAATGGAATGAATAACCATTATGAACACATGTATAATTTAATAAACCTGTATTTTTAAATGACCAAAGCATCATAAATAAAAGCTCCATTTAAAAATGTAAAACATGCCTTGGCATACTGTCTAGTGACACAAAAAGCTTTCACTGCTACAGCCTTAGATTTCATGGCCTGTATGACCTTTAAGAAACTACCAACACTGCAATTTTCTGTAGCTTTAGTGATAACCGTCCATTGTATTTTAAAGGAAAAATTAAATATCCTACTTTTTCCTGTATGTATATGTCAAATAAACAGAAATATTTTTACATATACTAAAAGCAACAAATGGCATGTATATAGGGGAAGAATGAAATAGGAGACTTCAACAAAAGATCTCTCAAACACCAAAGAGTTGAAATGGTTTCCTCCTCATGAGACCTCAAGAGAGAAAAAAACACATAGGTTCAGAATCAATGATACAACTCACAGATCATCTGAAGTTCAAGAAGGAAGACCAAAGTGTGTATGCTTCAGTCCTACATAGAAGGGGGGACAAAAAAAATCACTGGAGATAGAAGGAGGGAGTGACCTAGGAGGGAGAGAAGAGGAGGAAGACAAAAGGGGGTAGGATCTGGTGTGGGAGGAGACAGGGAGGGGGGAGAAGTACAGATATTCAGGGAAATGAGTGGATGTATATAAAAGTGGAGATGTGGAACTAGGAGTAACTACTAGGAAAAATAACCAGACCCTTCAGAGCCCCTAAGGACTAAACCACAAACCAAAGGGTATACATGGAGGTCTCCAGAGCTCCAGATACCTATGTAGCAGAGGATGATCCTATCAGACATTAATGAAAGGGGAGGATCTTGGTCTTGTGAGGCTAGCTCTCCCAGCATAGGAGGATGCTAGGGCAGTGAGACTGGAATATGTAGGTGGGAGAACATCTCATAGAAGCTAGGGGGTTGGGGGCAGGATAGGGGGCTTGCAGAGGGGAAACCAAGAAAAAGGATAACATTTGAAATGTGAATAATAAAATAACCAATAAAAACAAAAAGATTTCACCACGGGAGACATACTATTCCATGCATTCATTCTTACCATCATGGAATGCTTTCTTTGCATATCTAATTTTCTTATTTGAGACAAAAGGTAATTTTATCTTTCAATATCCACTTTCCACTTCTCTATTACTAAAGATATACTTAGGTTGCATATTTCAGTAGCAGTCTAAATGTGATTAATATTCATGTACAGTGTGCTTGGTACTTCTACCTTATATTTACTGTACTCATATCTATCTAGACTGTTCTTTTTTAAATTGATTTTATTTTATTTGTATTACTATGTAAACCTGAAACTGTGAGAGTGTTCAAAAATTTTTGAACACAATGCAATATAAATGTATTAAAAGTCTACTTTTAATAATGTCTGCTTTGAATTAGGTTATTATCTGCATGTATTTGATACCTCAAATCTGGTATGGACAGTGGTTTAAAAGTCTAAAGGGGAGAAAAATCATACAAATATTCTTTCCCTCTCCTCAAGAGAGAATTGATGCTCATTCACAGATAGGAACCCAAATCATTCAATAGTAAAGAAGCTGGAAATCCAATTATTGCTTAGCCATTTGTTATCCTGCAGGTGTAAATTATATACAAAAATGGTGTAATTTTAAAACGTCTATTTTATTTTACATTTGTTTAGTAATTTCTAAATAAAAATAATTCACTGAATAGATAGAGCTCTTCCTTCTCTTGCAGAATACCTGAATTTGGATCTAGCCACCCATACTATGTGTCTTACAAATGTTTCTAACTCCAACTCCAGGGCATCCAATAACCCCTTCTGGCCTTGGACGATACCTGGATATATATGGCATATATAAGCACACACAGATGCACATGCCAATACATAAATAGAATAAATTAATGACCCCGTCAGCAGGGACCCAGTTATTCAGGGTCCCGAAGGGGCGCTACCTTGGGCCTAAATGGGGGACGAGAGAAGAAGGAGACCAAGCAAGATTCTGTTGTCAAGGTCTCGTTTATTGGGATGAACGTTGCAGCTTTTAAGGCTTTCAGGTAGGGGGAATGTCCTTTGTGAAGCACAGAGGAGGGGGAGATGAGGGTATTGGCAGTGATAGCTGGAGGCAAAGAGGTCATGTGATGAGGTCAGGTGGTGGAGACACTGGGTGTTGACTGAGGAGATAACTGGTATCTGCTCGAGCTGAGGCATCCCTTGAATGTTATCTTCCTGTGCTATAAACTCATGGGAGAGGCTTTCATCCAACACTCTTAAGACTTAAGGCAGTCATCTTAGGGGTGAGTCTCTGTGGCCAAACAGCCCAGAGTCACCTAGTCACTTTTAACCATGCAGTTCAAAAAGCAGCTAGGCCCAAATCCAATATGGCTCTGTACATCTCCCCCATTATTCTTTTTTTTTTTAAAGGACCATTAGGTGGAAGTAGTGGTCTGAGAGAGATCAGACACACATGCCTCACAGAGTGCCCAGCTTGGCCATGGCGAGCCACTCTTGCAGTTAGGACTGCACACCAATGGCTAGGAATGAACTTATGCTGTAACATACTGCTCTGGGCTATACGTGTGTGTTTATTGGGGGAGAAACTGGGCAGAGGAGCATTTGACCGGCCCATTCGTTTAAATGGGGTGTAGCTACCTCTGTCTTAGGATCGACCTCTCGAACCCCAGCCTTATCTGTCATAGGATCACCTTGTCGCCCCCAAGGCACCATGTCTTAGATTGGTCAAGGGTCAGAGGAAGTTGCCCGTCGCTGAGGATAGCTACATTGGATCATCTTCTCATTCCTCTTATTTGAGCCCAGGGGCGAAAGAGTAGGAGCCAGATGGCATTAATTTAAGAGATTGTGGAAGTTGAGCCTCTCCCGATAAGTAATGGGCACCTCATCTGGTTCTCCTCAGCTGCTACCACCAAAGGCTGTAGTCAAGCCACTCCTATAATAAAATTTAGAATTCCCAAATGTTAGCAACTACTCCAGAAAGTTCACCCACTGTGCTTGCCTAACAATAGATTGGGGGAGGGTAACTCCAGACACTGCAGACACAATGACTGCAGCAGTAATGGCTGCTACAATAGCAGCAAAAATGCCAAGGTCTTTCCCAGGACAGTTCAGGATCAGTCATTCTTCTCTGGAACAACCAGCAGGCAATGGAACCATGTCTGAGATCTGCACAACCAGGGCAGAGTTCCCCAGTTCACAGCAGCTTTACTCAGGTGGCATTCCTGTGAAGCTACAGACTGCAAGATGGCAACACCAGTTAAGGCAGCAAGAGTCACCAGGGGAATGAGGGGGGCAGGGGTAACGGCTGGAGTCCAGTCTTCTCCAGGGAGCAGCAGTGCACAAAGGGTCGGAGCGCAGGCCGCGGTGGGACAGGACACAATGACTGCAGCAACACCAAAATCTCTGTGATGACAAAAGATGAGGGGGGAATCTTCCATCTTCCTCCAAGGGCAGAGGAATGACTCCAGGGACCTGAACCACAAGAGCTGAATCTTCATGCTCCCAGGATCAGCATGGCTCACCAGCCACTCGGGCAGATGGCACACTCCTATAGCATCCTGTAGAAAAAACACAAGGATTCCCTCTTCCCCATAAAAATATCTGAACAGGATCAAGCCAACATGTGGATCTTTCTATTTCACCTAGGCAGAAGTATGCCTAGTTGTAGGGTGTCATAAACTCAGAGTGTTCCTTGGCATCCAAATTTTAAAATTGAAATAAAAGGAGCATATTTTAGCATACAGGGATAACTCCCCTTTTTTAATTTATTAAAATATTGTTAAAATATTATTTATTAAGATAAGTCCTTGAGGATTAAATTGAGGACACTGAGCACTTGTATTTATAAATTGTCTCCAGCATTATTGTTTTGGATATATAAAGAATGAGATTTTTTGACTAACTGTTCCTATGTAAGGCCTATAATCTGCCTGGTATCATTGTCCTCCCTTGCTAAGGGGTCCAGGCAATCCAGTTTGAGTTCTTAAATGGCGTATAAAGGAACAGTACTTAGTGCTCTTAACCACTAAGCCATCACTCCAGCCCCTCACCAGCTTTATTTACCTAAACATAAGCATCCAGATTCAGTCGTACTAGAAATCCCTGAGCTGGTAAGATGAGGATGGGAGTTGAAAGTAAGCAAATGGAGTCTTCCTCTTTTTGTGAGGGAGTGTTATCAACTCCATTATCATTTTCAAAGAGCTGGGTCTATGATTTTGTTTAGTTGTCTGAGCCAGAGACTGAAAGGACAGTGAGTTGTCAGACATTCACACTGAAATCATCACTCACTGATTTCAAGTAGAAAATCTGCCTCTAATATAGCATTAAGTAATTGTATAATTTGAGGGCTAGTAGTATCTAAAATAGGAAACTTTTTAATCAACTGTAAACCATAAGCCACACATTGGCTATCAGTATATGAATTGAAAGCTTGATTTTTTTTAACATTTTAAAAACTGGCTACAATTAATTAATAATCTGTGCTGAAGCAGGGAAAACTCAAGAGAATAAACAAGTGACCCAATCATACATGTAGCCTTTTCATTAGATGAACCACTTATAAATACAGTCAGCTCATTTCCTATGGGTTGCATGCACAAATTTATAGAAAGTACAAAAGCATGCAAAGAGTAAATTATCAATTTTGCCTGAAATTTGTATATGTAATAGGCCAAATATCAGTATTTTGTAATAACCAATTAACTGTTGTTTGGAATAAGATATGTTTTACCAGGTTTCTTTTTAAAATACTTCCATGACTCTAGCCTACAATTCTGTACTAATACGACAAAAGCTTTATCTCCAATGAGGATAACAAAGTTAAGTCTTCTGGTAAGGTGAGGTACTTTGGCAATTAACATATCCTTAGAAGCTTAAAATTAGTTTTAAATGTTAAAAATGAATATTGAATCTTTTCTGGAGCAATACCTACTCCCCAAATATTAAAGCTCATTTTGAGAGCAAAGGTTTGTAGTAAAAATTTCCATATAAACAAACTGCATTAATCCTTCGTAAATCCTGTAACAATCTCTACCTGTTTGATTTTTTCTCAATTATAAATAAGTTTGAGTTAGTCATTTAACACTGACAATCCTTAATCACAGTCCTTAAGTTCTCCTTGTAACACCAGAGCACAGCCACAACTTTGGGAAGTCACCTGAGTTCTGAGTATGTGACTAGGCAGCTTCCCTTGGGGCAGTGGAATTAGCATCAAAATACAGGTAACTCCAGGGCAAACCACAACTTTGGAAAGCAAAACTCAACCTCCAACAAACTAGTCTCCAAAATCCAGTCTCCAAGACACCGAGTCTGTCCTTCATGCTACTAAGTTTGACTGCCAATTCCTACATATGAACGCAGGATGGTGCGGGTCTCCAATACCTTTAGAAGCCTGGTTTTTAGAATAAGAATTCCATAAAAATATTACCTCAATTTAGACCTGCTTCCCTAGGTTGGCCCATGTCACATGTTGTCTAGAATGACTTTTTTAACCATCTCCAATAACTTAAAAGCCAATAACCTATGACCAAGGCATGTAGAGCATATTTATACATTTAAAACCAATCAGAAACAAAATTGAAGTGGCTATACATGTCTTTAATATTTACACCAAGCACCGTTTTTAGTTTTCTAGCTGTGATTTTAAGAGAAGCACCTTGTCACCTGTTGAGTCCAATAATCACAGTCAAAGATTTTCTAAGAGAAACAGCCATCAGTTTCATTACCATAGAAGCTGTGAAGCTCCTGGTGTCTTTAGGATCAGCTAATATAAACATTTAGCTACCCCCTGTGGGGCTTGCCCAGCGGACTTAGGTTTCTAGCTACAGATGTAGGCTTTAAAAGCCAATTGAAACTGATTTTTATTCATTGTTCCCTTCTTGAAATGAGTTAAAACCAAGTCAAGGTGTGAACGACAGGCAGATAAAGTTTTTACCATTTTTTCTTTTGAACATGAAACATAAAACATTTAAGCAACGAGAAACAAAAACCACAGACATAAACTGACAGACATGGACAGCTTGGTGCACCAAGGACAGACAATAGACAAAGAGGGAAAAAACTAGATGGTGTCCCACCGAAGGGACCTACATATCCTACCTATGGAACCCAGAACCAGAAATAAGCATTTCTCCAATAGGAGCCAGCAGAGAGGCAGGACGTCTCCTGCCTTTCTTCTGTTCCTAGGAGAGCTCTAAAAAGTTTTTCTCCTCTGCAGAGAGTCCGGGAGGACTGTTTTTCCCAAACCCATTCTCTCTCATGTCTAGGGTGTAAACTATCACTAATCAGGGTCCAAAGACTAAAATATAACTCTAAAAGAACGCATATGTAAAAACACTTTACCATTACCTTGTCCCTTTTTTATTATAAGTTTTACTTAAGCTAGCCCCACACTGTTTACAGTTAACCAGGGACACCTTTCATCAATAAAACAAAAAAAAAAAATCTTGATTAAATCCTTTTTTTTTTTAACTCTTTCCTCTCTCCCTGAATGAGCGCTTGATCTCTCCTATGAATCAAGCCTCCTTAGACAATACCTTCCCTATGGCGATGGGACGACACTTATTCGACTGGTCTTACCTCCCTCTCCAGCGATGCATGAGCGATGCAGCCTGAAGAGTCCTCAATCCTTCTGTGGATCTCCTGTCTCTGTCGTCTGGTAGTTGGCCCTACTTTGGAGTCCCTGTTCGGGTGCCACTTGTCCCCACCAGTGGGGACCCAGTTATTCAGAGTCCCGAAGGGGTGCTACCCTTGGGCCTAAATGGGGGGCGAGAGAAGAAAGAGACCAAGCAAGATTCTGTTGTCAAGGTCTTGTTTATTGGGATGAACGTTACAGCTTTTAAGGCTTTCAGGTAGGGGGAATGTCCTTTGTGAAACACAGAGGAGGGGGAGATGAGGGTATAGGCAGTGATAGCTGGAGGCAAAGAGGTCAGGCGATGAGGTCAGGTGGTGGAGACACTGGGTGTTGACTGAGGAGATAACTGGTATCTGCTCGAGCTGAGGCATCCCTTGAATGTTATCTTCCTGTGCTGTAAATTCATGGGAGAGGCTTTCATCCAACACTCTTAAGACTTAAGGCAGTCATCTTAGGGGTGAGTCTCTGTGGCCAAACAGCCCAGAGTCACCTAGTCACTTTTAACCATGCAGTTCAAAAAGCAGCTAGGCCCAAATCCAATATGGCTCTGTACAAATTAAAGATTAACAACAAAAGGGAATTAAACAAACAAATAAAAAAGCCAAATTGGAAGAGTAACTATACAAAAAAAAAAAAAACCCTTAAGAACTAAAGATATGGTGCAGTGGAACATTTTGTTAAGATAATATTTTGTATTTTATGAAATGGCTTAACTAATGACAGCTGTTGCAATGGAAATTGAAGACCTTAATTCTAACCTCAGGAAACCCAGCTGGAAAGGATGGGATTGATTCTATTGGTTGCTTTCTGAACTCCAAGTGTACCCACTGGCTCTTCTACACTCATGCATACATACCAACACACACACACACACACACACACACACACACACACACACACACGCACACAAACACACATTAAATGTAATAAACATGAGTAAAATTAAACATTTAAATGCTATCATGTGTGCCTACTTTCCTTAAATAAACACAGAAGATGCAAGATAAAAAATGAGATTTGACAATTCAGTAACAGCCATACAATCCCCACTGTTACTCATTTTAAAACCTAGATGAGTATAATGGAATGTTCTTGTACATAAAAGTCACTTAGTATATAGGGGTGGAATGGAAAGTAGTCTCTGTTGCAGCTCAACTTGTAATATTTATTCCTGTATACAAATGAAGATCAAAGTAAGCAAAAACATGAGGTTGCATTTTAATGTAAGTATCCATTATCTAATGTTTAGGTAATGGAAGCCAAACGATCTCATTATTATGTGGTCTATTACAGTGAATACAAAATGAACTCATCACGAAGCCACATTTTCTTTAGAAACTATTGCAGCTTGATCAATGACAAGGGAAACATATATATGCAAACTTCTTTAGATGACTAATTTGAATTTTGTGTTAACTGCTAATGCATTATTAATCAACAGTTCATTATAATTTCAAATAACTTCAGTTTATGTGTGCTTTATTTGTACACAACTCATTTGTGTAATCTCTTGCTTCATAAAATTTTGTCTCTATTTGAATATTATTATCCTTCCATAATAAGTATATATATATATATATATGCAAGTATCACGTTAAAGGATATCAAAACATTGTGTTTAGACCATAAAAATATAATACTTTTTCACAGCTACTTGTTCATTAGCTTGATGTTTATCCAAACATAAAGATTGAGCTCTGGCTTAAAGTATACACCACATGAAGGACAACTTCTTAAACATAAATATTATTTTGTGTTGCTTCAACTTTTATTTTTCTTAATTGATTTATTAGAAAAAATGAAACTCTGTTGGTATATGAATTGTTTTGATTTACAGGACAATATCCAAGATAAACTATTAGCAGTATATAAGATCATATTAATAAAATCAATAGAGAGGTAACCATGTGTAGTTGATTTATTTTAACACAGAATTTTAAAAGATATATTTTTGCAAGCTAATGTTTGTGGTAAACAATATAATCTAAAGAGAAAGCAAGTATGCTGTTGTTAGGAAAATCTTTAATATTAACACAAGAAATGGCAATAGTATTTGTTTCTTCACTGAGAAAATTACTAAAATTCTATATGATTGCCAACAAGAGTTTTGCAGTATTTATGTATTTTTGTCATGCATTACTAACTTTTCCCTATAACTTAATGGTTTATAGAAAGCATAGCCATTTTTACAGAGGGTTAACTTAAGAAACAGCTCTTTCACACATCAATTTCGAACAGTGATTCTCTAGCTTTTATATTACATCATAAGTACCTCCTCATAACTTTGGTAGGAACCAGTGTTTGCTGTATCTCCCATTCTCTGGGAAGACCTATGGTTGGATTTCTGAATACTGAACATCTATTGCTTGTGTATGTTTTATATTTCTTACTCTTCACATGGAAATAAGAGATGTAGAAGATTAGTTAAACATGCTCTTACAAGGTTACAAGGGAGCTATTAGCAAGTACCTTTATGTCATTATTTTGAAAACGGCTAGTGCTTACTTAGAGCTTAACAAGTCAAGACCTGAAATTTAAAAACATTTGTATCTGAATTATATAAATTAATAATCAGTACAGGCCCATGAGTTTTTGAGGTGTTATCTACATTTTAGAGATAAGAAAATCACTACCGATTGTCAATTTCCTTGAGAGTTAGAGCTGGAAAGAAAAAGATTAAAACTCAGATAACTACATTCAGAAATTTGAATTATTCACCACTGTTGACTTATTGTATTATTATTTTAACTAAAAACAATTTTTTGACTTTTTATCAAATAACTTGCTGCTGTTTCAACATCAGAAATTATAGATTTGACTTCTTACATGCCTGAATTTTAATTTTATACACATACAGAAACAAATATGACTTAGACCACTGGAGAGGAAATACTAATCTTTAATCACTTGAACAAAAGAAAATATTAAAAATTCAACAGAATCAGCTCCTTGTAAGTAATATCTTTTTAATTACTCTGTAGATATATTGTTGGTTGAATTTCTGCTATTGTGACAAGATAGCATAAGAAAAGCTATTTAATTTGGTTTGCAATTCAAGTTTACCTTATGCTGGGTTTGTCACCTCAGAAGAAGCCAAAGAAAAGAGAGGGAGAGCAGTGAAGACTTCTGCTCAGCTCACTTTCTTCATTTTGTAGTATCTGAGATAAAAGTTCAGAAAATGATCGTTTCCACATTTAGAGTGGGTTCTTACATAATAATTAACCCAATAAAGATAATTCCTGGGAGGCAAGCTATTATCTTGGGTGATCTCTCTCGATCTCATCAAGTTGCTAATTGGAACTAACCACTCTTGGTCTTTAAAGAAGACACAGCTGTAAAGAGAGCCTGCAGGACTTCCAGAGGACCAGAATTCTCTTTCTTGTACCTTCAGGCAGCTAACAATCACCAGTGGTTTGAAACCTACATACATGTTCAACTTTCACAATTTTGTGTCTATGTTCTGTGGAGTGTCTTTTGTGAACAGTTCTTTACCTAAGGCAGTTCAATGAGTTTCTCTATAGAGATGCCAACCTAGAGACTGCGGTTTTGAAATTTCCTTGACCACCTCAGTTCCTTCTCTCAATTACTTACATTCTCAAGACACATACAAAAATGCCTCTAGATTGTCATATGAATGCCCCCAGTCCAGTTTTTGTTAAAGTTCATGGTCCCCTCTGAAATTTTATGACCTGGGCCTCCAATGTCCACATTTCTTTCAATTTCTAGTCATCCAGGTTTACAGGAGAATGATGTTTCACGTTTGGATTGCAGCATTCAAGGACATTTCCCAATGTAAGATTCTGAATCACTTTATATTCCTCCCACAAATCATTTTCAAAAACAGAAGATTTAGAACAAGCACCTAACTTCTCAGGACCTATTTTTGTTATTTTAATAAAATGTATTGATAAAAGGAAATTATGGAAAGAAAGAAGAGTTTGTTTCAGATAAATCTGAGGTTAAATCTACAATGGCGGAAAATCTTGACAATAGAAGCTTGAGGCAGATGAACAATGCATCCATAATCAAACACAATGTACAGATCAGTTTTTCCCATTTTTCTTGTTCAGAATCCCACTCATGGGAATGGTTCGAATCACTATAAGGGGAGTCTTCCCATATAACTTAACTAATCAAAGTCATTCCCTTATAGGCAAGATAAGTCTAGAGCTCATCAGAGTAAAATTGCAGATGAACCACCACAAGCACATTCAGAATATTCTGCATAAAATATGAATAAAAATTAGATTTTTTCTTTAAGTTTGATATTATAATATTTGGTAATACATATTTTTTACAGGTTAGTGAACCATTCACCTTCCTAAACTTTTCTGCATGTATTTATTTTAGGATTATGCTGACAAGACTATAGTAAGAATACGTGTTCCAGTTAAAATAAATCCCATAATTTTGTAGTACTCTGTTAAGACACTGATTTTTTGTTTGTTTTTTACTTATTACACATTTTGAAAGAAAGTGATTAAAAGAAATGAAACTTTCATCAATAAATCTTGTTTAACAGCTCCTCTACTACAAACACAGGTTATCAAGAATTCAGATATATGAACAATATAGCCAGATTTTATGCTGTCGATTTCTAGTGACTATAATTTTAAATTTTGTTTTGTCATCATTGTTGTTGTGTTTGAACACAGGGTTTCTCTTTGTAATCCTTGCTGTTCTTGAACTTGATCTATAGCTGGCATCAAATGCAGAAATACCCTTCATCTGCCTCCAGAGTCATGGGATTAAAGGCATGAGTCACCACCCCTGACTTTTATGAATTTCTTCATAGATACAGGGAAAAGCAAGTGAATTTTTATTCTCCTTAGGAAAAGCAAGACTTATAATTTAATGTGTATCTTCTGCACTCAGAGTAAATAATTATTTTACTAACATTATGACAAGTGAAACAAGTTTAAGAATGAAAAAATGTGTATTGTAACATGTTTGCTGCTATACCCCTAATTGTTATCTATAAAAATGTGCAAGGAAACTTGGAATTGGCCTTGCCTAGCTGCCAAGAGAGGCATGTGTCATATGTTTTTCAAACTAGAGTACATGGTACCTGGGGCCTTCCATTTTCCAAGATACTAATGCACTCTCTTAGACAATGGAGCATTCAGGCCACTGTGTGTTTCTCTGTATGTTCCCTCAGTAGTCAAACATGTGTGGAAATCTGATAGGAAAATTGGCCTTAAACTTTAATCTTATGTACTTGTGAAAACCATCGTAAACTGGCAACTGCAATGGTATTGATCCTGGCAATTGTTATCACATATGGGTTCTGATAAAGGTATTAAAAAGTCTGACTGTTCACTATTAGAAAGTTGTTACAGCTTCAGTTGTTCTATGGCCTAATTAATTCTGGCCTAATGTAATTCCTATGGGCAATATCAGGTAACCTTGACCTAGTAAGTACACCAAATTGTGCTATTACAAAGGCAATGAGACAAAACCAAACATTGATGAAAAATCCTAAACAAGTAAATAAAAATCAATATTGTAATTTTGTAAACAACAGAGGTATTTATTTTCTCTTATATAGTTAAAGGACTCCATGAAGTTGACATCAAGTTAAAGAAACCTGGGCAAACTACTTGTAAGTAAAAGCTCATAAAAATTAAACATTAGAATAGTATTTCTAGGATTAAAACTGATATAAAAACTGGTTTAACAACTGATGAATATATTAAATATGAAGACATGTAGAAATTATATAAAAAATAAATATCATTGCATATATAAATTTACATAGCAATTATAAGACGAGAATTGAAGGAAATTATAGCAAAGGACATATGTCAAAGTACACATCAAATTGCTTATGATCATCAATATACAGTTGTATAATTTCAATATGAAATACATTTTCAATAAATATAAGTTGTTTTTATAAGATAGATGAGTCTGTGATTTGGGTTTTCTACATCATCCTTAAATCTTCAATTTTGAAGAAGTTAGTGTTCACCATTTTTGTTTCCTCAGAGGACTTTATGCTGTTGTTATTCTTTTCTAGAATTCACCAAAATACAAGTTCAAGTTGCCCATAACTACTTTGAACTTCTAAGTTTTTGAACACTGTAAAAATATACTTAATAAACATCTTTGCTACTAAGAACATACAAAACTCAAATTGAATTACTAACAAATCGGTTGCAGTATTCAATTTGCATACATAGACTTTTGGAAACTCTGTTGTAAGTATAGTTATTACTAGATTTTTTAAAGCTCCTTTGGTCTGTTCTCTTTTGAAGAACTCGAATGAAGACGTGGACCAGCAATCTTCTTTAATTCAATGATAATTATCCAGAAGAAATGTCTCTCTTAACTTGCAATCTCTTTTATAAACTGACTTGCTGAAACCTCTGATTATACCAATTTTCACTGAAAATTCTGAACCCTTACTCCATTCCATATCTAAAGCACTCTGGTGCATTAGCCAAATGTCCAGGTTAAATTAGGTGACTTATATGCTCCTGATTAAATCTATTTTCTAGTTACATGACCTCTATCCACAGTCAGGTAGGTATATACATGTCTATAAATATTAAAATCCAGAATTTGCATGTTCAAGAAAAAATTGAATATTTGCTTAACTGAGTTGGGCTTACCTTACATACATAACTATTTGGCTTCTGAGTTATGTTTCTTATGTTTATCAAAACATTGATATGTGATAATTTCAGGATATCACAGGTATGTCTATTTGAAATAGTAATATAAACTTGATGGGGCTGGAGAAATGGCTCAGAGTTTAAGAGCACTGAATTTTCTTCCAGAGGTCCTGTTTTAATACCCAGCAACCACATAGTGGCTTAAACCATCTGTAATAGAATCCAATACCCGCTTGTAGTGTGCCTGAAGACAGTTTATTCACATACATGACATAATACACTCTTGAGGAACATATACTTAAGAAGAAAAAAATGATTTCAGTTATCATTTTTATTTTGCTCTTAAATCAGTGTTTACTGTAGCCCAGATTTTCTTTAGATTTGCAAGGTGACCCTTTTTGTAGAAGTATCATTTACACAAATGGCAAAGAGAGACACAAGGATGAGTAGCGTAAAGAAACTAAAGATTTATAAATGCATTTCTATTATCCATGCATCTGTACATGGACTTCGACACTTACTTTAAGTCCTTGCTCTTGTGACTACAACAGGAATAAACAAGAGTGCTCAAGGACCTCTGTAATAAGATGCAGTGTCCTATGGGCATAAGCACAGGAGTGGTATGTGTGCATCACTTGGTAATTCTATTTTAAATTTTTCAAAAATGTTAGAACTGGTTTCAATACTAATCAATCCAGCTTCAAATACAGGGTTTCAAACTGTCTATGGATACAAATGGAACACTGGATGTGGAATATTAGGGATAGGTGTTTGGAATGTAGACATAAGTAACATGAAAGCAAGAAAGAGCCCCTTGCAGGTGGAAGTGTCCTTAGTAGATGAGAAATGGAAAGTAGATTAAAAATCAACAAAACAAGGTATGTTTGAAAACAAGATATAAGGTGAATATTTTATGATAATTTAAAACATAAAATTTAAAACATAAAATTTCACAACTGAGGATAGCAATCACGTTCACAGTGAAATTCCATTTATTATGCAAAAATTATCCTACTTTGGACATTTTAGTGTTAAAACACTAGTATTAAGATTTGTGATGATTTAAGCAACCTAGTAATACAGTTATCTTATGTTCATATTATCCTATATCTTCCCAAATGGATTTCTTGTGATCTTTCACTGTCTACATTTTTCTGCATTGAACAGACATTGTTTCAGTCTTTAATTTGTGAAATGTAAAATTTTGAATATATTTCTTTTAATTTTTCAAAATACATCCTTCTTTTTGAATTTAAGACAAATATATCTTTACATGGAAGTTATGATTGATATGTTGCTAGTTCAAAAATGTCAGGCTTTCTTCTTCAGGGAACTTATCAATTAGGAAAGAGATGTTAATTCTGCCCCTTTATCTATAACTACCTGCATTCTTCTGGCCTTTATGCACTGAAGGCAATTGGGTGCTTGGAAAATATGGAATGAAACTTATGTCATTGTTGTCCATAGGGGTTATACATTTGTCTCAATGTATTCACATATTTTTCACAAATATTCAGGAAATAAATTGGCAGAGGTTTTTCCAATAATTAACAAAGAGGATAAGTTGTTTGTGCTAAAACTTTTAATTGAACATAAGCATTTAAAATAACTCTTAAATCTTTAAAAAAGATGAAGTACATGTAAAGGCTGAAAAGTTGAACCCAAAGTGATATTAATGTGAGATTGGATGAGCCATTCTTGGCTGTCCCCTGAAGCTGTCCCATTTGTCTAAGGATACTAAATACTCAACTGATGCAGGAAAGTGGTTCACATGCCCAGGAACTGGTATCACTGCTCACACAAGTTAGTCTTATATCCAGGTGAATAAGAGAGAATTAGCAAAATAATAAACCTACAGTTTCCTGGAACATCTGTCTTAGTCAGAGTTTCTATTCCTTCACAAACATCATGACCAAGAAGCAGGTTAGGTAGGAAAGGGTTTATTCAGCTTACATTTCCACATTGCTGTTCATAACCAAAGAAAGTCAGTACTGGAACACACACCTGAAACAGGAGCTGATGCAGAGGCCATGAAGAGATGTTTCTTACTGACTTGTTTGCCCTGGCTTGCTCAGCTTGCTTTCTTATAGAACCCAAGATGACCAGTCCAGAGATAGCACCATAGACAAAGGGCTGGGTCCTCCCCGCCTGATCATTAGTTGAGAAAATGGCTTCCAGCTGGGTCTCATGGAGGCATTTCTGAAACTGAGGTTCCTTTCTTTGTGATAACTTCAGCTTGTGTCAAGTTGACACACATAACTAGCCAATACAACATCCCTCTTCCTCGTACACTCTAATATCTTGAAATATTTCACGTTGCTTTAAGTATCTGTTTTTCCACCACTGCCATGTACATTCCGTGAAATATTCTCTCTTCAGGAAGGACATGGGAGTTTTTGGTTAAAGAAAGGATGTGTTGCTTGATGTAGCAGGGACTTTCCCACCCAAGACAACCTCCAGTTTTAATGACATGAAGCACACACGATTGAGTTAATATAGATTTATTTTGTTTCTTATTAGATAATTAAAAATTATTGAATATTAACATACTAAATTTATATCGAGATTCATTTTTCCTAATCTTTATTAACTTGAGTATTTCTTATTTACATTTCGATTGTTATTCCCTTTCCTGGTTTCTGGGCCAACATCACAATAACCCCTCCCCCTCCCCTTCTATATGGTTGTTCCCCTCCCCATCCTCCCCCCATTACCGCCCTCCCCCCAACAATCACGTTCACTTGGGGTTCAGTCTTGGCAGTATCAAGGGCTTCCCCTTCTACTGGTGATCTTACTAGGATATTCATTGCTACCTATGAGGTTGGAGCCCAGGGTCATTCCATGTATAGTCTTTGGGTAGTGGCTTAGTCACTGGAAGCTCTGGTTGGTTGGCATTGTTGTACATATGGGGTCTCGAGCCCCTTCAAGCTCTTCCAGTTCTTTCTCTGATTCCTTCAACGGGGTACCTATTCTCAGTTCAGTGGTTTGCTGCTAGCATTCGCCTATGTATTTGCTGTATTCTGGCTGTGTCTCTCAGGAGAGATCTATATCCGGTTCCTGTCGGCCTGCACTTCTTTGCTTCATGCATCTTATCTAATTGGGTGACTGTATATGTATGGGCCACATGTGGAGCAGGCTCTGAATGGGTGTTCCTTATATCGAGATTCTTTTTTTTTTTTTTTTTTTTTTATTAACTTGAGTATTTCTTATATACATTTCAAGTGTTATTCCCTTTCCCGGTTTCCAGGCAAACATCCCTCTACCCCCTCCCCTTCCTTATGGGTGTTCCCCTCCAAACCCTCCCCCCATTGCCGCCCTCCCCCCATAGTCTAGTTCAATGGGGGTTCAGTCTTAGCAGGACCCAGGGCTTCCCCTTCCACTGGTGCTCTTACTAGGATATTCATTGCTACCTATGGGGTCAGAGTCCAGGGTCAGTCCATGTATAGTATTTAGGTACTGGCTTAGTCCCTGGAAGCTCTAGTTGCTTGGCATTGTTGTACTTTTGGGGTCTCGAGCCCCTTCAAGCTCTTCCAGTTCTTTCTCTGATTCCTTCAGCGGGGGACCTATTCTCAGTTCAGTGGTTTGCTGCTGGCATTCGCCTCTGTATTTGCTGTATTCTGGCTGTGTCTCTCAGGAGCGATCTACATCCGGCTCCTGTCGGTCTGCACTTCTTTGCTTCATCCATCTTGTCCAATTGGGTGGCTGTATATGTATGGGCCACATGTAGGGCAGGCTCTGAATGGGTGTTCCTTCAGTTTCTGTTTTAATCTTTGCCTCTCCCTTCCCTGCCAAGGGTATTCTTTTTCCTCATTTAAAGAAGGAGTGAAGCATTCACATTTTGATCATCCGTCTTGAGTTTCGTTTGTTCTAGGGATCTAGGGTAATTCAAGCATTTGGGCTAATAGCCACTTATCAATGAGTGCATACCATGTATGTCTTTCTGTGATTGGGTTAGCTCACTCAGGATGATATTTTCCAGTTCCAACCATTTGCCTACGAATCATAAACTCATTGTTTTTGATAGCTGAGTAATATTCCATTGTGTAGATGTACCACATTTTCTGTATCCATTCCTCTGTTGAAGGGCATCTGGGTTCTTTCCAGTTTCTGGCTATTGTAAATAAGGCTGCAATGAACATAGTGGAGCACGTGTCTCTTTTATATGTTGAGGCATCTTTTGGGTATATGCCCAAGAGAGGTATAGCTGGATCCTCAGGCAGTTCAATGTCCAATTTTCTGAGGAACCTCCAGACTGATTTCCAGAATGGTTGTACCAGTCTGCAATCCCACCAACAATGGAGGAGTGTTCCTCTTTCTCCACATCCTCGCCAGCATCTGCCGTCACCTTAGTTTTTGATCTTAGCCATTCTCACTGGTGTGAGGTGAAATCTCAGGGTTGTTTTGATTTGCATTTCCCTTATGACTAAAGATGTTGAACATTTCTTTAGGTGTTTCTCAGCCATTTGGCATTCCTCAGCTGTGAATTCTTTGTTTAGCTCTGAACCCCATTTTTTAATAGGGTTATTTGTTTCCCTGTGGTCTAACTTCTTGAGTTCTTTGTATATTTTGGATATAAGGCTTCTATCTGTTGTAGGATTGGTAAAGATTTTTTCCCAATCTGTTGGTTGCCGTTTTGTCCTAACCACCGTGTCCTTTGCCTTACAGAAGCTTTGCAGTTTTATGAGATCCCATTTGTCGATTCTTGATCTTAGAGCATAAGCCATTGGTGTTTTGTTCAGGAAATTTTTTCCAGTGCCCATGTGTTCCAGATGCTTCCCTAGTTTTTCTTCTATTAGTTTGAGTGTGTCTGGTTTGATGTGGAGGTCCTTGATCCACTTGGACTTAAGCTTTGTACAGGGTGATAAGCATGGATTGATCTGCATTCTTCTACATGTTGCCCTCCAGTTGAACCAGCACCATTTGCTGAAAATGCTATCTTTTTTCCATTGGATGGTTTTGGCTCCTTTGTCAAAAATCAAGTGACCATAGGTGTGTGGGTTCATTTCTGGGTCTTCAATTCTATTCCATTGGTCTATCTGTCTGTCTCTGTACCAATACCATGCAGTTTTTATCACTATTGCTCTGTAATACTGCTTGAGTTCAGGGATAGTGATTCCCCCTGAAGTCCTTTTATTGTTGAGGATAGCTTTAGCTATCCTGGGTTTTTTGTTATTCCAGATGAATTTGCAAATTGTTCTGTCTAACTCTTTGAAGAATTGGATTGGTATTTTGATGGGGATTGCATTGAATCTGTAGATTGCTTTTGGTAAAATGGCCATTTTTACTATATTAATCCTGCCAATCCATGAGCATGGGAGATCTTTCCATCTTCTGAGGTCTTCTTCAATTACTTTCCTCAGTGTCTTGAAGTTCTTATTGTACAGATCTTTTACTTGCTTGGTTAAAGTCACACCGAGGTACTTTATATTATTTGGGTCTATTATGAAGGGTGTCGTTTCCCTAATTTCTCTCTCGGCTTGTTTCTCTTTTGTATAGAGGAAGGCAACTGATTTATTTGAGTTAATTTTATACCCAGCCACGTTGCTGAAGTTGTTTATCAGCTTTAGTAGTTCACTGGTGGAACTTTTGGGATCACTTAAATATACTATCATGTCATCTGCAAATAGTGATATTTTGACCTCTTCTTTTCCGATCTGTATCCCCTTGATCTCCTTTTGTTGTCTGATTGCTCTGACTAGAGTTCAAGAACTATATTGAATAAGTAGGGGAGAGTGGGCAGCCTTGTCTAGTCCCTGATTTTAGTGGGATTGCTTCAAGTTTCTCTCCATTTAGTTTAATGTTAGCAACTGGTTTGCTGTATATGGCTTTTACTATGTTTAGTTATGGGCCTTGAATTCCTATTCTTTCCAGGACTTTTATCATGAAGGGGTGTTGAATTTTGTCAAATGCTTTCTCAGCATCTAATGAAATAATCATGTGGTTCTGTTCTTTCAGTTTGTTTATATAATGGATCACGTTGATGGTTTTCTGTATATTAAACCATCCCTGCATGCCTGGGATGAAGCCTACTTGATCATGGTGGATGAATGTTTTGATGTGCTCTTGAATTCGGTTTGCCAGAATTTTACTGAGTATTTTTGCGTCGATATTCATAAGGGAAATTGGTCTGAAGTTCTCTTTCTTTGTTGTGTCTTTGTGTGGTTTAGGTATAAGCGTAATTGTGGCTTCGTAGAAGGAATTCGGTAGTGCCCCATCTGTTTCAATTTTGTGGAATAGTTTGGATAATATTGGTATGAGGTCTTCTATGAAGGTTTCATAGAATTCTGCACTAAACCCGTCTGGACCTGGACTCTTTTTGGTTGGGAGACCTTTAATGACTGCTTCTATTTCCTTAGGAGTTATGGGGTTGTTTAACTGGTTTATCTGTTCCTGATTTAACTTCGATACCTGGTATCTGTCTAGGAAATTGTCCATTTCCTGGAGATTTTCAAGTTTTGTTGAATATAGGTTTTTATAGTAAGATCTGATGATTTTTTTGAATTTCCTCTGAATCTGTAGTTATGTCTCTTTTTTCATTTCTGATTTTGTTAATTTGGACGCACTCTCTGTGTCCTCTCGTTAGTCTGGCTAAGGGTTTATCTATCTTGTTGATTTTCTCAAAGAACCAACTTTTGGTTCTGTTGATTCTTTCTATGGTCCTTTTTGTTTCTACTTGGTTGATTTCAGCTCTGAGTTTGATTATTTCCTGCCTTCTACTCCTCCTGGGTGTATTTGCTTCTTTTTGTTCTAGAGCTTTTAGGTGTGCTGTCAAGCTGCTGACATATGCTCTTTCCTGTTTCTTTCTACAGGCACTCAGCGCTATGAGTTTTCCTCTTAGCACAGCTTTCATTGTGTCCCATAAGTTTGGGTATTTTGTCTCTTCATTTTCATTAAATTCTAAAAAGCTTTTAATTTCTTTCTTTATTTCTTCCTTGGCCAGGTTATCATTGAGTAGAGCATTGTTCAATTTCCACGTATATGTGGGCATTCTTCCCTTATTGTTACTGAAGACCAGTTTTAGGCTGTTGTGGTCCGATAGCACGCATGGGATTATTTCTATCTTTCTGTACCTGTTGAGGCCCGTTTTTTGACCAATTATATGGTCAATTTTGGAGAAAGTACCATGAGGAGCTGAGAAGAAGGTATATCCTTTTGCTTTAGGATAGAATGTTCTATAAATATCCGTTAAGTCCATTTGGCTCATGACTTCTCTTAGTCTGTCGACATCACTGTTTAATTTCTGTTTCCATGATCTGTCCATTGATGAGAGTGGGGTGTTGAAATCTCCCACTATTATTGTGTGAGGTGCAATGTGTGCTTTGAGCTTTAGTAAAGTTTCTTTTACGTATGTAGGTGCCCTTGTATTTGGGGCATAGATATTTAGGATTGAAAGTTCATCTTGGTGGATTTTTACTTTGATGAATATGAAGTGTCCTTCCTTATCTTTTTTGATGACTTTTAGTTGGAAATTGATTTTATTTGATATTAGAATGGCTACTCCAGCTTGCTTCTTCTGACCATTTGCTTGGAAAGTTGTTTTCCAGCCTTTCACTCTGAGGTAGTGTCTGTCTTTGTCTCTGAGGTGTGTTTCCTGTAGGCAGCAGAATGCAGGGTCCTCGTTGCGTATCCAGTTTGTTTTTTTTTTTTTTTTTTTTATTAACTTGAGTATTTCTTATATACATTTCAAGTGTTATTCCCTTTCCCGGTTTCCGGGCAAAATCCCCCTCCCCCCTCCCCTTCCTTATGTGTGTTCCCCTCCCAACCCTCCCCCCATTGCTCCCTCCCCCCATAGTCTAGTTCAGTGGGGGTTCAGTCTTAGCAGGACCCAGGGCTTCCCCTTCCACTGGTGCTCTTACTAGGATATTCATTGCCACCTATGGGGTCAGAGTCCAGGGTCAGTCCATATATAGTCTTTAGGTAGTGGCTTAGTCCCTGGAAGCTCTGGTTGCTTGACATTGTTGTACTTTTGGGGTCTCGAGACCCTTCAAGCTCTTCCAGTTCTTTCTCTGATTTCTTCAACGGGGGACCTATTCTCAGTTCAGTGGTTTGCTGCTGGCATTCGCCTCTGTATTTGCTGTATTCTGGCTGTGTCTCTCAGGAGCGATCTACATCCGGCTCCTGTCGGTCTGCACTTCTTTGCTTCATCCATCTTGTCCAATTGGGTGGCTGTATATGTATGGGCCACCTGTGAGGCAGGCTCTGAATGGGTGTTCCTTCAGTCTCTGTTTTAATCTTTGCCTCTCCCTTCCCAGCCAAGGGTATTCTTTTTCCTCATTTAAAGAAGGAGTGAAGCATTCACATTTTGATCATCCGTCTTGAGTTTCGTTTGTTCTAGGGATCTAGGGTAATTCAAGCATTTGGGCTAATAGCCACTTATCAATGAGTGCATACCATGTATGTCTTTCTGTGATTGGGTTAGCTCACTCAGGATGATATTTTCCAGTTCCAACCATTTGCCTACGAATTTCATAGACTCGTTGTTTTTGATAGCTGAGTAATATTCCATTGTGTAGATGTACCACATTTTCTGTATCCATTCCTCTGTTGAAGGGCATCTCGGTTCTTTCCATTTTCTGGATATTATAAATAAGGCTGCGATGAACATAGTGGAGCACGTGTCTCTTTTATATGTTGAGGCATCTTTTGGGTATATGCCCAAGAGAGGTATAGCTTGATCCTCAGGCAGTTCAATGTCCAATTTTCTGAGGAACCTCCAGACTGATTTCCAGAATGGTTTTACCAGTCTGCAATCCCACCAACAATGGAGGAGTGTTCCTCTTTCTCCACATCCTCGCCAGCATCTGCTGTCACCTGAGTTTTTGATCTTAGCCATTCTCACTGGTGTGAGGTGAAATCTCAGGGTTGTTTTGATTTGCATTTCCCTTATGACTAAAGATGTTGAACATTTCTTTAGGTGTTTCTCAGCCATTCGGCATTCCTCAGCTGTGAATTCTTTGTTTAGCTCTGAACCCCATTTTTAATAGGGTTATTTGTTTCCCTGCGGTCTAACTTCTTGAGTTCTTTGTATATTTTGGATATAAGGCTTCTATCTGTTGTAGGATTGGTAAAGATTTTTTCCCAATCTGTTGGTTGCCGTTTTGTCCTAACCACCGTGTCCTTTGCCTTACAGAAGCTTTGCAGTTTTATGAGATCCCATTTGTCGATTCTTGATCTTAGAGCATAAGCCATTGGTGTTTTGTTCAGGAAATTTTTTCCAGTGCCCATGTGTTCCAGATGCTTCCCTAGTTTTTCTACTATTAGTTTGAGTGTGTCTGGTTTGATGTGGAGGTCCTTGATCCACTTGGACTTAAGCTTTGTACAGGGTGATAAGCATGGATCGATCTGCATTCTTCTACATGTTGCCCTCCAGTTGAACCAGCACCATTTGCTGAAAATGCTATCTTTTTTCCATTGGATGGTTTTGGCTCCTTTGTCAAAAATCAAGTGACCATAGGTGTGTGGGTTCATTTCTGGGTCTTCAATTCTATTCCATTGGTCTATCTGTCTGTCTCTGTACCAATACCATGCAGTTTTTATCACTATTGCTCTGTAATACTGCTTGAGTTCAGGGATAGTGATTCCCCCTGAAGTCCTTTTATTGTTGAGGATAGCTTTAGCTATCCTGGGTTTTTTGTTATTCCAGATGAATTTGCAAATTGTTCTGTCTAACTCTTTGAAGAATTGGATTGGTATTTTGATGGGGATGCATTGAATCTGTAGATTGCTTTTGGTAAAATGGCCATTTTTACTATATTAATCCTGCCAATCCATGAGCATGGGAGATCTTTCCATCTTCTGAGGTCTTCTTCAATTTCTTTCCTCAGTGTCTTGAAGTTCTTATTGTACAGATCTTTTACTTGCTTGGTTAAAGTCACACCGAGGTACTTTATATTATTTGGGTCTATTATGAAGGGTGTCGTTTCCCTAATTTCTTTCTCGGCTTGTTTCTCTTTTGTATAGAGGAAGGCAACTGTTTTATTTGAGTTAATTTTATACCCAGCCACTTTGCTGAAGTTGTTTATCAGCTTTAGTAGTTCTCTGGTGGAACTTTTGGGATCACTTAAATATACTATCATGTCATCTGCAAATAGTGATATTTTGACTTCTTCTTTTCCGATCTGTATCCCCTTGATCTCCTTTTGTTGTCTGATTGCTCTGGTTAGAACTTCAAGAACTATATTGAATAAGTAGGGAGAGAGTGGGCAGCCTTGTCTAGTCCCTGATTTTAGTGGGATTGCTTCAAGTTTCTCTCCATTTAATTTAATGTTAGCAACTGGTTTGCTGTATATGGCTTTTACTATGTTTAGGTATGGGCCTTGAATTCCTATTCTTTCCAGGACTTTTATCATGAAGGGGTGTTGAATTTTGTCAAATGCTTTCTCAGCATCTAATGAAATGATCATGTGGTTCTGTTCTTTCAGTTTGTTTATATGATGGATCACGTTGATGGTTTTCCGTATATTAAACCATCCCTGCATGCCTGGGATGAAGCCTACTTGATCATGGTGGATGATTGTTTTGATGTGCTCTTGAATTCGGTTTGCCAGAATTTTATTGAGTATTTTTGCGTCGATATTCATAAGGGAAATTGGTCTGAAGTTCTCTTTCTTTGTTGTGTCTTTGTGTGGTTTAGGTATAAGAGTAATTGTGGCTTCGTAGAAGGAATTCGGTAGTGCTCTATCTGTTTCAATTTTGTGGAATAGTTTGGATAATATTGGTATGAGGTCTTCTATGAAGGAATGATAGAATTCTGCACTAAACCCGTCTGGACCTGGGATCTTTTTGGTTGGAAGACCTTTAATGACTGCTTCTATTTCCTTAGGAGTTATGGGGTTGTTTAACTGGTTTATCTGTTCCTGATTTAACTTCGATACCTGGAATCTGTCTAGGAAATTCCATTTCCTGAAGATTTTCAAATTTTGTTGAATATAGGTTTTTATAGTAAGATCTGATGATTTTTTGAATTTCCTCTGAATCTGTAGTTATGTCTCCCTTTTCATTTATAATTTTGTTAATTTGGACGCACTCTCTGTGTCCTCTCGTTAGTCTGGCTAAGGGTTTATCTATCTTGTTGATTTTCTCAAAGAACCAACTTTTGGTTCTGTTGATTCTTTCTATGGTCCTTTTTGTTTCTACTTGGTTGATTTCAGCTCTGAGTTTGATTATTTCCTGCCTTCTACTCCTCCTGGGTGTATTTGCTTCTTTTTGTTCTAGAGCTTTTAGGTGTGCTGTCAAGCTGCTGACATATGCTCTTTCCTGTTTCTTTCTGCAGGCACTCAGCGCTATGAGTTTTCCTCTTAGCACAGCTTTCATTGTGTCCCATAAGTTTGGGTATGTTGTATCTTCATTTTCATTAAATTCTAAAAAGTTTTTAATTTCTTTTTTTATTTCTTCCTTGACCAGGTTATCATTGAGTAGAGCATTGTTCAATTTCCACGTATATGTGGGCATTCTTCCCTTCTTGTTATTGAAGACCAGTTTTAGGCCGTGGTGGTCCGATAGCATGCATGGGATTATCTCTATCTTTCTGTACCTGTTGAGGCCCGTTTTTTGACCAATTATATGGTCAATTTTGGAGAAAGTACCATGAGGAGCTGAGAAGAAGGTATATCCTTTTGCTTTAGGATAGAATGTTCTATAAATATCCGTTAAGTCCATTTGGCTCATGACTTCTCTTAGTCTGTCGACATCACTGTTTAATTTCTGTTTCCATGATCTGTCCATTGATGAGAGTGGGGTGTTGAAGTCTCCCACTATTATTGTGTGAGGTGCAATGTGTGTTTTGAGCTTTAGTAAGGTTTCTTGTATGTATGTAGGTGCCCTTGTATTTGGGGCATAGATATTTAGGATTGAGAGTTCATCTTGGTGGATTTTTCCTTTGATGAATATGAAGTGTCCTTCCTTATCTTTTTTGATGACTTTTAGTTGGAAATTGATTTTATTTGATATTAGAATGGCTACTCCAGCTTGCTTCTTCTGATCATTTGCTTGGAAATTTGTTTTCCAGCCTTTCACTCTGAGGTAGTGTCTGTGTTTGTGTCTGAGGTGTGTTTCCTGTAGGCAGCAGAATGCAGGGTCCTCGTTGTGTATCCAGTTTGTTAATCTATGTCTTTTTATTGGGGAGTTGAGGCCATTGATATTGAGAGATATTAAGGAATAGTGATTATTGCTTCCCGTTATATTCATATTTGGATGTGAGGTTATGTTTGTGTGCTTTCATTCTCTTTGTTTTGTTGCCAAGACGATTAGTTTCTTGCTTCTTCTAGGGTATAGCTTGCCTCCTTATGTTGGGCTTTACCATTTATTATCTTTTGTAGTGCTGGATTTGTAGAAAGATATTGTGTAAATTTGGTTTTGTCATGGAATATCTTGGTTTCTCCATCAATGTTAATTGAGAGTTTTGCTGGATACAGTAACCTGGGCTGGGAGTTGTGTTCTCTTAGGGTCTGTATGACATCAGTCCAGGATCTTCTGGCCTTCATAGTTTCTGGCGAGAAGTCTGGTGTGATTCTGATAGGTCTCCCTTTATATGTTACTTGACCTTTTTCCCTTACTGCTTTTAATATTCTTTCTTTATTTTGTGCGTTTGGTGTTTTGACAATTATGTGACGGGAGGTGTTTCTTTTATGGTCCAATCTATTTGGAGTTCTGAAGGCTTCTTGTATGTCTATGGGTTTCTCTTTTTTTAGGTTAGGGAAGTTTTCTTCTATGATTTGTTGAAGATATTTACTGGTCCTTTGAGCTGGGAGTCTTCACTCTCTTCTATACCTATTATCCTTAGGTTTGATCTTCTCATTGAGTCCTGGATTTCTTGTATGTTTTGGACCAGTAGCTTTTTCTGCTTTACATTATCTTTGACAGTTGAGTCAATGATTTCTATGGAATCTTCTGATCCTGAGATTCTCTCTTCCATCTCTTGTATTCTGTTGGTTAAACTTGTATCTACAGCTCCTTGTCTCTTCTTTTGGTTTTCTATATCCAGGGTTGTTTCCATGTGTTCTTTCTTGATTGCTTCTATTTCCATTTTTAATTCCTTCAACTGTTTGATTGTGTTTTCCTGGAATTCTTTCAGGGATTTTTGTGTCTCCTCTCTATGGGCTTCTACTTGTTTATTTATGTTTTCCTTGAATTCTTTCAGGGATTTTTGTGTCTCCTCTCTATGGGCTTCTACTTGTTTATTTATGTTTTCCTGGAATTCTTTCAGGGATTTTTGCGATTCTTTCAGACATTTTTGCGATTCCTCTCTGTAGGCTTCTACTTGTTCTCTAAGGGAGTTCTTCACGTCTTTCTTGAAGTCCCCCAGCATCATGATCAAAAATGATTTTGAAACTAGATCTAGCTTTTCTGGTGTGTTTGGATATTCCATGTTTGTTTTGATGGGAGAATTGGGCTCCGATGGTGCCATGTAGTCTTGGTTTCTGTTGCTTTGGTTCCTGCGCTTGCCTCTCGCCATCAGATTATCTCTAGTGTTACTTTGTTCTGCTATTTCTGACAGTGGCTAGACTGTCCTATAAGCCTGTGTGTCAGGAGTGCTGTAGACCTATTTTCCTCTCTTTCAGTCAGTTATGGGACAGAGTGTTCTGCTTTCCGGCATGTAGTTTTTCCTCTCTACAGGTCTTCAGCTGTTCCTGTGGGCCTGTGTCTTGAGTTCACCAGGCAGCTTTCTTGCAGCAGAAAAGTTGGTCTTACCTGTGGTCCCGAGGCTCAAGTTTGCTCATGGGGTGCTGCCCACGGGCTCTCTGCAGCGGCAGCAACCAGGAAGACCTGTGCCGCCGTTTCCGGGAGCTTCAGTGCACCAGGGTTCCAGATGGTCTTTGGCTTTTTCCTCTGGCGTCCGAGATGTGTGTGCAGAGAGCAGTCTCTTCTGGTTTCCCAGGCTTGTCTGCCTCTCTGAAGGTTCAGCTCTCCCTCCCACGGGATTTGGGTGCAGAGAACTGTTTATCCGGTCTGTTTCCCTCAGGTTCCGGTGGTGTCTCAGGCAGGGGTCCTGCCGCTCCTGGGCCCTCCCCCACGGGAGCCCAGAGGCCTTATACAGTTTCCTCTTGGGCCAGGGATGTGGGCAGGGGTGAGCAGTGTTGGTGGTCTCTTCCGCTGTGCAGCCTCAGGAGTGCCCACCTGACCAGGCGGTTGGGTCTCTCTCTCACAGGGTCTGGAGGCAGAGAGCTACTTGAGATTCTTATTCACATTGTTTTTACATGTTCCCCTTTTTGCTGAAAACATATAAAACTTTTGAAACATTTGAAAACATATAAACTAAAAACACTGGTTTCCAAATCTTAAATCCAATCGTGATAAATTGAATGTATTTGTATAATAATTTTACTCTATTTCTTAAAACATTATTTCAGCAAAAGTGTTTGCTCCATGTTTTTAAAGTCTATTGTACTTATTGTCCACTAGATTGTGTCCCAACAAATTACACATGAATTATTTTTATTGTAATACATTCACAGATAATGTCATGAGGGAAATTAAAATTCATGAGAATTTTTAAAATATAATTTTCTGTCATTATGAATATATACATATGGATTATTAAAGAATATGTTTAATTATCTTCTATGAAAAAACTTTGCAGAGCTGAAGTAATGATGCAAAGTTTAAGAGCATTCAGACATTTTCCAGAGGACCCCCCTGGAAAAGACACATGAGGTTTCACAGACAAACATGTGGGCAAAGACTAATACACATAAAATTTTAAAAAAGATTAAAAATTTTAAAAAATAAAAAGAGTCGATCAATTTACACAATTTATTTGAGGCTATGTGATTACTAGAAAGAAAATCTAGGGATATTTTATTTCCTCATTGGTCTTGTCCTCTTACCATATTGTATACTTATGTATCATACGTATTGTATCACTTAATTTTTGTGAATATTTTCTCCTAGTTCATGCTTCAAAAATCACTAATAGTACACCTGATTGTGCATAAGGAAGAAATCCAAGAGAGTGGAACTTAATTTTTGTATGAACACTTTTCAATAACCTAAGTGAAATAACACTGTTACCATAGGAATGCATACATACATAAATACATACATACATACATGCATACATACATACGTACATACAAAACTATCAATACAAACACATTGACTAATAATATTAATGGAAAATAATTACAACCACAATTTTGACTACCTTAGTGGCAATAGGATCACCTTTTTTTGTCATTATTTGATAGCTCATATAAGTTATTTTCTTTTTAATTTGGAAAATATATTTTTTGGTAATTGTGAAACTTAAACAGTGATCACATATAGTCACAGATTATTGATCAGTCAATGTTTGGAAAAAAACCTATTTCTGATAAAACATTGAAGAAGAAGAAACTGTTTGACAGCTTACATGTCTGTATTAGAATAAAAAGATGTCCACATAATCTCCTTAACAGCTTGAAAAGCCAAGGCAGGCCTCTGGAACTTGACACTTTTAAATTCCTTTTTCTTAAAAATACAAAATACTCTCACAAATGAACCATTCATATGAAAGTTATATGTTCTAATACAGCGCTCTCTCTCTCTCTCTCTCTCTCTCTCTCTATATATATATATATATATATATATATATATATATATATATATATATATATATGATACATTTTATTTTATCACTTTCCACAATTAAGTTCTAGTCATTATGCGGTGTACTTTTTTCAATATTGAAGCTTTATTTTGCATACCATTCTAGTGGAAAAAAGGCAGAAAATATAAACAACATAGAATAATAGAATATCTAATTTTGCTTTTTCCTGTTTGGTATTTCACCAATCTGTTCTAATTTAAAATAACTTTTAGTCTTGCTGTTTCAAATATGTTTTATTTGGATAAATATTGTTTGATGACAAAACTTTTAATTGAGCATGTACATTTAAAACAATTCTTTAGTCTTTAAAAAAAGATGATGTACATGTATGAGGCTGAAAACTTGAACCCAAAGTAATATAAATTTGAGATTATATTAATTATCTCAAGATCAAATTTTTATTTATATATCACAACCAGGGACTCAAGTCAAACAAGAAGATACTTAATGACTAGCTAAAATTATCTAGAGTATCTTTATATCCATCACAGTCCTTGACACATGACAAATCAATGGTATTCAGTTCAAATAGTTAGATTTTTTCCCTCAAAATCATTTATGCTTCAGTTTTTATAATTTCAGGTAAGTCTTTAGATTTTTATGGTCTTTTAACCAACTTCAAAGACCATTGTAGCTGAAATTCTGATATTTAGGTATCTAAATCCTTCATTAATTCAAGTATCCTAAACATAAATGGCTTAAGCAGCCAGTAAGATATTGCAGTGATAAAGGTGGCAGGACATAAATTCTGGGTCACAAAAGCCATTTCAGCTTCTATTCAATTAGATATTGGTTTTGCTCAGTCATATCCTACCTCATTTTCTATTATTCAGACAACCTGTTTCAGTTTCTTACTGTTTCAAACCCACAAGTTGCCAGCACGCCTTCCCTGGGGGCATACTTTGACTTCTTTGAGTGCTCTAGATAGGCTAGTAAGATTACTGAATATATAGAGTCACTCATTTTCAAGGATATTAATTTATATATATATATATATATATATATATATATCTGTATGAATGATGATTAAGCTTTACTGTTCCTGATAACTTTGAAATTATTAAATTAGAAATGGATAGCTATTATTTTATTTATTTATATTTCAAATGTTATCCTTCCTGGTCCTTCCACCATGAGCACACCACCTCATCCTTTCTCCAAACTCACCTCTAAAGTTCCCTGTAACCACTCCTACCTCATGCCTATAGCATGTCCCTTCTCTGCTGGCATCAACCCTCCACAGGAATTGGAACATCCTCTCCCACTGAGGCCGTACAAGGCAGTCTTCTGCCACATATGTAGAGGGCTGGGAATCAAACCATATATACTCGTTGATTATTGGCTCACTCCCTGGGAGCTCTGAATGGTCCAGTTAGTTGATACTGTTGATTTTACTATTGGGTTGCAATCCACTTCAGCTCTCCTTCAGTCTTTCCCCTAATTCTTCTGAGTTCAGCCCAGTGACTGGGTCTAAGTATGTATATCTGTCTCAGTCAGATGCTTGTAGAGACGATCAGAGGAAAACCATGCCAGGCTCCTGTCTGACAGCACATCTTGACATCAGCAATAATAGTGTTGGGGTTTATACTACACATGGGATGGATCACAAATTGGGGTGGTGTCTGGATGACCTTTACTTCAGTATCCAATTCAAGTTTTGTCTCAGAATGTTCTTTAGAAAGGAACAATTCTGGGTCAAAAATTTGACTTGTGTGGGTGGCCCCATCTCTGAGGACCATGTCTATCTACTGGAATTGATCACTTCAGGTTCCATCTCCCCAAGATTGGGTATTTAGGCTAAGGTTTTCCCTGTTGGGTCCTGGGAGACTATCACATCCCTAATGTCTGGGACTCTAGTGGTTCTTCCCACCCCTTCCCATACTGCTGTATATTTTTGTTCATTCCCTTGTCCCTCTGGCTTCACTCATGTCTACTCCATTCCTGATTCTGCCTCCTTTTTTTTTAACCTCCGCCTCTCCTCTCCTATCAAGTTCCTTCCCTACCTCTGCCTAATTTGCTTATTTTGGTCCCCCTTCTAAGTGAGATTGAAGAATACATACTCGGGTCTTCATACTTGTTAAGCTTCATATAGTCTATGAGTTGTATAATGGGTATTCTGAATATGTTGTCTAATATCAACTTATCAGTGAGTACATACAATTAATATCCTTTGGTGTCTGTATTACCTCACTCAGAATATTTTCTAGTTTCATCCATTTACATGCAAACTATAGCAATACCTTCATTTTCAATAGATAAATAGTGTTCCATTGTGTAAATGCACCACATTTCTGTATCCATTTTCTTTTGAGAGATATCTGGATGTTTGTTCAGCCTCTGACTATTAAAAATAAGGCTGTTATGAATGAAGTGGATCACATGTCCTTGTGATAGGTTGAAGCATCTTTTGGGTATTTGCTGAGGAATGGTGTAACTGGATCTTCAGATAGAACTATTTCCACTTTTCTAAGGAACCTCCAGATTGACTTCCAGGGTAGTTGTACCAGTTAGCAATCCCACCAGCAATGGACAAGTTTTTCTCTTTCTGCATACCTTCAACAGCATCGGTTGTTGCCTGAGTTTTTTATCTTAGACATTCTGATTGGTGTAAGGTGGAATCTCGTGTCCTTTTCATTTGCATTTCCCTGATGACTAAGGATGTTGAACAGTTCTTTAGGTGATTCTTGTTCATTTGAAATTTCACAGTTGAGAATTCTCTGTTTAGCTCTGTAGCCTATTTTTTAATTGGGTAATTTGGTTTTCTGGAGTCTAACTTCTTGAGTTCATTGCTTATTTTTTATATCAGCCTTTTATGAAACACACAGTTAGTATAGATCTTTTTCAATCTGAAAGTTGCCATTTTGTCCTGCCATTTTCTATGGAATCTTCGGCCCCTGAGATTCTCTCTACTAACTCAATGCTTTCATCTCTGCTTCAAAGAAAGCACCTGGACCTCCCTGGACACAGGAATGAAGGAACAGTCTGGGACAGGATCTTTCAGGTTCCAAGTGCACCCAGAGATGATGTTGTGCTAGAGTTCTCTGTACCCAGATCCTGTGGAGAGATTGCTGGATTCTCAGAAGAATGGACAATCCTGAGAACACATGTGAGACTACTAATTCTGCTCACATCCCTGGCCCAAGAGGAACCTGACTGGAGCCCTCTAGACACAAGTGAGGAGCAGTCTGGGAGAGGATTTTTCTGGTTTCTGCTGTGTCTGTAGCTGAGCTACAAGACAGCGGGTCTCTAGGAGTGCTGACACACAGACTTACAAGAGGGTTAAGCCACTGTCAGAGACATCAAGATAACCTAACAAGAAGATGTCAAGAGACAAGGCCAAGAACCTAAGCAACAGAAATGAAGCCCATTTCGTATCGTTAGAATCCTGTTCCTCTACCATTGCAAGCTGTGGATACCCCAACACACCGCAAAAGCAACATTTTGATTTAAAATCATGACTGGTGATGATGTTAGAGGACTTTAAGAAGGACATAAATAACTCCCTTAAATAAATACAGAACAGCTCAGGTAGACAGGTAGAAGCAGTTGAAGAAGAAAACCAAATATCCCTTAAAAAACTACAGGAAGACACAACCAAACAGTTGAAGGGATTAAACAAATTCATTCAGGATCTAAAAATGGAAATGGAAACAATAAAGAAATCACAAAGGGAAAAAAACCTGGAGACAGAAAACCTAGGAAGAAGATAAGGACACATAGACACAAGCATTATCAACAGAATATAAGAGATAGAGGAGAGAATCTCAGGGGCAGAAGATTCCATAGAAAATATTGACACACCTGTCAAAGAAAATGAATATTTTTTAAAGGATGGATTTCATAGGACAATTTGTCTTATCTAGGTGGGCAGTTTATATCATTATCAATTGATTATGAGTTAATTGTGCACATGTATTGTGGAGTTTGAATTCACTGATATAAATCTGATTGCTAAATTACAAACTTAATGAGTTTTGATTTTAATGGGTTCCTGGGAGGTGTGACTATAACCACAGGAAACAGATGCTGATAATGTGAACAGAGTTCTCAGCAAGAGTTGCAAGAGGGTGGCTGCTGTCTGTCTCAGAGAGTAGCCAGAAGCAGTGAGGGATGGAGATTGGGAGCTTAGCCAGTTAGAGGCTTTGCTGATTGAAATGAAAATACCCTGCAAATGTCATGTGGACCACAGGTGCTGGCACTGGTGAGGAATGGTGAATTCCTTTTATTAATATTTATCACAACACAGAAACTCATAGCCAAACATTAGACAAAGATTGGGGAGTCCTTTGCAAGTGGAGGAAGACATATTTTAGGTGTCGGAGGGATCAAGGCTACCACAAGAAAACCCAGAGACAAATAACCTGGGTTCATAGTGGTTAACAGAGACTGAAACACCAACCAGGAGGCCTATATGGGACAGATCTAGATCCTCCACACATTTATTACAATGATGTAGCTTGGTTTTCATGTGAGACTCTGAGCAGTGGGATCAGGAGCTTCCCCTGGCTCTGTTACCTGTCTTTAGGACCCATTTTTTTTAAACTGTGCTGTTTTGTCTAGCATCAATAGGAGAGAATATACTTACTGCACTTGAAATACCAGGACTGATGGATATCCATGGAAGGTCTACCCTTTCCTGAAAAGATATGGAGGAGGAGAGGATTAGGCATGGGAAAGGAGGTGAAGCTTGGGAGAAAGACTAGAATGAGAAGAGGGAGAGGAAGCTTTGGTCAAGATTTAAAATAAACAAATAAATAAATGAATGAACTAAAATTAAATATATGTAAAAAACAAAGTTACTATCCACCACTGCAATTATATCAATATCTTGCCTACATGGGTATAACAATTGTATATATGAATCAATATCAATTATTGTGATAGTTCATCTTTATTATCAAATTGCTGGTTTCAAGATCCAACTAAGAAACATGTTTCTGGACACAACTGTGAGGTCGTCATCAGAATTTCTACTGAGGATGGAAGGTCTTATTTAAATGTCAGCTATTATCCAACCTATGTAAAGGGAGGAGTGGGAGGGAGAAGCCCTATGAGCAACAGAACTCATCTCCCTCTGCTTCCTAGTGGATACAATTAGACACCTGCCTCACCCTCAGTCAATCATGACTTTCCCAGCATATTGTTCTATTTCCCTTCAAAATGTAAGCTAAGATAATCTCTTCCATCTTTAATTTGGTTTCATAATATATTTTGTCAGAAAAGTAAATAATAATAAGAATTTATAAAATATCATGTATGCTGCAAATGGAGTTGATAACATATTTCTTTTCCAACGAATGCTTTTCTAGATAAAGGAGACTTCATTGCATAAATATTTTCCTGACATATATAAATAGAAATGGATATTTTGGCAATGGATACTATTGAATTTCTTAGAAAAAATTTAAGTAGTTTTTAAAGCAGAAATTCTGTGAAACCTGTCATAATAGTGTGGTGTGAACTACTTTATCTCTTCATGGGAATGGTGAATATTCCTTATATATCAGTTTTAATTTAACTTATGCAATAAATAGCTAAAGTGTAGCACTTTTATTTTATTTATTAAAAACAGAAACAATGAAATATAGATTTAAATTTTTAATGAATATTTTATGTATTTATATGTCAAATGTTGTCCTCTTTCCTGGTTGCCCCCTCTACCATCTCACCTACCTCTACTTCTATGAGGATGCTTTCCCTTCCTCCCACCCACTCATACCTCAATGAGATATAAATCTATTCCCTCTTCTGAAGAGATGTGATGTTTTTAGAATTATATATGTAACAATCTTTAAACTATCGTTTACTGTTTCAAAATATATTTATGATATTGTCCTCTGAAATCCATAGTTTTTGTTTCTATAAATGTTAAACAGCAATTTTGATGGGCAGAAATAGCAGATACATTAGCCTGCTTGTCCATCCATAGTTCATATTCATGGAGGTTTTGCTATTTGCAAGTGAAGACTTCATGAACGTTTATAAAATTCTAGTAGGTAGTTCAAAAGCAAAACACACTGTTCCTAGTCTACATAGTTTTTGGCTTCTTTCATTTAGTTTTTCATCTATTTTCAGGGAGAATATAGAAAATCATAAATCAAGTGTCTTTGACTGTCATATAAAAAGGAGATTATTTGTCTGTGTTTGTGGTCTAATTTATAGTAACAAAATATTTGATTCTTTCTTTATTCTAAAAAAAACTGTTTTTTCTAAATTTGATTGAATTAACCACAGCATTTAGTTATTAATTTACCTAAAAAGGAAATCTAACGAAACCGTTTCTAAATACCTATATTGCACCACACTAAAATCTCTTTATTTTTGTATGGTATTTAGATATCATAAACAAAATGAAAATCTTCAAATCATATGAGTGAATTATAACACTGTTTGAAAGGAATATTCTATACTTCACTAAAGCAAAACATAGGACAGAAGAAAAGCACTTCAGGTAAGTATTTAATTTAGTGCCATCGATCAGGACAGACAAGTGAATACTTCAGAAGTTTATTCATTATTATTTTCTGTGTTATTTTACATTTACTTTTCCACAGGCTTATCTATAAGCAATTCAACTTTACAGCAAGGTGCCAAAGTAACCATCAACATGAGAAGGAAAAGTGTAATAACTGTATTTTCAGACATAATTCACAGGTTAAACCTAGTGGGAATTGCTTTCCTCTGAGTGAACTTCTAAGGATAGTACATTCCACAAAATACATGTCACTCTAAATCTGCCTGTGAAGAACACTGAATGCTGCAATGGAGAGGATGATTCGGGCGATACTGAACACCAGCACTGAATTAAATGCTCTGAATTTCATCAGCAATCTGTTAATAGAAGACTGTCTCCTACGTCACTATTTTGTCTCTTGGTTGGGAAATATATTCTTTAATACTTAAATAAATTTCTCTTCACATATCGACTAATAGTAAATCTTTTCAGATCTAATTCAGCTTCATCGTTCCCTCAGGCAGCTCAGTTGTTGGTCCAGATTTATTGAATTCTGACAGAAAGCAATTGAAATCTCCCTTAAAAATAAAGTTTCAGGCATGAGGGAGAAAAAGAGTCCTAAAAAGTCTTGTTTTTAGAATAGTATCTTTTATAATGCAGAAGTTGTCTGAAGCAACTCTCTTGACATTGACCTTGGTGGCAGTTCAGATGGCATATATGGATATCATTCTTGAGCTCTTTAAGTACATGAACCACTCTTGCTCCCTCACTATGCACAAAAGAATCAAACTTAAATTAGATGTGAAACAATTTATCTGGTGTTTCTTTCATAATCAAACATACCCAATCCAAAAAGTTTATCATATGTGCTTTAAGGAACTTATATTCCTTTTGTCATGTTTGTTCTACTTTGCAGTCCTTGCTATTACAAAGACCAACTACTTAAGGAGAAAAGCGTTTATTTTAGCTTAAAGCTTACAATCAATCAATGGAGGAAAGTTAAAGCAGGGTCTTGAAGCAGAAACTGAAACAGGAGTTATGTTTGCTCGCTTTCTTTGGTTTTCTCACATTGTCTGGGCCCACCTTCCTAGGCAATCCTACATTAGTTAGCAATTTAAAAATGACTCACACATATGGCCAACAGGCAAATCAGATCTTGGCAATCTTCATTTGAATTAGAAGACTCTAGATTTTTAGCAATTTGATAATAAAAACTAACCATGAAAATATTCAATTTATTCTATATTTAATTAATGGATTTAGATGTTGTGACAAGTTATATGGAAAAATTTTAGAACTATTCAAGTAATAACAAGGCAGCCCACTCTCTCCGTACTTATTCAATATAGTGCACAAAGTCCTAGCCAGAGCAACCAGGCAACCAAAGGAGGTCAAAGGTATACAAATTGGAAGGAAAGAAATCAAAATATCACTATTAGCAGATGACAGGATCGTGTAAATAAGTGACTTCAAAAGTTACACCAGAGAACTACTTAACCTGATAAACAACTTCAGCAAGGTGTTGAGGTATAAAATTAACTCAGACAAATCAGTAGCCTTCCTCTACTCAAAGGATAAACAGGCCGAGAAAGAAATTAGGGAAATGACACCCTTCACAATAGCCCCAAATAATATAAAATATCTTGGTGTGACTTTAACCAAGCAAGTGAAAGATCTGAATGACAAGAACTTCAAGTCTCTGAAGAAAGAAATTGAGGAAGATCTCAGAAGATGGAAAGATCTCCCACGCTCATGGATTGGCAGGATTAATATAGTAAAGATGGCTATTTTGCTAAAAGCAATCTATAGATTCAAGGCAATCCCCATCAAAATTCCTACTCAATTCTTTATAGGGATAGACAGAACAATTTGCAAATTCATTTGGAATAACAAAAACCCAGGATAGAGAAAATGATACTCAACAATAAAAGAACTTCTGTGGGAATCACCATCCCTGACTTCAAGCAGTATTACAGAGCAATAGTCATAAAAACTGTATAGTTTTGGTATAGAGACAGGCAGATAGATAAGTGGAACAGAATTGAAGACCAAGAAATGAATCCACAAACCTATGGTCATTTGATCTTTGACAAAGAAGCTAAAACCATCCAATAGAAGAAGGATAGCATTTTCAACAAATGGTGTTGGTTCAACTGGCCGTCAGCATGTAGAAGAATTCAAATCAATCCATTCTTACCACCCTGTACAAAGCTTAAGTCCAAGTTGATCAAGGACATCCACATAAAACCAGATACACTCAAATTAATAGAAGAAAAAGTGGGGAAAAGTCTCAAACACATGGACACTGGGGAAAATTTCCTCAACAAAACACCTAGGGTTTATGCTCTAAGATCAAGAATTGACAAATGGGACCTCATAAAACTGCAAACCATTGTAAGGCAAAAGACACTGTCATTAGGAGAAAACAGCAAGGAAGAGATTGGGAAAAGATCTTAACCAAACCTACATCTGATTGAGGGCTAATATCTAAAATATACAAAGAACTCAAGAAGTTAGACTCCAGAGAACCAAATATCCCTATTAAAACAAAATATTCTCAGCAGAGGATTATTTAATGGCTGAAAAGCACCTAAAGAAATGGTCAACATCTTTAGTCATCAAGGAAAAGCAAATCAAAAACCCTGAGATTCCACCTCACACCACTCAGAATGGCTAAGATAAAAAGCTCAGGTGACAGCAGACTCTGGCAAGCATGTGGAGAAAGAGGAAAACTCCTCCATTGTTGGTGGGATTACAAACTGATACAACCACTCTGGAAATCAGTCTGGAGGTTACTCAAAAAATTGGCCATTCTACTACCAGAGGACCCAGCTATACCTCTCCTGGGCATATAGCCAAAAGATGCTCCAATATACACCAAAGATACATGTTCCACTATGTTCATAGCAGCCTTATTTATAATACCTAAAAGCTGGAAAGAACCTAGATGCCCTTCAACAGAGGAATGGATTCAAAAAATGTTCTATGTCTACACAATGGAGTACTACTCAGCTATCAAAAACAATGACTTCATGAAATTCATAGACAAATGGAATGAACTAGAAAATATTATCCTAAGTGAGGTAACCCAATCACAGAAAAACACACTTGGTATTCACACATTGATAAGTGGATATTAACCCAAAAGCTTGAATAACCCAAGATGCAATCCACAGACCACAGGAAGCTCAAGAAGGATAACGCAAATGCGGATGCTCCCACTCCATTTTAAAAGGGGTAAAAAATATCCATAAGAGGGGATATGAAAGCAAAGTTTAGAGCAGCGACTGAAGGAATGGCCATTCAGAGCCTGCCCCAAATATGGTCCATACATTTACAGCCACCAAAACTAGGTAAGATTGATGAACCTAAAAAATGCATGCTGAAAGGGCCATATAGATTTCTCCTGAGAGACACATCCAGAGCATGTCCAATACAGAGTCAATGCTAGCTGCAAACCACTGAACTGAGAACAGGACCCCCTTGTGGGGAATTAGAGGAAGGATTGAAAGAGTTGAAAGAGCTTGCAACCCCATAAGAACAACAATGTCAACCAACCAGAGCTTCCAGGGACTAAACCACTACTGAAAGACTATACATGGACTGACCCAGGGTTCCAACTGCATATGTAGCAGAAAATGGTCTTGTGGGGGCACCAGTGGAAGGGTCCTGCCAAGATTGAACCCCCAGTGTAGGGGAATATGGGGGAGTGGAAGTAGTAGAGGAATTAATGGGGGTAATACCTATATGGGTGAGGGGAAGGGGCTGGGGGCTTTTGGACAGGAGATCTGGAAAGTAAATAACATTTGTAATGTAAGTAAAGAAATATATCTAAAAAAAAAGAAAGAAAAGAAAGCCTTATTCTTTGATTTAAAAAAAAAGTTGATTTATTTTATAGTTGTTTTTCTCTACCAAGCTCTGTATGTGCCAGATTTCTGTCTTGTTGGAATTAAAAGGCAAAAACTGTGCTGTTTCAATAAATCATATTCTGTGTGTGTGTGTGTGTGTATGTGTGTGTGTTTGTGTGTGTGTGTGACTGCACGCGTGCGCGTGCACATGAGTGCACTTATGTGTGCATGCCTGGGAGCACATACAAATACTCACTCCAAGAATTCAGTCTACATAAAAAGTTTAGGGACTGACCTTGGGCTCCAAATTCATAGGTAGCAATGAATAGTAGGGGCAACAGTGGATGGGGAGCCCTTGGCCCTGTTAAGGCTGAACCCCCAGTGAATGGGATTATTGGAGGGAGGGCAGTAATTGGGGGAGGATGTGGAATTGAACACCCACATAGAAGGGGAAGGAGAGGGGTTAAGGGGATGTTGGCCTGGAAATTGGGAAAGGGAATAACATTTGAAATGTAAATAAGAAATACCCAATTTAATAAGATGGAGAAAAAAAGTTTATGAATCTAATATCTTGCTTTGCACAAGCGAAGATAATTGCATAATTGTTACTATTGATTCTTATACTTGAAAAAGTAAGTACTAGTATTAAAAATTGTGTGAGTTTTGACAAAGTTACAGAGACATTTGCATATGTATAGCTTCATATCTCAGTTTTATGTGTTTTACAATTGAATGTTTGATAAGCTACTTATTTCTGTACAAAACACATAGCTACAAGCTTTAAAAGAGGATATTTCTAATTTTACCTCATAATTTTATTTTTATTTAATTATCTTTAGAATAGTTTCAGAATCACGGGAAAACTGAATGGAATTTAGTTTCCTATAGACCTTGACACAAAAAGTACACATTTTTAACCACTGCCCTTTGTACCACAGTGATATGAATTTTAAGTTCATGAACATATACTTAATATCATTATCACTAAATAAAAATGTAATGCTGGAGGACTTCAAGAAAGACATGAAGAACTACCTTAGAGAACAAGTAGAAGCCTACAGAGAGGAATCACAAAAATCCCTAAAAGAATTCCAGGAAAACATAAATAACCAAGTAGAAGCCCATAGAGAGGAGTCACAAAAATCCCTGAAAGAATTCCAGGAAAACACAATCAAACAGTTGAAGGAATTAAAAATGGAAATAGAAGCAATCAAGAAAGAACACACGGAAACAGCCCTGGATATAGAAAACCAAAAGAAGAGACAAGGGGCTGTAGATACCAGCTTCACCAGCAGAATACAAGAGATGGAAGAGAGAATCTCAGGAGCAGAAGATTCCATAGAAATCATCGACTCAACTGTCAAAGATAATGTAAAGCGGAAAAAGCTACTGGTCCAAAACATACAGGAAATCCAGGACTCAATGAGAAGATCAAACCTAAGGATAATAGGTATAGAAGAGAGTGAAGACTCCCAGCTCAAAGGACCAGTAAATATCTTCAACAAAATCATAGAAGAATACTTCCCTAACCTAAAGAAGGAGATACCCATAAGCATACAAGAACCCTACAGAACTCCAAATAGATTGGACCAGAAAAGAAACTCCTCCCCATCACATAATAGTCAAAACACCAAACACACAAAATAAAGAAAGAATATTAAAAGCAGTAAAGGAAAAAGTAACATATAAAGGCAGACCTATCAGAATCACACCAGACTTTTCGCCAGAAACTATGAAAGCCAGAAGATCCTGGACAGATGTCACACAGAACCTAAGAGAACACAGATGCCAGCCAAGGTTACTGTATCCTGCAAAACTCTCAATTAACATAGATGGAGAAATCAAGATATTCCATGACAAAACCAAATTTACACAATATCTTTCTACAAATCCAGCACTAAAAAGGATAATAAATGGTAAAGCCCAACATAAGGAGGCAAGCTATACCCTAGAAGAAGCAAGAAACTAATTGTCTTGGAAACAAAAAAAAAAAAAGAGAGAAGAAAAGCAAACAAACATAACCTCATATCCAAATATGAATATAACAGGAAGCAATCAGCACTATTCCTTAATATCTCTCAACATCAATGCCCTCAACTCCCCAATAAAAAGACATAGATTAACAAATTGGATATGCAAAAAGGACCCTGCATTCTGCTGCCTACAGGAAACACACCTCAGAGACAAAGACAGACACTACCTCAAAGTGAAAGGCTGGAAAACAACTTTCCAAGCAAATGGTCAGAAGAAGCAAGCTGGAGTAGCCATTCTAATATCAAATATAATCAATTTTCAACTAAAAGTCATCAAAAAAGATAAGGAAGGACACTTCATATTCATCAAAGGAAAAATCCACCAAGGTGAACTCTCAATCCTAAATATCTATGCCCCAATACAAGGGCACCTACATACGTAAAAGAAACCTTACTAAAGCTCAAAACTCACATTGCACCTCACACAATAATAGTAGGAGATTTCAACACCCCAATCTCATCAATGGACAGATCATGGAAACAGAAATTAAACAAAGACGTAGACAGACTAAGAGAAGTCATGAGCCGAATGGACTTAAGAGATATTTATAGAGCATTCTACCCTAAAGCAAAAGGATATACCTTCTTCTCAGCTCCTCATGGCACTTTCTCCAAAATTGACCATATAATTGGTCAAAAAACGGGCCTCAACAGGTACAGAAAGATAGAAATAATCCCATGCATGCTATCAGACCACCACGGCCTAAAGCTGGTATTCAATAACAATAAGGGAAGAATGCCCACATATATGTGCAAATTGAACAATGCTCTACTCAATGATAGCCTGGTCAAGGAAGAAATAAAGAAAGAAATTAAAGACTTTTTAGAATTTAATGAAAATGAAATTACAACATACCCAAACTTATGGGACACAATGAAAGCTGTGCTTAGAGGAAAACTCATAGCGCTGAGTGCCTGCAGAAAGAAACAGGAAAGAGCATATGTCTCCAGCTTGACAGCACACCTAGAAGCTCTAGAACGAAAAGAAGCAAATACACCCAGGAGGAGTAGAAGGCAGGAAATAATCAAACTCAGAGCTGAAATTAACCAAGTAGAAACAAAAAGGACCATAGAAAGAATCAACAGAACCAAAAGTTGGTTCTTTGAGAAAATCAACAAGATAGATAAACCCTTAGCCAGACTAACGAGAGGACACAGAGAGTGCGTCCAAATTAACAAAATCAGAAATGAAAAAAGAGACATAACTACAGATTCAGAGGAAATTCAAAAAATCATCAGATCTTAGTATAAAAGCCTATATTCAACAAAACTTGAAAATCTTCAGGAAATGGACAATTTCCTAGACAGATACCAGGTACCGAAGTTAAATCAGGAACAGATAAACCAGTTAAACAACACCATAACTCGTAAGGAAATAGAAGCAGTCATTAAAGGTCTCCCAACCAAAAAGAGCCCAGGTCCAGACGGGTTTAGTGCAGAATTCTATCAGACCTTCATAGAAGACCTCATGCCAATATTATCCAAACTATTCCACAAAATTGAAACAGATGGACCACTACCAAATTCCTTCTATGAAGCCACAATTACTCTTATACCTAAACCACACAAAGACCCAACAAAGAAAGAGAACTTCAGACCAATTTCCCTTATGGATATCGACACAAAAATACTCAATAAAATTCTGGCAAACCGAATCCAAGAGCACATCAAAACAATCATCCACCATGATCAAGTAGGCTTCATCCCAGGCATGCAGGGATGGTTTAATATACGGAAAACCATCAACGTGATCCATTATATAAACAAACTGAAAGAACAAAACCACATGATCATTTCAGTAGATGCTGAGAAAGCATTTGACAAAATTCAACACCCCTTCATGATAAAAGTCCTGGAAAGAATAGGAATTCAAGGCCCATACCTAAACATAGTAAAAGCCATATACAGCAAACCAGTTGCTAACATTAAACTAAATGGAGAGAAACTTGAAGCAATCCCACTAAAATCAGGGATTAGACAAGGCTGCTCACTCCCTACTTATTCAATATAGTTCTTGAAGTTCTAGCCAGAGCAATCAGACAACAAAAGGAGGTCAAGGGGATACAGATCGGAAAAGAAGAAGTCAAAATATCACTATTTGCAGATGACATGATAGTATATTTAAGTGATCCCAAAAGTTCCACCAGAGAACTACTAAAGCTGATAAACAACTTCAGCAAAGTGGCTGGGTATAAAATTAACTGAGATAAATCAGTAGCCTTCCTCTACACAAAAGAGAAACAAGACGAGAAAGAAATTAGGGAAACGACACCCTTAATAATAGACCCAAATAATATGAAATACCTCGGTGTGACTTTAAACAAGCAAGTGAAAAATCTGTACAATAAGACCTTCAAGCCTCTGAAGAAAGAAATTGAAGAAGACCTCAGAAGATGGAAAGATCTCCCATGCTCATGGATTGGCAGGATTAATATAGTAAAAATGAGCATTCTACCAAAAGCGATCTACAGATTCAATGCAATCCCCATCAAAATACCAATCCAATTCTTCAAAGAGTTAGACAGAACAATTTGCAAATTTTCTGGAATAACAACCAACCCAGGATAGGTAAAACTATCCTCAACAATGAAAGGACTTCAGGGGGAATCACTATCCCTGAACTCAAGCAGTATTACAGAGCAATAGTGATAAAAGTTGAATGGTATTGGTACAGAGACAGACAGATAGCCCAGTGGAACAGAATTGAAGACCCAGAAATGAACCCACACACCTATGGGCACTTGATTTTTGACAAAGGAGCCAAAACCATCAAATGGAAAAAAGACAGCATTTTCAGCAAATGGTGCTGGTTCTACTGGAGGTCAACATGTAAAAGAATGCAGATCGATCCATGCTTATCACTCTGTACAAAGCTTAGGTCCAAGTGGATCAAGGACCTCCACATCAAACCAGATACACTCAAACTAATAGAAGAAAAACTAGGGAAGCATCTGGAACACATGCGCACTGGAAAAAATTTCCTGAACAAAACACCAATGGCTTATACTCTAAGATCAAGAATCAACAAATGGGATCTTATAAAACTGCAAAGCTTCTGTAAGGCAAAGGACACTGTGGTTAGGACAAAACGGCAACCAACAGATTGGGAAAAGATCTTTACTAATCCTACAACAGATAGAGGCCTTATATCCAAAATATACAAAGAACTCAAGAAGTTAGACCGAAGGGAGATAAATAACCCTATTAAAAAATGGGCTTCAGAGCTAAACAAACAATTCACAGCTGAGGAATGCCAAATGGCTGAGAAACACCTAAAGAAATGTTCAACATCTTTAGTCATAAGGGAAATGCAAATCAAAACAACCATGAGATTTCACCTCCCACCAGTGAGAATGGCTAAGATCAAAAACTCAGGTGACAGCAGATGCTGGCGAGGATGCGAAGAAAGAGGGACACTACTCCATTGTTTGTGGGATTTCAGACTGGTACAACCATTCTGGAAATCAGTCTGGAGGTTCCTCAGAAAATTCGACATTGAACTGCCTGAGGATCCAGCTATACCTCTCTTGGGCATATACCCAAAAGATGCCCCAACATATAAAAAAGACACGTGCTCCACTATGTTCATTGCAGCCTTATTTATAATAGCCAGAAGCTGGAAAGAACCCAGATGCCCTTCAACAGAGGAATGGATACAGAAAACGTGGTACATCTACACAATAGAATATTACGCAGCTATCAAAAACGACTTTATGAAATTCGTAGGCAAATGGTTGGAACTGGAAAACATCATCCTGAGTGAGCTAACCCAATCACAGAAAGACATACATGGTATGCACTCATTGATAAGTGGCTATTAGCCCAAATGCTTGAATTACCCTAGATGCCTAGAGCAAATGAAATTCAAGACGGATGATCAAAATGTGAATGTTTCACGCCTTCTTTAAAAGGGGAACTAGAATACCCTTGGCAGGGAAGAGAGAGGCAAAGATTAAAACACACATGAAGTAACACCCATTCAGAGCCTGCCCCACATGTGGCCCATACATATACAGCCACCCAATTAGACAAGATTGATGAAGCAAAGAAGTGCAGACCGACAGGAGCCGGATGTAGATCGCTCCTGAGAGACACAGCCAGAATACAGCAAATAAAGAGGCGAATGCCAGCAGCAAACCACTGAACTGAGAATAGAACCCCTGTTGAAGGAATCAGAGAACGAACTGGAAGAGCTTGAAGGGTCTCGAGACCCCATATGTACAACAATGCCAAGCAACCAGAGCTTCCATGGACTAAGCCACTACCTTAAGACTATACATGGACTGACCCTGGACTCTGACCTCATAGGTAGCAATGAATATCCTAGTAAGAGCACCAGAGGAAGGGGAGGCCCTGGGTCCTGCTTAGACTGAACCCCCAGTGAACTAGACTGTTGGGGGTAGGGCGGCAATGGGGGGAGGGTTGGGAGGGGGAAGGGGAGGGGGGAGTGGAATGTTTGCCCGGAAACCGGGAAAGGGAATAACACTCGAAATGTATATAAGAAATACTCAAGTTAATAAAAAAAATAAATAAAAAGAATCGACAAACGGGATCTCATAAAACTGCAAAGCTTCTATAAGGCAAAGGACATTGTGGTTAGGACAAAACGGCAACCAACAGATTGGGAAACGATCTTTACCAATCCTACAACAGATAGAGGCCTTATATACAAAATATGCAAAGAACTCAAGAAGTAAGACCGCAGGGAGACAAATAACCCTATTAAAAAATGGGGTTTAGAGCTAAACAAATAATTCACAGCCGAGGAATGGCGAATGGCTGAGAAACACTTAAAGAAATGTTCAACATCTTTAGTCATAAGGGAAATGCAAATCAAAACAACCTTGAGATTTCACCTCACACCAGTGAGAATGGCTAAGATCAAAAACTCAGGGGAGAACAGATGCTGGCGAGGATGTGGAGAAAGAGGAACACTCCTCCATTGTTGGTGTGATTGCAGACTGGTAAAACCATTCTGGAAATCAGTCTGGAGGTTCCTCAGAAAACTGGACATTGAACTGCCTGAGGATCCAGCTATACCTCTCTTGGGCATATACCCAAAAGATTACCCAACATATGAAAACGACTCATGCTCCACTATGTTCATAGCAGCCTTATTCATAATAGCCAGATGCTGGAAACAACCCAGATGCCCTTCAACAGAGGAATGGATACAGAAAATGTGGTACATCTACACAATGGAATATTACAGCCAGAATACAGCAAATACAGAGGTGAATGCCAGCAGCAAACCACTGAACTGAGAATAGGACCCCATTGAAGGAATCAGAGAAAGAACTGGAAGAGCTCGAAGGGGCTCGAGACCCCTTATGAACAACAATGCCAAGAAACCAGAGCTTTCAGGGACTAAGCCACTACCTAAAGACTATACCTGGACTGACCCTGGACTCTGACCTCATAGGAAGCAATGAATATCCTAGTAAGAGCACCAGTGGAAGGCGACGCCCTGGGTCCTGCTAAGACTGAACCCCCAGTGAACTAGATTGTTGGGGGGAGGGCGGCAGTGAGGGGAGGATGGGGAGGGGAACACCCATAATGAAGGGGAGGCGGAGGGATTAGGTGGATGTTTGCCCAGAAACCGGGAAAGGGAATAACACTCGAAATGTATATAAGAAATACTCAAGTTAATAAAAAAATGTTTATATCAGGGCTCCTTTATCTTTACTTTTCTTTACATTTTCTTTACATTGGAAACAGACATAACAAGACGTATGTGTAATAGTATAGAACAGTGTCTAATGATTAAACCACTATGTGCTTTGCCCTTTTACCCAATTTTTCAAAGTCAGGAACACACTGTGTTAATGCTGTTCTTCTGTTGTTCTGTTTACTTTAGACATTTTTGTTTTTTTTTTTTTTGTTGTTGTTGTTTTTTCATTTTCTAGCCTTTCACTTGCTTAGGATCACATGCGGCCATTCTATATGCAGTTCTTTAACTTAATAGTATTTTTTTATAATCTCTGCCTAGATAGCTTATTTTATTTCCTCACTGAAAACTGCCCAGATATTATTTACTTTATCTTATCACCTACAGAACAACATATTGGTTAATTCCAAGTTTTGGCAGTAATGTTTAAGCTCCTATTAACATATGTTTGCAGTTTTGTTTGAATGTATGTTTTTTGCTTATTTGACTAAATGCCAAGGAAGAAGACCGGTAGAACATATGGACTAGTTCAGTTAGTCTCTCATACTAGCTTTTTCATGTTCTCTTGTAGTGTAAGAGAGATTCTGTATGTGTTTTCATCAGTACAAACTGTAAACTGTGTGTTCTAAGTGTAGGCCTTTCTCATGGATGTACAAAGGCATCACATGACATCTATTTCTAGTGATATATGTTACAGAGCAGAGCATATTTTAAATGCTTCTTCTCACTGTCATTACTATTTTGGAAAATAGCCATTCATGAGTTGTACACATTTTCACTTCTTTGTTTTTTATTGTCTCAACTTTGTTTCAATTGTTTTCTATACCTTGGCTATTATACATTTATTAGTTATATGTTTACAAATACTGTGTTCCATCTGTACTCTAACCATTTATTCCTAAGTGGCCATCATGATTTTCCTATGGAGTTATACTTTGCTCTTGCTTTGAAGTGTCATTACTATACGTGGAGTCACATATTTCAAATGCTATATCTAAGAGCCTTAGTTTTTCAATTAACCTGCGGTTCTGGGTTCCATTTTAAATTAAGTAAGGGGAAATGAATGAAATCTGTGTAAAGTTCCATGTGTATTTATTTTGTAAATGCAGATGTCTTGTTCTTGTGCAGTAGAAGTAATAAAGGACAGGAGGTCAGGAGAAGGATGTAGGGCAAGCATATATCCCAGGTCTGGCATGGCTGCATAAGGGGAAGTGTGAAACAGTACCAGTTCCTGGAGCATTGCCAGGCCGCTGATCCTCATGATCCCACATGTGCTGATGGTAATGCTACCCCAAAGCTGATCTGCTGCCTTTACTACTTTACTTTCAATCTTCCTTTCTGGGAAATAGCCTTCCACCATTACATGCCACAATAATTGACAAAGATGTGGTTTTCCAGAATGAGGAATGGAGATGGTCGTTAGGCTGTGGAGGAAAAGGAACAATCCCTCCTTCAGGGCCATGGGAAAGGATCTAGACCACATAACCACAAAGGCCACAAAGGTCATAAAAGCCTTTATGATCCTTTGTAGAAATAGTTCATTAGGGTTGGGGATTTAGCTCAGTGATAGAGCGCTTGCCTAGCAAGCTCAAGGCCCTGGGTTCGGTCCTCAGCTCTGAAAAAAAAAAAAAAGTTCATTGCCAGATTTGGTCTTGAATGTGGAATTATGAGGAGAAACATGTTCTCTCCTGTCCAATGACTGGTGCATTAATTAGCAGAGTAAACTTGGGGACATCAGGAATAGAGTTAACGTGGTCTCAGGAAGGACAGGTACAGATAGAAAAAATGAGAAATTATATATGGTTTATGAATAAATAGTATTAGAAGGAGATTGTATAAGTCTATGGAATTGGTAAAATGAGGAAATGATTAGCGAATTAAAAGTTGACCCAGAAGCATATAAAAACTTAGTACTCTGTTTTTCTAGCTGTTTGAAGAATTTAAAATAGAAAGGATGGGAAAGATATCAGGGAGAGCTAACTGCTTTACTTACATAAATTCAAAACTTTGTAAGCAATTATTTTAATTTTAACAGTCTGTCATTTTTCTGCTCTTACATGAAAATAGTTACTAAAGACTGCTGTCTGCTGTACCAAAAAACCACAAGAGCTGTGCCCAGCTACCCGTGAAGAGCAGGCTGTGTAAACCTTTCAGGAAATGTGCTTCTGCTTTGTGTTTAGTTCCGCTCTAAAGAAACGGGGTTTGGGAATATTGCTCCAGGACTCTTAGCGTTTATGTAGATTTAAGAATCGTTGATAATGTAACTTCAGTAAATAGAAGACTGGGTTCAGGCTCTCTGCTTGGGAGAAAGCAACAGCATGAGAAGGGAAAAAGCAAAAGATTGAGAGGGAAGAAGGAATTAAGCTGATGGATAGAATACTGAGAATCTTCAGGGAACATAGAGAGTACCAGACCTGGCAGCTTTAAGGTCTTCCCTTCCCTGCCTTTCTTTTTTTTTTTTTTTCTTTGTTTTGGTTCTTTTTTTTCGGAGATCGAACCCAGGGCCTTGCGCTTCCTAGGCAAGCGCTCTACCACTGAGCTAAATCCCCAAACCCTTTTCCTGCCTTTCTTAGGAACCTCCTCACACTGAGGCTGGACCTCCATACATAAGAACAAAATGAAAACTAAGGAAAGGAACTAATCACATCTATTTTGTATTAATTTTATATACAGAGTTTTATTATTAAAATGCCTATATTAATTATATTTATTCAGATTAAATAAATTCATATAGTATACTGGAAAATATATACCCAAATTAGAAATGAACAAATATAAAATTCTGCATATGACCTTGGGCAATGTGCTTGCCTTTTCTGATCCATTATAAAATTAAAATAGTAATTTCTACACTTTTAATGGTACAGAAATATAGAAATTCCATGAAAAAAGAACATGTACCTTTATAGAAATATAATAAATACAATGTATATCTATAAATATATAGTATATATAAATTATATACTATTAATAGATATATCTTATAGTTTTTAATTAAGTACTCAAATATTATTGACATTAGTTTGTATTTTTCTAATTTAAATACTTTTTATAAGATTTTGTAATCCCAAAAAACTTTTTTTCTTTTTTGGTAATTTTTTTTTTAATTTTATTTAAACTTTTCTTTTTTACACTCCAGATTCTATCCTCCTCCCAGTCCACGGTCCACCCTCTGACTGATTGATATCCCTTACCTACTACCCACATCCCTATCAGCATGAGGGTACTCCGTGCTCCCCACTCCCCATTCAGAGCTATAAACACTCTGGGGCCTCCAGTCTCTTGAGAGTTAGGTGCATCTTCTCTGACTAAAAACAGGCCCAGCAGTCCTCCGCTCTATATGTGTTGGGGGCCTCAGATCAGCTGGTGTAAGCTGCCAGGTTGGTGGTGGAGTGTCTGAGAGATCTCAGGAGTCAGGAGGGTTAATTGAGACTGCTGATCCTCTTACAGGGTGCCCTCCTCCTCAGCTTCTTCCAGCTTTTCCCTAATTCAAACAGAGGGGTCAGCAGCTTCTGTCCATTGGTTGAGTGCATATATCTGCATCTGACATTTTCAGCTGCTTGTTGGGTCTTGCAGAGGGAAGTAATGATAGATCTTTTTCTGTGGCTTTTGTGAAGGGTGTTGTTTCCCTAATTACTTTCATAGCCTGTTTATCATTTATATAAAGGAAGGCTACTGATTTATTAGAGTTAATTTCATATTGAGTCACTTTGCTGAAGTTGTTTATCAGCTGCAGAAGTTCTCTGTAGAGTCTGGGGGTTGCTTACATATACTATCAATCTTCTACAAATCATGACACATTCATTTTTTTCCTTTTCAATTTGTAACACCTTGGTCTCTTTTTGTCTTATTGTTCTATCTAGCACTTCAAGGACTATATTGAACAGATATGGGGAGAATGGGCATCCTTTTCTTGTCCCTGACTTTAGTGTGATTGCTTCAAGTATCTCTCCATTTAATTTGATATTGGCTGTCCGTTTGCAGAAAATTGCTTTTCTTATGTTTAGGTATGGGCCTTGTATTCCTGATCTCAATACTTTTAACATGAAGGGGTTTTGTATTTTGCCAAATGCTTTTTCTGTATCTAAGGAGATAATCATGTGATTATTTCTTTAAGTTTGTTTATATAGTGGATTACATTAATAAATTTTCATATATTGAAGCAACCTTGAATCCCTTCAACGAAGACTACCAATTCAAGATAATTGATAGTTTTGATGTGTTCTTGAATTCAGTTTGCAAGAATTTTTGCATGTATATTCATAAAAGAGAGTGGTCTGGAGTTCTCTTTCTTGGTTGTTTCCTTGTGTGGTTTAGGTATTAGAGTATATGTGGCTTCATAGAATGAATTAGATAATGTTCCTTCTGTTTCTATTTTATGGAATAGTTTGAGGAATATTGGTGTAAGGTCTTCTTTGCAGCTCTCATAGAATTCTGCACTCAAGCCATTTCTCTCTGTGTCTCTTTTTTTGTCAGGAGCTTTTAAATGATTTCTTTTATTTCCTTATGGGATATGGGACTGTTTATATAGTTTTCCTGCTCTTGATTTAACTTTGTTATGTGGTTTCTGTTTAGAAAACCATCTGTTTAATCTATATTTTCCAGTTTTGTTGAGTAAGGCTTTTGTAATAGAATCTGATGATTTTTTTTGAATTTGTTCAGTTTCTTTTGTTATGACTCCCTCTTCAATTCTGATTTTGTTAATTTGGATACTGCCTCTTGGCCCTTTAGTTAGTTTTTTAGGGGTTTATCTATCTTGTTGATTCTCTCAGAGAGCCAAGTTTTGGTTTTGTTGATTCTACATATTATTCTCTTTTGTTGATTTTGGCCCTATGTTTGACTGTTTCCTGCCATGTATTCCCCTTGGGTGCATTTGCTTCTTTTTGATTTATTGAACTCAGGTTTGCTGTTAAGTTTCTAGTGTAAGAGCTCTTCAGTTTCTTTATCAGGGCACTTAGGGCTGTAATTTTCCTCTTAGCACTTCTTTCATTTATGTCCTATAAGCTTGGGTATATTGTGTTAACATTTTCCAGGAAGTATTTAATTTCTTTATTTCTTCCCTGACCAAGATATCATTAAGTAGAGAGATATTCAGTTTCCTCTTGTATTAAGGTTTTCTGTTGTGTTTGTTTGTTTGTTTGTTTGTTTGTTGTTATTGAAGACCAGCCTTAGGCCATTGTAATGTTATAGGATGCATGTGATTTCAAGTTTCTTGTATAGGATAAAGGTTATTTTGTAACCAATTATATGGTCAATTTTGGAGAAGGTACCTTGAAGTGCTGAAAAGAAGGCCCATTATTTTCTTTTAGGGTAAAATGTTCTGTAGAGATCTGTTAAATCCATTTGGTTCATAACTTCTATTAGTTTCACTGTGTCTCTGTTTAGTTTTCTGTTTCAATGACCTACTAGTGAGAGTGGGCTGTTGAAGTCTCCCACTATGATTCTGTGGGATCCAATGTGTGTTTTGAGCTTTAGTAAAGTTTTTGTTATGAATGTGGGTGCCCTTAAATTTGGGTAATAGATGTTCAGAACTGAGACTTTCTCTTGGTGGATTTTCTATTTAATGAATATGAAGTGTCTTTCCTCACCCATCATGTTTGATAACTTTTGATTGATAGACTATTTTATTGGACATTAGGATGGAGATATCCAGCTTGTTTTTTGGGACCATTTGGTCAGAAGACCTTTTTTCTTCTTTTACTCTAAGGTATTTTCTGTCTTTGTTACTGATATTTTTGCATGCAGTAAAATGCTGAATACTATTTCTGTATCCAGTCTGTTAGCTTATGTCTTTATAGGTGACTTGAGTCCATTAATATTGAGAGATATTAAAGAAAGATGACTCTTAATTTCTGATGTGTTTGTTTTTGTAAGTGACTTTATGGGCATGAGGGTATCTCATTTTGGCTTTGTTGTGATATGATTAATATCTTGTTTTTTTCTTTGGTGTCACCCTTCTTGTGTTGGCATTTTTTACTATAATCTCTGTAGGGTTGGGTTGGTAGATAGATACTGTTTGAATTTTGTTTTGTCCGGGAATATTTTGGTTTCTCCGTCTATGTTGATTGAGAGTTTTGCTGGGAATAGAAGCCTGGCCTGACATTTGTGTTCTCTTAGAGTCTGCATGACCTCTGACCAGGCTCTTTCTGCTTTTGGTGTCTCTTTGGAAAAGTCTAGTGTAATTCTGATTGGTCTACATTTTCATGTTACTTGGCCCTTTTTCCTTGCAGTTTTTAATTTTCTTTCCTTGATATGTGCACTTAGTGTTTTGATAATTATGTGACGAGAGGATTTTCTTTTCTGGTCCACAAAATCTCTTAAATCGTCCTACTTAGTTAATGCCTTTAATTAACTAAACTTATTTTCTTAATTCTTACCAGTAACCAACATATGCTATATTTTCTTAGTTTATCTACTAATAATGGACTTTTATGTCTTTTACTGTGATTTTGTTTTCTTCAATATTTGGATTGCTTTTTGTTAACTAGCACATTCCCTTCCAGCGTTTATTTCTCTTTAAAGCCCTAATCTTTCAGTTGACATTGTCCAGGTGTTTGAATTAATGTTTTCAAATCCTCATGGAAACAATTCTATTATCCTGCTGGTGAGGAGTTATTCATACTACAATTAGTGTAAAAAGTACCCAGTAAAAGGTCAGTGATATCATCGTCTGATGTGTGGGTCTTGGACTGAATAAAAAGGTGACATAAACATGATGATTGGCAGTCATTGCTCTCTACTTTCTGACAGGGAATGTCATAGTATAGTGACCTGCAGCTCCTACTACCATATTTGACCATGGCCCATGTCCTGAGGAACTGAGCAGCACAAAGTGTTTCTTCCTTAAATTAGATTTATATCAAATATTTGGAGATAATAGGAGGCAAGAAAGTAATATATCAACTCTCATGAACATATTGTACATACCATTGTGCACATTTATGTATTTATTTTCTTAATATTTTCTTTAATAACCTTGAGAATCCAAAACTTTCTGTGTTGAAAACTAAAAAGCAATTTCTTTTTATTGAAAAACCCCTGGAGTGGGGAGACCCTCACTCAAGTCTAGGGATGATGCGACCCCCCAAGAACTCACGTGAGACCGTCCTTGCTGTAATAAACATGAGGTTTATTGATAGGAACCAGTGCACTGGGTTCGAGACTCGTATCCCACACAGGGGCAGTGGAGTTCGACCCCGAAAGGCTGAGAGAAAGGGTATTTAAAGGGAGAAATCACAAAGGGAGGGGACAGGGATGGTGTCATTGGAAAGTGTCGAGAATACTAATGAAAAATCACAAGGAGGAGCTTCCTGTTTCTCAAGATTGTTAAACTTTATGGTCCATCAGTCCCTGGGAGGAGCTTCCTGTTTCCCTAAGGGCCTTATCTTAAGTCCTTTTATCTAGTTCCTGGGAGAGCAGGCTCAAGAAATGTGACATTTTACCTACAGATAGAGGGCAGGGTCTGGAATTTGAGGTATTTAGGGCTTTTTTAAACTTCTGACTTCTTAGCTGCATTTTTTTTTTTTATTAACTTGAGTATTTCTTATATACATTTCGAGTGTTATTCCCTTTCCCGGTTTCCGGGCAAACATCCCCCTCCCCCCTCCCCTTCCTTATGGGTGTTCCCCTCCCAACCCTCCCCCCATTGCCGCCCTCCCCCCATAGACTAGTTCACTGTGGGTTCAGTCTTAGCAGGACCCAGGGCTTCCCCTTCCACTGGTGCTCTTACTAGGATATTCATTGCTACCTATGGGGTCAGAGTCCAGGGTCAGTCCATGTATAGTCTTTAGGTAGTGGCTTAGTCCCTGGAAGCTCTGGTTGCTTGGCATTGTTGTACTTTTGGGGTCTCGAGCCCCTTCAAGCTCTTCCAGTTCTTTCTCTGATTCCTTCAATAGGGGACCTATTCTCAGTTCAGTGGTTTGCTGCTGGCATTCGCCTCTATATTTGCTGTATTCTGGCTGTGTCTCTCAGGAGCGATCTACATCCGGCTCCTGTCGGTCTGCACTTCTTTGCTTCATCCATCTTGTCTAATTGGGTGGCTGTATATGTATGGGCCACATGTGGGGCAGGCTCTGAATGGGTGTTACTTCAGTCTCTGTTTTAATCTTTGCCTCTCCCTTCCCTGCCAAGGGTATTCTTTTTCCTCATTTAAAGAAGGAGTGAAGCATTCACATTTTGATCATCCGTCTTGAGTTTCGTTTGTTCTAGGGATCTAGGGTAATTCAAGCATTTGGGCTAATAGCCACTTATCAATGAGTGCATACCATGTATGTCTTTCTGTGATTGGGTTAGCTCACTCAGGATGATATTTTCCAGTTCCAACCATTTGCCTACGAATTTCATAAACTCGTTGTTTTTGATAGCTGAGTAATATTCCATTGTGTAGATGTACCACATTTTCTGTATCCATTCCTCTGTTGAAGGGCATCTGGGTTCTTTCCAGCTTCTGGCTATTATAAATAAGGCTGCGATGAACATAGTGGAGCACGTGTCTCTTTTATATGTTGAGGCATCTTTTGGGTATATGCCCAAGAGAGGTATAGCTGGATCCTCAGGCAGTTCAATGTCCAATTTTCTGAGGAACCTCCAGACTGATTTCCAGAATGGTTTTACCAGTCTGCAATCCCACCAACAATGGAGGAGTGTTCCTCTTTCTTCACATCCTCGCCAGCATCTGCTGTCACCTGAGTTTTTGATCTTAGCCAATCGCACTGGTGTGAGGTGAAATCTCAGGGTTGTTTTGATTTGCATTTCCCTTATGACTAAAGATGTTGAACATTTCTTTAGGTGTTTCTCAGCCATTCGGCATTCCTCAGCTGTGAATTCTTTGTTTAGCTCTGAACCCCATTTTTTAATAGGGTTATTTGTTTCCCTGCGGTCTAACTTCTTGAGTTCTTTGTATATTTTGGAAATAAGGCCTCTATCTGTTGTAGGATTGGTAAAGATCTTTTCCCAATCTGTTGGTTGCCGTTTTGTCCTAACCACAGTGTCCTTTGCCTTACAGAAGCTTTGCAGTTTTATGAGATCCCATTTGTCGATTCTTGATCTTAGAGCATAAGCCATTGGTGTTTTGTTCAGGAAATTCTTTACATTATCTTTGACAGTTGAGTCAATGATTTCTATGGAATCTTCTGCTCCTGAGATTCTCTCTTCCATCTCTTGTATTCTGTTGGTGAAGCTTGTATCTACAGCTCCTTGTCTCTTATTTTGGTTTTCTATATCCAGGGTTGTTTCCATGTGTTCTTTCTTGATTGCTTCTATTTCCATTTTTAATTCCTTCAACTGTTTGATTGTGTTTTCCTGGAATTCTTTCAGGGATTTTTGCGATTCCTCTCTGTAGGCTTCTACTTGTTTATTAATGTTGTCCTGTGCTTCCCTAAGTGTGTTCAGGTCTTTCCTGAAGTCCTCCAGCATCATGATCAAATATGATTTTGAAACTAGATCTTGCTTTTCTGGTGTGTTTGGATATTCCATGTTTGTTTTGGTGGGAGAATTGGGCTCCGATGATGGCATGTAGTCTTGGTTTCTGTTGCTTGGGTTCCTGCGCTTGCCTCTCGCCATCAGATTATCTCTAGTGTTACTTTGTTCTGCTATTTCTGACAGTGGCTAGACTGTCCTATAAGCCTGTGTGTCAGGAGTGCTGTATACCTGTTTTCCTCTCTTTCAGTCAGTTATGGGGACAGAGTGTTCTGCTTTCGGGCGTGTAGTTTTTCCTCTCTACAGGTCTTCAGCTGTTCCTGTGGGCCTGTGTCTTGAGTTCACCAGGCAGCTTTCTTGCAGCAGAAAATTTGGTCTTACCTGTGGTCCCGAGGCTCAGGTTTGCTCGTGGGGTGCTGTCCAGGGGCTCTCTGCAGCGGCAGCAACCAGGAAGACCTGTGCCGCCCCTTCCGGGAGCTTCAGTGCACCAGGGTTCCAGATGGTCTTTGGCTTTTTCCTCTGGCGTCCGAGATGTGTGTGCAGGGAGCAGTCTCTCCTGGTGTCCCAGGCCTGTCTGCCTCTCTGAAGGTTTAGCTCTCCCTCCCACGGGATTTGGGTGCAGAGAACTGTTTATCCGGTCTGTTTCCTTCAGGGTCCGGCGGTGTCTCCGGCAGGGGTCCTGCCGCTCCTGGGCCCTCCCCCACGGGAGCCCAGAGGCCTTATACAGTTTCCTCTTGGGCCAGGGATGTGGGCAGGGGTGAGCAGTGTTGGTGGTCTCTTCCGCTCTGCAGCCTCAGGAGTGCCCACCTGACCAGGCGGTTGGGTCTCTCTCTCACCGGGTCTGGGAGCAGAGAGCTGCCTTAGCTGCATTTTTAATTCTTTCATTATGAGCCTTCTTCTAAGATCAGTGGCTAATCTATTTTGTTTAAGTCTTTTGAACATAGGTAACTCTTTTATTACATTAAATTCTAAAATTAAAACTGCATCGTGTTATTCTTGAACCCAGTAATGTATTTTTAAGACCCATCAATTTTACATATAGTGTAGGGAGCTGCAGAGTCCCGCACCCCAGGGATGGCGCTGGTTTTGCCTTCTGCTCATTGAGAAAAACAAGTCCTTGAGAAAAACAAGTCCTTATTTGGCTGTTCCTGCTGGTCACTTCCGCATAGTACAACCTATCTGCTGTCCCCACGTGGCTTGCTAGGATTGGCCAGTGCTAGCTATTTAAGTGTGCTGCGGTGATTTCCCGGAGTCAGAAGATTGTATCAAGGTTCCTGAGTAAAACTGCTTGAAGAAGATCTTCACTGGTCGTGTCTTCCTTGCTGGTCGAGGTTGGTTTACTCTTTTTTCTTTCTCCACCAATTCCCACCCTTACCAATCCCTCCCTTTATTACTCCCTCCCATTCTCCTCAGAGAAAGGGAAGTAGCCTTTGCTACCAGTATACCCTGTGACATCCAGGAGCAATAGGATTATGTATATCTGCTTCCCTCCCTGCTGAGGCCCAGACAGGAAGTTCATTCCAGGAAAGGGGATTGAATGGCAAGCAAGAGAATCAGAGACAGCCTTTGCTTCAGTTATCAGAAGACCTATATGAAGATCAAGCTGCACACCTTCTATGAATGTATAGAGGCCTGCATGCTCTTTGGTTGGTGGTTCAGGCTCTTTGAGCCCTACATGGTCCCAGGTTAGTTATGCTGTCCTTGACATTTCTAGCTTACTTGATTCTTCCCAACTCTTCCACGAGACTCTTCAAACTTGACCTGATGTTTGGCTGGGGCGGGGGGGTATCTGCATTTGTTTCCACCTGGTGCCATACAAAATTTCTTAGGAGACATTTATGCTAGGTTCCTGTCAGCAAGCATAGTACAGCATCAATCTTATTGTCAGGGGTTGGCACTCTTAAATGGGATGAGTCCCAAGTTAGACCAATTATTGGTTAACTGTTTCGTCAAGTTCTTCTCCAATTTTATCCCTGTGCATCTTATAGGCAGGACAAATTTTGGGTTGGAGGTTTGTTAAGTGGGTGAATGTTTTCCTCCCTCCACTGGAAATCCCCCTTGTCTATGGGATATGGCCATTTCAATCTCCATAAACCTCATTGGTAGGAGTTGGCAAGGATATGGAGTAAGGAGAACACTTCCCCATTGCTGGTGGGGATGCAAACTGGTATAAGCATTTTGGAAACAATTTGGTGGTTTTTTAGAAAATTGGTAATAGATCTCCCCAAGACTCAGCTATACCATGCGTGGTCATTTACCCAAAAGATGATCCATAATACCACAAGTAAACTTGCTCACATATGTTCATAGCAACTTTCTTTGTAATAACCAAAACCTGGACAAAACCTAGATGTTCCTTAACTAAAGAATGGATAAAGTAAATGTGGTACATCTACAAAATGGAATACTATTCAGCTATTCAAAACAACATCATCATGAAATTTGCAGGCAAATGGATGGAACTAGAAAATATCATCTTGAGTGAGGTAACCCAAATCCAGAAAGAAATGCATTATATGTATTATTTCTAAATAAAAATTAGCTACAAAGTACAACATAAACATGCTATAAACCACAGACCCAAAGGAACTAATAAGGAAAGTCTAGAAGGGGATGTATTAATCTTACTAAAAAGGAAAGCTAAATAATCATAGGACATGGATGAGAGGAACTGGGTGGGAGAGGTGGTAAGGAGGTGAATAGGGATGGGAATCAGGTTTGGGGAAGGGGCATAAGAGAGCTGGGAGTGAGAACAGATATATGTGGGGGACACTTCTTAGACTAGTTGAACATTGGGATGGAGGAAGCTCTGGAGAGTCTATGGGGGTGACTCTAGGTAAGACTCCTACCAGAAGGGGATAGGAAGCTGATCTGTATTCTTGCCTGTTTTTAAATTCCCGATCTCAGTGTTTTTGTTTAGTACTATTCTATCTTGACTGCCAGTAAATTATTTCTAAGCCCCATATATATGTTTCTACTGCTTCTCTAATTCATGTCTACAAATATAAAAATGAAGATGATGGTACAATTTTCCATAAAAAATGTTATTAGTAACTTATTCCTCAATTTCACCTTTTTATGAAACAACAGATCACTGTTTATTAATATGATTTTAAAAGTTTAGATATGTCAAATTTTTGACATATAAACACAGTCATATAAAGTTGTATATGAGAACAAAATTTTCATGCATCATGAAGTCAATTTTCTCAAATATAAAAATGAATATAGTAAAACTTGTATATAGTAATATTTATAATTTATAATTGTATTCTGTAGTGAATATAAAATGAAAAAAATATACGTGGGAAGGAAGCCACGTAGAGCCATTTCTTTGCAAAAGAAATGGCACAATCCTTCAAAACATTGAAAGTGATAAAAATAATCAATTTTTTTTCATGATACATACTTAATTTAACAAGCAGAGTTTATTTCCATCTCTTGATCCAAGGATAAGTGTTTGAGGTTAAAAGATTATATGAAGTTGCAATCCATTCTCGTCTAAATGTACCATGAAATTACCAACCCCTGAAGTTCTGATTCCCTCCCAAATATTTCCAACTTTGTATAGCAAATAAATGGTTAGGTGGATAACTGAAAAATTACCTGGATGATGTACAATGTGTTATTTAAAGTGTTCTTGTTCAAACAGTGTCTTTTTGATAGCCCACCATTACTGCTTTTTGCCCCTCTCTTTTAAATGTGAAAACAAGAAGGCCAAAAACTTTATTGTGCTTTCTAAACATGTGAAACTTTCCCCATAGTATACTCCCTCAGAGTTTAAAGAGAACACATATGTTTGAAAATAGTAGTAATATTTTAGTAATTACAATCTTTTTCTCAATTCTAAATTGATTATTGGAATTTACAATTAGCACTGAGGAAATGAATAGGAGTTAAGCAATCTCCAAGTCTCTGACAGCTTATTTTAAATCGACCCCAAATTGTTGTGTTTTTATCATATATTTATCACTTTTAAACGTGTTAATTGTGTTGCAAGCACTGCAGCTGGGATTAATTTAGGGAATTCGAATTGCCTTCTCTACAGCTGGTGAACACTGGAGCAAAACTGTGAAATAAGCTTTGCTAAAAGAATTAGAGAGTTTGCAGTGCTAATTATTCAACCATTTCCTTCAGAAATCCTCCTAAGGAGTGTGATCAAAATTATAAAGGAATTCGTCTCCTCATTTGATGAGCAGCAGAATGATGGCTTATTGGTGAGAATGTTAATCTAATGTGCCTCCTGCTATTTCAGAGTGTGAAACTCCTAATATTTAGGAGGAAGCAATGTGTGCCAATTAGCAAAATGAAAAAAAAGAGACTTATTTATTACTCAAACATGACCAAAAGAATAAGTAAACTAATAATAGGTTACATGTGTGTCTCTTCTATTTCTTTCTTTCTTTGAAACTCTTCATGTTCTTCTACTTTTTAAAAGTATGTATCTGGTTTTATTTTCTTTTTAAAAAATATTTTTCAATAATTAATGATTTGAATTATTTAAATCCCGAATGTTTTTCCCTCTCCTTGTCCTCCTTCTCAGAGATTTTTCCTCATTCCCCCTTCCACTTCGCCCTCATATCTCTCAAACCGGGGGCATCCTCTTCCACTGAGGTCAGACTAGCAGCCCTCTTCTACCTATATTGCCAGAGGCCTGGGATCAGCCCTGCATGCTCTTTAGTTGGTGGCTCCCATGGGTCCAGATTATTTGACATTGTTGTGCTTCTTATGGGGTTGCCATCCCCTTCAGTCCTTTCTCGTAACTCTTCCATAGTGGTTCCTGACCTCAGTCCAATGCATACGAAAGTCACTCTTTTGTAATTTCAATCTTTCACTTATCATTTTTCTCTCCGTACTGTTGTATATCTAGATGTACATAGTCATTAGTTTCAAAGTATAAATAGAAAGATTCTATAATCATTTTCAATATTTACATTAGACATTAAAGAAAATGGAGGGCAAATAATTTTTGAGCAATGAGCTATGAAGGGGGAGAGTATGGACGATAAATATTATCTATTTCTCACTTTCCACATTAGTGATAAAATGCTTGAGAAAACAAGTTAAAAGTAAGAAGGTTCTATCTCTCTCTCTCTCTATCTATCTCTAATCTATTAATCATCTATCTATTTTAGCTCCTGGTTTCACAGGTTTCAATATACAGCTGGTCCACTTCAATGAACCTGTGTTGAGAAAGCACAATGGTAGAAAGATTCTATAAAGTCCAGCTTCTTACTTCATGTGGAAAGCATGCACACAGAAAGAGATATGACAAGATAGAAGTCTCTCAGCAAAGCTCCAGTGATGTACTTACATACATTGCTGCCTGCGTATTAGCTTTCATCAACTCCTGATCATGCCATCCAATTATTCAACTATAAATGTATTGATCCATTTCTTAGAACTGAACATTAGCACAATACACAGTATAATGGTGATTAAGGTTTCAGGATATATGCCTTTTGGTGACACATAATGTCCAAAAAGGTAAAACTATTTCAGAGCTTTGATTAAATTAAAAATTAGTGTCCCAATATACTCTGTTGAAATTTGAATATTAACTTTCCAAATAAAAGTTATTATAAACTTACTTAATTGGCTGTAGGCTTTGTTCTTTCTTTTGGGCTTTGAGAATAGACAATACTTTTTACTTATAAACACTGAGAAAATTACCTAAGAGTTATTTTGACGATGATAAAGTACTAAAATTGCTTTGCCAAGTACTTTAACACAATGCTGGATAAATTATTTCCACTTCAAATATATTTCACTATTTTCTTATTTAATAATATTGAAATTGCATGTATCCACAATCTATTTTCACAAATAACCAACTCAGCTGATTCCGTTTCCATTATAAATATGCAGCATTTCAACTCTTTGCTTGAATATTGTGGTGAAAAGATTAAGCCAACTACACAATAATTCCTTACATGGATATGAAAAATATATGACAATACAAACTTACTTTTCCATCATTATATGTTTCATTATTCCACAAGTTTTTTTAAACAGGTTGAACATTGTACTGAATGCTTGATCCAAATACATAACTTTGTGACTTATTGAAGGGAATTTTGGTTTAAGTCTTTTTAAATTATTTTCTCACCCATTTTTATTTGAGCAACTAATTTATGGATTCATTTCAACATTGCTAATTAAAAGTTTCTAAGAATCAAGGAGATATACACAACCTTTAATTATACATGCCTGACATTTTTTTGTTTACAGTCTTGAAAAATGTACTATATATTTAATATATAGTGTATATTTTGACATTTTTTCATCATAAAGCAGCACATATTTTACTATTTTATTACATAATAAGGTAAAATGACATCTAAGTGTAAACAAATATATTCATTTAGGAAAACATCTTATCAGTCCTTATTTTTTTTCATTTTTTTATATCCTAGTATGTACAACATGAAAGCTTGCAGAGCAAATAATAAAATATAAATTTAATGTGTTATAAAGTAAATTAAATTTTCTTTCAATCCTAGTCTTATAGTATACTAGCAGTCCCTCTAATGACTAATTGATTAACATGCTTCACTGATATTTTGTGTTGGAGAAAATTTAAACATAGATTAAAATTAGTCATGTTTTATGTAAGAATTCTTTAAAGGAGTGTATGGGTAAAATACTGTATTTAGGTAGTGTGAGAGTGTATATGCATATAATTATATGTGATACCTTAAACACATGGAAGTCTGATGATAAAATATGTGAGTCTAATGTACACATTTTTTTCTACCATGTGGTTCTAAAGATCCAAATGATGTTATTAAATTTAGCCACAAGTATTCTTATCCTCTGAGGTATTTTACTGACTCTGCTTCTTTTTTCTTTATTAATAAAATGTACAGTAAAAGCTTAACTAGGCTAAGTAGTAATTATTAACTGTCTTTAAATATATGTTACTTACTACCAGAGGCAGGAAAACTGTACAATATATTGGCCTAAATGAGAAGTTGACGGAGAATCACTATGTAGAGACTAAATTTTTAGCTTATATTAGCAACAATTTGAGACCTCTGTTACATTTGACTGTCTTCAACATGCTTGTTTCTTCTAAATAATCTGTTTTCCTAATCATTGACACTTTTTGAAAAACTGCTTTCCCACTGGTTTTATACTCATTTAAAAATTTGTACTCATTTTAGTAATTCTTTGAGAATGCCACATGTATTTTGGTCAGGAAAATCCCTCTGCTAAACCCATGCAATATAATGTCTTTATTTATGTTTTAAGTATATGAAGTATGATTTGTGTTGTGTGTATACTCTTTGGTGTGGAATGAGCCGCAAGAGCATAGTCCATCTACTAGAGAACTTGTCTTTAAAGAAAATTGATTCTTCATTTCCTTCTAGGCATTAAGATCAACAATTATATAAATGGGACTTCATTAAGCTAGAGCAAAGAACAGCATCATTCCTGAGAAGAAAGAGCCTAAAGAATGAAAAAATAATAATTTTTACCAGCTACACAACATGGCACAAGGTTAGTTTTTTAACTATAAATTCAATATTTTATTACTAATGATCTAATTTTATTTCCTTCTGATTTTTATTGGATATTTTATTTATTTATATTTCAAATGTTATTCCCTTTTCTGGCTTTCCCTCTGGAAAAACCCTATCCAATCCACCTGCTCCTCCTTATTTAAGGGTGCTTCTTCACACACCAACCCAATCCCACCTCCCTGCCCTGGCATTCCCCTACACTGGGGCATACTGCTTTCACAGGACCAAGGGCTTCTCCTCCCATGGATGTCCAACATGATCATCCCCTGCCATATGAGTCTAGAGCCAGGGATTGCGCAGTGTGTATTCTCTGGTTGGTGATTTAATCCCTAGGAGATCAGAGGATTCTGGTTGTTTAATATTGTTGTGCTTTCTATGTGTTGCAAACCCCTTTAATTCCTCAGTCCTTTCTCTAATACTTCCATTCGGGACCCCATGCTCAATTTAAAGGATGACTGCGAGCATCTGCCTCTATATTTGTCAAATTTCGGCAAAGCCTTTCTGGAGACATCCATATCAGGCTCCTGTTAGCATGCATTTCTTGGCATCCACAATATTGTCTTGGTTTGGTGGCTGAATAGAGGATGAACCCCCAGGTAGAGCAGTCTCTGAATGGCCTTTCTTTAAGTATATACTCCACATTTTGTCTCCTTATTTCCCTTCTTGCATATTTTGTTCCCCCTTCTAAGAAGTACTAAAGCATCCACACATTGGTCTTCCTTCTTCTTGAGCTTTATGTGTTCTGTGAATTTTATCTTGGGTATTCTGAGCTTCTGGGCTAATATCTACTTATCAGTGAGTGTATACCATGTGTGTTCTTTTGTGATTAGTTTACCTCACTCAGGATGATGTTTTCTTTTATATATATCTCATAAAGGTCTTCTCCTCTTATTGATGCCAGACAATGCTGTCCTCTCCTACGTATGTGGCTGGTGCCATGAATCCCCCCATATATACTCTTTGCTTGATGGTTTAGTTCCTGGGAGCTTTGGGGGTCTGGCTGATTGATATTGTTTTCCTTCCTACGGGGTTGCAAATCCCTTCAGTTCCTTCAGTCCTTTCTCTAACTCCTACATTGGGATTCCTGTGTTTAGTCTCATGGCTAGCTGAGAGCATCTTAATCTATATTCATAAGGTTCTGGCAGAGCCTTCAGGAGACATCCATATCAAGTTTCTGTCTACAAGCACTTTTTTGTATCAGTAATAGTGGCTGGGTTTGGTGGCTGCATATGGGATGGATACCCAGGTGGGGCAGTCTCTGGGTGACCTTTTCTTCAGTCCCTGCTCCACTCTTTGTCCTTGTATTTCCTCCTATAAGTATTTTGTTCCCCCTTCTAAGAAAATCTGAAGCATCCAAATTTGGTCTTCCTTCTGACAGATGACAAGGATGTGGAGAAAGAGAAACACTCCTCCATTGTTGGTGGGATTGCAAGTTGGTACAACTACTGTGGGAATCAGTCTGGCGGTTCCTCAGAATATTGGAAATAGTTCTTCCCAAGGACCTTGCTATACTACTCCTGGGCATATACCCAAAAGATTCTCCAACATATTGCAAGGACACATGATCCACTATGCTCATAGCAACTTTATTTATAAAAGGGAGAAGTGGAAATAACACAGATGACCTTAAACACTGGAATGGATATTGAAAATGTGGTGCATTTAAACAATGATGTAGTACACAGCTAGTAAAAACAATGACTTCATGAGATTCTTAAGCAACTAGATGAAATTAAAAATATCATCCTTTGTCCCTGTATTTCATCCCATGAGTATTTTGTTCCTCCTTTTAAGAAGGACTAATGCATCCACATTTTGGTCTTTCTTATTCTTATTTAAAGGCCATCCTGAAGACTCCAATGGAGGAGTTAGAGAAAGTACTGCAGGAGCTGAAGGGGTTGGAAATCTCACAGGAAGAACAACAATATCTTCTAACCAGATTCCTCCCACTGTAGCTCCCAGTGAATAATCCACTAATCAAATAGTGCACATGGAGGAACCTATGGTTCCAGCTGTATATGTAGTAAAAGATGGCATTGTCTGGTATCAAGAGGAGGAAAAGACATGGTCCTCTGAAGGTTCCTTTGCCCAGTGTAGGTGAATGCCATGGTGTTGAGGTGAGAGTGGGTAGGTGGGTGTGGGAATATCTTCATGGAAGCAGGGGAAGGTAGGAGGAGCAATGGGAGAGGGAGGGAAAAGGGATAAAATTTGAAATGTAAATACATAAAAAATCTAATAAAAATAAAATTCTGTCTTTTTTACACTGGATGGTTGTAGATCATTTTTCAAAAATCTAGTGACCATATTTGTGTGTGTTAATTTCTTGGTATTCAATTCTATTCCATTGTAATGTCTCTCTGTGCACCAATATCAAACAGTATTTACGACGATTTCTCTGTCATACAGCTTGATCAGGGATGGTTATTCCACCAGAATGTTTATTATTATTATTATTATTGTTGTTGTTGTTGTTGTTGTTGTTGTTGTTGTTATTGTTGAGAATATTTTTCGATATCCTGGGTTTTTTGTTACTCCAAATGAGTTTGCAAATTGTTCTTTCTAAGTCTATGAAGAATTGAGTTGGAATTTTGATAGGAATTGCTTTTGGCAAGATGAGCATTTCTATTATATTAATCCTGTCAGTCCATGAGCATGGGAGGTCTTCTCATCTTTTGAGATTTTATTTGATTTTTTTTTCTTCAGAGACTTCAAGTTTTTGTCATATAGATCTGTCACTTGCTTGGTCAGAGTCACAGCAAGATATTTTATATTATTTGTGACTATTGTGAAGGGTGTCATTTCTCTAATTTCTTTCTCAGCCTGTTTTCCTGTGGAGCAGAGGAAGGCTACTGATTTATTTCAGTTAATTTTATATCCAGCCACTTTGTTGAAATTGTTTATAAGTTGTAGAAATTCTCTTTTGTATTTTCTGGGGTCACTTAAGTATACTCTCATATCATCTGCCAATAGTGGTATAATCTAGAAGGAATGAATAGGTTTGTAGACAGATACCAGGCATCAAAGTTAAATTAAGATCAGATAAACCATCTAAACAGTCTCATAACCCCTAAAGAAATTGAAGCAGTCATTAAAATTCTCCCAACCAAAAAAAGTCACCGATCCAAATGATTTTAGTTCAGAATTCTATGAAATCTTCAACAAAGACCTAATAACAATATTCTTCAAACTATTCCACAAAATAACAGAAGGAATATTACCAAATTCATTCTACGAAGCCACAATTATGCTTACATCTAAACCACACAAAGGCACAACAAAGAAATAGAACTTCAGACCAATTTCCCAAAGTATTTTTTTTTAACTCATTACAATTTTGATTTTCATTTTCTGTCATTCTTTGGAGTGATTAACTGCAGGAGGGAAGGATGTCTTGTTTAGCCACACTTGACTCAACAATCCTGAGTTATTTTCCTAATACAAAGAAGTAATAATTCTATGTCTTTCAATAACATTGTTAAAGGTGTTCCTACCCTTCTTAGAAGTGTTTCTTTGGCTAGGAGTTTGACAAGTCACCGTTGAGGTGTTAGTTCTCCAACTAGGCTAGAGATTTTATTCTCTTGACCAGGAAGAGTTTTTTTCATTTATACACTATACATTCACTTATACAATTTTTCACTGTTACATTATAAAATTCCACTTTTCTATAGAGAAAACCTTAAAATCATGTAGGAACTCTATCAAAGATCAGATCTTCCCAAACCCATTTGGCATCTTTCATATACAATCATGAAGCAGCCAAGAATTCCATGCACATTTATAACTTTAATTAATATAACTAAGATTAAGACAAAAAAGAAAGTGAAGAAAATTAAGAAATATGACAATAACACCCCATTAAAGGTGGTTACATTTTTTGTGATCCTTTTATCTTAAACTACAAGCCAATTTCTACCTCCTATTACCCTTCTACGTTTGTCTAGGGTGATAGCCCAAATCGTATGCCATTATGAGATGAGACAATGATTAATCTGGCTTATATAGTTCAATCTATGGTTTTGGTATGTAGTTTTGAGATATTCTGTCAGAAGTCCTACCTGAAAGATTCTATCTATTATAATGATGGGGGAAAGAAAGTTCTTGAGTGATGTCTGGAAATAAATGTCAGAGTAAGGTTAAGACTACATTTATCAGCATATTAAATGATAGACAGATATCCCAGATAATCAAGAAAGAGAAAATATCAAACTCTTTTTTATGGGTTCACAATAATTTCCATCCATTGATTTCTTCCTTAGTTTTCATTGTGCTTGGTGATAAACAAACAATCTGCTTTCATGATATTTGATAGCTATTAGCTTCACTTAATGACAGTGTGATGCTTTCCAAAATGGCTTCTAGAAGGAGGAGATATTTAAGCACCATTTAATTGTTAAGTTAAAATAATAATGTCTAGTTTTATGATAGGTTTTAAATGGAAACAGGGTCTCGAGTCTTATATCTGGCATGAATTTTTTCCAAGAAGAAAATAATTAGATGTAGTGTAAAGAATAGCTCCAACAAACTTGTTCCTAATGTATGGAAAGTATGATCTCATGGACTCTTATCACTCTGAATTTTTACTTGTACTTTTGTGCTGTCAAAACAAGTTTCACCTCTAGTCCTTATGGTTCCATTGAGGTGAGAATAACCTCTGGGGTTCCTCTACCCCCTCTTTTACCAGATGCCCGTCTGTGTGGGAACAAATTAAAGGCCTTCTTTCACCTGACTGTTGCTTCTCTCAGAAGTACTGAGAAATACTTCCTTTTCATTGACACTATTTTTATAAAGTAGACACTGGTTAGTGTTTACAGAAAAGAGTCTTTATGGATTCTCTGAGCAAGAAGCCAGTGACATTCCACAGTTACTGAACACTTCAAGTTATTCTTCAGTCTCTTTGGAACTAGTTGATATAGGAGCGCAAGGAGAAAAATGTTTTCTATTTTAATCCCTCTGACAATATTAGCACAGTCTCCATGTACACTCACTATTCACCAGAGAATCAATTACACCATTTTAGCACTTTTAACTGCTGTATATTATTTCAATAATAAAGACACTTTTAAATAAGTGTCAACTGTGCAAATATTTCAGCTAGGTTATAAAATTATTGCTTTTTAGTCTTAGAAACTTTACTACCCTATCCATCCTCTCTAAGTCTCCTTCCTTTTCTATCTTAAATAATTTACCCAGCCCTGCGAAACTTGCATAAGCCTTTTTTATACCCCATTCTGGAAACACGCATCTATATTAATCTCTATGCATAATAAATTCATTTCCTTCAGACATCTTTGATTTACTGTTTTTTTAATTCTATATGATATAGTAAAATTAACAAATAAATTCACTATCTGTTGTGGGAATTTTCTTCCTGGAGGAGGTTGGTACCAAGCAATATCAATTCCCTCACCAGAAGTGCCCAATGACAAAAAAATTTCAATTTCAAAGAGTTTATTAGCCAAACTTATTGATCACTGGTGAGAGATTACTGAAAGGAGTTTGAGTACCCTGAAGCAGCCACAATGAAATGCCTCCACAGTGTAAAGGTTTTCCTAGATCTTCCTTAAATGTAGCCTTTTTTCTCTAGACTTTCCCAGCCTATGTATTCTAGCTTGTTTCTAAAACTACGGAGCTGTATGGGATGAGGATAGAACTTTACACAATGGCTGGAAGAATATACTGTAAAATCAGATGAAGACCCAGTGACTTGCAGTCCCTCCTACCAAAAATCATCAGCAGGCAACATGCCCAGCAACATATATTTTGTAAGGAAGCACAGCTGAAGTCAAGAAGATTGCAATTGTGTGGCTCAAAAGATATTGTGCAATAAATGTGCAATAAAATAAATATGAGTAGAAACTACATAAATGGGATAATGCAATTAATTATTATTACTTGTGTGCATATGATTGAACTATCAGACTTTGAATGTCCCGAAGTAAACTTGGTAGGAAACACAAGATGATCCTTATGTTGTGTGTAAAGTAAATACCATAAGAATATTTTTCATTTTGAATGAGTGTATCTAGGAGATATGATGAAGAAACAAATGCACAGCAAAACATTGTAAAATTAAAGATTCAATTTTGAACAAGAATCAATCAAAGAATCTCAATAAAATTTGTTATGACATGTTTATTATTGGGATATTTTTATTTTATTATTTTATACTCTATTTTTTATTTTGCTAATATTGCTTTTCATTTTTGTTTCTTTTCTGACAATTTTTAAGTTTTATTGCTCAATCATCACACAGAATTAATAGGATTAATTTTGTATTTTAAATTACTTTTAATTACAATATAATATCATCATTTTCTTTCCCCTTAGTTTACTCTAGTATTCTTTCAGATAGGCTCGCTCTAACCTCTTCCCCATTTTTAAATGAATAGCTTCTTATTTTTGATTATTATTGCATATGTATGTATGAAAATTCATGTGTATCCACAAATACATATGGAAATGCAAGTTGCTGAGTTCGTTTTTGCTGTTTGTGTGCATATGATTTCAAGGCTGACCACTCTGCCTTGGACAACCAATAAGAGGGTTCATTCCTAGGAGAGACTAATCCTCCCAGCACTCATTAGTCACCTGTAGTTCATTGTCTAGGGCCAGAAACAGAATTTCTCACCTTCTAAATTAACATTCCTATCAATAGTGTCACTGTTCTGGTCCTTTTTATGCAGCCATTTATAGGTCAAGTCCCTTTTCTTTTAGACAAATTACTGTACATTTAGCTCTTTCTATCTTTCCACCACATCTCCCATCATGCTTCCTGAGCCATAGATGAAGGAACTCTAATATGTATCTGTCTACTGTGAATAGACTCTGCATAGCCTGTTTTGTCCAGTAGTGGTTGTGTGAGAGAGTGTCTTTCTATTGTCCCCATATATGAGCATCATTTTATCTGTATATGAGACATACATCTTTAACCGATGGCAAAATAATAGTATACTCAAGCAGTAGTGTTTCTTTATAAAACTGAACAATTGGTTTACATAGAGAAAAAAGTTAGAGTTGACCGCAGTCACAACTAGTTGAATCCAAGCACCTGTTTTCTCATATTCTGTATAGATTTGTCAAGTTGTATCTTACCTCTTGTGTTATGCATTAAGATTGGGGATGAACAAGAGACAGACAACTAGTTTTGTAGGGGTAACCTTCTGATATCTTTATCACAGATAAATGACACTTAGCACTCAGGACTAGAACAAGTCCTGAGTAAATTTTGGTTACCAGCATACACCATCAGTTTGGCCTCATTTAAAAATGGAAGTGCACAACCTGAAAAATGTATAAAGTTCCTTCTTTTCTATAAAGAGAACAACTTGTAGGTCAATATAATACCCTGATTATAATTTTTAAACAGAGAACACTTTTCCCCCACTACCCACTAGTTAATACTCAAATCAGGCATTTTTTTCCAAAGTCTAAAATAGATCCAAATGGTTAAAGAACACATTGAGGTAGATCCTTTATTGATGACGTCTCAAAATAATATATCTTCAAAAGAAGATATATTAGAACATCCGCTATATGTCTTTTCTATTCTTAAACAGTTAGTACTTTGGAGAGTTCCTATCTCCTATTCATTTGTTAATAGGTGACCATAAGAAAAGGAGGATCCTGCTAAATTAGTCACTTAAATGATTGATATCAATATCCTACATAATCAACTACAAACATGACAGGTCTGTTTGCATTATTTACACCGATAACAGTACTAATAATTTTAACTAAGTCTCACTTTTGTCTGGCAATTTATAACATGTTTGTGTTGGGTCCATTTTCAGCAAATCACACATTACATACAGATATATTATATAAGTATATAAATACATATTATATATACAAATATATTATACACGTGTTATATAAATTATATTATTAAGTTTATATATTATGTATGTGTATATACATTTATACAGATAAATGTATATACTATATATTATATACATATATTATGTACAATACACATAATTATATGTATATCTATATACAGGGAGAAATATAAATTATGTACAAACTCACACACACATATATATGTGTGTATAGTTATATATAACATTCACAGTCATACATTTATATATAAAATTCTCTTAATGATTGTATAACTTCAGAAAGTTTTCTACTTCTCTTGTTGATTAAACTTACAGTATTTCATTTAACTACTTCTTTGGAAAATCTATACAAATTATAATATATGAATAAGTGTTAAATTTTTACATAAGATTCAAATGAACTATCATTCAAGGTGACTATAAAAGTCATAGTTTTGTTGAAAAGACAACAAACGATGGTGAAGATAGGGAGAACAGAGTTCTGTGGGTGAGAAAGCAATATTTCAGTCATTCTGGAAATTGGTATGGTCATTTCTCAGAAACCTAGAAACACATATACCATTTAACCAAACTATACCACTCCTAGGTATATACCCTAAGAAATTCATATCATAACATAGAGACATATGTTCATTTATGTTTTAGCTATTACATTCAAAATAGTTATAGCATTGGTAGATATCAATTAACTGGTGAATGGATTATGAAAATTTAACTCCATATACAGTGGAACTTCATTCAGCCATAAAGAAAAACATAAATATAATTATAACATCTGTAAGTAAATAAATAGAGCTAAATATTATATCAAATGAGAAAAAACAACCATATTGATATTTTTAACAAGTGTTCATAAAAATAAATATTGGAATTCCACAAAATTTCAAGTGCTTTAGACTACTACATAACAAATAAATATGTTATAGTGTCAGGAGCCATCATAGGAGAAGCTAAAATCTAGCAGGTGATCTTCTTGATATAGGTCTGCCTTAAATTAAAATCTACAATGAATTTGTTCCCATTAGGCAAGGCTGAGGAGAAATCTATTTTAGGAAAGATTCCTTCTACTAATATGCTTTTCCAGTTATTATTAAAAATATAAAACAATCACTAGGAATTAGCCCACCTTATTGAACAGATCTCTGAAGAACTACAAAGATGTATTTACCTTATAGTGGTGCTTTGTAGACAAATATGTAATAATTCTATAGAATTCCTAATTTTATTTAAGCAATTTTAGGAAGAAAGTTTTAGAAATAGTCTTTGTTGCTAGAAAGGTGTAGTAAAGACAGAATCAGGAATAGAACGTACCCATTCCTTAAAATACTAAGTAAAGGCTGTATAATAAGAAATACAATGTGTTCTTTAAAATCACATTGAAAAACAGAAATAGACTTGGGAAAATTTTGTGTTGAAAGAAAAGCATTTAGGTCCCATAATAAAGTCACAGGAGTGCACTATGGTAAAGTAAAGCCATGTAAAAATGGTTGTTTTGAGCTTTTAATGAGTATATTATAATGCAACACTGCTTGGAACTTTGAATCAACATTCTTTTATAACTCCCATTTCATGTAACATTTTATCTCTGAGATAATTGTCTAAAAATGTATACAAAAGATCAGAGAAAAGAATGGTTGAATGGTTTGGATTGGGGGAGATTTGTCATATCCACTTATTCATCCATCCAAATGTATATCTGTTTGTCTATGTTTGTATGTAAATATATATATGTATTTATGTAAGCATGGATGAATAATTGTGGAGTTTATTGTGACAGATGGTCAGGTAGGTGTATGAATATTTGAATGTATATGTGTCTGTGCATACTTGTCTGTAAAAATCATGTTAATTATTTTCCTTTCCTTCCTTCTGGATTAGAAAGAGTCAATTAGTTTAGCCAGCAAGGCTTCTGGCAGACTCACCAAGGATAGGATTAGTAGCAGTAAATCCTTACATTTAATTCCCTGCTCTTAAAAAGTATATGTTAATTGCCAGATATTAGTGCTTATGAAAGCACAAATAATAAAGAGTTAAGTTTTTGGCACTTAATGAAGCACAGAACAATAAGAGTTAAGTTTCCCTAGCACTTATTTAAGCATATATAATTATATTCAGCAGAGAGGGTTACAATGTTTAATAAAGCATAGAGTTAAAGAGAAAAGAAGCCAGCATTTTTTAACCCATAGAATAAACAAGATAACCTTTAGAACCTTTTAGAAGTTATCAGCAAGCATTCAGTATAGTCAGAGAGCTAGAAGGCAAGAGACCATTAGTCTTTCAATCAACATCGCACTCTGTGTCTCACTTCAATCCCATTCCAAGCTGGGCAGGCTCCTGGCATTATAGTAATTTTTTCATGCTTCAAGAGTTATAAATTATTCTTCTTATATATCTAGGAGTTATTAATATTAAATCCACAGTTCCCAGTCAGTATCAGAGAAAAGAAACACATAGATCCTTGCTTGCCTTCTTTCTCTCATCTACCTTTTCTGTCACATATAGTTTAGAAACCCCCACCTAGGGAATGTTTGGGATATTCCTACATCAAGGAACCATCTACATAATCTTTTGCGGACCAATCTGATTAAGACAAATCCCCAATTGAGGTTAATCTATATTGTAAAAATTTGCAGTTAGAACTAATCATCTCAGCTATTAACATTGGTAAAGATACTTAAAGGTTATTAGGTATGTTATTAAATAAGTTAGAACATAGGGGGAAGGTAACCAAAACATGACCATCCAAAAAAAATGTAAAGAAAGAAACAAGGAATCATAGAGATAAAGAACAATGTAAAAATGTTCTAAAAAGAGAATAAAAGACTAATCAACAGAATAGCTACTAAGTACAGACTCAGTTCAGAAATAATTTTAAAGACCATATTTTAGGAAAAAAATGTGTTTGCAAATAAGACTGAAATTTTTTTCAGGTATTTTCATTTCACAGTGTGAGAATGAAACAATAAATAAACGAATCTACAGAAAATGTGCAAATAAATGAGGATTGAACAATAGGCATTTGAATAATGACTAGGTTATTAAAGAAATATAGAGTAAAATAAAAGAAATCAGTATAACCAAGGAAGAATAAAATAAGACCAATCCAAAGATTGTGGTATATTAACTTAATGTTCAAGTAGTTATAAAGTGCAACAATAAATATTTTGAAATTAGTAAAATAAAAATTCATTAATAATATTCAGAAATAAACTCAGCTTTTTGTGCTAAAGATATGTACAACATAATGTATAAAATGCCAAGTAAAGAAACTATGATACATATTAAAAAAACAGAAATACTTCTTATGTTTGTGGATTAGAGATACATGTTATTAAAATTATCATATTCCTAAAAGGAATATAAAAATGCAATATAATATCCACTAAATTACAAATAACGTTTTTCAAGAAAGTGTAATAAAAACAATCCTTTCATTCATCCTAAAATATATATGACCATATATGACCAAAGAAGAGACAAAATATTCCTTGTAAAAGGAGGTTTCATAGTTTGATATAAACTATACTGTGGAGTGGTGATAAGAGCACATTAGTTGGGGTTGGGGATTTAGCTCAGTGGTAGAGCGCTTGCCTAGGAAGCTCAAGGCCTTGGGTTCGGTCCCCAGCTCCGAAAAAAAAGAACCAAAAAAAAGAGCACATTATTTATGTAAATACACATTTATATTAAAATAAGATAATAAAGAAATGCAGCCACCTATTTCTTGAGAAAGATATAAAAATTGGGCAGGGAGAGACAGTTTCTCTGAGTGTGATGATGACTAGGTATGTGGAACACTGGAAACAGTAAATCTATCTTTTATTTGCCAGATATAATTGTCATTACAGAGGGTTACTGCTGAAAATACTTACCAGCTCTAGTTTTTTCTGAACTCTGGCTGACTGATTCAATTCAGCTCTTCTGGCACAAACATGTCCTTTCCAAGCTGGCTGATTCACAATGACTTTTCTTGGCTTCTGACTGAATTGATTGGTCTCAAATTAATTATGGCAATCTGTGTTAATCTGCCTCCTTCTCCTTCTCTCTTCACTTGCAATCCTACTCTGTAAAAATGTCCTTATAAAATAATTTCTTTTTCCTTTTCTTCTTCCTCTTCTTCCTCTACCTCTTCTCCTTCTCTATCTCCTTCTTCCTCTTCCTCTTCTCCTTCTCTCTCTCCTTCTTCCTCTCCATATCCCTCTCCCTCCCATCTCTCTCTCTCTCTCTCTCTCTCTCTCTCTCTCTCTCTCTCTCTCTCTCTCTCTCTCTCTCTCCCCCCCCCTCCTCTTTGTCTCTCTCTGTGCTGATCTTTTTAAGTCAACTTTCTATTCTGTCTTGTTTTTATGGGAGTTGGATATATGCTACATCTGAATCATTGTGTTAAATCTTTCTTAGATATATTTCTTTGCCTTCCCCCAATTAGACATCACTTTCAAACATGGGTATTTCCTTCTACAAACTAACATTACCTTCATTGGTAGGGATTAAAGGTGTATATCAAGGGTAGGTCTGTAATTCAGACATATCATACTGTAATACAAGAAGGGCCTGCATTTCAAATTGATCAAATCTTTGGATCTGATTCTTTCTAGAAAGGCTGTGTTGCTGGATTAAAATTACTCAATGATGGTGTAATAAAATCACTGCGATATTAGAAAAATCACTGCAAATCTGTCAGGATGCTATTAGAAGGAAAAGTACAATGAATGAATAAATGCCACCATGGATAGAGAGACATCTAAGCGACTGTGATTTGTTAGTGAAATTCTAAGATATGGCAATAGCAATGGAAAATTTCATGTCGATTTTTTTCAGAAGGACAAATATAGAGTTAAAACAAAACCTAATCCTGTTTCTTGGTATATATTCAGTAGAATTTAAATGTATGTCTGTATAGTTCCAAATCTACATGTTTAATATGAGTCAAGATATAAAATTTTCTGCCTTCTTACTTCAGTAAAAAATGGTCAAAAATAGTTTGTATTTTTCCAGATTGTGTCCTCTGCCCTGAGAGGTGGACATCTAAATAGGATATCAGAAGCATTATCTCATATATCCTAGCAAATATCCAACCCAGTGTAATTTATTGCATTGTCATTCTCAGTATCTTCTCCCCAAATTCATTGTAGTTATTTGAATTGTGTTTATTTTCCATTCTGGCATGGTAAATTAATTTGGAATTTTATTTTATTATTATTATGTTTTATCACATAGCACCTGTAGGTCAACAATATCTGTATGCCCAACAATGTAGGGCATAACATATCTTGCTGTATTTCCTTGAGGTATTCTATCTAGTTCACATAATCTTATTTGAAATGGTTCTTCTTTTCTTTTCTGCTTTTCCTTGTATTTCTTTTATCTTTCTTTTTTGAATAATTTGTTTAAAAAATTTTCAGTCACTATAAATTAACCTGTGATGCCAATATATAGTTTTTTCATAAGAAAAATGAATTAGGATGAATCACCAATGATGAGTGACATAGGAGATGTGTGTTTGTGTGTGTGTGTGTGTGTGTGTGTGTGTGTGTGTGTAAAATGTCAAGAGAGAGATTGTGTAAATTAACTTTTTATTCTTTTGTTCTACATCTTCATTTGAAGTCGGCTAGTGGAAGATTAGCTACCAGGCAGCCAGGATGAGAGACTAATATTCTGTACCCACAGTGACACAACTACTCCAACAAGGCCACACCTTATAATAGTTTCACTCCCTGGATAGAGCATACACAAACTATCACATTCTACTTCCTGTTCCCCATGGGTTTGTTCAAACATATGAATCTATGGGGATTGTTGTGCCTTAACATAGCATAATGCACAACACATTTAGTCAAACTTTAAAAGTCCTCCTAGTGTTTACCTGTTTCAATAATGTTAAAAGTCCGAAGTTCAAAGTCTCTTCTGAGATTCATCCAATTACTTAACTGTGATCACCAAAGCAAGCAAGGAAACAAGCTGGGAAAACTCCAAACATTTTATCTCCATGTGTGATGTCAAAGTTGTGTTTAGATCTCCAACACCTTTTTCATCTTTGTTGACTACAACAAACTTCTTTCTCCTGGCCTAGTTCTAATTCCTGTTAGTAGCTTTCCTCAGTAGATAGCCATCCCTCTGGCATCTTGAACATCTTGGGATCTCCAAGGTAACTTCAATGTTACAGCATTTGTTTCAATGTGTGGGATACACACATCATCTTCTGGGCTCCTCCAATGGGCTGGGGCCACTTCTCCAGTTCTGAGCTCTGTAGCACTCTAAGCTGAGGTTGATCCACTTCACTGCTGTTGCTGTTCATGGTGATCATCCAATGGTTCTGGCATTTTCAATCGAATGGGGTCTTATTTTGCAATTAGGTTTCACCAATAGGCTCCCATAGGCTGTCTTCTTAGTGTCAAGTCTCTGCTACTTTGTGTGACCCCTTCAGTCCTGTTTAATCTTCTGCAACTGAGGCTGCACATTCAAAAATGTCCTTTGATGGCTTCTCACAGTGCCAACTCAACTGCTCTTATAACCCCTTTATGTCCTCAATATCATTAACACCTGGGTGACTCTTACACATTACCAAGTACCGCTGCAGCACTAGGTAAAACCTTGCCTATCTCTAGAACACAGTTTATTTGTGTTTGTAGAAAACACTTCCCAGAAGATTTTACCTCCATGATGCTGGTTTCTTCTTAATTACTGTTAGTATCTTAGCTCCAGCTAACCAGCATCAATTGGTCTAGTATTCCCTTCTATTTTATCACTCTAAAGCCAGAGCCACATGGCCATAGTTGCTTTGTTCTGCTGCTTTCTGGGACTGGAACATGTGCTATTACTAGCTTTCTGCTTTACAACTCTCTCTCTCTCTCTCTCTCTCTCTCTCTCTCTCTCTCTCTCTCTCTTTCTAAGCTTGGCTTTCTTGGAACATGCTCTGCAGATTGACCTGGACTAAAGGGTTCTGCATGGCTCTGTCTCAGGCAATGCTGGAAATAAAGGTGTGCATCACCATGCATGGGTTTAAGCTTTTCCTCACCAAGAACCTGCTTTTTCCCTGGTTGAACTTAAACTCAGCTATCTGTTTTGCTGTTTCCTGGGTTAAATAGTGTATCACCATGCTTGGATCTAAATTTATCTGGGTAGGATCTTGCCCCCAGATCCCTTAATCTGTTATCTCCTAGAACACAGCATTCTGTTCCATTTAACTTCCTGATGCCCCTTTAATACTTAAACCATATTTTTAATATATTTTTCATTTCTAACTTTGCTATGCTTATTCAAAATGTTCTTCATGAGGCTTAACAAAACAAAAGATTATGATGGGCATTTCTGAGACTTCATTTGTCAATTTAATTAATCTGAGTCTCTTCACCTCAGGCAAACTCTTCAGACCAGGTCAAAAGAAGCCACATTTTCACCAAAATATAAGAGAAACAGTCTGGGCCACATATTGAAATTCTTCTCCACTGAAATTTCGTGGGCCAGGTCTGCACAGTTCAAATCTCAGCAACAAGATCCTCCAATTCCTACTAGTATAGCTTATGTTAAACTTAAAGCATTCCACTACCATATATATATATATATATATATATATATATATATATATATTTGAGTCTGTATTATGTTACTTACATGCATGCATGATTTCAGGGATAACTCTTTGAAACTGGACAATGAGTTGTAATTAAACTGTGCTCAGCCAAAAGATAAACTATTCCAGGCACTGGAATCTTAGCTAAAGTCTCTGTGCTAATAAAGACATGGTTATTAGAGAATCTAAAATTGGTAATTTTCTAAACAAGCATAATGTATAAAGTTTTAGAGCCCACTTGTAATGTATTTATCTACAAAATTCTTCCGCACATAGGGAATAGAGAACATTGAAGAAGATGGGATCAAGAGAGCCAGAGGAACAGGGAAATTGATATGTGATTGTGTCTCTTTTTTTTTTTTTTGGTTCTTTTTTTTTTTCAGAGCTGGGGACTGAACCCAGGGCCTTGTGCTTCCTAGGTAAGCGCTCTACCACTGAGCTAAATCCCCAGCCCCGTGATTGTGTCTCTTAGTAATATCAGGAGATATACCTCTAAAGTTTGACAAACATGACTTCTAAAAAGTAGAATAATATACCTGATACTAATGAACTTGCCAAACAAGCCTAGGAGGCCTCCATCCTAGATAAAGAACTCTAGACAACCGAGGAAGCTGAAAATGGGAGAGGTGACATTGCCCAGAGAAGAGCATTCCAATTGGTTTGTATGTATAAAGTATAGACATTCATATCAGGGAATGAAACTACCCACCATGGGATGTGCCCTCCTATATTACTTATCAATCAAAAAACATGTCCCCATAGTCATGATCATAGGAAATCTGAGCAAGGTAATTTCAATTTCTTCTTCTAAGCTCATTCTAGTTTATATCAAATGGAAACAAACAAACAACAACCACAAAAACCTAACTAGTATTAAGCACAACAGTAACAGATGTCTTAGAATATCATTGCAAGACTTTATTTGTAGAGGTAAAATTTGATGTTCTTGAAAACATGTATCAAAGACTTCTAACCTTTCCATGTGTCTCTATTAAAACCAATGATTCATCATGATTCTAGGAATGAAGAGAAATCTTAAAGTAAGGAGTAGTAGTCAACATAAGCCAAGTAAGAATCCATTGGTATTGTTTAATGGGATATACAACATAACTGAATTTTGACCTATGATTAAGGAAGAGAAATGGGCAGTGAAGCGGTTATTTAGGGAGACAAGTTAAAAAAGTAAGCGTGTCAAACAGAGATAAGAAGGACTAATGAACGGAAAAAAGAGGGAGAAGTAATGGACCATCAGGAAGGGAAGCTGAGGCACAGAAACAGATGAGGAAAGAAGATAAGGGGAAACTTTACATAACTTACTGCTAATGATTTTTTGCATTTTAATATGCTGTGTCTTTATAGTAGTTAGAAGGTTTGTATGCCTCTAGAGTCTGGACTGTCATTTAAGTGAATGAGATAATATGTCAGAGAATGGTAGAAAAGACCACTATTATGAAGCAAAAGTTAGTCTGTTTTAACATTATTGACCCAATAGTCATGGAATTGAGAACTCTGAATTTTTATTTAAAACATATGCATCTTTTCTCCAATTATTTTTGACTTTCATAACTTTTTATAGTATTTTCTTTTAAATTTATTTACTTAAGGAACTGTACACACCATATTTTACATACTTCATAACCATTGAATAATATTACATTAAGATGCTTCAGGTAAACGTTAGTACCCTGTCAGATTTTATAGCTTTTAATCTAAATGACTCTAAGATGTCAAACAAGCTGGACCTCATGAAAATTGTTTAGATATTTTGTTTTTTAATTTTAACTTTTAAGAAAATTTCATTGTGTAGCTCACATTGATCTCAGTCTTACAGCAATCCCAACTCTTCCTTGCACAATCAAGATTATGAGCATATCCCATCATATCTGGCACTTTAAAAAATATTTCAGCTAATTTTAATTATGAGTACATTTTAATAAACTAATCCCAAAATGAACATTTTTCCATACATGACAAGTCAGAGAGTCACAATACATACCTATGTTTATTCTCCAGTCAGTGAAGCAACATGGGTTAATATATCTACATTTAGCATATAGAAAATTGATTTTTGCATCACCACACAGTGTTTCCATTTGTCTTTATCCTAATTCCTTGCTAATCCTTCTGGAGACACTGATGTTTAGGTATACTTTTGTGAGTGTGTTACTGTGATGCTAGACTTGTCAGATCAATATAAAAATGAAATGCTTCCCATATATTTAGTTGCTTTCTGGTTTTGTTCCTCATAGGATGGATGTTAGAGGATTTTCTACCTAGGAAATGATTACTTTTATATTGCCTTCTTAATTCTTGCTTACCATGCTTAAAGGATTTAAGATTATGGCTGACTAGTATATCTAGAGCATATAATAAACTAAGCCTTCTGTTCTAATTTAAAGGCAATTCAGATAGTCAGGATTGGAGTTTTCAGAGAGAATAAATTTCTACTTCCATCATATGTGGAGTTCGAATAGTTGACCAACTACAGAAGATTTCCTAATACTTATTAATGTTCTTATTTCTAAAGAAGACAGAGTCCTACATATTTTTCTATTGCTGTGAAGAAATATCCAAGCAATGCAATTTATTTTAAAAAATACAGGTTATGTCACAGTTATGACACTGGATCAGTAGCTGAGAGAAGTAGCTGAGAGATTATATCCTTATTCACAGGCATAGCACAAGGACAGAGGGAGAGAGGGAGGGAAGGAGCAAAGGAGGAAGGGAGACAGAGAGAGAGGGAGGGAGAGGTAGGAGAGAGAGAGAGCTCTAATTCAGTAGTGGGAAGGATGGGTGTTTTGAATTTTAAAGCCTACCTTCAGTAACATGTACACACACACGCACACACACACACACACACACACACACACAGAGAGAGAGAGAGAGAGAGAGAGAGAGAGAGAACCTGCCACATCTCCTAAACTTTCAAACAATGAAAACAACAAAAACAGCATTGTACTGTGAACAATCAGTATTATAGCCTATGATATGAATAAAAAGACATATAACTGAACTTTTCCTTAGATGGTGGGTCATCTACAGAGGCAATTAGATATGGCTCTATTTCCCTGACTCAAATAGGCTGATATATCTCTTTGCTGGAAACCCCAGAATGGCCATATTTCTCTACATGTTTTTGAGATACATACTTCCTTGATGACTGGGGTCTTACATGAACCTAAAGGAACATCATCAAGACGGCCGAGGAACTCTAGAATATATTACAATTCCTAAAATTCAGACAGTTTTGATACCACTATAAGCAGTGTGTTGTGCTTATTTCACAACACACTTTTTTTAAGCTCCCAAATCTCAAACCATCTTGCTCTTGTTTGGATGGGGAATGGAGGGTAACTACAGTATGGTTTCAGAGATCCCACCCATCATCCTTACAATAATTTTTCTATGTAGTGCTTTATAGATTTGGAAAAACATCTAGAAGAATAATCAAAACAGCAAAATGTTCTAATGAAATAACCCTGTGTGGATACAAGTAGGGACTTTAAGATGTTCCAAGGTTGCTACCAAAATGCATTGATAGTCTAAGGTGTTGTACTCAGAAGTTGTACATTTGTCACACAGATCACATGCTTTTGAACATTGCTAGGGTTGCACTGTAGAACTAGAAGGTAAATCCCCATTACTTATGATGTTGCTATGTCTCATTTTTTTTAACAGAAGATAATTTTTATTAGCATAACTGAATGTTAGCACAAAAGAATAAATGCTGAGGTCCTAGCAAGGGACTAAATCAAAAACAATTGCATTAACAACACAATTTAATGTTGTTCTAATAAATACAAAGCTAAAATTATGTTTTTGTTTTGATCATTACTGTACATATTTCATTCAATATTTTCATATTGTGACATGAAAGAAAAATACATTTCTAATACAGTAAAATATTAAAGATTTAAGAATAGGGGTCTTGTTCTTTTTGTCATATAGTTAAAATGTTGGAGATATTATGAGTAGAATATTGTTTATTTTTCTACTGCATGTGTAAACTAAAAGTTGTATTTTAGATAATCTAAGTTAATTCTATTAATTAATTCTCATATTTTCCTAGTTGAATCTCTACAAATCTCTCAGTAGACAGTCCATGTCTCATTTTTAACATTCTGTTACAGGCTTCTTTATTTTTGGGATAACTTTCATGGTGTGGAAGCCACTGTGATAACTTGTGGTTTAGATTGATCATTGCCAATCCTGTTTAATTATTTACTCTGCAAATGATTGAGAAGATGTGCCTACTCTTACAAGAGTGACTTGAGTCCTAAGGATAAAACCAACTACTTTAGAATTGAATGTAAGGGCCAATCTATAGGTGGTAAGTAATAGACACTTGGTCTTTTAATATAAGGCAAATATCTATGTCTGGGTAGGTCAGAGAATTAATTAGGAATGCTACTTCTCTTGTTTGGTTAGATGAATATGATATGCTAATCAATTCATCTCCTAGACATTTTTGATAATACTTAAAGGTTTCTCCTGCTTTTCCTTTTCAGAAAGGCTTGTTTCATCAGGTGTGTTGATTTGAATATCTTTGGCTCAAGGAGTGGTACTATTAGGAGGTATGACCTTGTTGGAGTGAGTACATGTGGCTATGTTGAAGGCCACTGTGGATGTGGGCTTTGAGACCCTTGTCCTAGCTGACTGGAAGCCAGTCTTCTGCTGTGTGTCTTTAGAACAAGATGTAGAACTCTCAGATCCTTAGCACCACGCATGATTGAATGCTGCCATGTTTCTCACCATAGTGATATTGGAATGATCCTCAAAACCTCTAAGTTAGCCCTAATTAAATGTTGTGCTTTATAATCATTGCCTTAGTTATGGAGTTTCTTCACAACATTGAAAACCTAACTAAAGCAGGAGGTGACAATAATGCATTCTTTTAAATGGTCAAACTGCTGAAAATTTGAGTGAATGTTGTTGGGCTAGGTAATCCTTATAATCAGCAATAATGGAAGCAAGCAAGTAAGCAAGCAAGCAAGCAAGCAAGCAAGCAAGCAAGAAAGCAAGCCAGACATCTCTACATTCCTCTTCACAGATTTGAAATCCTTGTCTAAGGAAGAAGAAAAATGCTAAGGGTCAGGAGAAGAAGTTAACTGCTAGGCTGCTGAATCCATCATACCTTTGTGGATGGCAGCAAGTAGAAAAATGAACTCCAGAAACTAACAAAATTTAAGAATCTTGAAGAATCACACAGCTTTCATAGCTATAGTAATAGGTGGTATAAGCATAAGGTAGTTTGCTGGAGGAGAGAAAATCATATCTGAAAATGTCACAGGAAATTCCAGAGATGCAGGTATTATATGACATCATTATTATTTGTTAATTTTAGTTTTGAATAGAAGCTCACTGAACCACCCTTATTGTAGTAAGTGACCACTCATAGCCTTATATCACCCTACATTAAGAGTTTAGGAAATTAAACTTAATAATGTTGTTACATGTTTAGTGTGTAACTTTCCCCCCATTTAGGATGAATAACTCTTTTTTCACTTCTTTCTGTGCAACAAGGTGGTAGGGACTAACACAACGCTCATTTGAAACTGTTTCAGAGAATAAAATTTTGTCAGGAATATTAAAGTTCTATGTTTAGGTATAAAATTTCAAATGGCTTAATATAGAAAGGGTACTCTACAAGTTTTTAAAAAAATATATTGTACAAGTGATTTTTATGTCCCCTTTGGATGGGGTTAGACATTTTGACATCAATTACACGATATTCAAGTATATGAGAAGGTTTTTGACATAAAAGTGTAACATTTTATGATTGATTCTCAACACAGTCAATAAGTCAATCAATTACCAGGGAATTCTTGGAAATGAAGTCATGACTTGTAAGTAGGAGGTCAGATTTCAAATGTTCCTATGAAATATCTGTAATTAATAATGCTTTTTAGAGTCAAGCAATGGTGGCATATGCTTTTTTAATCCCAGTATTCTGGAAGAAGAAGAACTCTATGAATTTAAGACACACTCATCAATAGAGTAAGTCCAAGGAGAACTGATGCTACACAGTAAAATGCTGTCTCGAAAAATAAGACAAAACAAAACAAAACAACAACAACAAAAACCATGCCTACTGATCATAATGAAAAGTGCTGAAAAAGAAATAATCCAAACAATGCATTAAAAGTAATAAATTGAAAATAATTACAAAATGATAACAAAGCTTCAAATTGTTTTGAGATTAATAGTATTGTGGCAGGTGAGTACACCCAATGAAGTAAGGTGATAAAGGGTGCTGTCAGTCACCATGACACTTTAAAAAACTCAATCAAAATTATTCATTTAAGACCCTTAAATTACTAATGGTTTTAACAAAATTGAAACATGAATGAATTTCTAGATTTTCTTAGTACTTACAGAGAGGGGGAAATCTTTTTTAAAGGCAACCTAGTATTCAGAAGCAATAAAATATTGACCATTTTGATTACATATCCTTGAAATAGAATAAAATGTCTTTGCATGTAGCAAATTAATTAATCCATATGTTCTAAATACACATCCATATTTGAATCCAAATCTAAAATCCTTACCCAAAAATAATTATGCATGTTTACACATATTTCAAGCAGAGATTAAAGTTACAGAGAGTCATGAGCCCCCATGTGCATTTTCCTGGAAGAACAGCATGTGTTCTTAATCTCTTAGCCATCGTTTCAAGTGCCTTTACCTTTGAGAATTGCATACACACACACACACACACACACACACACACACACACACACACTGAAATGTGGGAATATCTAACTCCTCCCATACTCCACAAATATGTTTCTTGTTCAATTTTGTATTTTTATTTGAGAACCCACTAAGTCTTTTTAGTGTGAACTATCTTATCTATGCATGGGTGTGGGGCCATACAGTGATGCAAGATAAATCTGTCCATGGAAATACTCTGAGAAACAAAACAATGGCCCTCCCTTTCTTGACAACTATTAACTAGTAATAACTCCTTACTAAAACAGTGAAGATTTCGGTAAACCTTTCCAGTAGTAAACATTCTATGCCATAAGATAATCGGCTCACTGTTGTACTAGTGGCACTACTGTTTTCTGAGTAGATTTAAAGCATTCTTAACAGGAAGAAATTCCACATTTGATACTGTAATCCTGGTCAAAATACCATGGACTGGAAGATCATATGCTTTAGATAGAGACTATAATGGTTATTTTTCTAAAAACATCATATTTTATTTGTCTTATAAATATTTGCGAATGTAGCCATAGACATTGGTTCATCTATGGTCATCAGAATTGATTGTTGAAGTGAGAAGCAATCAATAATGCAAATATATATAATTTCTCAATGTTATGAGAATAAGAAGTTCAATGTTCATCCCTAAATAGGAAAATTTTCTGAGTGTTTCCATTACACCTCCTTATGGACATGACATGGCTGTGAGAATCATCATCTCATAGACTGTATAATGACCTGCTTAAGATATGCACAATGTCAAATAGTAAAATTTCCAGCATAGATGCAAGAAATAAACTACAAGCCACACTATTGATGAGAAGATTTTTTTTCAAACCTGTCTGCATGTGAACATGCATGGATATGTGAGTTTCATTCATGTATGTATACATATATATGTATGTATGGAAGTCAGAGGTCAATGTAAGGCATCTTTCTATATTGCTATTTACCTTGGTGTTTGAGGCTAGGGATCTTACTAAATCCGAATGTCAACAATTGGTTTAACTGGTCAGTCAACAAACCCCTAGTATCTACTTGTTTCTAACTGTATATGCAAGGATTAGAGGTACTCTATGCCATGCTCAATTTGTTTACTTGGGTGGTGCTAAGCAAAACTCATCTTTTTGTGTGCCACTTTACCTACTGACCAGTTGCCTCAGCTTTCTATTCAATGAATTAAATCACCAAACTAGTCTTTAAGAAGAGAACAATCTGAAAATCAGTTATAGAAAATAAATATTTAGCTGGCGCCCTAACCTCACTGATCCTGGCCCACAGCTCCCTTTTCCCAAACCCCGTGGGAGAAGTGTGGCCAATCCTGAGACTGCAGGGCAGGAGAGACCGACACCTCTGCCCACCTTTGCCCACATCCTTGGCCCAAAATGAAGCTGGATAGTGCCACTGGACACGGAAAGTTAGGAGCAGTCAAGCCCTGCAGTCCAGACAGCGCCCAGATCTGAACAGACCCAATCAAAAGTTCCCTGGACCCAAATACTGTGGGAGGGAGAGCTGGACCTTTAGAGGGGCAGACGTGTCTGGGAAACCAGAGGAGACTACTCTCTTCCCACATTTCTGACTCTAGAGGAAAACACCTACTGCCATCTGGACCACCAGCACAAAAGGACCCAGGAGGAGGGCCAGGTTCTTCTGGTTGCTGACCTCATGGAGAGCTGGAAGCCAGTGGTTAGGAAGGACTACAAACCTGAGAGCAGAACACTCTGTTCCCATAACTGGCTGAAAGAAAACAGGAAATCCAGTCTACAGCACTCCTGACACACAGGCCTATAGGAAGGTGAAGTCACTGTCAGAAATAGCAAACCAAAGGTAATACCAGACACAATGTCCTGGTGGCGACAGGCAAGCAAAGGAACCCAAGAAACAGAAACCAAGACTACATGGCATCATCAGAGCCCAATTCTCCCACAAAAGCAAATGCTGAATATCCAAACACAGAAGAAAAGCAAGATCTAGGTTTAAAATCACATTTGATCATGATGCTGGAGGACTTTAAGAAAGACATAAACAACTCCCTTAGAGAAATGCAGGAAAACACAAGTAAACAAGTAGAAACCCTTAGACAGGAAACACAAAAATCCCTGAAAGAATTACGGGAAAACACAATCGAACAGGTGAAGGAATTGAAAATGGAAATAGAAGCAATAAAGAAAGCACAAAGGAAGACAACCCTGGATTAGAAAAGCAAAGGAAGAGACAAAGAGCCATAGATACAAGCATTACCAACAGAATACAAGAGATAGAAGAGAGAATGATAGGAGAGGAAGATTCCAGAGAAATCATCGACACAACTGTCAAAGATAATGTAAAACGGAAAAAGCTACTGGTCCAAAACATACAGGAAGTCCAGGACACAATGAGAAGATCAAACCTAAGGATAATAGGTATAGAAGAGAGTGAAGATTCCCCACTCAAAGGACCAGTAAATATCTTCAACAAAATCATAGAAGAAAACTTCCCTAACCTAAAGAAAGAGATGCCCATAAACCTATAAGAAGCTTACAGAACTCCAAATAGATTGGACCAGAAAAGAAATTCCTCCCGTCACATAATAGTCAAAACACAAAATACACCAAAAAATGAAAGAATATTAAAAGCAGAAAGGGAAAAATGTCAAGTAACATATAAAGGCAGACCTAACAGAATTACACCAGATTTCTCAACAGAGACTATGAAATCCAGAAGATCCTGGACAGATATCATACAGACCCTAAGAGAAAACAAATGCAAGCCCAGGTTACTGTATCCAGCAAAACTCTCCATTAATGTAGATGGAGAAATCAAGATATTCTATGATAAAACCAAATTTACACAATACCTTTCTACAAATCAAAACCTAAAAAGATGCAAGCTACACCTTAGGAAAAGCAAGAAACTAGTCTTTTTGCAACAAAACAAAGAGAAGAGAAGCACACAAACATAATCTCTCCTCTAAATTCGAAGATAACAGGAAGCAACAATCACTATTCTTTAATATCTCTCAACTCCAATGCACTCAATTCCCCAATAAAAAGACACAGATTAACAAAAGGAATATATAATGAGGACATACCATTTTGCTGCCTACAGGAAATACACCTCAGAGACAAAGACAGACACTACCTCAGATTAAAAGGCTAGAAAACAACTTTCCAAGCAAATGGTCTGAAGAAGTTAAGTTGGAGTAGCCATTCTAATATCGAATAAAATCAACTTTCAACCAAAAGTCATCAAAAAAGATAAAGGACACGTCATATTCATCAAAGGAAAAATCCACCAAGATGAACTCTCAATCTTAAATATGTATGCTCCAAATAAAAGGGCACCTACATACATAAAGTATACCTTACTCAATCTCAAAGCACACATTGCATCTCACACAATATTAGTAGGGTATTTCAACACCCTACTCTCATCAATGGACAGATCATGAAAACAAAACTTAAACAGAGACAAATACAGACTAATAGAAGTTATGAACCAAATGGACTTAACAGATATTTATAGAACATTTTATCCTAAAACAAAGGATATACCTCTTCTCACCACTTTATGTTACTTTCCCCAAAATTGACCATATAGTCCGGCAGAAAACAGGCCTGAACAGATACAGAAAGATAAAAATAATCCCATGCATCCTATCAGACCACCATAGGCTAAAGATGGTCTTCAATAGAAATAAGGAAAGAATACCCACATATCCATGGAAGTTGAACAATGCTCTATTCAATGATAACCTGACCAAGGAAGAAATAAAGAGAGAAATGAAAGATTTCTTGGAAATTAATGAAAATGAAAGTACAACTTACCCAAACTTATGGGACACAATGAAAGCTGTTAGAGGAAAACTGATAGCTCTTAATGCCTGCAGAAAGAAACAGGAGAGAACACATATCAGCATCTTGACAGCACACCTAAAAGCTCTAGAACAAAAAGAAGCAAATACACCCAGGAGGAGTAGAAGGCAGGAAATAATCAAATTCAGAGCTGAAATCAACCAAGTAGAAACAAAAAGGACTATACAAGGAGTCAACAGAACCAAGATAAACCCTTAGCCAGACTAACCAGTGGACACAGAGAGTCTGTCCAAATTAACAAAATCAGAAATGAAAAGGGAGACATAACAACAGAATCAGAGGAAATTCAAAAAATCATCAGATCCTACTACAGAAGTCTATATTCAACAAAACTTGAAAATCTGGAGGAAATGGATAATTTCCTAGACAAATACAGTGTACCAAAATTAAATCAGGAAGAGATAAACCGTTTAAACAATCCCATAACTCCTAAAGAAATAGAGCTGTCATTAAAAGTTTCCCAACCAAAAAGACCCCAGGTCCATATGGGTTCAGTGGAGAATTCTATCAGGCCTTCATAGAAGACCTCATACTAGTACAATCCAAACTATTCTAAAAAAAATTGAAACAGAGCACTACCAAATTCCTTCTATGAAGCCACGATTACCCTTTTACCTAAACCACACAAGGACACACAATGAAAGAGAACTTCAGACCAATTTCCCTCATGAATATCGATGCAAAAATACTCAATAAAATTCTTGCAAACCGAATCCAAGAATGCATCAAAACGATAATCCATCATGATCAAGTAGGCTTCATCCCAGATATACAGGGATGGTTTAATATATAGAAAACCATCAGTGTAATTCACTATAAAAACAAACTGAAAGATAAAATCCGCATGATCATTTCATTAGATACTGAGAAAGAATTTGACAAAATTCAACACCCCTTCATGATAAAAGTCCTAGAAAGAAGAGGAATCCAACGCCCATACCTGAACATAGTAAAAGCCATATATAGCAAACCAGTAGGTAATACTAATAAACTAAATTGAGAGAAACTAAGCAATCCCACTAAAATCAAGGACTAGACAAGGCTGCCCACTCTCTCCCTACTTCTTCAATATAGTTCTGAAGTCTTAGCCAGAGCAATCAGACAGCGAAAGGAGATAGCAGGGATACAGATTAGAAAGGAATAAGTCAAAATATCACTATTTGTAGATGATATGATAGTATATTTAAGTGACCCCAAAAGTTCCACCAGAGAACTACTAAACCTGATGAACACCTTCAGCAAAGTGGGTGGGTATAAAATTATTTCAAATAAATCAGTAGCCTTCCTCTACACAGAAGAGAAACAAGCTGAGAAAGAAATTAAGGAAACTGATAGCAGGCTTATATCCAAAATATACAAAGAACTCATGAAGGTAGACTGCAGGGAGACAAATAACCTTCAGTTCAGAGCTAAACAAAGAATTCACAGCTGAGGAATATCGAATGGCTGAGAAGCAACTAAAGAAATGTTCAACATCTTTAATCATAAGGGAAGTGCAAATCAAAACAACCCTGAGATTCTACCGCCCACCAGTCAGAATGGGTAAGATCAAAAACTCTGGCGAGAGCAGATGCTGGTAAAGATGTGGAGAAAGAGGAACACTCCTCCATTTTCGGTGGGATTGCAGACAGGTACAACCGTTCTGGAGGTTCCTCAGAAAATTGGACATTGCACTACTTGAGGACCCTGCTATACCTCTCTTGGGCATATACCCAAAAGATTCCCCAACATACAACAAAGACACATACTCCACGATGTTCATAGCAGTCTTGTTTATCATAGCCAGAAGCTGGAAAGAACACAGATTCCCTTCAACAGAACAATGAATACAGAAAATGTGGTACATCTACACAATGGAATACTACTCAGGTATCAAAAACAATGACTTTATGAAATTCATATGCAAATGAATGGAACTGGAAAATATCATCCTGAGTGAGCTAACCCAATCACAGAGAAACACACATGGTATGCACTCACTGATACTTGGATACTAGCCCATTAACTCGAATTACCCAAGAAGCACAGAACAGATGAAACTCAAGAAGGGTAACAAAAATGCAGATGCTTCGGTCCTTCTTTAAAAGGGGAACAAGAATACCATTAGGAGGGGATAGAGAGACAATGTTTAGAATAGAGACTGAAGGAATGCCCATTCAGAGCCTGCCCCACATGTGGCCCATACATATACAGCCACCAAACTACATAAGATGGATGAAGCAAAGAGTTGCAGACTGACAGGAACCAGATGTTTATCTCTCCTGAGAGACACAGCCAGAATATGACAAATACATAGGCGAATGCCAGCAACCAATCACTGAACTGAGAACGGGACCCCTGCTGAAGGGGTCACAGAAAGGACTGAAAGAGCTGAAGGGGCTCGAGACCCCATATGAACAACAATGCCAACCCACCAGAGTTTCCAGGGACTAAGCCACTACCCAAAGACTATACATGGACTGACCTTGGCTCCAAATTCATAAGTAGCAATGATTAGCCTAGTAGGGTCACCAGTAGAAGGGAAAGCCCTTGTCCCTGCCAAGGCTGCAGTCCCAGTGAATGGGATTGTTGGTGGGAGGGCAGTAATGGGGGGAGGATGGGATGGGGAACACCCATATAGAAGGGGAGAGGGAAGGGTTAGGTGGATGTTGACCTGGAAACCGGAAAAGGGAATAACATTTGAAATGTAAGTAAGAAATATGCAATTTAATAAAGATGGACAAAAAACAAAGGAAAAAAGAAAAGAAATATTGTATAAAATGTAGTGAATGGCATTTTCTCTTCTTAATATAAAAATTGTGAATTTATATAGCATAAAGATAACATATGATCTATTGATATAGAAATTTGGAAGTTCCACAATGCATTCTGTTATTGAAATTACTATGGAATTCATATTTTATATACATATGCATAATGTAGAATATTAATTAATAATAAGTGATCACACAGAATTTTTTTCTCAAAACATTTAGTTGGAAAACTTCTTAAACATATCTCAAAAATATAATAGGTAGTTAATTGCAGGCTTTTTCTAAATAGATTGACCCTTAGTCATTTAGGAAAGTACCATGGTTTGTGTTCTCCAAGATTCCAACTAATTTTATCATCTGTATTGGAAAATCACCACCTAGAGAGTACATACATACACTCCTTACATTTTGTAGTCTCTCTACTTCCTTTTCAAATCACCTCACCCAACATTTAAGCTCTTGGAACTTTGTCTATGCCAGTACATTTAAAAGGTCTAAGTTGAAACACTAACCAATTCTAAAAATTGTGGACATTGCTCCTTGCTGGCTGCTTTATACATTCATGTTCAGGAAAGTATTTGTTGATACTGTATGTGTCTATATTATCGCTGGAATATCAATCAAGAAATACATATTTGACAAAATGAAAACAACTTCATCATTTTGAAATGACTAAAGTGTTAGTGTTTTTGCTTTACATTCAAATTATCTTACCTGCAAGGACTATTATTATAGGTCTTAATAATACAGTACAAGAACTACACTATGCTACAATAATTATTACATTTTAAAGATGTAAACAATTATTAGCTGAAATTTTAGTTGCATCTGATGACAGATGGATTCAATCATTTATTTTCTTAACTGCTCTTTGGTTATATGATTATTTGTATTCAGTGGTAGTTTATCATTATTCTAATACCTCAAATGATTTGTATGAGCATTTAGGCTTCAAGAAATTAGTAATTAAACCCCAATAAATATAATAAGATAAAACAACAGCCCTACAGTGGGAATAGGGAACTAGTAGAGCCCACTTCCAGCAGAAAGATGGGATATCAACTGAGCAAAGAGGTTGCAATCCCACAATAAAAAACTCTGACCCATAATTGCTTCTGTTTGAAAGAGTAGGACAAAAATGAAGACGAGCCGAGGTCCAGCAACAGGCCCAAAGTGGGATCCAGCCCAAGGAGACAATATTACTGAGTCTAGGAAATACTCAGAAAACGGGGCCTAACAGGACTGCCCTCTGAAAGACCCAACAAGCAGCTGAAAGAGTCACCCAACCAATGGCCAGAAGCTGCTAAAACCTGTGGTTGCATTAGGGAAAAGCTTGAAGAAGCTGAGGAGGCGGGTGAACCTGTAGGAGGACCAGCAGTCTGAATTAACCTGGAACCCTGAGATTCCTCAAACACTGGTCCACCAACCAGGCAGCATACACTAGCTGATATGAGGCCCCCAACACATATACAGCAGAGGACTTTTGTGTCTGGGTTCAGTCACAGAAGATGCACCCCACCCTCAAGAGACTGGGTGCTTCAGGGATTGGGGAGGTCTGGTAGGGTAGAGTGTAGTAGATTGGGAGCATCCTCATGTAGCCGGGGTCGGGAAGAAGGTATGAGATGTTCGACAGTCAGAGGATTATTCCATCTGGAGTCGAATTAATCTGGAGTAAAAAAAATAGATTAAAAATTTTTTTAAGTTGGGGAAAAGTAAAATTGGTGTGCTTGCAGACAGAAGCCTGGCATGGCTGCCCTCCAAGGGGATTAACAGGCGAGAAAAAAAGAGTCAGATGAAGTTATGTACAGACAATCAATGGACTGAAGTGTGGGACGTCTGTGATTGAATTGTGGAAAGGCTGTAAGATGTTGAGGAGGAAGGTCACCCCATGGGAAGACCAGAAGTATCAAATAACCTGGATCCCCGAGGTCTCTCGGAAAATGAGGTACCAAACAGGCAGCTTATGCTAGTTGGTATGAAGCCCCCGACACAAATATAGCTACCTGGTCTGGCCTCAATGAAAGATGTGCCTAACCCTTGAGAGACTTGAGGCCCCAGGGAGTGTGGAGGCCTGGAAGGGTATGGGGAGGACTGGCCGGATGTGGGGCTGTGGCCATGGGGGAGTTGTGGGAGGGAGGATATTCTTTTGGCAACAGGGGAAGGGGAATGGGATGAAGAACTGTCAGACACATGGGCACTGGAAAAAAATTTCCTGAACAAAACACCAATGGCTTATGCTCTAAGATCAAGAATCGAAAAATGGGATCTCATAAAACTGCAAAGCTTCTGTAAGGCAAGTGACACTGTGGTTAGGACAGAACAGCAACCAATATATTGGGAAAAGATCTTTACCAACCCTACAACAGATAGAAGCCTTATATCCAAAATATACAAAGAACTCAAGAAGTTAGATCGCAGGGAAACAAATAACCCTATTAAAAAATGGGGTTCAGAGCTAAACAAAGAATTCACAGCTGAGGAATGCCGAATGGCTGAGAAACACCTAAAGAAATGTTCAACATCTTTAGTCATAAGGGAAATGCAAATCAAAACAACCCTGAGATTTCACCTCACACCAGTGCGATTGGCTAAGATCAAAAACTCAGGTGACAGCAGATGCTGGCGAGGATGTGGAGAAAGAGGAACACTCCTCCATTGTTGGTGGGATTGCAGACTGGTACAACCATTCTCGAAATCAGCCTGGAAGTTCCTCAGAAAATTGGACATTGAACTGCCTGAGGATCCAGCTATACCTCTCTTGGGCATATACCCAAAAGATTCCCCAACATATAAAAAAGACACGTGCTCCACTATGTTCATAGCAGCCTTATTTATAATAGCCAGAAGCTGGAAAGAACCCAGATGCCCTTCAACAGAGGAATGGATACAGAAAATGTGGTACATCTACACAATGGAATATTACTCAACTATCAAAAACAACGCCTTTATGAAATTCATAGGCAAATGGTTGGAACTGGAAAATATCATCCTGAGTGAGGTAACCCAATCACAGAAAAACACACATGGTATGCACTCACTGATAAGTGGCTATTAGCCCAAATGCTTGAATTTCCCTAGATGCCTAGAACAAATGAAACTCAAGACAGATGATCAAAATGTGAATGCTTCACTCCTTCTTTGAAAGAGGAACAAGAATACACTTGGCAGGGAAGAGAGAGGCAAAGATTAAAACAGAGACTGAAGGAACACCCATTCAGAGCCTGCCCCACATGTGGCCCATACATATAGAGCCACCCAATTAGACAAGATGGATGAAGCAAAGAAGTGCAGACCGACAGGAGCTGGATGTAGATTGCTCCTGAGAGACACAGCCAGAATACAGCAAATACAGAGGCGAATGCCAGCAGCAAACCACTGAACTGAGAATAGGACCCCCGTTGAAGGAATCAGAGAAAGAACTGGAAGAGCTTGAAGGGGCTCGAGACCCCATATGTACAACAATGCCAAGCAACCAGAGTTTCCAGGGACTAAGCCACTACCTAAAGACTATACATGGACTGACCCTGGACTCTGACCCCATAGGTAGCAATGAATATCCTAGTAAGAGCACCAGTGGAAGGGGAAGCCCTGGGTCCTGCTAAGACTGAACCCCCAGTGAACTAGACTATGGGGGGAGGGCGGCAATGGGGGGAGGGTTGGAGGGGAACACCCATAAGGAAGGGGAGGGGGGAGGGGGATGTTTGCCCGGAAACCGGGAAAGGGAATAACACTTGAAATGTATATAAGAAATACTCAAGTTAATAAAAAAAAAATTACAGTGACTCAAAAAAAAAAAAAAAAAAAAAAAAAGAAGGGGAGGCGGAAGGGTTTGGGGAATGTTGGCTTGTAAACCGGGAAAGGGAATAACACTCGAAATGTAAATAAGAAGTACTCAAGTTAATAATAATAATAATAATAATAATAATAATAATAATAATAATAAAAGAAGTGTCAGAAGGCAGAACAGAAGGGGGATAATGACTTTACTGTAAAAATAGATTAAAGATAATTTAAAAAATTTGGAAAAAGTAAAACTGAAAACTTGTAATGAATGTATACAATAACTACTTACAAGAAATACACTCTACAGGTCTAATATTGAGCATTTTATTTGTCATTTAAATAAAAGAATTGCTACAATTTTTAAAAAAACAATGTTATTGGAACCTTTGCATGAAAAACCAGAAGCTACTAATGACGAAAACTTCATAAACTTGTAACAATTTGAGTAATATGACATTTTGGAAACTTAGAGTAAATTGATTTAGGTATCACTTCTCCCTCAATGGTTACATATAATGGTTACATTTTAAATAAAAACTATAATAAGATGGTCAGAAAATGATAAATGATTTTCAATACTTAAACATCACAAATGTGATGTTGATGCATGCTATCTACAGGAAGCTCAGTATGGAATGCTACCCTAGTTATGTTTCATCAGCATACAGAAAAAGAAACTGACCTGTGTACAGGACAGTGTCCAGAAACATCCACATATAGAAACAGTAAGGTTATAAAAATTTCCAGGTTTAGTGGCACATGCTTTTAGCTCAATGCTTTATAGGGAGAGGCAAATGGTATTCTATGAGATAGTGGCCAGAGTGGGCTACATACTGAGTTGCAGAAAAATACGAGCTATAAAATAAGACCCAATATTGAATGAACCAAATTAAAATCAAAAACAAAAAATTATAATAAAAATGACATTGTGGGTGTATGACAAAGATTGAATTTCCAAAAGTGGAAATAGATGCTTCAACTGATAATTTCGGTGGATAAATATATTTGGTGTTAACCTCAAACAATGCGTAAAATTAAAAGAACATTTTGTAGATGTAACATAAAAAAAGGTAACAAAGATGGTATTTGTATAACTTAGGGGAGAATAAATATTTTAAAATGAAAAACCACAATATTTAAAAATTAGTAAATTGGAGTACATTTAATTAAGAATGTTTTTATCAGAGAACAATGTTAACATCATCCCAAGGTAAGTCATTGGCATAGAGTGCAAAATTTCAACACATACATAAAAAAATAATTCATCCAAAGTACTTATGAAACTTCTGAATTAATAAAGTGGGGGAATTATGTAAATATCAAAGAAAAAATTTAGAGAGGCCTCACAAAATCATCAAATTTTGGATTCAACATAAAAGGAACACCACTTTCTCTAGGAGATATTAAGAAATTAAACTTCTACTATAGTGCCTGAAGGACTAACCTGTTTTTAAAAGATACATAATTTCAAAAAAGCTGTCTAAAAATGGAACATCTTGAACTTTACTGCTGTTTTAGTATAAATGTAACCTCATTGAAAATATATGTGCATATTAAGTGTATATAATATCCCAAAGATTTTATTCCTTGATATTTCTTCAAGATAGAGCAATGATATCCTTCCAGAAATATTCACATTTTAAGGTAATATTATCGTGTGGGGCAGGTAAGATGCAAACTTATATAAAACTTCTTTCTTTTTTAAAATTAATTAATTTAATTTTGTTTTGTTTTTTTTTTTTTGGTTCTTTTTTTCCGGAGCTGGGGACCGAACCCAGGGCCTTGCGCTTCCTAGGTAAGCGCTCTACCACTGAGCTAAATCCCCAGCCCCAATTAATTTAATTTTATACTCCAGATTTTAATCCCCTCTTGGTCTTCCCCCTGAGGCTTCCACATCCCATAACTCTTCCCTGCCACCCCACATTTCCCCAACCCAGTTCTCCACAAGGATGTCCCTACCCCACCAGACTTCTAAACTTCCTGGGCCTCTAGTCTCTTGAGGATTAGGTGCATCTTCTCTGACTGAACCCAGACCCAGGAGTCTGCTGCTGCATATGTGTTGGAGGCCTCATCTCAGCTGGTGTATGCTGTCTGCTTGGTGATCTAGTTTCTGGATCTCAGGGATCGAGGTTAATTGAGACTGTTGGTCCTTCTACAGGGTTGCACTCCTCTTCAGCTTCCTCTAGCTCTTCCCTAATTCAACAGAGGGGTTAGCAGCTTCTGTTCATTGGTTGGGTACAAATTTTTACCTCTGACACTTTCAGCTGATTGTTGGGTATTTTGGAGAACAGTCATGGTAGGTCCCTTTAATGTTAGCATTAAACATGCTAGCATTAAAGATTAAAGACAGTTGATGAATTTTATCCTTATTTTTAAATAAGGGAGATGGTAGGGAAGAAGGGTTTTATAGACAGGGAAGCTAAACGGATAATTAGAAAGATAGTTCTCTTGAGGTAGTATTATATAAATAATAAAATTACAATATAGCCACATGCAATCCTTTACCATCATAATATAATAATTTCAAGAAAAATTAATTTACTTATGAAAGTAGCAGTCTTATCTGTAATAAATGTCTGAAATTTGATAATCTTTTGAGAATGTCTTTGTACACTGTATATATATTATTGAAAATACAATTTCTCAAAATATTAAATTTGAAGTATTAAATACTGGATCTTTTTTTAAAGAAGAGTTGAAAAAATTTTTATTTTCCCAAACAAGTTTAGTAATGGAAAGTTTTTCATTGATGCAATTAAAATATTTTCAATGTGTCACTCTACAAAAACATCAACTAAAATTGCAGTTCAATATAAAATATCTTGGGGTAATTCTAACTCAACAAGTCAAAGATCTGTATAAAAAGATCTTCAATTCTCCCGAAAAAGAAATCAAAAATGACCTCAGAAAATGGAGAGATTTCCCATGCAAATATCTTCAAGAATTAACATCATAAAAATGGCCATCCTACCAAAAGCAATCCATAGATTCAATGCAATCCCCATCAAAATTCCAACAAAATTCTTCAAAGACATAGAAAGAGCAATTCTCAAATTCGTCTGGAAAGACAAACAAACCCAGAAGAGCAAAAGCAGTTCTCAACAATAAAAGAAATTCTGAGGGAAAGCACCATCCCAGACCTCAAGCTATAATAGAGAGCAATAATGATAAAAACTGCATTATATTGGTACAGGCACATTGATCAATGGAATAGAATTGAAGACCCAGAAATAAAACCATAAAATCACATAGACTTGGACTTTGACAAAGAAGCCAAAAATATACAATGATAAAAAGAAAAAAAATTCAACAAATGGTTCTGATCGTGACAGTCTGTATGTAGAATAATGAAAATAGATCCATATTTGTCAACTTGCACAAAGCTCAAGTCCAAGTGAATCAAGAACCTCAACATAAAACCAGACACACTAATCTAATATAAGAGAAAGTTCAAAAGAGCCTCAAACTGATTGGCACAGGGGAAAATTTCCTGAACAGAACTCCAATGGCTCAGCCTCTAAGATCAAGACTTGAAAAATAGGACCTTGTGAAACTGAAAAGTTTGTGTACAGCAAAGGATATATTCAATAGGACAAATCAGCAACCTACACATTGGGAAAAAAACCCTTAAATCTTTACTAATCCCACATCTGAAAAAGGACTAATATAAAAAGTATATAAAGAACTAAAGAAGATAACCAGCAAAAAATAAAAAAGCAAACAAACAAACATAAAACAAAAAAACGTAAAAACAAAAGAGGAGGTATAGAACTAAACAGAGAATTCACAACAGAGGAATCTCAAATGGCTGAGAAGCATTAAAAGAAATGGTCAAAGTCCTTTGTGATCAGGGAATGACCCCGAGATTCCACCTTATATCAATCATAATGGCTAAGATCAAATACTCAGGCAACAGAAGATGCTAAGGAGAATATGGAGAAGAGAAACAGTCCTTCATTGCTGGTGGGATTACAAACTGCTATAAATTTTGTAGAGATCAGTCTGGAGTTCCTTAGAAAATTGGAAATAGATCCATCTCTCGACCAGACTATATGCTCTTGGGCATATATCCAAAAGATATCTCACCATGAAACAGGGGCATGTGTTCCACTATGTTTATAGTGGCCTTATTTGTGATAGCCAGATGCTGGAAACAAGCCAAATGTCCTACATCAATAGAATGAATACAGAAAATGTAGTTCGTTTATACAATGGAATACTACACAGTTATTTTTTTTTTCCGGAGCTGGGGACCGAACCCAGGGCCTTGCGCTTCCTAGGTAAGTGCTCTACCACTGAGCTAAATCCCCAGCCCCCACTACACAGTTATTAAAAGCAAGGACATAATAAGTTTTGCAGGCAAATGGATGGAACTAGAAAATATCCTGAGTGAGGTAATTCAGACCCAAAAATACATGCATTGCATGTACTCACAAATAAGTGGATATTAGTCAAAAAGAACATAGTCTCAGAATATAATCCTCAGAATTTAAGAAGCTTAACAAGCTGAAGGACCCAATGAAGATGCTTCAATTCTGCTTGGGAATGAGAAGAAAGCAATCATGGGGGCAGAGGAAAGGAGGAGCTTAAGTGGGAGAGGGGACAGGGAGGAGAAAAAGGGAACATAATCAGGTATCGGGGGCAGGGGTAAAGAGTACTGAAACACTATAGTTCAGAAGAAAGAATGTAAACCAGCAATCTCAGGAGGTAGGAGTTAAGGGGACCCTAATAAAAAGTACCAGCGATCTGAGAAGTGAGTGAATCTCAGGAACCAAAGGTAGGGACTGTAGATGAAATCCCCTAGAGTGAGAAGTGGGAACTTGTAGAGTTCACACTCAGTACATAGACAGGGTATCAAGTCGAGAGAAGGACTTGCCATCTCACAGTCAAAAACTCTGACTCAGAATTGTTTCTGTCTGAAAGAAATACAGGGGAAAAAATGGAGAAGAGCCTGAGGGAAAGGAAGTCCAGTGACAGGACCAAATTGGAATCCAGTTCAAGGGGAGGCTTCAAGGGCTGACACTTACTGATATTATGACGTACTCACCGACAGGAGCCTAGCATGCCTGTTCTCAAAGAAGCCCAAACAGCTGACTGAGACAGATGCTGATACTTACATCCAACCAATGGACAGAAGCTGAGGATCCCTGTGGTTGAACTAGGGAAAAGCTGAAAGTAGCTGTGGAGAGGAATGACCCCATGGGAAGACCAGCAGTCTTAACTAACATGGACTTCTGAAATCTATACACTAAGTCACCAACCAGACAGCATACACAGCTGACATGAGGCCTCTGACACAGGTACAGCAGAGGGCTGCCTGATCTGGCCTCAGTGAGAGAAGAGGAACCTAACCCTAGAGAGATTTGAGACCCCGGATAGTGGGACGATCTGGTGGCTTGGGGGTTTGGAGGGCAGAGACATCCTCTTGGATACAGGGGGAGGATGTATCAGGTAAGAAACTGTCAGAGAGCAGACCAGAAGGGAGATAAGGTTGGCCTGTAAAAAAAATTAAAGAATTAATAAAACAAAAACAATTAAAATTACAGTTCAAGATTGGAGCAGAAATATAACTAAAGAGAGATTACACTGAATCTTTAACTTAAACCTTAACCGATGAGTTTACTTTTTTGACACACTTATAAAGATTCATGTTATTTCTTAGAGACCTTGTCAGTGATCATGATATTTTTGATCAACTGTCATGTGTTAGTGACATACCTAATGAAATATCATATTACATAGAGGTTTCCTCCCAATTTATGATTACAATGTACCTTACTTCTTTTGTCCTGTATTTTAACTACAGCTAAACTATAGATAGTAGAATTGATTTTCATCAGACAATCTTTTTTCTCTTTCATATTTAGTATTTCACAAAATCAGTCTTTTCTCTTCACTTGTATACAGATTAACATCATTGACATGACATTGTACAATATAATTTGTACATTTATTTAGATGACTAAAATATTGAGTATGACAATTACTCAAAATGAAAATGATGAATAATTAAAAGCTATATATATATATACTATATATACTATTTTTTATATATATATAAAAGCTATATATATATATATATATATATATATACTTTAAAAGTCTCATAAGAAAAGAAAATGTATCAGTAGCTGAGGCCCATATTTTCAAAATAAGTTTGAGGTCAATTCCTGCAGCAAAAAACTTGCTAATAAATGTTTTATAAACAAGTCTAATAAAATAAGTACTTCTTCAGTTAAGATATTTGGAATAAATATTGTAAATAAAAAAAGACTTTATAAATTGAGTGAAAAATAATGTTACTAAAGAAATATACTTTTGAAACACTGTTATTTTGTCCCCTTAAATTATTAAATTGATAGTAGTAGTTATTCACCAAAGCGTTTTAGAAAGCCTGTCATTATGTAAGTAGTTTGGAATGCGCATATGCGATTCTGAGATAAATTTTCTTTCAGTTACCAACTATATACGTGATAACTGGCCTAATATAAGGGCAATGTCTTCCTTACAAAGCGATGAAATAAAATAAAAAATATAAAATAAAACGGCATTGTGATTTTGTAAGGAATTGTATTGAATTTGTCATTGTTGTGGATATAATTGATACCACAACTTAATTAGTATTGTCAGGAGGTAAATATTCCCAATTCATAAACACAAAATAATTTTGCAAACTTCTATAATCTATTTTCACTTCACTGTAAATTGTATTATTTTTAGAATAGAAGTATTATATTTCATTTTTTCAGCTTTTATATTTCCATGAAGCAATATGTATTTACAAAGAAAGTAGAGTTGTTTTCATTTTAATTAAATTGTATGTAAGATATATCCTATTAATCCATACATAATAAATGAGCAGATCATGAGCATACAAATTAATCTGTATGCTATACACTTTCAATGAAACCAGACAGTAATATTGACAAATAACCCACACATTTGACTAAATTACTTTTCATTACTGATCTTAGTTACCTTTAATTACTCAACACCTTCAAACAATTCAATAACTACTTTTTTTTTTTTCAGAGCTGGGGACCGAACCCAGGACCTTGCGCTTCCTAGGTAAGCGCTCTACCACTGAGCTAAATCCCCAGCCCCTCAATAACTACTTTTAACACACTTAACAAACCTTACTTTTAAAAAAGTATTGTAATGTACTTCACTAAAACAAATTATACAAATCATGTTATATTGTGTTATATTGATTATTCAAAAGGAGATAGTCACTCACTCCCAATAACAAAATTCCTTCCTTTTCTTACATTCTTCATAATTATACATCACATTTGAAATTGTAGATTTCCTGAACCTAATAAACTCCAGATATTATTCAGCAAAGTGCATCTAATGTGCTTAGTTAAGCTATTGTGTGAGAATTTAGTTTTTATTGCTCTACCTTTTAAAATAATGAAATGCATTCAGCAAAAATATATTTATAAATAAAGAAATTAAAATGAAAATTTTACAGAAAGGCTAATAATCTAAATCTTTGATCATGTGAACTATAAAAAACTAATTGTCTTACTTTTTAGTGGTTTATTTTTCCTTTTCCAAAGTTGAATGTCTTAGGGCTATGAAAACGTACATATTTTGATTTTAAAAATTAGATTTACAATAAATGTCCACAGCATTTTTTCTGAAGAGCTTCACACTATGTTTAGGCATGTATAAACAGTAATTAAACTCAGTGTGTGATAAATAAAGATGAAAATTATAACCTCATTTGTGGGTTTAGAATGTCTCTTCTCCATTTATATATTAGAGGTACAAGCCTCCAAGTGATACCATTTGAATATGGAATGTTGAGGAATAAGGAGATTTAGATGGGGTTATGATTGTGAGCTCCCTTTGACTGATAAAGAGGAATATGACCAGAACCCAGTGTACTCTCGTGAGAATGTCTAGATAATAGAATGTACAAAAGCAAAACAGTACTTTTAACTGTACCTGAACTTCTTGATATCTCAAACATATTCTTACACGAGTCCTGAGGTATATGAAATAAAAATCTGGTAGTTAAACTTCTATATAATATATAATCTGTAGACTAACAGAGATTATTCACTGAAAGCACATATTCTCTTTTCAAAATTTTTTTATTATATATTTCTTTACTCAATATTTCAAAGATCATTCCTCTTCCCGGTTTCCTGTCCATAAGCCCCCATACCCTCCCCTCCCCTCCCCCATACAGGTATCCTGCCTATACATTCCCCTTATTGTCCTCTCCCATATTACCCTGCACTGAGGGTCCATCCTTGGCAAGACCAAGGGCTTTTCCTTCCCCTGGTGCCCCAACAAGTCTATTTTCTGCTACATATGCAGTTGGAGCCCTGATGCAGTCCATGTATAGTCTTTCGGTAGTGGTTTATTCCCTGGAAGCTCTGGTTGCTTGGCATTGTTGTTCATATGGGGTTGCAAGCCCCTTCAACTCTTTCAATCCTTCCTCTAATTTCCCCCAAGGGGATCCTATTCTCAGTTCAGTGGTTTGCTGCTAGCATTGACCTCTGTTGTGGACATGCTCTGGATGTGTCTCTCAGGAGAGATCTATATTCAGTCTGTTTCCGCATGCATTTTTTAGCTTCATCAATCTTATCAGAGACTTTAAAAGTGCAGAGAATTTTTTAAAAGATGAATGGGTGGAGAAGGAAGAATTAAGGTATATGTTAACGATATGGAAAGTAATTATGGAAAGAATTCATAAAAACATCTATGAAATCAAGTATCTAAGTCCTACTTTCTATATAAATGATTGAACCAGGAATCCTGGTAATTATTAACCATGAAATTGTGAAAATATTATAATTCCACAAGTTGATATGAAAAGCTAACAATTGAGATAACCCAAATTTAGAAATTGAGTTATGGAGTATTTAAAAAAAATAACATTTTTGTATGTATATTGTTGGATATTTAATACTTTTTAAGTTAAACAAGGATTTAGGGAAATTTACATTCTTTTAACACTGGTGAAAACCATTATTATATATTCATTTAAGCTTCATTTTATGTTTTATTACTCCATCCCTCTCTCTCTCTCTCTCTCTCTCTCTCTCTCTCTCTCTCTCTGTGTATGTGTTCATATAACTATAAGTGTATGATGAATGTTTATGGACGGGCTGGTTGCATACTCTAGCAAACATGTATAGATCGGAAGATAATTTGGTGTATTCAGTTTTCTCCTTCCACTGTTGATTCCAGGTATAGAACTTAGGTCATCAGGTTTGTGTACTGAACAATCCCTCTGGTTCTTTCAATATAAATTTTGTGAAGAAAAAATCAATAAATTATTATCGAGGCATAAATGTGTGTGGAAGTTAGTATTACCTAAAATTAACTCGACAATATAACCTACTACTGGGTATGTACATTTTACCTTAATTACAATTGAGATATGAGTAATTAACTTGACTTTATTGCTATTGTTTTGAGGAGACATAATGAAGAAACCAATTCTTATAAAAGAAAATTTAGCTGTCTCCATCTGTGCCTTGGTGCCAAGGCTGTGCTATAGCCCTCTGAACCCAAATCCTTCCTGGAGAGAACTGGTCTCCCAAGAGTGCTCTCACTCCTAAGCCCACAGGTGAAACCACCACTTTCCTTCCAATAACTGCTCAAGGCGGGAGCCACCAGGAACACACAGGGCACAGGAACCACAGACCACCCTGGGACAAGATCCTTCCAGTCTCCATCTATGCTCAGAGCTAAGACTGTCCCACAGCCCTCCTTAAACAAATCCTATCCTGAGAAAAGTGGTCTCCCAGGAGTATTCTCACTCCTAAGATCACAGGCTTACAGGCACATAGGAAAGGCATACTCCAGTAAGACATAGCAAGACCAACTAACATTAGTGATAAATAGATAGCAAAAGGCAAGTGCAAAAATTAAGCAAAAGAAACAAAGGGTTCTTGCATCATCAGATCCCAGTTCTCCAGAGATAGCAAGTATTGGATATCCCAAGACACGAGAAAAGCAAGATTTGGATTTAAATCACACCTCATGATGATGATAGAGAACTTTAAGAAGGACATAAATAACTACCTTAAAGAAATACAGGACAACACAGGTTAAAAAGTAGAAGCCCTTAAAGAGAAAACAGAAAAATGCCTTAAAGAATTACAAGAAAGCACAACCAAACAGGTGAAGAAATTGGACAAAACAATGCAGGATCTAAAAGTGGAAATAAAAAAAAACAATAAAGAAATTAGAAGAGAGACAACCCTGAAGAAAGAAAACCCATGAATGAGATCAGGAGTCACAGATGCAAGCATCGTCAACAGAATACAAGAGATAAAAGAGAGAATCTCAGGGCCAGTAGAAAACATTGACACAACAGTGCAAAATTCACAAAGCTCCTACACAAAACTTCCAGGAAGTCCATAACGTAATGAGAAGACAAAACCTAAGGATAATAAGCATAGAAGAGAGTTAAAAGATTCCCAACTTAAAGAGACAATAAATTTCTTCAACAAAATTAATAAAAGAAAACTTCCCTAACCTAAAGAAAGAGATACCCATGACCATTCAAGAAGCCTATAGAACCCCACATAGATTGGAACAGGAGAGAAAATCCTTCTGTCACATAATAATCAAAACACAAAATGTGCTAAACAAAGAAAGAATATTAAAAGCAGTAAGAAAAAAAGGACAAGTAACATATAAAGGCAGACCTATCAGAATTACACCAGAATTCACAACACAGCCTATGAAAGCTAGAAGTTTGTGAGCAGACGTCATGCAGACCCTAAGAGAACACAAAGGCCAGCCAAGGCAAATATACCCAGCAAAATTCTCAATTAACATAGATGGAGAAACAAAGACATTCCTTGATAAAACCAACATTATACAATATCTTTCCACAAATTCAAGCCCAGAAAGGACACTGAATAGGTAAACTCCAATACAAGGAAGGAAACTACACTGAAGAAAGAGCAAGAAAATAATCTTTTGACAAACCCAAAAGAAGATAAGCTCACAAACATAATTCTACCTCTAACAACAAAAATAACAGAAAGAAACCATTACTTGTCTTAATATCTGTTAATATCAATGGATTCAATTCCCAAATAAGGACATAGACTAACAGATTGGATACATAAACAGGGCATAGAATGTTGCTGCATAAAGGGAAAGCACCTCAGTGACAAACATATACTACGTCAGACTAAAAGGCTGGAGCAAATGGTCCCAAACAACAAGTTGAAATATCCTTTCTAATACCAAATAAAATTGACTTTCAACCAAAAGTTATCAAATAAGATAAGGGAGGACATTGCTCTAATCAATGGAAAATCTACAAAGATGAACTAATAATTCTGATTATCTATGCTCCAAATACAAGGGCACCCACATTCATAAAAGAAACTTTACTAAATCTCAAAGCATATGTTGTACAACACACAATAAGAGGGGGAGACTTCAATGCCCCAATCTTATCAATGGATAGATCCTGGAAACAGAAACTTAACATAGACACAGGAAAACAAACAGAAGTTATGAACCATAGAACATTTAATCCTCAATCAAGAGAATAGACATGCTTTTCAGCACTTCATGTTACCCTCTCCAAAACTGACCATATAATTAGTAACAAAACAGGCTTCAACAGATAGAAGAAGACTCAAATAATCCCATGTATGCTATCAGATCACCATGGATGAAGATTTTTTCTTCAATAACAAAAACAACAAAAAACATAAAAACAAGTGGAAGCTGAGCAATGCTATATTCAATGATAACTTGGTCAAGGAAGAAATGAAGAAAGAAATTAAAGACTATAGATTTTAATGAAAAATAATGCTCAACATATCCAAACTTAGGGGTCACAATGAACACAGTACTAAGAGGAAAACTTATAGCTCTAAGTGCCTCCAAAAAGAAAATGGAGAGAGTATACACTAGCAGCTTGACAGCACACTTCAAAGCTCTAGAACAAAAAGAATCAAGCACACCCAGGAGAAGAAGTCAGGAATAATCAAACTCAGGGCTGAAATCAACCTAAGAAAATGATGCAAAGAAATCAACAAAACCAGGAGTTGTTTCTATGAGAAAATCAACAAGATAAATATACACTTAGGCAGACTAACTGTACAGAGACAGTATTCCAATTAACAGAATCAGAAATGAAAATGGAGATATCACAACAGAAACTAAAGAAATTAAAAAAAAATCACAGATCCTATTACAAAAGCCTATACTCAACAAAACAGGAAAATCCGAATTAAATGGACAATGTTTTCGACAAATATTAGCTACCAAAGTTAAATCAGGATCAGAAAAACCACCTTAACAGTCCCATAACTCCTAAAGAAATAGAAGCAATTGTTTAGGAAAGTCACAAAAAAAAAAATCCCAGGAACAGTTGGGTTTAGTGCACAATCCTATCAAACCTTTATGGAAGACCTAATAGCAATTCTGTACAACCTATTTCACAAAATAGAAACAGAAGGAACACTACACAATTCCTTCAATAAAGTCACTTTTATGCTTATACCTAAACCACAAAAAACTCAACAAAGAAAGAGAGCTTCACACAAATTTTGCTTATAAATATCAATGCAAAATTACACAATAAAATTCTTGCAAATGAATCTAATAATAAATCAAAACAATCATCCATCATAATCCAGTAGGCTTCATTCCACTGATGCAGGTATGGTTTAATACAAAGAAATCCATCAATATGACTCACTATAAAAACAAACTCAAAGAAAAAATACACATGACCATCTCATTAGATGCTGAGAAAGCATTTAACAAAATTTAACATCCCATCATGATAAAAGTCTCAGAAAGATCTGGAATTCCAGACCCATACTTAAACTTTGGTAAAAGCAATATATAGCAAACCAGTAGCCAACATCAAAATAAATAGAGAGAAACTTGAAACAATCCCACTAAAATCAGGGACTAGAAAAGGCTTTCCACTTTCTCGCTACTTATTCATTAAAGCCTATCCAGAGAAATCAGAAAACAAATGGAGGTTTAAGGGATACAAATTGAAAGGGAAGAAGTCAAAATATCACTATTTGTAGATGATATGATAGTATACTTAAGTGGACCCAAAAGTTCCACTAGAGAACTCCTAATCCTGATAAACAATTTCAGCAAGGCGGCTGGGTATAAGGTTAACCCAAACAAATCAGTCGCCTTCCTCTAATCAAAGGATAAACAGGCTTAAAAGGAAATTAGGGAAACTGCACCCTTCATAATAGTCACAAATAATATAAAACATCTTGGTGCGACTCCAAACAAGCCAGATCTATATGACAAAAACAAGAAAGATCTATATGACAAGAACTCCTAGTCCCTGATGAAAGAAATTGAAGAATATCGCAGATGATGGAAAGATCTCCCATGTTCATGGATTGGCAGGATTAATATAGTAAAAATGTACATATTACCAAAAACAATCTGGAGATTCAATGCAATCTCCATCCAAATTCAATTCAATTCTTCAAAGTGTTAGAAAGGGTAATTTCCAAATTCCATTGGAAAAGCTAAAAACACAGGATGATGAAAACTATCCTCAACAACAAAAGAACTTCTCAGGAATCACCATCCCTGACTTCAAGCTTTATTACATAATAATAGTGATAAGAAAAAATATATGATATTGGTACACAGAAAGGCAGGAAGGTCAATGGAATAATATTGAAGACCCACGGGGTTGGGGATTTAGCTCAGTGGTAGAGCGCTTGCCTAGGAAGCGCAAGGCCCTGGGTTGGTCCCCAGCTCTGAAAAAAAAGAACAAAAAAAATTGAAGACCCAGAATTAAAGCCACATATCTATGGTCACTTAATCTTTTACAAAGGTGTAATACTATCCAATTGAAAAAAAGATATGATTTTTAACCATTAATGCTGCTCCAACTCATGGTCAGGCTTTAGAAGAATGCAAATTGATCCATTCTATCGCCCTGTACAAAACTCAAATCGACGTGGATCAAGTACCTCCACATTAAACCAAATATACTCAAACTAATAAAAGGAAAGTTGCGGAAGAACCTGGAACACATGGACACTGGGGAACATTTCCTGAAATGAACATTAATGACTTATGCTCTAACATCAAGAAGCAACAATGTGACTTCAAAAAATTGCCAAGCTTTTGTAAGGCAAGGGACACTGTCATTAGGACAAAACAGCAACCAACAGACTGAGAAAACTTTTTCAATCCTACATCCAATAGAGGGCTAATACCCAATATATAAAAAGAACTCAAGTATATAGACTGCAGAAAATCAAATAATCCTATTAAAAATACAGAGATAAACCAAGAATTCTCAGCTGAGGAATATCGAATGCCTGAGAAGTACTTAAAGAAGCATTCAACATCCTTAGTCATCAGAAAAATGCAAATCAGAACAACCCTGAGATTTTACCTCACACCAGTCAGAATGACTAAGATCAAACACTCAAGTAACAGCAGATGCTGATGAGGATGTGAAGAAAGAGGAACACTCCTCCACTGTTAGTGGGATTGCAGCTAGTACTATCCCTCAGGAAATAAGTTTGGAGGTTCCTCAGAAAATTAGACATAGTACTACTTGAGGACCCAGCTATACCACTCCTTAGCATATACCTAAAAGGTGTTCCAACATATAACAAAGTCACAAGCTTCATTATTTTCATAGAAGCCTTATTCATAATAGCCTGAAGCTGGAAAGAACCCAGATGTCCTTCAACAAAGGAATGGATACAGAAAATGTGATGCATTTACAAAATGGAGTACTACTCAGCTATTAAAAACAAAGACTTAATGAAATTCTTAGACAAATGGCTAGACCTAGAAAATATCCTGAGTGAGATAAGTGAATCACCAAAAAATACACGTAGTATATACTTACTGATAAGTGGGTATTAGCCCAAAAGCTTGGATTACCCAAGATACAATCCACAGACAACTTAAAGTTCAAGTAGAAGGATGACTGAAGAGTCGATATTTCAGTCCTTCTTAGAAAGGGGAACAAAAATATTCATAGGAGGAGATATGGAGACAAAGTTTGGAGCAGAGACTGAAAGAATGGCCATTCAGAGCCTGCCCCACCTGGGGATCCATCGCATATACATACAGCCACAAAACCCAGAAAATAGTGCTGATATCATGAAGTGCATGCTGACAGAAGCCTGATATAGCTGTCTCCTGAGAGGCTCTGCCAGAGCATTACAAATACAAAGGCGGATGCTTGCATACAACAATTGAATTGAGAATGGAGTCCTGGTTGGAGGAGTTAGAGAAAGTATTAAAAGAGTTGAAAGCAGTTTTCAACCCTATCAGAACAACAATACCAACTAACCATACCTCCCAGGAACTAAAACACTATACAAGACTACACATGGATAGACCCATGTCTCCAGCTGCATATGTAACAGAATGGCCTTGTTGGGAACCGATGTGAGGAGAAGCCCTTGGTCTTGCAAAGGTTGGACCTCCCAGTGTATGGGAATGTTAGGGTGCAGATAGGTAGGGAACACCCTCATAGAAGAAGGGGAAGGAGGGATGGGATTTGGGGTTTATGGACAGAGAAACAGGAAAGGGTGTAACATTTGAAATGTACATTTAAAATCTAGTAAAAAAGAAAAAGAAGAACTTCAAGTCTCGGAAGAAAAAAATGAAGGTCTCAGAAGATGGAAAGATCTTTCAGGCTTATGAATTCGCAGGATTAATATTGTAAAAATGGCCATCTTGCTAAATGCAATCTAAAAATTCAATAAGATCCAAATAAAAAATCCAATTCAATTTTTCATAGTGGTAGAAAGAGCAATTTGCAAATTCATTTGGAATAACAAAAAAACTCAGGATAGCAAAAACCATCCTCAACAATAAAAGAACTTTTGGGGAAATCACCATCCCTGACCTCAGGCTGTATTACAGAGCCAGAACTCTTAATCCTGCCTAAACCTTCCCACTAATCAGGATCAAACATATGAACCCATCAGGTCCATTCTCATTGAAACTACGAACATAAATTAAATGGTAGAACTTTAAAGACAAACATTCCTTAAACAGTTCTTAGTAAAATACTGATCGGTTGGAAATATTAAAAGTTAGTGTTTATAACAAATGGAGACTTAAAATCATATTAATGATAGTAGCCAAGAATCACATTAACTTGCGTAATCACATGTGACAAAGAATTTTATGGCTAAAACCAACTGATTTCATTTCTTCTTTCTCTAACTTGATATAATCTTTCTCTTTTTCTTTTTCTCTTTTTTTTCCCCAGAGCTGGGGACCGAACCCAGGGCCTTGCGCTTGCTAGGCAAGCACTCTACCACTGAGCTAAATCCCCAACCCATAATCTTTCTCTTAATTATGAAAAATATTCCTTATGTAGAGGAACAAGTTAAGTAAGTCTTATGATCTGGACACAAGTTTCCTAACTTACTACATTCAGAATTTAACAGCGGGGCGGGGTATGATCAAATCTCACAAGATCTCTGGGACTTGATGATACCTACCATATAATATTTGTGCTATTTCATGAAATTTTATTACATTCTTTAAGCAAAAATATTTTAAAGTCTAAAATAACAAGCTTAATATTATGTGTGTTTGTACACATAATATCATGGAAGATTGCAGAAAAGTTTGTGCGAGTGATTGAGAGATGTGAAGCAAAAACATTTACTCTGAATACTACACAGATGTACTCATATAGTTACTGCAGCTCTGGCTATCTGCATAAGCCATCCACAAGATTAGACTGTCAGTAATGGGTCAGGGAGACGATCACATGTCTTATACTTGCCTAATTGATGACAGGAATTTATTTCCCAGTGTTATAACTGCTGATGGAACACTATTACACCAGTAAAGAGCCCCTCAGATATTCTCATGAAAGAAACTACTGAATTCTGTGGGTCACATGTAAAAGGAAAGCATGTAATAAAAGTGTACTTTGTAAGAAGAGTCTAAATAGAACAGGGAGGTGTCTGAAGGAAGAAAATTGGAGGAAAAGACTAATAATATACAAATGTATGAAACAATCAAACAACATTTGTATGAGAGACAATCAATTTTCTTCAGTTGAGTGGCCCTGGGCATATTAGCAACAATCTAGGGCAGGTCAACTGCTCAGAAAGCTTTTGCTACAAACTGAGGGACTCCACTGTTTGTTCATGTGTCTGTCTTTGGTTTTGTTTTGTTTTTCTTAATAAAGAACAGAAAAACTAACACAAAACCATATGAAGTAAGTCCAGAGGAAGGATCTGGAACGAGTTGAAAGTATAGGGTACCAATATATGGTGTGTTCTCTGTGTGTTATTTAATAAAACATTTTAAAAATGTAGAAAAGTACAGTATACATATAAATGAGAAATAAACAGTGGGGGATGGGGAACTAGGTAGAAGGAAGGCAGGTCAATACAGAAGGAAGATGAGAACCAAAACCCAGCAAGGTTACTATTTTTTTTAAAAGCACAGTGCATATCGTGTGTGTGTGTGTGTGTGTGTGTGTGTGTGTGTGTGTGTGTGTTTGTGTGTGCTTGTAAATATATTAAAGAAAGTTATTCCACTTTATAGAAAAGAATATAAGCTAACAAAAAATCTCAGTAATATGAAAGCAAAAAACTTCTTTCTAAAGGTTAGCTAGGATAGTTGAAGTTGAATCTCCTATAGCTGAAAACACTGACTACTTGGGATAGAGAACTTATGTAATTCAATCTGGATGTAACCTGAAAACTTCTGTGCTGTCTACTTTATTTGGTAACTTGACCAAGGTCAAAAAATTGAACAAAATAAAAATAATTATTAAAAAATAAAATTTAAATTTTAAAATAAAACTTAGAAAGTAAAGAAAACCCTGTATACCATTGGCATTTTCTTAGTAGAGGATTGATGTTGGAGATCACAGCTTATTGTGGAGAGTGCCATTCTTGGTAGTGGGCTTGGATGCTACCAAAAAGCAAGCCAAGTCATCCATAAGAATCAAGTCAGTGAGCAATATTCCTCCATAGCTTCTCTTTCAGTTTTTGCTTCCAGATTAGTGCCTTAACTTATCTTATTATGGACTATGTTCAAGCTGAAATAAACCATTCTATACACAAGTTGAACATGGTCATGCTATCATATTGTAACAATAGAAACTCTTAGCTAGGACAACCTCCTTCTGTAGTCTAGTTTCCAGGAAATCAGAAAATGCTATAAATGACCCAAGGATTGGGGAAAGTTAACAATCCTACACAACTGCACTATCTTTGAACTATAACCATGATTGGGCATGACACTTATATTCAAATGTTGGGGATAACCGATACTTGTCTAATAAAACTTAAAAGCAGAATTCAACAAGAGGGAAACCATGTCTAGTACTAGAAACCTATTCAACTCCCTGAAGTTATTTATGTATTAGATATTAGGTAGAACAAAATAAACTTTACTACTGCCACTTTGCTAATAACGTTACTATATTCAAAATCTTATAATATAAGAGTAGATAGTAGCCTCACCAATGTAGTTTTTTCTTTACAGCATAAAGAGACCAGGAGACCATTACAGGAAACAAAAACTGGACAAAATTCCCATATCAATGCAAGGTGGTGTGACAAAACAAGAAAAACAGAACATATCCATTTCACAGTGAAGCTAACAGAAAAATAAATACTATCAAAAATACATAAACAAATTTAAGACAGAGTATAAGCAACACAAACACAATAATGAAACTACATTAAATTAAACTCTTCAGAAGACTGACAAACACATGAGATCAGGAAAAGAACCAAATATAATGAATTATATAAGCTAAGGAACTCTGAGATGAACAGGGGAAAAACAAATTATTCAAATTACCAGTAGAGAAAAGAACAAAATATAGAGATCTAAATTAGATGTTAAACATTAAATTAATAATACTGAGTGTAGGTGTTATGTATGGTGTTATGTATTCTCTAAACATAAACTAAGAGCTGGATCCGTTGTAATATTTGCAGCGTACACACACACACACATACACACACACACACACACACACACACACACACACACATGAACACATGCAGATTGCTGCTTGTAGGACTCTAGTTTTGTGAACAAAACAATGCACGTACTGAAAATAAAAAGAGAGGAAATGTCATTAATAGTGAATGAAATCCAAGAAGAAGCAGAAGTTGGTGCAGTTGTTCCAAGATACATATAAGTAAATTCTCACCAAAAATGAATATAGAGAAATAAATTAGGTGTCCTCATGAAGACTAAGAAAAATTCTACCAAGAAGATGCAATGATTGAAATATGTGTACCAAATTTATCAATACTCAACTTTATTAAACAAAGACTACAGGATTCAAATAGATAAATTTCTTCATTATAATCACAGTGAATGATTTCTGCCTCAGATTATTATTGATAAATAAGTAATCTAGATCAATTGGACTTAACTAGTCATTTAAAAATATCTTTCCCAATGGTGACAGAATAGACATTAATTTCTCAAAAACATGAAACATTTTCTAAAATAGATCATATTTAAAACAAAAATCAAAAAGAATTTATTTTATATCTTTCGTAAGTATGAAAGAATGAAAACAAGGATCAATAATCAGAAAAAATATAAAAAGTTTGCAAGCACCTCATAGTTATTGAATATATTTTGGAGTATTAAGGAGTTGTTGAAGAAATCAGGACACTCAAATTTCCTGGAATCAAATCTAAATGAAGAATGAAACTCTTAAAATCATAAGAGAGACATGCATAACTATAAGCATCCATAAAAGAAAAATATCAATGCAAATAGTTTTTCTAAATATGTTGTTATGAATCTCAAAGCCTTAAAAAACAAGAATAATGCAAATTTTAAAATTCAAAACAAATGAAAATGACCAGAGAAACAATAATGGTATAAAGACAGAAGACAAAAATGCAACAAAGAAGACTAATTAGATCAAAGCTTAGTCAAGTAGATGATGCTTTGATAATATAAAACTGAAGAATCTTCCTCAGACTAATATAATAGAAGAGAAAGAAGAACATATTATAACATAGATGTGCAGAAAATCACTGAGAATTATTTTAAGACATGTGCTTATAAATTGGCAACTCTTGAGAACATGGAACAATTTCTAGAAAAGTATGATCCAACTTTTTTTAAATGTTAAAAACCTAAATTGATCCACGGAAATAAATGAAACTGAATCTTAATTTTAAGTTTCCTAACCAAGAAAATGACAGAGCCTTATGACATAAGAGTTCATTTATTTTAAAGAAGAATTGATAGCAATGTTCCTGTACCTATTTCATGATGGAGCAGAAAACACTTGTAAATGTTTCTAAAGCCAGAGTTAAGTGATGACAAAATATCCTAAGGACATATATACTCTGTGTTGTGCATTGTCCTGATGATCATTACATCAGAATTCTGATATTAATTTTATTCTGCTTCCTCGAAAGAGGTTGCTCCAGGAATAGTCCACCATATACTCAGATCTTGTTTGAAACTTCTCCCCATTTTAATTGGTCAATAAAGGCTAGACCCTGTGGTTAGGAAGTAGAGAGGGAATATGGGACAGGAGGTTAGAAATTAGGGGCAGGGAGAGAGGCAGAAGAGGACAAGAGAGGAATTAGGGAGGAAAGAAGAGGAGTAGGAAGCCAGGATTGACCAGAACCACATGGTCAAGAGAAATCACCAGTGGCATGGGGTCTTATAACTGGGGAATAAGCTATAATAGTGTTAAATTTGCCTAATCTAGGCTTATAGCTTATAATTATAATAACTGGATTGTATGTTTTTTATATGGATTTATTGGGGTTGAAATTCCAGCAGCTGTGCTGGATAAATTTATATCAACTTGTCATAAGCTAGAGTTAACAGAAAGGAGAAAATGTCAATTGAGAAAATACTTCCATAAGATCCAGCTACATTGGATCATCACTGTTGAGAACATCATCCACGTAGATCATTTAAAGTAGAAAGGTTAGGCTTGTGCCTGCATGGATCTTCCATCCCTTCATTCTAGTCTGAATTGTTTAAGAGAATAATTTAGTTGCAATATATTTTTTCAAAAGAAAAACTGGAAGAAGCATCTAGGAAGATGACTCATCAGTAAAGAATACTTGCTGATCTTTCAGAGTACTCAAGTTCAGTTCCCAGCCTTCACAAATCGCATTTCACAACCACCTGTAATTCCAGTTCTAGGAAAACTGATTTCCTCCTCTGGCCCTTATGCACATAAAACCTTTCCATCTTCTGAAATCTTCTTTGATTTCTTTCTTCAGAGACTTGAAGTTCTTGTCATACAGATCTTTACTTGCTTGATTTGAGTCACAACAATATATTTTATATTTTTCTTGATTATTTTGAAAGGTTTCATTTTCCTATTTCTTTCTCAACCTGCTTGACCTTTGAGTAGAGGAAAGCTATTAATTGGTTTCAGTTAATTTTATATACATCCACTTTGCTGAATGTGTTTATCAGGATTAGGAGTTCTTTGGTGGAATTTTGGGTTCAGTTAAGTACACTATCATATTATCTGCAAATGGTGATATTTTGACTTCTTCCTTTCCAATTCATTTTCCTTGACATTTCCTTTTTGTTGTTGTTGTTGTCTAATTGCTTACAAGCCTGCAAAAGTACTCAGGAAATCAGTCTGGCAATTCCTGAGAAAAAGTGAACAAATTACTATCTGAGGTTCGAGCTATACCACTGCTGGGCAAATAGCCCAAAGATGCTGCAACATGTAAACAGGACACATGCTCCACTATGTTTATAGCAGCCTTATTTATAAAAGCCAGAAGCTGAAAAGAACACAGGTGCTCTTCAACAGAGGAATGGATACAGAAAATGTGGTACATCTACACAATGGAATATTACTCAGCTATCAAAAACCATGACTTCATGAAATTCTCAGGCATATGGATAGAAATATAAAATATCCATCCTTAGTAATGTGAACCAGTCACAAAAGGACACTCATAGGATGCAATGACTGATAAGTGTATATTATCCCCAAAACTCAGAATAGCCAAGAGATAATTCACAGATCATGTGAAGCTCAAGAAGAAGGAAGACCAAAGTGTAGCTGCTTCAGTCCTTCTTAGAAGGGAGAACAAAACACTCAGGTAGAGGGTTTGGAGGGACTTGAGAGGCAGAGAAGAAGGGGAGGGGGGAAAGTGGTACAAGATTAGGTATGGGAGGAGACAAGGATGATACACATAGGGTCAGGAATTTGAACGAGGTTTGTAGCAATGGGGGATGGGGGGTACTGATGATAGCAACCAGCAAGTTTCAGATGCCAGGGAAGCAAAAGTTTCGCAGGACCCAATGCGGCTGTGTATTTACATTTCCAATATTATACTCTTTCCCAGTTTCTCCTGTGCAAACCCCTTATCCCATTCCCCCTTTCCCTGCTTCTATAAGAGTGCTCTTCCACCTACTCATCCACTCCAAACTCACCGACCTGCCATCCACCTACACTGGGGAATCAAGTCTTCAGGGGACCAAAGGACTCTCCTACCACTGATGCCTGGCAAGGCCATCCTCTGCTGCATATCATGGAGCCGTGGATCCCTCCATTTGAATTCCTTGGTTGATGGTTTAGTCCCTGGAAGCTCTGAGGTTTCCAGTTAGTTGATACTGTTATTCTTCCTAATGGGGTTGCAAACCCCTTCAACTCCTTCATTCCTTTTTCTAACTCCTCCATTGGGGTTCTTATGCTCAGTCTAATGGTTGGCTATGAGCATCAACCTCTATTTGTCCAGACCTGGCAAAGCATCTCTAGGGACAGTTATATCAGGCTCCTGAAAGCAAGCATTTCTTGGCATCTGCAATAGTGTCTTGGTTTGGTGTTTGTATAAGGGATGGATACCCAGGTAGGGCAGTCTCTGGATAGCCTTTGGTTTAGTCTCTGCTCCAAACTTTGCCTTTTTATTTCCCTTAGACAAGAGAAATTCTGGGTTAAAATTTTGGAGATGAGAGGGTGGCCCCTAACTCAACTGGGGGCCTTGCCTAACCTATGGATATGGTCTCTTCAGGTTCTCACTTCACTTTCTTTGGTAAGGCCCCCAGTTGAGTTAGGGGTTTGCACAGGAGAAACTGGGAAAGGGTATAATATTGGAAATGTAAATATACAAAATATCTAATTAAAAAATGAAAAGAAAACTTCCTAAATAATAATTGACATTGCATGGCCCTACTCATTCTGGGTGAGGCCATTGCTGGCTGGTAGTCCTAGGTTCTATAAGAAGAAGACTGAACAAGGAATCATTAGAAAGTCAGTAAACATCACCCCTTAATAGGTACTCCTTAGCCTCCAAGTTCCTGTTTGTGTGTTCCTGGACTAATTAATTTTGATGATAGTTACATGGAATTATGAATGAAATAAGTGGTTTCCTCTCCTAGTTACTGTTTCATCACAGAAGAGTAACCCTAAAACAGAATCCATAATATAATTACATGATGATAAAAATTGCTTAACATAAAGACCTTAAATAAGAATTTTTTTCAAATAAAATTTAAAAAGTGAAGTGAAATCTTGTTTAACCATATGTAAATTAAAAAAATAAAGCACATGAAATTATCCAAGGATAAAAGCTTAATGATGATCCTAATGTTTGGGAAAAAATAAAAATACCTTAGGACTGTAGCTCATATTCTTTCAATAATCCAGCATGCTGAAATCTAATAAAATGTGTTCTATGATAGGTCTGGGTCCTAGTTACTCGATGAAAAAAACACAAAGAAATTTTTCTCTAAAGTGAAAAAGGAGGAGGGGCATAATTCTTAATGACACTATTCATTTTCTCTGATTTAATATGGCATTTAAAGCAATAAAGGATGAGAGACGTATAAAAGAAAACATGAAGAATGGAATAAGTCAAAATATTCTTGTATACAAATGATATGAATACTTCCAAAATGTGATACTCCCAAACCCTTCTTGTGTTGTAAGAAGAGTTAGCAAGTTAAAAGGTCAATATTAAGCCATTCTCTTTTTAACACTCAGTAACAAGAAAATAACTCTGTAATAAAGGCCAGGAAAAAACTCTACTATTAAACCTCATCAAGACAGTAATGCATCAAATCTATAAAACACCAAAGAAAAGTGTGAAAAAATATATTAAATGATTGAAAAATTATCTTTATGTAAAATTATATTTATGTATAAGATAAAATAATATTGGTAAAATATTATTTCAGTCTAAAGAAATCTATATATTTTAAAAAGACTTAATTTTACAATACATTCTTATTACAACTATGCCTTTGATGCCATATGATTGTCTTAACTTCTAGTAAGTATCGATGAGATTATATTGAATATTATTGCACACTTTAATAAAGAGTTTGGATGATTTTCTTTGAGTTACATAGTGACTTCTTCATTTTAAATTAGTCTCAGAAAATCCTTAAACAAAGAGTTTGAGGTTAGATTTTCTTTTAATATTTGATTGATATTTATTTAGAATGAATACAAATGAATTTGACAGAAATAACTTGTGATTTAAAGCAATATAATCATAACAAAATTATACCATAAAATTTTGTAAATACCATAAATTACATAAAGTTGCTTGAGTTAATATTTCAATAATAATGATCTAATTCTTTTAATGCTGTCAAGTTATTTAGCTGTAGAAAGAGTTCCAGATATGTAATTAAACTGTCAATAATATCAGTAGGTCTTTTAATACTAGATAAAATACAAAATTCCAGTATATCTATGATATAGTAAGTCAATAATATTTAAAGAGATTCAAGTCAATATAAAACATTTAAAAGTATAATAATGTAAATGAATTTGGGAAATAACTGTTAAGGATGAATATTACATTTAGCAAAGATCTAATGGAAGAGCCACGTAAGTCCTTTAGTCCCAGACCTGAACTTAAAGAACTTTGTTTTTCGTATTGCTCGATTATGATATTCTGTATCACTGAGTATTGGAAGTATGTAATTAGCTTCTTAAAAAAAGATTAACAATGATTATATTCAGGAAATTGTCTTGAATCTCAGGAGGTAATTTGGACTTTTGAGTTTTAAACAATGTTTAAAAATGTTAAATAATATGGGGATATTGGCATTTGAACAATTTTCATTTTGCATTATAAAATGACCATGAATCTATGGAGAGCTGAGAGTGGAATATGGTAGTTTCTGAACTATTTTATGGACTCAGGCATCTGAAGTCTTGGTCTCTTGTCAGGTAGTGCTCCTGTTTGGGGAGCATTAGGTGATGTACCCTTACAGTAAGAAATGTGTCAACTGAAGTTCGCTTTAAGAGTACAAATCTTCGCCTCTCTATTCCCTGCCAAGGGTATTCTTGTTCCCCTTTTAAAGAAGGAGTGAAGCATTCACATTTTGATCATCCGTCCTGAGTTTCATGTGTTCTAGGCATCTAGGGTAATTCAAGCATTTGGGCTAATAGCCACTTATCAATGAGTGCATACTGTGTGTGTTTCTCTGTGATTGGGTTACACAGAGACAGAAGGAACACCCATTCAGAGCCTGCCCCACATGTGGCCCATACATATACAGCCACCCAATTAGACAAGATGGATGAAGGAAAGAAGTGCAGGCCGACAGGAGCCGGATGCAGCTCGCTCCTGAAAGACACAGCAAGAATACAACAAATACAGAGGAGAATGCCAGCAGCAAACCACTGAACTGAGAACAGGACCCCCGTTGAAGGAATCAGAGAAAGAACTGGAAGAGCTTGAAGGGGCTCAAGACCCCATATGAACAACAATGCCAAGCAACCAGAGCTTCCAGGGACAAAGCCACTACCTAAAGACTATACATGGACTAACCCTGGACTCTGACCTCATAAGTAGAATTGAATATCCTAGTAAGATCATCAGTGTAAGGGGAAGCCCTGGGTCCTGCTAAGACTGAATGTGATTGTTGGGGGGAGGGCGGCAATGGGGGGAGGTGGGGAGGGGAACACCCATAAAGAAGGGGAGGGGGAGGGATTAGGGGGATGTTTGCCCGGAAACCGGGAAAGGGAATAACACTCGAAATGTAAATAAGAAATACTCAAGTTAATAAAAAAACAAAAGAAAAAACAAAAGAAAAAATTTTAAAAATAAAATAAAGTTGTGGGCAAGACAAAAAAAAAAGAGTACAAATCTTCATCCAACTATCAGTACTTTTACTTCATGATTGTGGCTTAGAATGTGAGTTCTGTTCCTTCTATGAGGCCAGCTGTTTGCTGTCCATATTTCCTGCCATGATGGACTCTAACTCCTGTGGAACAGAAAGCTAAAACTAACTTTTTTTCTCCCCTGAGTTGTTTTTGACCATAGGGTTTTTATCACAACTACAGAAAAATAACAAAGATAATATATAAGTAAGATCATGTATTCTCTCTGCCTCTGCCTCCTTCTATAAACACACATGAGCAAACACACACACACACACACACACACACACACACACTTATATTTGTAATAGAATATATGCTATATAGAAATATATGAACTATATACATATAGTCCATATATAATATATTTGGATATATACATATGTCTGTGTATGTGTATATATATATATATATGTACAATTTTAATTGTTCTAATAGTGAATAGAATCAATAAACATGGATGAGTAAGATTTAAAGTCTTCTGAGTACATGCAAGGTGATGTTGGAGCATTCAGTTTTACATGTGAAATTTATGTCATACCTCCCTACGCTAAGTGTTAGGTACCATCATAGATAAGGGAACAAAAGACAATGATAGTCACAGACTTGGGAGGAATTCTGAAAAACAACGTGTCCTCAGTACATGACAAATTCATGGTTCCCAGAAACTGTCAGTAGGTGTGATTGTCTGCACAAACTTTGTGGAAGAGCAAGCTAGTTCACAATCCTGCATAGATCGTATGAGGTTCACAAGTCCATATATATCTAACTGATAAACTATTGGTACTGAAAGCTGCAGAGAAAGAGTATCAGTCCTCTCCCCCAAGGGTATCCTTTAATCATTTTTCTGAACTTCAGCTTACAATCATGTATCCATCTACATGCTGACAGCAGTAACAGTACTCAGTTGGTTAAAAAATGGACACAACAGTGGGGCAGATTACAATGAGAGTTAAGTCCACAAATAGCTTTGTCATAGATAGAGGCAAATGCTCGCATCCAAATATTAGACTGAGAATGAGGTCCGCAATGGAGGAATTAAAAAAGTGATTTAGAAAAAGCAGAAGGGGTTTGCAACCCCACAGGAAGAACAACAATATTAACCAACAAGACCCCTCAGAGTTCCCAGGGAGTAAACCACCAACCAAAGAGTACACATGGAGGCATCCAGGGCTCCAGCTGCATATGTAGCAGAGGAAGACATTGTCTGGAGAGGCCCTTGGTCCTGTGAAAGTTCGATGCCTCAGTGTGAGCAGAATGCCAAGGCGGGGAGGCAGGATGGAGTCGGTGGGAGGGTTGGGGAGTACCCTTATACAAGCATGTGGGATTGGATAGGGGGTTTCCAGAGGGCAAACTGGGAAAGATGATAACATTTGAAGTACAAATAAAGTAAGTATCCAATTTAAAAAATAAACAAACGTAAGAGAAGAATGGGAGAAAGAAATCTGCAAAGAAATAAATTTTTTAAAAAATGCAATTTTAAAACTATTTTTCAAAACAAAAAACGAGTAATAAGGCAAAGGAAACATGATAATTTCTTTCTAAGGAAGTATCTGAAAAGTCTATTTATTTGAAATAAGAGGGTGCATTTTAAAGTTATATTTGTGCTATTGCAGCCATTATCGGAGATCATCAATTAAAGCTCTATCTTGGTCTTGGGCCTCAACAAGGACCACAAGGCAACTACGAATATCATCAAACAAAGGCACAGGCAGTGCCATGGTCATCCCACCAAGCACACAAAGATGTTATGGGAAATGATCCAGGAGATGCACGGTTTCCTGTGAGTGGTATGCCATGGTGTCTAAGAACATGAAGAGGTGAACCCAAATGCACCATGGAAGAGAAGCAGGAGGAGGTGAGAAACATGCTGGGAGCCATGAGGAAGGCTACAGTTCAAAAACACTGATGCCTTCTTCCCCAATAAACTTTAATGCTGGGGAAAAAAGTTACATTCTTACATTCCATTGAAGAATCAGAACTATCAAATGAGTAGTTTTAGACAGATATTTGGTTTGATTAAGACTGGATTTCCAGGATAGTTTTTTTTAATGGGATTTAACATGCAACGAATAAGTCTAAGAGCCAAGTACATTTAGTAGCTTAAGAAGTCTTTGTCTTTTATAGAGAAAGAATAGAGAGTGCATTGGAAAGTGTTTAAGAGTATGGAGTAGTGATTACAAAGACTGAAGTGCTCATCCAGAACTTCCAATGAAGGTTGCTTCTTTTATTTTGGTTAGCAGTTTGGAGAAACATGGATTAGTATTTCCAAATATTTTTGTTCCAAACTGGTTTAGGGTATCCACTCAAATTATTTGGATCTACTACTAGGTAACAAAATAGCAGCATAAATACCTCATTTCCTCCACTCTCATTATTCTTTTCAAATGTTCTTCAAGCTACCATCCTCTGAGGAAGCTAAATATGAATGTGAAACAATTTGGAATATGTTGTACCTTAAGAGCCAGAAATAAAATTTCATTATGAAAATTTAAAATGATAGAGGAAAACTTGACTGCAATATAAGATTGGTGGGCAAATCTGTGTATGTTTCAATAAAGAGAATGTAAAACGTAAGGGGATATTTAAAATTTCATTGATTTGGTATAATTTATGATGGCCCAAACTTCTTAAGTACGAAGAGTACTTAACATCTGACAAAGAACCACGAAGAAAGGCCAAACCTTTGCCAAATTGATCTAGAAATGTGTCATGAAAAATTATCTCTTCATACTATATCAGACATTCTCTCCCTTTTCCTTAATGATATGAGAACTCTATAGTGAGATCAGAAGACAAGTGTGATTGGTAAGGGACATATTTGTCATGACCATGCTACTGTGAGCAATGCCTCTTAGTCAAGCACAGTGCTGATCTAATGTTGGAGTAGTTGGAGACTAAAGGTTGAGATGCCAAGAACAATCAGAAATACAAAGGCCACAACAGACAGGAAATATCACAGAGATATGCACATAATAATGGGAAACATATGATGGTCTTTCCTTTTCAACATCCACAATCAATTGATGTTTATCAGTACACTAGTTCACTTTTGGTTTCTACAGCTACATGTCTAGGATAAAGTACTTAAAAATACATTATGTTTGCTTCATAGTTTTGAAATCTAAAAGTTCAAGACAAAGTGTCCCCTTCTGTTGGGATTCCAATGAGGGCCTCATGTAGAGTGCATCTAAAGGCAGAGACTCATCAGAAGTAACCACGATTTCAAACAGGAAGAAAGATTCAAGGGTGAAGTTTGACTCCATGCTACTAAGGAATTGTTCTTGATTTTATCCAAAGGGGATGTTGCCACCAATGTGGTTGCACCTTCTAAAGGTTTCACTGAGTCTCAGTATCATGAAGATGAAAGACAACATTCCAGGATGGAACTCTTGATAGAATACATTCAAATTCCATCTAAACCATAACAGGAAGAATGGAACTACAGAAAGTTCAGTGAGAGTAAGAGAAAAAAAATATCACCATGCCTTAAAAATTCCAATAGAAGCCACAATGTTGATGTGAAACAAAGTGACAGAACAGGGAATTTGTCAAGTATATATTTTTTGTGAGTCTGCCCGTCCTCTGTAGAAATATTTGTGACTACTCAGTTAACTGTTAAGAACAGGAGTGTCTCCTGTCATTTTGAGAAACACTAAGGAAATAAGAAGCAAGAAGGAAATAACAGAAAATGGAAAGGAAATAGGAGTAACTCAGTAGGATAAGTGTTAAATGAATTTTGGAGAAAGGATATCATAAGTGCTTATTTGAAGTGATCAGACTATCATAATACTCATCCTTCTCAACTGGAGGACAAACAATCTGGCAGGTGATCCAACCTGACTTATTTATTTGTGATGTTACTCAATATACTAGGCATAAGATAAGGAGGCTCCTTTAAATTGTAACAGTCCTGTAGATAAAACAGTAAATAATTTATTTCAATTTTTCATACAAAAAGTCCCTATGGCAATGGGTATTAAACAAATAACAATAATCTAATAACAAATGTGACCTCCTGAAGGTCATGGTCCTAACATTCAGTAATGGATAATTCAGCAAAATTAATTACTTCAGTTTCTTCACTGTTCAATATTATCTTGAAATATGTTCAATAAAGCTATGATTTATAATGAATTACTGAACAAAGTCATTCTCAAATGTACAAAAAACCATTTGACTCTCAGAATAAGATATAGCCATAAAAATTATATATTATGGGGATTTAGCTCAGTGGTAGAGTGCTTGCCTAGCAAGCGCAAGGCCCTGGGTTCTGTCCCCAGCTCCGAAAAAATGAAAAGAAAAAAAATGATATATTATAATAATGATAAAGTAAGTTTGTTCATATTTAACCCCATTTATTGACCTGAAATTTGCCAAAAACTTTATGAAGTTGTTTTATCTTCCTCCTCCAAAACATATGCTACTATGTATACCTCAAATTTTCTCATTTCTCAACTATTTATTTCTCCTGGAAAAGATGCAATCATAACCAAAGAGGAGAAAACTTTCTAGAGTAGGCATGTAGGCATGTGTTAGAGATTGTATTATATCCACTCCCAAAATGATGAAATGGAAACTTAATCCCTACCATTTCAGAATATGGTCGTCATTGAAAATATGGACTTGGGAGGCAATTAAGCACAGATAAAGCTTTAAAAATAAACTTTAGTTCAATATCATTCTGGAATAAGCAGTCTGACAACAAAGGGAGTGAAAGAGGAAGGATGTCAATGGTGGATGGAAGTCAGGATAGCTCTTAAAGGCTATTAGATCCAGTTTATATTCCCATACTCTAAGCCCACATAGTGGGTGGACAAGTAAACAGTAGTTTATGGAAGTATACATAGCATCCAGCAGATTCTTAAGGCAAACGACCCATTGATTTGGCCATTTCTCTTTGTCATTCTATTTCAGGGGACAAGTAAAGTCATGCTTTAAGCAAATCACTAAATAAATCAATAAATCAGTATCTAGTAACTCATTGTTGTTACTTTATTGTATTATTATATATGTAGTGCTCTGGAAAGGGGAAATTTAAAGACTGAGTTAGACTTGAATATAAAAAGATACAGAGAAAAGATTGCCAGGAAAGAAATCTGTATAATACTACTCATTCAGTGCTCTGATGACTAATTCTGCTAGTCATGCTTATTGACATCTGGCTTCTAAAACTGTGAAACAATACCGTCCTGGTTTTAAGGCACTCAATTTGCGACATATGTTACAGCAGCCCTAGAGAACTCACCCAGGCTAGCCGTGTGTGTGTGTATGTGTGTGTGTGTGTGTATTATATATAATATATTTTATATATATATATCATGTATATATATATACATATATATGTATGTGACATGTGAACACTCACAATAATGCAAAGCAAAGCTTTAATAATTGAAAATTCCTGATGTAGTGATGAAAATCAGTATTAATACTCACACTGATTAAACACACCATACTCGGCACTCAATGTCTTCTAAGTTTGACTCCTAAAATTATAGCTTAATAAATTTTAATTTTCTTCTGTTTTTCAGTTATAAACAAAGAAATAACACCATAGAAGCCAGGTCATCTTGTTGAAACTAAGCAAATAGCAAATGAAACAATAGTTTTAAATTTGCATATGGATTCTCATATCTTATTTTTACTTCTCCTTATACTAAGGGATGGAATACTGATTCTCCAATAAGGATATATTTCAAAGAGACATTAGATGTTCAGAAAATAGCTTCTCAGGTAGTACCATCCATATTCAGGTGAACTATCAAAATTTTGCCTTCTGCATTTTTGTTATGGATTTTAGTGTTTATATTAGGTTATTAAAGGTTTAATACTTTCTGTGGTAAACAAATATAAAAGCCAAACTAAAAGTAATTCTGAATATAACCAAGATTTTTCAATATTATTAAGTCTCATACTTCTAAGATTGTTTGATTATACTGTCAGGAGTTCTCTCACTAGAAAAAAAAAGACTCAAATTCAGGTAACTCAAATAGTTGGGCAATTTTTATAACTTATAACAAAGACATTTAGGTAGAGTGGCTTGGAATAAGTAGTGTAATGAAATATTCTAATTAATAAGTGCCCAAGAACATTTCTTCTTTATAGTTTCCAGCACCTATTTTTATTTCCAATTTGTTGTTACTGTTTCAGTTTAAAACAATAAAGTCTATCAAAACATGTTTCATAGCAGAAAAATTACTGTGGTGGTAGAAGACAAAGACACTGCAAGAATTTATCAAATACCTTAACAACAGGCCCAGAGTTAATATGGTGGCACAATTTATGCTTTACATTTATCCAGAAAGAGTAATTTATTTTTATTTATTTACTCACACTAGTACTTCTATCACAACATGATTTACAATAATAAATATTTAGATTCAACAGTTGAGTGGTTAAAGAAAGCATAATGAAGTATGATTTAGCCTTAAGAACAACAACAAAAACAAAAAAAAGACACTCTTGTCACATGTGACATAAAATTGAATCTAGAAGACATAGTGCTTCTTAATATAAGCAAAAATACAATGAACACATGGATTTGTATAGAATCAAAACAATAAATTACAGAATAGAGGGGGAAACAATGGGGAATTTTGTTGAAGGATAAATGTTGTAATTACGTAAAACATGTTAATTCTGTGGAACAAATTAGAGAATGGCCATAATGGTTGCTAATGCCTGTTTCTATGCTAGGAATCAAAGAATGGAATGCATGTTTCCAATATATCTCAAGATATGATAGCAAGAGAAAATGATGAGTATAGCAATTAATTTGACTTAGAGTATCATTTTGCACTATGAGTGATTATACTTATTACAATGAAAAAATTATATATATATATATATGTATATGTGTGTGTTTGAGAATTAAACACTACATATATAAATGCTCTATTATTCAACCATACTTTAAGGAGTTTGAAAATAATTAAAAAATAATTTAATTATAAATCATATTTAAATATCAGAAAAATTGGCTCACACATACATTTACCTGTATTCTATAGTCTATTATTATTATTATTATTATTATTATTATTATTATTATTGTAAATGTCCTATTTAAATCAAAGTGTTATCATGTAGTTACATTCTAATTTCCAAATTTAAATGTTTATTTGGTATAGAGTATAAATCTTATTCATAAAGCATTTAAATTTAAGGTATTGAATGAATACTCTGTTAGCACCATATCAAAGGAACAGCATTTCTAAATGACCAGGGGATAGAATTGTTTAAACATTTAATCATATAATTTATTCTCCATCTTGATTAAAAATTAATTATAATTTTGCATTTCTGAGACCACAGCTAAATCATGAGATGAAGAGTTACATAATTAGTATCTCAACTTTGAAACTTCCACTACAACTGAACTGATAATTGTGGATTCTTTACTTATAAAGAATAATGAATTTATTTATCAGCTTTCTGTTACTATCACAAAACACCAGTCATAATTATATGAAGTTTTAAGATTAGATTTGGTTCACAGACTTTGAGGTTACAATGTGTGATAAATTAGCTACACTGCTTTGAGAAAGAATAGGACAGCATTTCATGCTACAACTGTATGTTGAAGCAAATGTGTTCATATCCAGGAAGTAAAAGAAAGAAATGGGAGATGATTGATTATGTAATCTTTGGAAAAAGAGCCTTTATTATCTAAAGACTGTGGCCTAGGGGTTCTGGAATTTTCTCATGTCATTACTATGCAGACCAAACCAAAGATTTAACACAAGATCCTCTGGAAAAGTTGAAATAAAAACTTTAGTGAGACTTCTACCACATCACTTTAAATTGCACCAGGCAGCAGATATGTAAATAACACTAACACTTTCACCGCAATTAACTATACTCACAGTTGATTCAACAACTGTATTGACAACATGGAGAATCCAGGCAGTATGTTGTCAAAACCTTTGGTACTGCCCAGATGTCCCTCAACAGAGGAATGGATACAGAAAATGTACATTTACACAATGGAGTACTACTCAGTTATTAAAATCAATATCTTCATGGAATTTGCAGGAAAATGAATGGAACTAGAAAACATCCTGAATAAGGTAACCCAATCACAAAGTACACACATAATATGTACTCAGAAATAAGTGTATAATAGCCCAAAAGCTTGAAATAGCCAAGATACAATTTACAGACCACATGAAGCCCCAAAAGAAGATAGACCAAAATGTGGATGCTTTAGTCTTTAGAAAAGGAAACAAAATACTCACAGGAGAAAATAAGGAGGAAAAGTGGGGAGCAGAGATGGAAGAAAGGACTATCCAGAGACTACCACACATGGAAATCCATCCCACTTGCAGTTACCAGAATCAGTCACTCTTGGGGTTGCCAAGAGGTGTATACTGACAGGAGCCTGATACAGCTGTCACTTGAAACTCTATGCCAGAACCTGTCAAATACTGAGACAGAGGCTTGTGGTCAACCATTGCACTGAAAATGGCATCCCCAGAAAAGGAGGTAGAAAAAGGACTGAGGTAGCTGAGATGGTTGGTAAGCCCATAGGAAGTACAACAATAGCAACCACCCAGATACCAAAGAGTTCCCAGGGACTAAACCACCAACCAAGAAGTAGACAGGGAGCAACCCATGGCTCCAGCTGCATATGTAGAAGAAGATGGGCCTTGTTGGGCATCAATGGGAGGAGAGGCCCTTGGTCCTGTGAAGGCTCGATGCCAAAGTATATGGGAATGCCAAGGTGAGGAGGCAAGATGGAGTGGGTGGGTGGGTTGGGAATCACCTTCATGGAGGAAGGGGGTGGAGGGGATAGGATAGGGTGTTTCTGGAGGGAAGAAAATATTTGAAATGTAGATAAAAATATACAATAAAAAAGTTAAAAAAAAGAACAAAACTGAAAAGTCAACTCTTGTATCTCCAGAAACCAGGAACCATTGTAGTTCAAAAATATAACACAGGAAAATTTAACACAGAAACTAACTAGGGAGACTTTTTTTTAATTGAAAAAGGAAACTTTTTTTTAGAAACATAGGTACAAACATACTTATTTTCACGAAACTGAATCTTCTATATCTTTAAATGATGGCAAGAAAATCAGGATCAGAATTGTTTATAGTTCTCTTATAATTGTGGTTTAATGTTCCTAATTGTTCACACTTAGACCTCAAAATGAAGGAGTTTCTGTGAAGAACAGAAGACATTTTCCATGTCTGTATATATGACATGACATTAGATGTAAAATTATCTAGGGAACAAATGAAACTAGTGAGAAGGGAGGTAAGAAAAGAGAGTGTGAAAAGTGGGGGAATCTGTTTAATGTCCATTATATACTTCAATGAATGTTGTCCTTATATAATTCAGTGTCATATACAATGAATATACACAGTGGAAATGAATAAGAATATGTAGTTAGAATTTTGCTTGAGCAATGGTGTGTGTAATGCCTCTTTAGTTCTGATTCTCAAATATATAGAAAATACATGACTAGAGTTCATAATTCATTTCTTCCTTTCATTTATTAGTGGTATGACCTCTATCATATACCTAAATGATAATTTTTCAATAATTTAAATAATCAGAGAAAAGCTTGTCATATCCCATCAGAGAGTCCTCTTATCTGCATTCATCTGTACCCATTCATCCCTCTCTCTTCCTGACCCTCTCCAGTCTTGCCTGGTTTCCTGTAGAACCACCTCTCCATATTCCTAGCTCTCAGCCACTGTTCACTCCTCAGCTATTATTCCACTAAGATTCTCCAATTATTCTGTGCAGAAATATTTCATTTCTCCTGAATTATTCTCTTTAACAACTCTAGTTTCTCTCACATAAATTTTCTTTTAATTGAAAGCTTTCACTATACTTCTTTGTCATGGGAAAAGTAACCTACATTCATATATCAAATATGTAAACTTCTTTGAAAAAGTTAGATCTGTGAAAGCAATCTCTCTCTCTCTCTCTCTCTCTCTCTCTCTCTCTCTCTCTCTCTCTCTCTCTCTGTGTGTGTGTGTGTGTGTGTGAGTGTGTGTGTTAAAGTTCAAAGGCAAAAGAAGACCATATTTTCCTCTATGTGTTCAAATAAATAATATATTTCTCTTTACTAATTAATGCCAGAATTTTATTTCATGTGATTGCTACATTATCAGGAATAGAATATTTAAAATTACATCATGACGATAGGGAAAATCTCCCCAAATGCACTGTTAAACAACAACAACAACAAAATCAGAGTAACATAAGTAGAGAAGAGATAGACATTGTAAAGACTATCTGTCATGTTCATGTTATCCATTTTGCTTCTGGAAAAGTAGTCAATTAGTTATATATCAGGGATGCATTCAGCCCCACTGTGGACATCATATCTGGTAAAATATTTTCCATCCAGGGTAACAGCAATGAATATGGCACAGCACACTGATGTTCCATGAATTCCAATCTGGTAAGCATAAATAAGTAGTTTAAAATGTCACAGTGAAGATTACATATGAGTTGTATAAGTCTTTAGCAAATATTCAGTCTTAGTGAAACATGAATTTACTGCAGTAGTGAAACAGTGAAAACGAATAACAAGCACATTATGTTTGAATATAAATATATCTGAAAATAAAACTTGAAACGAATCTAATGAAATAAAAGATTCAGATTTCTGGAACACTATAAAAATTACAAACCTAAGAATAATAGGAGTAGAAGAAAGAGAATATTCCATGCTCAAACTTCAGAAATAATTTCCAACAAAATGATAGAAAAAAATCTTTTCTAACCTAAATAAAGTGTGTGTGTATGTGTGTGTGTGTGTGTGTGTGTGTGTGTGTGTGTGTACATACACACACATGTATACACACCACCACCACCAAAATAATAGGAACAAAAAATCATTGGTCATTAATGTTTCTCAACATCATTGGAGTCAATTCTCTATTCAAAAGACACTGGCTAACAGAAGGGATCTGAAAACAGGATCCACTATTCTGCTGCATACAAGGAAAGTACCTCAGAAACAAAGATAAAAATATTTCAGTATAAGGAGCCAGATAATTTTTTTTCCAAGCAAATGGACCTAAAAAAGAAAAAGTAGAGTCACAATTCTAAATTTTAATAAAATCGACTTTCAAGAAAAAGTTATCAAAGGTAATGGGGAAATATACTGCAGACTCATTCAAGGAAAAAAAAAATCCGGGCTGGAGAGATGGCTCAGTGGTTAAGAGCACTGATTGCTCTTCCAGAGGTCCTGAGTTCAAATCCCAACAACCACATGGTGGCTCACAACCATCTATAATGAGATTTGCTGCCCTCTTCTGGTGTGTCTGAAGACAGCTACAGTGTACTCATATACATTAAATAAATAAATCTTAAAAAAAAAAAAAAAGAAAGAAAAAAAATCCACCAAACTGATGTCCCAATTTGGAATATCCCAAATTCAAGGACACCCATATTCATGTAAAAATCATTATCAAACCTTAAATTGCACATCAAACCTGAAACATTAATAGGGGGAGACTTCAACACACCAGTCTCATCATTGAGTAAGTCATTGAAGCAGTAAATAAATAGAGAAATAACAAAATTACAGATGTTATAAACCAAATGGCCTAATAGATAACTATACAAAATTTCACTTAAATACAAAAGAATATGCCTTCTTCTAAGCACATCAGAAAACCTTCTCCAAAACTGATTCTGTAGTCTGTGGTAAAACAATCCTCAACAGATACAAAAATAACCTCTTACGTCTTGTCAGACCACCAGTTGTTAAAGCTGGACTTCACCAATAATAGAAACAACAGGAGGCACATGAGTACATGGAAACTGAACAATTCTGTACTCAAGGACTACAGGGAAGTACAATTCTGTACTCAGGGAAGAAATAAAGAGAGGAAAGACTTTCTAAAATTCAGTGAAAATGAAGACATAACATATGCAAACCTATAGGATACAATGAAAGCAGTGCTAATTAGAAAGTTCATATCAATAAAAGTGCCTTCATAATGAAATTGGAAAGAACTCATATTAATAACTTGACAGCACACATGGAAGCTCTGGAACAAAAAAGCAAACACATCCAAATAAGTAGATGACAGAAAATAATCAAAATTGTAACTGAAATCAATAAATTAAAAACTAAGAGAAAAATAATAAGAATCAATGGAACCAATGGCTGGTTCTATGGAAAAAAATCAACACAATAGACAAATCCCTCAAACAATCACTGAAAAGCCAGAGAAAGAATATCCAAATTAGCAAAATCAGAAATTAAAAGGGGGACATAATAAAAGACACTGAGAAAATCTTACTTCAAAGTTCTGTAATCCACAAAATTGGAAAATGTAAATTAAATTGATGATTTTCTGGATAGATACCACTTAAACAAAGTTAAATCAAGATCAGGTAAAAAATTAGGTACAGATCTAATCATGAATTCTCAACAGAGGAATCTCTAACTGCCAAGAAACACTTAAGAAAATGTTCAAAGTTCTTAGTCATCAGGGAAATGCAAACCAAAATGACTATGAGATTTGAGCTTATGTCTATTAGAATGGCTAAGATGTGCAGTAAGGATAACACTCTTCCACTTCTGGTATGAAGGAAAACTTGTACAGTCACTTTGGAAGTTAGTCTGGTGGTTGTTCCAAAAACTGTAAACAGACTTCCCTCAAGACCACCTATAACAGTCCTGCACATATACCCAAAATTTAGTACAATTTTAATACAGCAACACGACTACTCTGCTTGGAATATAGTCAAAACTCTTAGGACGCTTTTAATTCCAAGCAATTATTTCTAATTGAGGAACAGACATTGTGGCAAATGAGGGAAATTTTGAGAGAATAGGGTATGCTCAACTCTCAGGAGCAGTCCTAAAGGGAAGTTATATACAGGGAGAAGCAGAGGTTCAGCTGATGTTAGTTCAGTCAGTTAGGTGCAGGTCAGTTAACCTCAGGTGTTACAGTGGAGTTGGTTAGAAGTTAGCGCAGCAAGTGTAGTTCAGGGTAGTAGAGTTCATGTGTGAGTTTATGCAGTTCAGTGAAGGTTAACAGAGGCAGGCAAAGACAGAGAACAAGAAAAATTAAGACGATTAGAACAAGTTGCTATAGTTGGTTAGAGGCCAAACAGAGCAATTCAGTGAGAATCCCAGAGAAGCTAGAATGAGTCAGTCACCTCAGAGAGGAGTTTGAGCCAGAACAGCTGAGTTGCACTAGCCCTGCAGAGTTCAGGAAGAACTGGTACGACTGAGCTTACTCATCAAGATGTCTTTGAGACTACAATTACATCGGGCAGATAAAAGTAACTTTTACACGAAAAGATAATCCAACATACAAGTATACCCCAGATGTCCAGCAACCAAAGAATGGATAAAGAAAATATGTAATACATTTACACAATGGAATGCTACTCAGCTGTGAAAAACAAGATCATAATATTTGCAGGCAAATGGATGGAGTTTGAAAATATCATCATGTGTGTGCTAACCCAGACCCAGAAAGATGCACATGGCATGTACTCACTTACAATTGGATATTAGCCATAAAGTACAGGATAATCATCCTACAATCAACAGATTCCGAGAGGTTAAGTGACAAGAAGGGTTCAAGGGAAGATGCTTCAATCTCACTTAGAAGGGGAAATAAAATAGGCATAGGAGGTGGATAGAGGGAGTAAACTCAGTTTGTGAGAGTGGTGAGGAGGGGAACAGGAGGGATCATTGGTCGGGAGGACAGAGAGGAGAGAGAGGGAGAGGGAGAAGGAGAGGGAGAGGGAGAGGGAGAGGGAGAGGGAGAGGGGGAGAGAGAGAGAGAGAGAGAGAGAGAGAGAGAGAGAGAGAGAGAGAGAGAGAGAGAGAGAGAGAGAAGGGAACTTGGGAATAGAACAGAAATCTGTGTGGATATGAGGAAGCTAGAAACCTAGTACAAGGGAAATTCCCAGAAATTCATGAGGGTGACCCTAAATATGACTCCTAGTAATATGGGTATGGAAACTGAAATGGCCATTTTTTATAATCAAGCAAGGATTCTCATAGAGGAATGGGGACATCAACACACCGACTAAACCTCTACCCAAAATATGCCCTGCCTACAAGCTATGCATGGATAAAGATAGAACAGAAATTGAGCAAATAGCTAAGAAATGAACGGCCCAACATGAGCCCCAATTCCTGGCACAATTAATGATACACTGCTATACTTGCAGAGAGGAGCCTAATATAACTGTCCTCTGAAAAGATTTACTGAAAAGCATAGGAAAACTGGTACAGAGAGACACAACCAAACATTAGGCAGATCTTGGGTAACTTTTTAGAAGAGGGGAAATTTTTAAGGAGACAAAGAAGTCAAGAACACCCCAAGAAAACCTACAGAATCAACTAAACTAGGTCCATAGTTTCTTAGATATACTGAACCACCAACCAAAGAACAATCATGTGACAAAGCTAGGACCTAGGTCCCCTACACATATATAACTGATATACAGCTTGTACTTCTTATAAGTCCTCTAAGAACTGAAGCAGGGGCTCTCTTTGACTCAGTTGTCTGCCTTTGGAGTCTTTAACTCTACTAGGCTGATTTTTTTTAGCTTCAATTGGAAAAGAAGAGTCTAGTCCAATAGCAATTTTTATGGAAGGGAGCATATTCACTGAAAAGAAAATGATTAGCAGATGGGGGAGGGCAGTGCAAAGACAGGGACTAGATGCAATGGACAGAGTGAAGCTGAGACTGGGATTTAAAATGAATAAAATTTAATTAATGGTAAGAAAAGAAATGAGGATGATCATGCTACTGAAATGAGATGAACACAAAACTCTGAAATTGGGGCACCAATTTCACAATGATTTTCCTCCAATTAAACAAGCAATGGAAGAAATCAACTTAACACTATTTGCAGATGAGATGGTATTTAAAAGACCCTATGGACTCTGCTAGAAAACACTTGAACCTGATAAATAACTAAAACTATAGAATGTGAAATGAATAAACAAACCAAAGCAAGCAAGCAAACAAAAAGAGGAGCCATAAGGATGGAAACAAAAAACTCTCAAAGTAAGGAAAATTTGGAAAATACTCTACTTAAAATATCCCCCAAAATAAATTTTTAGGAATAAATCTATTCTAAAGAAGTCAAAGACTCATAAAAATGTGTTCAGATACTGAATAATGTAATCATAAAAGATATTACACAATGTGAAACATCTCATGCTCTTGGTATGGCAAAATTAATAATTTGACAATGGATACATGGCCAAATTAATGTACAGTTTCAGTAGATTGTGTATCAGAATTTCATTGTATCATTTCAGAATTTGAGAAAAAGCAAGATAAAATGCATATATAACCAAAGAAGACTAGGACTAGCCAAACAAGGTATAAGAACAGAATTAGGGGTAACATAATACTCAACCTCAAATTATACCATAGAACTCTAGCGATAAAGACAGACTGGTACTGGCCTATAAACCAATGAAATTAAATAGTGTATCCAGAAATAAAACAACAAAGCTTTGTCTACTGGTTGTTGACAAAGGAATCAAAATCAAACACCAGAAAACAGTCAACAAATGGTGTTGATTAAACTAAAGAGAAAAATTAGCTTCATTTTTTGACTTTACAGGAAAATCAGTGCAAGATAAGTCAAAGCCCTTAATTTAAAACACAAAATACTGAAAGTTCTCCAAAAATCCACTTAAACATACCCTTCAATAGATTGGACTAGACAAAGACATTTTGAATAGAACAAAACAACACAGATACAATTCCTACGTATCAACAGATGGGACTACAGGATAATACCAAACACTACAAACAACAAAGGAAATAGTCATCTGAGAAAGCAGAAAAAGATGGGAGAAAATCTTTCTCCCTACAAATTAGATAAGGGGCTAACTTCCAAAATTTATTTTTAAAAATGCAGAAATTAAATACTAAAGAAACAAAGTTGCAAATAAATGAATAGGCAAATAATCTGAATAGACCATTTCCCCCCCAAAAAAATAGTATAAGTGGCCAATAACGATTTTTAAAGCATTCAATGTTGCTAGTCAATGGGAAATAAAATTGCTCAGAGATGCCTCCACAAGCCAGGTCGAATGACCATTATTCAGGAAATTTCACAACAAATGTTAAGAAAGATGTGGACTGAGTAGAATAAACCCTCATTTGGTGGGGATGGAAATTAACTCAGCCATTGTGAAAATCAGTTTTGAAAGTGCTAAGTTATAGGTAGAACAATGATATTACCCAACTATCTCACTAAACGGTATATACTCCTACCCCATACCCCACCCATCATACAGATATTTGCATGTCAATGTTTACTGTCAACTTATTCATAATAGCAGAAAATGAAATGACCTATTTATCAAGAGTCAAATAGTGAAATTTTGGTATATATTAAAATAAAATTATATTCAACTCTACAGAAAATAAAATCACAAAAATTTTCATGAAAGTGGGTGAACTTATTATTTGTGGTATTAAATGAGGTCATACATTCTCAGTCTCAGAAACAAAAAAGAACAATAGAAGCAACAACAAAATGGTTTTTGTTTCTTTCTTTTCCTGGTGACTCTAGAAAATAATTTACATAGGGATATATGTGAACAAATACACTTATATGTTCAGAATATGATGTAGAAAATAAAACAAGAAATTGAATAATGTGGGGTGAGGAAAAACTGCATTCAGGCAATGGACATGATTCATGAAAGCAAATGTAAAACTGTTATTCTACATTTAAGTCTGGCTCCTTTTTGTGTAGTTTTACTAGTGGATAAAGACATGCAAGTATATTTGATAGTGGAAGCTTGAAATTCAAGGTGAAGTTCCACAGCGTGTCTCTTTGAACTGTTTCAAAGCTCTCTGAGTTGTATAGACTCTAGGTTTAGTTCATTTCAATGAGTTTTATTTTTTCATATTTTATAAACAACCTTTTAATTGTAGTCATAAAGAAGGGTGAAAGCAATAACAATACCATGCAGTTAGTGCTATCCATGGTGAAATTTCCTCTGGCAAACACATTCATTTATTACTTAGAAAATGGTCTCATTAAAGTTCTCAGGAAGAATATATTAAATTCTTTACCAGAAGATAATTTCAATGACATATAGCATGTTTCCCCATATCTGCTATGACATTCCTATGAGACAAACATTAAGGGTTGCTAATTATCTCTGCACTTTAGTTTTAGGAACTCCCTCCAGAATGGACAATTAAGCTCTTTATTTTTTTATTTGATATATTCTTTAATTACATTTTAAATGTTATCCCCATTCCCGATTTCCCTTCCAGAAAACCCTATCCCATCCCACAACCCCATGCCTCCATGAGGGTACTCCCCCACCTACCCACACACCCACTCCATCCTGCTTTCCTGCCCTGTCATTCCCCTACAATGAGGAACTGAGCCTTCAGAGGACCAAGTTCCTGTCCTCCAACTGATGCCCAATAAGGCCCATCCTGTGCAACATAAGCAGTTGGAGCTATAGGTTGCAGCATGTGTACTCTTTGGTTGGTGGCTTAGTTTCTGGAAGCTCTGGTGAGTCTGGTTGGTTGCTATTGTTGTTTTTCCTGTGGGGTTGCAAATCCCCTCAGTTACCTCAGTCCTTTGCCTAACTCCTCCATTGGAGAACCCATTTTGAGTCCAATGGTTGACTGCTGAAAACCGCCTCTGTATTTGTCAGGCTCTGTTAGACCCTCTCAGGAGACAGCTATATCAGGCTGCTGTCAGCATGCACTTCTTGTCATCCCCAAGAGAGACTGGGTTTGGTGACTGTATGTGGGGTGGATCCCCATGTATAGCAGTCTCTGTGTGGCCTTTCCTTCAGTCTTTCCTCCACATTTTGTCTCCATATTTCCTCCTGTGAGTATTTTGTTACCCCTTCTAAGAAGTAGTGAGACATCCACACTTTTTCTTTTCATGAGTTTCATTTGGTCCGTGGATTGTAACTTGGTTAACCCGAACTCTTGGGCTATTACCCACTTATCAGTGAGTGCATACCATGTGTGGGTTTTTTTAAATGTGTTCTGTTGTTGTTGTTGTTGTTGTTGGTGGTGGTGGTGGTGGTGGTGGTGGTGGTGGTGGTGGTGGTGGTGTGTGTGTGTGTGTTGTGGTGTGTGTGTGTGTGTGTGTGTGTGTGTGTGTGTGTGTATGATTGGATTACCTCACTCAGGATGATATTATGTAGTTCCATCCATTTGCCTATGAAATTTATGAAGTTATTGTTTTAAACAACTGAGTAGTACTCCAACTCCATTTTGTAGATGTACCACATATTCACATTTTCTGTATCCATTCCTCTGTTGAAGGGCATATGGGTTATTTCCAGCTTCTGACTACTATGAATAAGGCTGCTCTGAACATCGTGGAGCATCCGTCCATGTTATATGTTGGAGCATCTTTTGGGTTTTATGCCCAGCAGCTGGGGATACAGGTAGTACTTTGTCCAAATTTCTGGGGAACTGCCAGAATGATTTCTAGAGTGGTTGTACCAGCTTGCAACCCCCCCCCCCAACAATGGAGGAGTGTTTCTCTTTCTCCACATACTTGTCAGCATCTGTTGTCACCTGAGTTTTAGAATTTAGCTATTTTGACTGGTGTGAGGCAGAATCTCAGGTTGTTTTGATTTGCATTTCCCTGATGGCTAAAGATACTGACCAGTTTTAGATTATTCTAGTCTATGTGATAGTCCTCAGTTTAGAATTCTTTGTTTAGATCTGTACCACTTTTTAAAAATAGGCTTGTTTCTCTGGAGTCTTACTTCATGAGTTCTCTGTATGTATTGGATATTAGCCTGCTACTGGATGTGGGACTAGTAAAGACCTTTCCAAATATGTTGGTTGCTGTTTTGTTCTATTGACAGTGTCCTTTTCCTTACAGAAGCTTTGCAATTGTATGACGTTCTATTCATTGATTATAGATCTTAGAGCATAAGTAATTGGTGTTTTGTTCAGGAAATTTCCCCCTATGCCCATGTGTGCAAGGCACTTTCCTACTTTCTCTTCTATTAGTTTGAGTGTATCTGGTTTTATGTGGAGGTCCTTGATCCACTTGGACTTGAGCTTTGAACAGGGTGAAAAAATGGACCAATTTTCATTCTTCTACATGCTGGCCACCAGTTGAACAAGTATCATTTGTTGAGAGTGCTGTCATTTTTCCACTGTATGGTTTTAGCTCCTTTTTGAAAGATCAAGTTACCATAGGTGTGTGGATTCATTTCTGGGTCTTCAATTCTATTCCACTGATCTACCTGCCTGTCTCTGTACCAATACAGTATGTTTTTTTGTCACTATTTCTCTGAATATAGCTTGATGTCATGGAAGGAAATTACCTTGGAAATTCTTTTATTGTTGAGAATAGTTTTCACTATCCTGGGTTTTTTGTTATTCCAAATGAATTTGCATATTTCTCTTTCTATGTCTATAAAGAACTGCGTTGGAATTTTGATGGATTGCATCAAATTTTTAGATTTCTTTCAGCAAGTTGGCCATTTTTTTTTTTTTGGTTCTTTTTTTTCGGAGCTGGGGACCGAACCCAGGGCCTTGTGCGTCCTAGGTAAGCGCTCTACCACTGAGCTAAATCCCCAGCCCCTATGTTGGCCATTTTTGTTATATTAATCCTGCCAATACATGAATGTGGGAGTTTTTCTACCTTCTGAGATCTTCTTTGACGTCTCTCTGCACAGACTTGAAGTTCTTGTCATACAGATCTTTCACTTGCTTGTTTAGAGTCACAACAAGGTTTTAGATTATTTGGGACTATTGTAAAGAGTATCCTAATTTCTTTCTTAGCCACAGGTTTATCCTTTCAGTAGAGGAAGGCTACTGATTTGTTTGAGTTGATTTTTTTATCCAGCTACTTTGTTGAAGATTTTTACCAGGTTTCGCAGTTCCCTGGTGGAATTTTTGGGTTGTTTAATTATACTATCTTTTCTACAAATAGGAATATTTTAACTTTATCCTTTAAATTATATGTCTGTAACCTCCTTTTGTTATATGATTGCTCAGGCTAGGATATCAAGTACTATATTGTATAGGTAGGGAGTACATGGGTAACCTAGTCAAGTCCCTATTTTAATGAGATTGCTTCAAGTTTCTCTCCATTAAGTTTGATGTTGGCTACTTCTTTACTGTATATGGGTTTTAATATGTTTAGAAATATGCCTTGAGTTCTTATCCTGATCTTTCCAAGAATTTTATTATAAAGTAGTGAATTTTGTCAAAAATTTTCTCAGCATCTAATGAGATGATCGTGTGGTTTTTTCTTTGAATTTATTAATAGAATAGATTATGATGATAGGTTTCCTTATATTGTACCATCCCTGTATCCCTGGGATAAAGCCTACTTGATAATGATGGATGATTGTTTTGATGTATTCTTGGATCTGGTTTGCAAGAATTTTATTGAGTATTATTGCATTAACATTCTTAATGTTCATGAGAAATATTGGTCCAAAGTTCTTTTTCTTTATAGGGTCTTTGTGTGGTTTAGGTATAAGTGTAATTGTAGCTTCATTGATCAAATTTTGTAGAGTTTCCTTTGTTTCTATTTTGTGGAATAGATGGAAGAGTATTAGTGTTAGTTCTTCTTTGAAGATCTGGTGCAATTCTGCCCTAAACTCATTTGATCCTGGGCTTTTTTTGGGGGGGGGTACTTTTAATAGCTTCTTCTATTTCTTTAGGATTTATGGGATTGTTTAGATGGTTTATCTGATCCTGATTTAACTTTGGTTCCTGGTATCTGTCTAGAAAACTGTCCATTTAATCCAGGATTTCCAGTTTTGTTGAGTATAGACTTTTGTAGTAGGATCTAATAATTTTTTTGAATTCTTCAGTTTCTATTGCTATGTCTCCCTTTTCATTTCTGATTTTGTTAATTTGTATAACTTGTCTGTACCCTCTGGCTAGTCTGGCTAAGTCTTTTATCTCTCTTTTTGATTTTCTCAAAGAACCACTTGTGGGTTCTGTTGATTCGTTTTATAGCTTTTTGTTTCTACTTGGTTGATTTGAGCCCCGAGTTTTATTATTTCCTTCCTTCTACTCCTCTTGAATGTATTCTCATCCTTTTGTTCTAGAGTTTTCAGGTGTGCTGCCAGGCTGCTAATGTATGCTCTACTCAGTTTCTTTTTGGAGACACTCAGAGGTATGAGTTTTCCTCTTAGCACTGCTTTAATTGTGTGACATACGTTTGGGTATGTTTTGCCTTCATTATTATTAAATTCTAAAATGTATTTAATTTTTTGCATTTCCTCCTTGACCAAGTTATCATTGAGTAGAGCATTGTTCAGTTTCCACGTTTATGTGTGCTTGTTGTTGTTGTTGTTGTTGTTGTTGTTGTTGTTGTTTCGTAGTGGTGTTCCAATTTTTTTTTTGCAAGTTCTCTATAATTGGTTGGAATGGCATAGTAAAAAAAAGTCATCCTACCAAAAACAATCTACAGATTCAACACAATCCCCATCAAAATTCCAACGTAAATTTTCAAAGACATGGAAAGAATAATTCTCAATTTCATATGGAAAACACAAATCCCAGGATAAGGAAAACAAGTCTTAACAATAAAAGAACATCTAGGTGAATCACCATCCCAGACATCAAGCTGTACTATACAGCAGTAATTTTAACTGCATGGTAATGGTACAGAGACAGACAGGTCAACCAATGGAACAGAACTGAAGACACAAAAATAAAACAACACACTTATGGACAATTGATATTTAACAAAGAAATCAAAAGTATAAAGTAAAAAAAAACAAACAACACCAAAAAACCCCAAAAAACAGAAGTCATCTTCAATAAATGGTCCTGGCAGTCTGTATTTAAAAATTTCAAATAAATCCACATTTGTAACCTTGTACAAAGCTCAAGTTCAAGTGAATCAAAAACTTCAACATAAAACCAGTTACACTGAATCTAATAGAACAGAAATTGGGAAAGAGACTTGAACTCATTGGCACAGTAGGAAATTTTCTAAACAGAACTCTGATGACTCAGGCTCTAAGATCAAAAATTGATAAATGAGAACTCATGAAACTGAAAAGCTTCTCTAAGGCAAAGAACATAGTCAATAGGACAAACTAGGAAATTACAGATTATGAAAATAATTTCACTAACCCCATATACAATAGAAGGTTAATATCCAAAGTATATAAAGAACTCAAGAAGCTAACTTCCAAATAACCAAACAACCCAATCAAAAATGGCATATAGAGGTAAACAGAATTCACAGCAGAGGAATCTTGAATAGCATAGAAGAGAAGGAGTTAAAGAAATAATCCAAGTCCTTAGACATTAAGGAAATGCAAATCAGAATGACCCTGAGATTCTGCCTTGTAGCAATCAGCATAGCTAAGATCAAAAATTCAGATGACAGTACATGTTGGTGAGGATTTGGAGGAAGAGGAACACTTCTATATTAGTGGGAGATTGCAAACCGGTACAACCACTCTGGAATTAAATCTGGAGGTTTATCATAAACATAGACATAGATATAACTGAAGATCCAGCTATACCACCCTTGGTCATATACCTAGAAGGTGCCCTACCATATTACATGGGCATGTGCTCCACTACGGTCACATCAGCCTTATTTTTTACAGCCAGAATCTGGAAATAACCCACAGCAATAGAATGGATACAGAAAATGTGGTTCATTTATACAATGTAATACTATTCAGCAATTAAGAATGAGGACATCACTAGTTTTGCAGGCAAATGGATGGATCTAGAAAACATCATAGTGAGTGAAGTAACTGAGACCCAAAAAGGACATGCAAGGTACATACTCACTGATAAGTGGATATTAGCCAAAAATTGTATAATATCTAGGATATAATGCACAGAATTCAATAAGGTAAAAAAGCAGAAGAGACCAAGTTAGGATGTTGTAGTCCCACTTGGGAGGGAGAAGAAAATAATCACAGAAGAGAGAGGGAAGGAGGGTCCTATGTGGGAGAGGGAAGGGGGAGACTAGCAGAACATTATCAGGTATGGCAGGGAAGAAAATAGCAGAGAAGCACAGAGGGCTAGCAGAATGAATGGAAATATGCAACCTTGGGGGGTTCAAAGTGGGGGAACACTTTAGAAATTACCAGATACCTTAGTGGTGATTTATTCTCAGGACTCAAAAGGAAGGATTTTAGATGAAATGCACAACAGTAAGGTGAGAGAATTCATAGTCTACCTTAAGTAGAAAGAGGGCATCAAGTGGAGGGATGGAGTTGCCATCCCAAAGTCAAAAACTCTGACCTAGAATTGTTGCCATCTAAAAGAACTGCAGGGACTGAGGAAAAGGCACTCTAGTGAAGAGCCTAAATTGGAATCTATCTCAAGAAGAAGCTCCAATGTCTGACATTATTGGAGACGACATGGAAAGACTATCAGTATCAACTCACCTGAATATCTGAGATCTCTCAGACACTGAGTCAGTAACCAGGCAGCATATATGAGCTGGTCCAAGGCCTCTGACACATATAGAGTAGAGGATGGCCTACTCTGTCTTCAGTAAGAGAAGATGTGACTAACTCTCAAGAGACATGAGGCTCCAAGTTGTGGGGAGGTCTGGGTAAGAGGAAACAGGGAAGAGGAAGAATGGGATGAGGAAATGTGGGAGGGCAGACCAGGAGGGCTGCAATGACTGGACTGTAAAAAATAAAAGTAGTAAAAAAAGAGAGAGTCAGCAACATGTTAAAAAATAAAAACAAATTAGTAATACATTTTTTACTTTCCCATACGAAGTCTAATAGATAAATTATGCCTGTGTGCATCCTTGTACACATAAATGCATGTCTGTTTGTACATGTATGTGTGTGTGTGTGTGTGTGTGTGTATGTAAATATACACTATCTATAGAATGTTACTGGGATAACCAGCTCAGACAAATCCTTACTAGCACAATCGATAATGGCTGTTAGATCACAACTAAATACCAAAAATTATTTTTTCTTATAGATCTCAATCTCATAGCTGTTTGAAACTGGCAAGACACTTTTGAGAATGAATTCATTTTCTTCTTTTCGTATAAGGCTTACATTTAAAATATAGTTGCCTGGTTGCTTATCACTTCACTTCTTCTACCAATGATTAATTACTTTTGGAATAATGATATTCAAGTCTTGCTTCTAAATTATTTACATGCTTATTTATGTTTCCCTCCAGCAACTAGGCAAGATTCTGCAGCAAAAACTTATAGAACACAGCCTCATATTATTCAAAGAAAGTAGGCCATTAGAAACACTGGGGAAAACTGAAAGTAACTCAGGGATAGATTTTATCCCCTATGTCTGTCCTTGAAATCTGTAGTACAGTAGACACTGTACTTCAAAACTGAAGCAAAAGTCATGACATACTGGTAGCTGAATCAGCATGTGTATAAAAGAGCACACAGTTGAGAGGGCAAAATGGGAGTAGTGCAGCGGAATAGCTATAAGGAATGATATGATGATGGAAGGTGGAAACTCTTTGAAATTCTCACATAAATAAGAGACCATGAGTTTGCTGTACTATCTACAATTTCTAATTTTACTTTAAAATAGTAGTCAAATAAAATATTTTAAAAAACATTTTACATACTGAGAAATAAGTATAAAATATAATGAGACCTTGATGAGAATATGTACTGTGTCTTATGTTTTTGCATCTGTCTGTTTATTGTATTCATGTTAGAGTCAGTCAGGTTTAACAGAAGTTCAAAAAGTTGAGTAACTCTATAGTTTTCTACCATCATTCTTTTTCATAACACCTACTAAATTACAATAATTGTAATATTTTTTAATTACTTTCTTTTCTCATGATTCAGAGAAATATTTGTTTCTAGAATAAAATGACAAATTTTTGTATCCCAATACAGATAATTGCTGGTTTTCAGCATATTAGTTTACTCTTTTGAAATAATATTATCCATTCTAGAAATTAATATAGTCTATAATATGTAGTATAATTATTTATAGCTACCATATGTTGGTCATTATTTTGTGTCAGAAAATTGAGTAAAGTAGGTGAGTCTAATCAATATACTTAATATCACAATGAGAAGGCTTAACTTTGGGCAAATGACATACCCTAACACACAGGAAAACATTTGGAATATATCACCATAATGTAATTACACCACTATGATGCAATCATTTATTCATTTTAATGTTAAAGTTGAGAACAATTTCAAAATATGAGGTGGGTAGAAATTATGGTAGGTACACCACATTTCAGCATTGTCTATAGAACTGTGCACTTGCAATGAACAACAAACTCAAAATATGAAACTATATATTTTATAATTTAAAAGAAGAAATGACATGCCTCGTAGTACATAGCTATAAAACAGAACCAATTAGGCTGAGACAGGAGTAGTGCAGGTATTCTGTTCTGCACAGGTGACTGTCTAAAAGGCCATACAGAGACCGCCTCACATAGGGATATATCTGCAGACACCAAACCCAGATACTATTGCTAATGCAAACAAACAAACAAAAAACAAAAAAAAAATTGCAGACAGGAGTCTGGTTTAACTGACCCCTGAGCGGCTCTGTAAACACCTGACCAATATAGATGCAGATACTCACAGCCAGCCATCAGCCTGACCATGGGGACCCCAAAGGAAGAATTAGGGGATGGACTAAAGGAACTGAAGGGGCTTGCAACCCGATAGGAAGAATACCAATATCAACTAACTAGAACCCCCAGAGCTCACAGAACTTAAACACCAACCAAAGAGTACACATGGAGAGAACCCATGGCTCCAGCTGCATGTGTAGCAGAGGGTGGCACTGTCTGGCATCAATAGGAGGAGAAGTTGTTGTTCCTGTGAAAGCTCAATTTCCCAGGATAAGGTAATGCCAAGATGGTGAGGTGGGAGTGGATGGGTGGAAGAGGGAGCACTCTCATAGAAGCAGGGGAAGGGATGATTGGATAGGGAGTTTCCAGAGAGGAAACTGAAAGAGGATAACATTTGAAATGTAAATACATAAAATATCCAATAAAAAATGTTTGTTCCTTGTATCATACCATCACTTGGCTTTCTTTCTCAAAGCTTCATCCCAGTTCCCCAAGGCCCCCTCTTCTCTGCTGACTCATCAGTATTGTTCTAATCTGGTTTACTTTCAGTTTATAAATTCTACTTAGATATTTGATTTCAACTATTGTTACATAATAATAACAATTATGAAAGTTCTTTCAGTCTTATGCATTCAATTATGCATTCAGCATTCCTAATCAGTCTCAAAAGCTCATAAAACTTAAATGCATTATCTTTGAAAGCCAAGCCCTTATCCTCTTTATGTTGATTAAGGCCATTATTCCTCCTGTCTTATAAACTACAAACATGGAAGTAAGTCTAGACATGCTTTCATTCATATAAATAATTATGCCACAGTTTCAGTTCTACTAAAAACAACTCACTTAGATTTTTTACTTTTACTTTCTTATTTTAAAAATATTTTTGAGGCTTATCACTGTGATTTTATAAATACATTCCTTGATTCTAGTGAAATGCATTACAAAAATTTTGCATGTGGCAGGTCATAGCCCCTGCCCATCCTTCAAAAATTCTATTTGTCAAAATGACTTCTAAGTACGTTTTTCAAAGTGATTGTCCTGGACTGCAAAATTTAGAGGATACCTACTTTTAGCCTCACTCACCACTACAACTCTAGTGATTGTTATTTTTACCTAGTAATTAAAGAATTGATCCATATTGAAGAAACTTTGAAAGAGATAGCCAACATTTATATATAGTTAAAAATGTGTGCCCACTGAATAGCTTAAGTCAGAACAAGAGCGACTAATTCATATAAAGTTTTCATGGATCACAATTATGAAATAATTTTATTTAACAATATTTACATATCTACATATGAAATGTCAGAAAATAAAATGAGAATGCTCCAATTTTCTTCCTATGATTCATGCTAGAATTCTTGACTGCATAGGCAATGAGGCAGATTATTTGTCTTGAAATACTTGTGATAAGACATTATATAATTTTTGCTTTATTTTTTGATCCTTGTTTCTAAGTCTTTTGTCTGCAAGAAGAATTCACTCACAGCAATCTTCTCATTGAATTAAACTCTATATTACAAAGTTCTAGAAGTCTAGTTAATAAATACACAAATTCTCATAGGACTCTTACTGTTTATTTAGTGTCTATATTTTTGCAAGCCTATTTCAAGTTATCTAAGACACCTTATTTTCAAAGTATTATGAGCTCTATTATCAGTTGCTATGGTTGTTCAGTTCTGGGACTTTTGCTCCTTTCTCCCCTGGACAATGATGCAGAGCTCTTCCTGGAATTAAACCAAATGTTTTCTGAAATTTCACATTAGTCATTTGTTAGCACACCAAATGCCATAGTTTAGAAAACTAAACAACCTGTCAACGTGTTAAAAATGTTCATCAATGTACTAATCTATTTTGCTTTGCATGAGCATCTTTATGAGATGTAAGAGGGCAGTTGGATCAACTGACCTAAAAGCCTCATGATATGCCTACCTGAAAAATGGGGACCATTGAAGATAGCCTTGCAAGGCAATTTTCTTACATTACATGTATTGGCCATATGGTAAAAAGGAAACCTATCAGTTTGAGGTCAGCCTGGTCTACAGAGACTGTTCTAAGATAACAAGGTATAATTTACTGTAATTAACACAGTTACTGGATTGTAATATTTTTCATTTTATTTTTATTATTCATCATTTTATTTATTTACATTCCAAATATTTCCTCCCTTCCCATTCTCCATTCTGTCAGTCTCCACATGCTGCAACTTTGCCTCTAAGGAGGTACCCCCTCACCTACCCACCTACTCTTGCCTCACCTCTTTAGCATTTCCCTATGCCAGCGCATCAAACCTCCACAAGACCAAGAGCCTCCCATTAATATCAGACAAGGACATCCTCTCCTACATATGTATCTGGAGCCATGGATCCCTCCTTGTATGCTCATGGTTGGTGGTCTAGTCCCAGGGAACCCTTGGTGGTCCAGTTGGTTGATTTTGTTGCTGTTCTTATTGTCACTGGTCTTTGTTATCACCTTCAGTCCTTCCCCTAAATCTTCTACTGGAGTCCCTGGGCTCAGTCCAGTGGTTGGTTGTGAGTATTTATACATGTCTGAGTCATGTGCTGGCTAAACAACCCAGAGGATAATAATATCAGGCTCATGTCTGCAAGCATATCTTGGCATCAGTAATACTGTCAGGGTTTGATATCTGCAGATGGAATGAAATGTACCACAGGGCGGTCTCAGTAAGGCCTGTGCTTCATTCAGCCTCGGCTCCATTTTTGTCCCTATATTTCCTTTAGATAGGGACAATTCGAGGTTAAAATATTTGAGATGGTTGAGTGGCCACATCCCTCCACCGGGAGTCATGTCTATCTACTGAAGGTGGTCTCTTCAGATTCTATGCCCTCACTGTTGTGTATTTCAGCTAATCTCATCATACTTTGCTGATCTTTTTTAATCAGGTGTAGTTCTCTGGTAGAGTTTTTGGAGTTGCTTATGTATACTATAACTTCATCCTCAAATAGTGATATCTTGACTTCTTCCTTTCCAATTTATATTCCTTTGACCTCCTTTTGTTGTTTAATTGCTCTGGATCAAAATTTGAGTACTATATTGAGAAAATAGGGAGAGAGTAGTCATCCTTATCTTTTCCCTGCTTTTTGTGGGATTGCTCCAGGTTTCTTTCCATTTAATTTGATTTGGCTGTTGTTATGCTGTACATTGCTTCCATTATGTTTAGGTATAGGCCTTGAATTCCTGATCTTTCCTAGACTTTGAACATGAAGGGTTGTTGTATTTTGTCAAATTCTTTTTCAGCCTCTAATTAGATGATCATGTGTTTTTCTTCTTTGAATTTGTTTACGTAGTGGAGTCCATTGATGGAATTCCATATATTGTACCATTTCTGCCTCTCTAGGATGCAGCCTACTTGATCATACTGAAAGACTATTTTGGTGTGTTTTGGTTTTGGTTTGCAAAGATTTCATTAAATATATTTGGATCAATATTCATAAGTGAAATTGGTCTGAAATTCACTTTCTTTGCTGGGTCTTAGTGTGGTTGAGGTATCAGTGTTACTGTGGCTTCATAGAACAAATTATTCCTCCTGCTTCTATTTTGTGCAATTTTTGAGAAGTATTGGTTTTATGTCTTCTTTGAAGGTCTCATAGAATTCTATATTAAAAGCATCAGGGGATGTTGGCCCAGAAACCAGGAAAGGGAATAACAATTGAAATGTAAATAAGAAATACTCAAGTTAATAAAGATAAAAAATAAAAGAAAAAAAGAAAAGAGAAAAAAAAGCATCTGGCTCTGTTTTTATTTGGGCGAATTGGAGAAATTTAATGACTATATCTCTTTTCTTAGGGGGTATGAGATTTTTTTCAAATGTTTACCTGGTCCTGATTTAACTTCAATGCCTTGTATCTGTCTATAAAATTTTTTTATTTCTTCTAGATTTTCCAGTTTCGTTGAGTATATGCTTTTGTAATAGTATTTACTTTTTAAAAAAAAATTCAAATTTTGTTGTTTTGTTTCTCTTTTGATTTTGTTAATTTGAATACTGTCTCTGTCCCCTCTATTTAGTTTAGAAAAGGTTTTATCTATCTTTCTTTGACTATAGTTTCAACAACTTCTATGGTGTCTTCTTGCCCTGAAATTCTTTTATCTCTTGTATTCTGTTGGATTTATGACTCCTTATCTCTTTCCTATTTTTTCTATCTCGAGGGTTGTCTCCCTTTGAGATTCTTTTATTGTTTCTATTTACACTTTTAGATTCTGGACAGTTTTGTTCAAGTCTCTCACCAGTTTGATTGTGTTCTCATGTTATATCTTTAAGGGAGTTATTTATGTCCTTCTTAAAGTCATCTATCATCTTCAAAACATGGAATTTTAGGTCAGAATCTTTCTTTTCAGGCATGCTAGGGTATCTAGGGCTTGCTGTGGTAAGAACTGGGTGTCAGATATGTTGTAGAGTACAGATCTGTCGGTGAAAGAGGTGCAGCCTGTAAAGAAGATGTGTGTCTGGCAGGGCACATAGGTCCGGTGTCTTCTGGGTCCTGTGGGGTTGGTTTCCAGTTAGGCCAAGCATTGGGTCAGGGGTATCTCACCTGTGAGCCTGTTTATGAAGGATCTCCTGGGAGTCAAGCTGTCTCTGGCTATCAGATTACAATATTGTATCTTAATAAATTACAGCTTAGAATAGAGCTTGGGAATTTATTTGTGCACCATTTAAGTATCTCAGGTTGGAATGATTTAGTTGAGGTCATCTAAAATTTGCTTGAGAGAGGCAATTAAATAAAAACTTATAGAAGTTTCAGCACTAAGAAATGAATAGTATCAATTATTCCAAAAGCTAAGCTGTTGGACAGATTCTGTTACCATTAAGTTTTTATTGTTAAAATGGAGAGGCCCATGGGAAAGGCAGCATATGTCATCTCTCATATCTTATTAAAAATAAGTTAAATGTAATGTGACAGTACCATTTGCCCAGAGAAGAAAGATCCTGAATATAAACAATAGAGAAAAATGGCAATTTCAAACATGTTCCTATTGATAAACATATTGTGCAATATTTCTGGGAAAGTGAGTGCTGCTTTGTTTCGTTCTTTGAACATGAACTTTCTTCACTTTAGTGTTTGCCAAGGAAGATATCTCTGAAGTTTTCAAAAAGAAAACACATAAAACCCACAACCTCACGTGGTAAGCAGGATGATTTAGAATTGAATTGAGACACCATACAAAATCATTACGGCTATCTGAGCCTCATTTCCACATTCTTTTCTATATCTGTCTCCTAATATTTTACTTTATAATTAAAAAAAATCTTTATTTTTAATGAGGGTTCTTTTTAAAATTGTTTCATTAATTTACATTATAAAACCTGACCCCTTCCTGGTCCTCCCTTCGTGAGTTCTTTACCCCACATGGTCCACTGTCTCTGAGAGGATGTATGATGCTATTCCACCTGCCTAAACACACACACACACACACACACACACACACACACACACACACACACACACACCAACCCCACAAGCATCCCTCTTTTCTGGGGCAACACATTTTAACAGATTAGATACACCTCTCCCACTGAAGCCAGACAAGGCAATTTTCTGCTACACATGTGCCAGAGGACATAGACCCGGCCATATATGCCCCTTTGCTTTTGCCTTTGCCTCTGGGAGCTCTGAGGTGGTCTGGGTTATTTGACACTGTTGCTCTTCCTATGGGGTTGCAGTTCCCTCAACTTTTACAGACCTTCCCATAACTTCAGTATGAGTCCCTAATTTCAATCCAATGGTTGGATGTAAATATCTGCATTTGTCTAGTCAGCTACTCATAAACCCTCTCAAAGGACAGCCATGCTAGGTTCCTGTCTGCACGGACAATATGGCATCAGTAATAGTGTCAGGGTTTGGTGTGGATGGGACTGGAAGCCAAGTTGGTAGCCTTTCCTTCAATCTCTGCTCAATTTTTGTCCCTGAATTTAGTTTACATCTGAACAATACTAGGTTTAAATATTTGAATATGCATGACTGACCCACCCCCGCCTCAACTGGGGGCCATGTCTATCTACTGGAGGTGGTTTTATCAGGTCCCATCTCCCTACTGTTGGGCATTTTGATTAATGTGATCACTATTGAGTCCTGGTAACCTCTCATATTTCAGGTCTCTGGGTCTTTCTAGAGCATCTCCAGCCCCACATCCACACTGCTGAACATTTTGATTCATTCTCCATGTCCTCTGCAAGTCTTGCCTTTCTCCCTCCATACCTGATCCTCACCCCCCTTTTCCCCTCCCCCTACCCACTCTCACCCAGGTTCCTTCTCTCTGCCTCCTATTAGCATTTTGTTCTCCTTTCTAAATGGGATTAGGTATCAATGCTTAGGCCTTTCTTCTTGTTAAGCTTGCTATGGTCTATGAGTTATATCATGAGTAGTCTGAAATTTTTGTCTAATATCCACTTATCATTGAATACAAAACATGCATGTCCTTTTCAGTCTGGGTTACCTCACTCAGGATGATATTTCCAGGGTTTTGTTTTGTTTTGTTTTGTATTGTTTTTTGGTTTTTGGTTTTTGGTTTTTGGTTTTTTTTGTACATGCTTTTGTATTAGGATCTGAATTTTTTTGCATTTCCTTCCTTTCTCTTGTTTTGCCTCTTTTTTCATTTCTGATTCTCACTGCCCACTGGTTACTCTGGGTCAGGGGTTATCTATCTTTTTGATTGTCTCAAAGAACCACTGCTGGTTTTGTTGATTCTTTGTATAGTTCATTTTGTTTATACTTGGTTGATTTCAGCTCTGAGTTCAATTATTTCCTACTGCCTACTCCTCTTGGGTGATTTTGCTTCTTTTTGTTCTAGAGCTTGGTATAGAACTAAACTGAGAATTCACAGCAGAAGAATCTTGAATGGCTGAGAAGCACCTAAAGAAATGTTCAAAGTCCTTAGTGATTTGAGAAATGCAAATCCAAACGACCCTGAGATTTCACCTTATACTAGTCAATATGGCTAAGATCAAAACCTCAGGAAAGCACATATGTTAGTGAGGATGTAGAGAAAGAGGAACACTCCTCCATTGCTGGAGAGATTGCACACTTGTACAGCTGCTTTGGAAATCAATTTGAAGATTCCTCAGAAAATTGGAAATAGACCTATCTAAAGACCCAGAACTACCACTCTTGGGAATATACCGAAATGACACTCTAGAATGCCAGAGGGGCACAAGTTCCATTATGTTAATAGTGGCCTTACTGGTGATAGCCAGAAGTTGGGAGCAACCCAGATGTCCCACAACAGAAGATGGGTACAGAAAATGTGGTTCATTTACTCAATGGAATGCTACTCACCTTTTAAGAACAAAGATACCTGTATTTTGCAAGTAAATGGATGGAAGTAGAAAATGTCATATTGAATGAGGTAACTCAGATCTAAAATGACATGTGAGGTATGTTCTCACTAATAAATGGATATTAGCAAAAAAAGGAGAGAATACCCAAGATACATTCCACAGATCTCAAAAGTTCAACAAGCTAAAGGGCCAAGTGAGGATGCCTCAGTTCCATTTGGAAGGAGAAGAAAGCAACCACGGGGGTGGGGTGGGAGACAGAGGAGGAAAATGGAATGGGAGTGAGGAGAGAGGGAAACATGATCAGATATTGGGTAGGGGAAAATAAAGTTGTCTTTTGGGAAAGAGAAGCTCAAATATCATGGTTTATACATGTGTACATCATTAATAATTTCATATCAAATGTTACAATTTTATTCCAACATTTTGTTCTGCTTTCCAAGTGTCTTATTGCCTCCTTTAAATCAGTTTTAATATCTTCATGTCTAATCTTCCTGATTAAAGAGGCAAGTCTTAAGAAATATATATATATATACATATATATATATATATACACACACATAAGAAATACAGCAATCTACTGAAGTAGCAATCATTCTTGCAGAAAACTTGAGAGTTTATTACTGGCTCAAAATTCATGTAAATGATGATGAATTTAGGCTGTCTGATATCAGAGTTTTCTTCCAAGAAAACTGAGTCACAAAAAGTAAACATGGAAACAAACCAGAAAGAAAACAATATGTATTTGTATATATGAGAGCTTGATTTTTCCAGCTGTGATTCCCAATGAGGAACATTTATGCTTCCTGCATATAATGTGTAGGAATGGAACATGGCTGAAAGAAAAGGACATCTTGAAGAAGAGATGACTTAAATAAATATTAATTCTTTTCCCCTTTGCTAATCCAGTAGCATTCTATCACAAGAAGCTCTAACCAAAATAAGACATTGCATGAACTATTCAAAACATTGAAGGGAACAAACCAATTTTCTCTTCTACATCAGTTTTTTTTTTTAATCCCATTACGGAGTCAGCAAATGGGTTTGCTAATTATAAGGGTTCCAAACTCTTGCTTTACATAATTTGGAGTTCAGGGTCATGAAAGGAGATTCCTGAACAGTAATTCAGGGGATGAGTCTATTGGTAGTAGATCTACCTGTGAGACTCTAAAGCTTGCTATTTACCCAGGAAATCAGTATGAACCAGAATTGACAGGCACTTCACAAATCCTGCCATTTTAAAAATGCTTCTGCCAGACTCTTCATTGAAAAACTTTTAGAAAGGAAAAGAGAGTCCTTCCTGCTATATGCAGGTGCTCTTCTCGGCCTCTGTATAGCACACATACAATATACCCTTCTCCTGCAGTGTTCCTTTGGAAACACATGGAGAATCAGGTGGGGACTGTGGCTCCGTGGTTCAGTCCTTTATTCAGCTGATTGTTCTCTCATGCTGTCACATGAACATCCTGGCCTCAAGTATCACAATATTATTACTATGCAACCCCAGTAAAAACCAAACAGAAACTCCAAAGTTTTCAATAAAAATTTCTGCTTGTGGTTTAGACCCTGGGAGCTCTGGTGGGTATGGTTGGTTGGTGTTTTTTGTTCTTCTTACAGGTTTGCAAACCCCTTCAGCACCTTTAGTTCTTTCCTAACTCCTCCATTGGGGTCCCTGTGCTCACTCTGGTGGTTCGCTGCAAGCATCCTCATCTGTATCAGTAAGGCTCTGGCAGAGCCTCTCAGGAGATATCTATTTCAGGGTCCTGTCAGCAATACTTCTTGGCATTAGCAATACTGTCTGGGTTTGTTGGCTCAGTCTCTCGATTGCCTTTCCTTCAGTCTCTGTTTTTATCTCTCCATATTTCCTCCCTTGAGTAGTTTGTTCTCCCTTCTAAGAAGGACTGAAGCAAATGAGTACAAATGGAGGGAACTATTGCTCATAGCCACATATGTAGCAAAGGATGGCATTGGTTGGCATCAATAGGAGGAGAAGCTCTTGGTCCTGTGAAGGTTCATTTCCCCAGTGTACAGGGAAGCCAGGACGTTGAGGTGGGAGTGGGTCAGTAGGAGTTGGAGGATCTTCATAGAAGCAGAGGGAAAAGGAAGGAGGGATGGGAGAGGGGGATAAGGGGATGATATTTGAAGTGTAAATACACAAAATATCCAATAAAATAAAGTTTATAAAGTTCAATGACAATTGAGAGGTCAAGCTGGTGCCTATATAACACTCCCACCCCTACTATGTATTAGTGTCTTTAGTATGGGAATGTACTCTACAGGCTACTAAAAGAGAAGCATATTCACAAACCCAGCTATAAAAACTTTTTTTTTCTTTTTCTTTGGGAGCTGGGGACCAAACCTAGGGCCTTGCGGTTGCTAGGCAAGCGCTCTACCACTGAGCTAAATTCCCAACCCCTAAAACCTTTGTTCAGCAATGCTGTGCAGCCTTTAAATTATGCAAAGACAATGATGGCACAAAACTTGTTCAAGTTACCAACAAATGTTTATTTAGACTTAAGTTCCACTCCAGGAGATGGAAACCATACCTGAAATTATTTGGTTGACTGAGGGTCAGAGACTAGAAGACTCAGAGGTAAAGGGTAAAACAAAATGCTACTGATCTTAAAGGAAGAGAAAAAAAAATGTAATGATAAAATGACACCAAATGATATCCTGTCATACTCATAAATTCGTGCTTTATTTAGCTATCATCAAAGAGGCTTCTTACCACAGATGGGACCAAATATGGAGGCCCACATTCAGACATAATGCAGAAGCAGAGCAATATTAGAATACTTACCTCTTAATGAGATTTCTCCATCAGATCCATTTAGAGTTCCGGGAATCCCACAAAACCGAAAACCAACAACACAGTGTGAGAACTAGAGATGATGGAAGACACAAGGAGAATAAGGCTCTCTAAATCAATTTAGCAAAGCTTATATGAAAGCATTGCAACTGAAGCAGCAATTCCAAAGCTTTCGCAAGTACACATCAGGTCCTTTGTGTATCTATCATGCCTTTCTGTATAGTTTTTTGTTTTTATTTTCATTATTGTTTTGTTTTGTTTCTTTGGATTCCTAAATATAGGTCTCCCATTTTATTCCTGTTTTGGGCGATTTTTCTTCTGTTGGTTTAGCTTGCCCAACTTTGAATTTATGGTTGTTGTTTTGTCTTATTATATTTTATTTACTTATATTTTATTGTTATCTCTTAAAATCCTGTACTTTTCTAACGGAAAACATATATGGAATAGATCAAGACTGGATGGAAGATGGGAGTACTAGAGGAAGCAGAAATTGTTATCAGGATATATTGTGTAAAAAGATAAACTATTTTCAATAAAAGGAAAATTCTTTCATAAAACTTTTATTTCTGATTCAGGAGTAGAATTTTATGAGTCCTTTTTATATTAGTAATTTCTCAGTAACCAATCATGTGTTATATATGTCACCATAGTAAAAAAAAATCCACTTTCAAAATTTATATTTCAATTAAATTCACATTTCCTAGGTTACACTGCATATATATATATATATATATATATATTTCCCAATGTAACAGAATTAACACAAATATACATGTTTGTATTATCTATGAAGATTTTATAGAAAAAACTGGTGAGCTGTATGGTTACAGTGAAGAAGCATCATGCCATGGAGCATTACATAATTTAAGAAGTACATAACCTTGCCTATAGAATATAATAGTAAATATTAAAAATTGTATGGATTTAACAACTCTCCAACTATTGTATAATTAACAATGCTCAAGTCAGTACCAAGAATATATTGCTATTAACTTTTTATTTGAATTAATTTATTGTGTATACAAAATATGCTAAATATATATGATTCTATAACCAAAGATGTTTCTTTGAGAAGGTAAGCAATATAAACAGATTCTTGCTCTCAATAACTAATAGAACAAAAAGGAGAAAAGTAAGCAAAAGCCGTTAAAAAAATTGGGGAAACTTTAAGAGAATACTTGAAAATTCTGTAGACCTTTGAAATCTAAAGGAAATATCTGTTTATAGATAGCTCCTACCTTCCAAAAGTAAGGCAAGATGATATCAACAGTTAAACAAACTATTGTTATTGCCATTGGCAGTCTTCTAAAGACTGAAGAATAAGTGCGTATTGTGGAAAATATCAAGCAAGTTGAACAGAAACCAAGTGAATCTAAATTGTATCTGATCTGAAAGCATCTTTGAGGACTAGGTTTCAATGGAACAGGATACGCTAATATTCATACTTCCAAAGGAGAAAAACAACACACCACTAAAACCTCTAAACAACAGCCAATACTGTACAGTAACCCAAAGTATGTCATAACAAACATATTTTACAATAAGCAACAACTCTCTAATTGGGCAAAATGGCAGATTAAAAGGAGGGAAATCATGCCTGGTACAGTAAGTCTAGACAACTATGCTTGAATTGTGAAGTCATGGTGCTTAGAGACAAATCTGCAAACAGCACTTTACTAAACCAATATCATTCCCAACTACATTCTAACTATTTATATTTATATCCACAGATAGGTATACCATTTATCTGACATCAAGTAAGTTTTCTTGTGCAATAAGAGAGTATTACTGAAAGCCAGAAATGGTTAAAATTCACAAAAATGAACAATCAGAGCATGCCCAGCCATAGTGAACACATACATAATACAAATCTCGCATATAATGCTCAGGTAACACCAGGAAATCAGGTAAAATGTCTTTAACAGACAAAGGTAAAGAAATCAGTTCTAGCGGCCATCTGTTCTGAAAGAAGAAATGTTTACACATGATTTTATATTTCATTTGTCTTTTATTTGTCCCTACTATCATACAGGCTTCAATAATTCTGTCTTGCTTTCACCATAACTTTACTCTGTTGGGCACTGATTTTGAGTCATTGTATAGAATATAGATTAATATGGATTCATTTTGTAATTTTTAATGATTGGACCAAGGTTATAAATTTCTTGCAAGAATAAGAGAAATGACATCAGGTCCCTGTCATGAAGTCTTATTACAAAGCTGGATGCTGATGCTTCTTATTCTTGTGGTGTTTTGACTTTAATCTGTCGGTGGAGAGAATAACTGACAACTTTCTTCACTGAAAAGTTGTTTTCCCTTTGTAGCCAGTAATTATTTTTATGGTGGGGGGTCTAATGTATTCTATACTTCTTCTTAATTGACAACATGTTCATAATAAATTTAGCACCCGTCAGTAGCTCTTGTTTGCAATAATTATTTGTCACATTTGCTGATTTTCCTCTTTTGACATAAATTTATTTATTAAAATTCTACCAAACAAAAACATATTCTTTCACCCATTTGTTTATAGTTTGACACAGTCTGAAGAATTTATAAATATTCTATTGTATTTAGATATTTAGTTTTGTTCATGTGTACATATGCCTTGTATAAAGGTGACCATGGAGACCAGAACAGGGCACTGCATTCAGGAGGTGGTGATTAACAGAGTGCAATGAATCAAACTATTGTCCACTTCAGGAGCAGCAGGAGTATTAATCTCAGAGCTGTCTCTCCTAAACCCTCAGCTTATAGTGGTAGGTTGTTCAGTAATATCAATACGTTTGCAAAATGTTCCAATATTTAAATTCACTTACTGTGTTCTTTCTAAAATATTAGTCTTTATAGCCAGAAAATGGAAAGAACCGAGATGCCCTTCAACAGAGGAATGGATACAGAAAATGTGGTACATCTACACAGTGGAATATTACTCAGCTATCAAAAACAACGAGTTTATGAAATTCGTAGGCAAATGGTTGGAACTGGAAAATATCATCCTGAGTGAGCTAACCCAATCACAGAAAGACATACATGGTATGCACTCATTGATAAGTGGCTATTAGCCCAAATGCTTGAATTACCCTAGATCCCTAGAACAAACGAAACTCAAGACGGATGATCAAAATGTGAATGCTTCACTCCTTCTTTAAATGAGGAAAAAGAATACCCTTGGCAGGGAAGGGAGAGGCAAAAATTAAAACAGAGACTGAAGGAACACCGAATCAGAGCCTGCCCCACATGTGGCCCATACATATACAGCCACCCAATTAGACAAGATGGATGAAGCAAAGAAGTGCAGACCGACAGGAGCCGGATGTAGATCGCTCCTGAGAGACATAGCCAGAATACAGCAAATACAGAGGCGAATGCCAGCAGCAAACCACTGAACTGAGAATAGGTCCCCCGTTGAAGGAATCAGAGAAAGAACTGGAAGAGCTTGAAGGGGCTCGAGACCCCAAAAGTACAACAATGTCAAGCAACCAGAGCTTCCAGGGACTAAGCCACTACCTAAAGACTATATATGGACTGACCCTGCACTCTGACCCCATAGGTAGCAATGAATATCCTAGTAAGAGCACCAGTGGAAGGGGAAGCCCTGGGTCCTGCTAAGACTGAACCCCCAGTGAACTAGACTATGGGGGGAGGGCGGCAATGGGGGGAGGGTTGGGAGGGGAACACCCATAAGGAAGGGGAGGGGGGAGGGGGATTTTGCCCGGAAACCGGGAAAGGGAATAACACTTGAAATGTATATAAGAAATACTCAAGTTAATAAAAAAAAAAAGTCTTTCCAACTTAAGAAACAGTATTCTAGAAATTTATCTGTTCCTAATATCATGATGCTTTAATTTTTAACATGTCTAGATTATTTTACTTAAAAACAATGCTTTGAAAATAAGGTTTATTCACTGACTATGTAAAGGCTTCTTATTGAGCTGGCCATTTTTGCTTTTCCCCATGTCAAAAGGTGAGCTATATATATCCATGAACATTAAATCAAAACCTACAATCTACACATTTCTATCTCTTAGAAAGTACAAAAATATTGGCCTGGAGATAAACTTCTACACTATTAAATTGGTTACTACTAACAATTACAATAATTTCAATCATAATAAAGGTATATTATTTATATGTTACTTTTGAAAAAGTCTAAAAGTTACAAGAGAGAATGAAAATAAAATCTTTTTTTCATTTATTATGTAATGAGAAGGTTAACTAATATAGAGTTACTGAAGGAGTGTTCAAAAAAAGAAATTCACAGATTCATAATCACAGAACTGTAAGTACACATGCCAAGATACTGATCAATGGTGAGGCTTATCAACAGAATGAAAAAAAAAGGCATTTCAATGGAATGAGGAATGTTCAGTAATTTGTTGGGCTTGGTGCTAAGTACTAATTACATATACATATATATTCTTCATAAGCAACCTTTTATTTATATGCCACTTCTATTTTCCTTTGCAAAAAAAGAAACTAAGATGCAGATAAACGACGCAAATATATTAAAAGTCAAATACCTTGGATACTAGAAATGTGGATCAAGGAACCTCATCTGGAGTATCAGCTTTTAGCCAGGACATGTATTGAACATTGTGCTGAAGCATCAAATAAAGAAGAAGAAGAAAAAAACCATGTTTTTGCAGGGGGCTTTTCTTTCTTCTGTTATCATATGCACTTTCTTCATAAACACACACACACATATGCACACACACACACACATATACACACACAAAACACACATGGTATGCATTCAATGATAAGTGGATATTAGCCCAAGCTCGAATTACCCAATATACAATCCACAGGTCACATGAAGCTCAATAAGGATGACCAAAGTGCAGATCCTTCAGTCCTTCTCAAAAGGGGGAATAAAAATATTCATAGGAGGAGATATGGAGACAAATTTTAGAGCAGAGACAGACTGAAGATGTATTTTTTTTACTGAGATGGATCACATTTGAATGCCACCTTTACCTCAGAGTAAAGGCTTTATTCAGAGCCTGCCCCACCTGGAGATCCAGCATATATACATATATATTATCCACCAAAACTAGAAATTATTGATGAAGTCTAGAAGTGCATGCTGACAGGAGCCTGATATAGCAGTCTCCTGAGAGGCTCAGCCACAGCATAACAAAAACAGAGGCGAATGCTATAAGCAAACCATTGAATTGAAAATGGGGTCCATATTGAAGGAATTGAAACAACTGAAGAGGCTTGCAACCCCATAAGAACAACAATGCCAACCAACCAGAGCTCCCAGGGACTAAACCACTACCCAAAGACTACACATGGACAGACCAATTGTTCCAGCTGTATATGTAGCAAAGGATAACCTTGCTGGGCAGCAATGAAAAGAGAATGCCTTGTGTCTGTCAAGACTGGACAGCCCCCACCAGTGTAGGAGAATTTTAGGGCTGGGAGGGAGGTTGGTGGTGGAGGGAGAACACCCTTACAGAAGAAGGGGGAGGGGGAGGGGTTAAGGGACTTAGGGATAGGGAAACTGGAAGAGGGAATAATATTTGAAATTAGGTAAAGAATATCCAATAAATAAAAGCCTTTAAGTGAATTGTACAATCTTAACTTTGATTTTAAGGAATCAGAGTATTTGAGTTATACTCTGTATCAAATTGTACAAATGATTTATGTTTTAAATACTTAATGACATTGAACTTTGTCTTGTATGCCTTCAATGTATGAAGTATATCTAAACTACTTAGGACTCTAAACTATTCATTGAAAGTTCTGAGTGTTATATAACAAGTAAAGAGAAGTCATAAAGAGAAAGCACTAAATATCATTTATATTGATCAGATAATCTTAGCTTATAAGTAATTATTGCAATGTAATAGTGTTGAGAATAATATACATCCTGAAGTGCTCTTAATTTAAAGAGAAAGTAATCATAAAATAATGTTGATTGTTTTTAAAAATAACATGTTTAAAGGTATTTGTAAACACATGAATATTGTGGTTAATTTAGTCCATATTGTACAGGTTTTATAATTATTTTAACAGAAATTACAAAATTATAATCTACTTTCAAGTATGTATTTCTGTTTAATTCAAGATGAAGGTGATCATCTAAGAAAGACAGGGAGGATGACTACCAATCATTACCTCTCCCTGTCATCCACCAAAACTAATTCCCAAGTCTCATTCCCAGCACTGTAGAACATCTGCTATGGCCTCAGTTCTCTTCTCCTCCCATCTGCAAAGTATTCCTCACATTTTTCCCTTCTGACTTCTCTCCCCCTTCTCACTGTTTTATCTTAAACCACAATATCAGAATGCACTCCCTGTAAACCCACAGTCAACTCCAGACAGGAAAGCAAATAATCTCTCTCTCTCTCTCTCTCTCTCTCTCTCTATATATATATATATATATATATATATATATATATATATATATTCACATCTTGATTTATTCCTCCAAATCTAATCTGCCGATCTTCTGCTGTGGCCTGTCCACACTCCATACCCTTACTCCTAATAGAATAAGCAGATCTTTAAGGAACGCACTGCTTTCTTCCCTCATGTATACCTTTTTATTCCCCACTCCTATCCCGATGCCATTCCCAAATTTCAAGTTAATTTACAATACCCAAAAAGACATTTTATCTTCAGCTCCTAGTGGCCACAACTACCAGTATCACAGACAAATTCCTCATGAGAACACACAACCCCACTACTCACTCCTAAAATTCAGAGAGGACAGTGATGACAACAACAAAATGGAACAAAACAAGCACCTAATGGACGGGACCACATATCAGTACTCAGTAATAATGTTTTCCTAAAGCAATATACTTACATGCCAACAACAAATAAATGAAACACCTAGAATCACACCCAGAGTAACTGGGAAATCTGGAATCCAACAACTAAGGAACCCCTGCAAACCCAGCGGCATAGATTCCTTCCAGTTTGAACCTGCACCCAGAGCAGGCCTGGGGCATTGACTCTGCACCCACTCCTACAACCTAGAGGGAGCCTGACTCCCAGGTGCTCTGACATGCCCAGGATCACAGGATCACAAGATCACAGGATCAGAGAGGAAGCTGGACTCCTGGGAGATTGGACACACCCAAGATCACTGGAGCTGAGACAGACTTGAGATCACAGTTGAGGCTAAAATATCTTTCCCAAAACCTGGTATAACTGGGACCCACACAGGAACCAAGGAAACATGAATCCCTGCCCAGCCAGTGACATGGGTTCCTTCTGGGTTGCATTGTCTCCAGTGCAGATGCAGGGCTCTGGCTTCCAACCCACTCCTGCAAAACCCAGAGAAGGCATGACTTCCAGAAGCTCTGATACAATACGATCTCAGGAACTTGGTCAAACCAAGATTTCAGGATCCAAGAAGCAGCTTGATTCCTAGGAGCTTTGATACACCTGGGAACTCAGAATTACAGCAACCCAGAATCGTAGGATCACAGAGATATCTGCACTGGAAAATACAAAAGGCAAAAAATCTCCTAATTCAGAACATTCAATAAATCCAGGAAACAATAAAAAGAGCAAATCAATGGAAAATAAGTGAAGACACAGAAATGAACCCACACAGTACTGGTCACTTGGTCTTTGACAAAGGAGCTAAAACCATCCAGTGGAAAAAGAAAGCATTTTCAACAAATGGTCTAGTTCAACTGGCAGTCACCATATAGAAGAATGCCAATTCACACCATTCCTATCTCCTTATGAAACTCAAAAGTCCAAGTGGCTCAAGAGAGAAAAAGGGATAGAACCTTGAACACATTGGCAGAAGGGAAAATTCACTAAACAGAATACCAGTGGCTTATGCTCTAAGATCAAAAATTGACAATTGGAACTTCAGAAAATTAAAAAGTGTCTTTAAGGTGAAGGAGACTGTCAAGAGGACAAATGGCAGTCCACAGACTGACAAATGATCTTTATGCACCCTACACCTGATAGAGGGCTAATATCCAAAATGCACCAAGAACTCAAGAGGATAGAATCCAGAGGACTGTATAACATTATTAAAAACAGGGTACAAACCTAAACAACTGAGGAATATTGAATGGCCCAGAAGCACCTAAAAGATGTTCAACATCCTTAGTCATTAAGGCTATCTAAATCAAAACTAACCTGAGATTCCACCTTATACCAGTCAGAATGTCTAAGATCAAAATCTCTGGTAACAGCAGATGCAGGGGTGGATGTGGAGAAAAAGGACCATTTCTCCATTATTGGTGGGATTGAAAGCTGGTACCACCATTCTGCAAAACTGTCTGGCAGTTCCTCAGAAAACTGGAAATAGTTCTAACTGAGGTCCTGTCTATACATCTCCTGGGCATATACCAAAAATTTTACCAATATATAAAAAAGACAGGTGCTGCACTATGTTCATAGCACCCTTATGTATAATATTCAGAACCTGGAACTAACTCGGATATTCTTCAATAGAGGAATGTATGTAGAAACTTGGTACATTTACACAATGGAGTACTACACAGCTGTTAAAAACAATGACTTCATGAAATTAGGCAAATTGATGGAACTTGAATATATCATCCGGAGTGAATACCCATGATACAACTTACCACAGACCATGTGAAACTCAAGAAGAAATAAGAACACACTAAAATGTGAATCCTACAGTACTACTCAGTAGGAGGATGAGAATCATCTCTGGGATGAAGAAGGAGAGAGAGATCTGGGAGGGAGTGTGGATAGAGAAGGGAAAATGGGGCCAATTAAGATATAGGTAGAGAAACCGCACTGATCCTGGCCCAAGGCTCCCTGCTCCCAAACCCCATGGAAGAGAGATGATCACCCAGAGGTGTGGTCAATCCTGAGATGGACCCAGGCAAACAGATCCCCGCACTCAAATCCTGTGGAAGAGAGAGTTAGATCTTCCGATTGGCAAGCACACCTGGGAAATTAGAGGAGACTATTCTGCCCACATTTCTGACTCTAGAGGAAAGCACCTAGCACCATCTGGGAACCCTGTGCACAGGGACCCAGGAAAAGTAGGGGCAAACCCTTCTGGTTGCTGTCCTTCATGGAGAGCTGAAACCAAGCACCAAGGAGTGACTTCAGGACAAGACCAGAGGTAAGATCAACTTTTCTGTTCCAAGTGTCCTGCCTGGTGGTCTAAGGACACACAAAGAAAAATTCCTCTGGGAACGGACACTTCTGGCTTCTAGTTGGCACCTGAACCTCATTGAACGTGGCCCATGGCTCCCTACTCTGAAACCCCATGGGAGAGAGAGCTGATCGTCCTGAAGTGTGGGCAATCCTGAGACTACAGGAGAAACCGCCACTTCTGCTCACCTTTGCCCACATCCCTGGCCCAAGAGGAAACTGGTTGTATAGTGCATCTGTGCACAGGAAGATAGGAGCAGTCAAGCTGCATGAGCCCTGAAGTCCACACTGCACCTGGATCTGAACGGACCTGGTCAAACAGCTCCCTGCACCCAAATCCTGTGGGAGGCTGAACTAGACCTTCAGAGGGGCAGACATACCTGGGAAACCAGAGGAGACTACTCTCTGCCCACATTTCTGACTCTAGATGAAAATGTCTAGTGCCATCTGGACCCCCTGCACACAGGGACCTAGGAAGAGGAGCAGGCCCTTCTGGTTCCTGCCCACAGGGACAGCTGAAACCCCATGGACAGGAACAAATACATGCCTGAGAGCAGAACACTCTGTTCCCATAACTGGCTGAAAGAAAACAGGTCTACAGCACTCCTGACACACAGGCCTATAAGACAGTTTAGCCATTTTAAGAAATAGCAAAAGAAGGTAACACCAGAGACAACCTGATGTCAAGAGGCAAGTGCAGGAACCCAAGCAACAGAACCAAGACTACATGGCAACATGAGAACCCAATTCTCCCACCAAAGCAAACACTTAATAGCCAAACACACCAGAAAAGCAAGATCTAGATTCAAAATCACATTTTATTATGATGATGGAGGAGTTTAAGAAGGTCAAAAATAATGCCCTTAAGGAAATACAGGACAACATGAGTAAACAACTAGAAGCCTTTAAAGAGGAAACACAGAAACCCCTTAAAGAACTACTGGAAAAAGCAACAGGAGAAGGAAATGAACAAAAACATACAAGAGTTAAAAAAGGAAATAGAAACAATAAAGAAAGCACAAAGGGAGACAACCTCAGTGATAGAAAACCTAGGGAAGAGATCAGGAGTCACAGAGGCAAGCATAACCAACAGAATACAAGAGATAGAAGAGAGAATCCCAGGAGTAGAAGATTCAATAAAAATTATCGACACAACTGTCAAAGATAATGTAAAACAGCAAAAGCTGCTAGTCCAAAATGTACAAGAAATCCAGGACACAAAACTCAGGATAGCTAAAACTATTCTCAACAATAAAGGACTTCAGGGGGAATCACTATCCCTGAACTCAAGCAGTATCACAGAGCAATAGTGATAAAAACTCCATGGTATTGGTACAGAGACAGACAGATAGACCAATGGAACAGAATTGAAGACCCAGAAATGAACCCACACACCTATGGGCACTTGATTTTGGACAAAGGAGCCAAAACTATCCAATGGAAAAAAGATAGCATTTTCAGGAAATGGTGCTGGTTCAACTGGAGGTCAACATGTAGAAGAATGCAAATCGATCCATGCTTATCACCCTGTACAAAGCTTAAGTTCAAGTGGATCAAGGACCTCCACATCAAAACAGATATACTCAAACTAATAGAAGAAAAACTAGGGCAGCATCTCAAACACATGGGCACTGGAAAAAATTTCCTGAACAAAACACCAATGGCTTATGCTTAAGATCAAGAATCGACAAATGGGATCTCATAAAACTGCAAAGCTTCTGTAACGCAAAGGACACTGTGCTTAGGACAAAACGACAACGAACAGATTGGGAAAAGATCTTTACCAATCCTACAACAGATAGAGGGCTTATATACAATATATACAAAGAGCTCAAGAAGTTAGACCGCAGGGAGACAAATAACCATATTAAAAAATGGGGTTCAGAACTAAACAAAGAATTCACAGCTGAGGAATGCCGAATGGCTGAGAATCACCTAAAGAAATGTTCAACATCTTTTGTCATAAGGGAAATGCAAATCAAAACAACCCTGAGATTTCACCTCACACCAGTGATAATGCCTAAGATCAAAAACTCAGGTGACAACAAATGCTGGAGAGGATGTGGAGAAAGAGGAACACTCCTCCATTGTTGGTGGGATTGCAGACTGGTACAACCATTCTCGAAATCAGTCTGGAGGTTCCTCAGAAAATTGGACATTTTTATAGAACATTCTATCCTCAAATAAAAGGATATAGCTTCTTCTCACCACCTCATAATACTTTCTCCAAAATTGACCATGTAGTTGGGCACAAAACAGGCCTCAACAGATACAGAAACATAAAAATAATCCCATGTGTCCTATCAGACCAGGGGCTAAAGCTGGTCTTCAATAACACTAAGGAAAGAATGCCCACATATACATGGAAGTTGAACAATGCTGTACTCAAGGATAACCTGGTCAAGGAAGAAGTAAAGAAAGAAATTAAAGACTTCTTAGAATTTAATGAAAATGAAGGTACAGCATACCCAAACTTATGAGACACAATGGAAGCTTTGCTAAGAGGAAAACTCATAGCGCTGAGTGCCTGCAGAAAGAAACAGGAGAGAGCATATATCAGGAGCATGACACCACACCTAAAAGCTATAGAACACTAAGAAGCAAATACACCCAGGAGGAGTAGAAGGTAGGAAATAATCAAACTCAGAGCTGAAATCAGCCAAGTAGAAACAAAAAGGACTATACAAAGAATCAACAAAACCAAAAGCTGGTTCTTTGAGAAAAATCAACAAGATATATAAATCCTTAGCCAGACTAACCAGTGGACACAGAGAGTGTGTCCAAATTAACAAAATCAGAAATGAAAAGGGAGACATAACTACAGATTCAGAGGAAATTCAAAAAAAATCACCAGATACTACTACAAAAGCCTATATTCAACAAAACTTGAAAATCTGGAGGAAATGGACAATTTCATAGACAAATACCAAGTACCAAAGTTAAATCACGAGCAGACAAACCATTTAAACAACCCCATAACTCATAAAGAAATAGAAGCAGTCATTAAAAATTTCCCAACCAAAAAGAGACCACATCCAGATGGGTTCAGTGCAGAATTCTATCAGACCTTCATAGAAGACCTCATACCAATACTATCCAAACTATTCCACAAAATTGAAAGAGATGGAGCACTACCGAATTCCTTCTATGAAGCCACAATTACTCTTATACCAAAATCACACAAAGACCCAACAAAGATAGAGAACTTCAGACCAATTTCCCTTAAGAATATTGACATACAGCATACTCAATAAAATTCTTGCAAACTGAATCCAAGAACACGTCAAAACAATCATCCATCATGATGAAATAGGCTTCATGCTGGGTATACAGGGATGGTTTAATATACAGAAAACCATCAACATAATCTACTATATAAACCAACTGAAAGATAAAAACCACATGAACATTTCATTTAATGCTGAGAAAGCATTGACAAAATTCAACTCCCCTTCATCATAAAAGTCCTGGAAAGAACAGTAATTCAAGGCCCATACCTAAACATAAGAGACATAGCCAGAATATAGCAAATACATAGGCAAATGCCAGCAGCAAAGCACTGAACTGAGACCCCAGTTGAAGGATTCAGAGAAAGGACTGTAAGAGCTTGAAAGGGCTTGAGACGCCATATGGACAACAATGCCAACCAACCAGAGCTTCCAGGGATTAAGGCACTAACCAAAAACTATACGTGGACTGACCCTGGGATCCAACTGAATATGTAGCAATGAATAGCCTAGTAAGAGCACCAGTGGATGGGGAAGCCCTTGTTCCTGCCAAGACTGAACCCCCAGTGAATGTGATTGTTGGGGGGAGGGCGGTAATGGGAAGAGGATGGGGAGAGAAACACACATATAGAAGGGGAGGGGAAGGGGTTATGGGGATGTTGGCCTGGAGACTGGGAAAGGGAATAACAATTGAAATGTAAATAAGAAATACCCCATTTAATAAAGATGGAGGAAAAAAATTTTAAAAAAAGTCCATATATAGCAGACCAGTAGCTAACATTAAACAAAATGGAGAGAAAAGTGAAGAAATTCCACTAAAATCAGGGACTAGACAAGGTTGCCTGCTTATTCAATGTAATTCTTGAAGTCCTAGCCAGAGCAATCAGACAAAGAAAGGAGGTCAATGGGATACAGATCGGAAAGGAAGAAATCAAAATATCACCATTTGCAGATGGTATGATTGTATAATTAGTGACCCCAGAAGTTTCACCAGAGATCTACTAAACCTGATAAACAACTTCAGCAAAGTGGCTGGGTATAAAATAAGCTCAAATAAATCAGTAACCTTCCTCTACACAAAATAGAACCAGCTGAAAAAGAAATTAGAGAAATGAAACCCTTCATAATAGTCCCAAATAATATAAAAATACCTCGATGTGACTTTAACTAAGCAAGTGAAAGATCTGTATGATGAAAATGTAAAGTCTCTGAAGAAAGAATTTAAAGAAGATCTCAGAATATGGAAAGAGCTCCCATGTTCACGGATTGGAAGGATTAATATAGTAAAAATGCCCATTTTACCAAAAGCAATCTACAGATTCACTGCAATCCCCATCAAAATTCCAATCCAATTCTTCAGAGAGTTAGACAGAACGATTTGCAAATTCACCTGGAATAACACAAAACCCAGGATAGCTAAAACTATCTTCAACAATAAAATGACTTCCAGGAGATTCACTATCCCTGAACTCAAGCAGTATTTACAAAGCAATACTGATAAAAACAACAACAACAACAACAACAACCTGTATGGTATTGGTACAGATACAGGCAGATAGACCATTAGGATAGAATTGAAGATGCAGAAATGAACCCACATACCTATGGTCACTTGATTTTTGATAAAGGACCCAAAACCATTCAATGGAAAAAAAAGATAGAATTTTCAGCAAATGATGCTGGTTCAACTGGAGGTCAGCATGTAGAAGAATGTAGATTGATCCATTCTTATCACCCTATACAAAGTTAAGTCCAAGTGGATCGAGGACCTCCACACCAAACCAGATGCACTCAAACTAATAGAAGTAAAAGTGGAAAAGAATCTAGAACCCATGCGCACTGGAGAAAACTTCCTGAACAAAACAATAATGGCTTATGGTCTAAGATCAAGAATTGACAAATGGGATCCCATAGAACTAAAAACTTCTGTATGGCAAAGGACACTGTTGTTAGGACAAAATGGCAACCAACTGATTGGGAAAAGATCTTTACCAATCCTACACAACTGATAGAGGGCTTACATCCAAAATATACAAAGAACTCATGAAGTTAGACTGCAGGGAGACCAATAACTGTATTAAAAATTGGGGTTCGGAGCTAAACAAAAACCCACAACTGAGGATTATTGAATGGGTGAGAAACACCTAAAGAAATGTTCAACAGGGAAATGAAAATCAAAACAACCCTGAGATTCCACCGCACACCGGTCAGAATGGCTAAGATCAACAACTCCGGTAACAGCAGATGCTGGCGAGGATGTGGAGAAAGAGGAACACTCCTCTATTGTTGGTAGGATTGCAGACTGGTACAGCCATTCTGGAAAGCATGCTGGAGGTTCCTCAGAAAATTGTACATTGCAGTACCTGAGGACCCTGCTGCTATTCCTCTCTGGGGCATATACCCAAAAGATGCTCCAACATATAACAAGGACACATGTTCCACTATGTTCATAGTAGTCTTATTTATAATAGTCAGAAGCTGGAAATAACCCAGATTCCCTTCAACAGAGGAATGGATACAGAAAATGTGGTACATCTACACCATGGAATACTACCCAGTTATCACAAACAATGACTTTATGAAATTCATAGGCAAATGGTTGGAAATGGAAAATATCATCCTGAGTGAGGTAACCCAATCACAGAAAAATACACATGGTATGCACTCATTGATAAGTGTATATCAGCCCAAATGCTCGAATTAACCCTAGATGCACAGAACACATGAAACTCAAGATGGATGATCAAAATGTGAATGCTTCACCCCTTCTTTTTTTTTATTAGATATATTTCTTTACTTACATTTCAAACGTTATTCCCCTTCCCAGTTTCCTGTTCATAAGCCCCCATTCCCTCCCATACCCCTCGCCCATATGGTATTCCCCCTATACATTGCCCTTATTCCCCCCCCCATATTCCCCTGCACTGGGAGTCCAACCCTGGCTGGACCAAGGGCTTCCCCTTCTTTAAAAGGGAACAAGAATACCCTTGGCAGAGAATAGAGAGGCAAAGATTAAAACAGAGACAGAAGGAACACCCATTCAGAGCCTGCCCCACATGTGGCCCGTACATATACAGCCACCAAACTACATAAGATGGATGAAGCAATGAGGTGCAGGCTGACAGGAACCAGATGTTTATCTCTCCTGAGAGACACAGTCAGAATACCACAAATACATAGGCAAATGCCAGCAACAAACCTCTGAACTGAGAAAGGGACCCCCATTGAAGGAACTGGAGAAAGGACTGAAAGAGCTGAAGGGGCTCGAGACTCCATATGAACAACAATGCCAATCAACCAGAGCATCAAGGGACTAAGCCACTACCCATAAACTATATATGGACTGACCCTGGGCTCCAACTGCATAGGTAGCAATGAATAGTATAGTAATGGCACCAGTCAGAGGGAAGCCCTTGGTTCGGCCAATGCTGAACCCCCTGTGAATGAGATTCTTGGGGAGAGGGCAGTTATAGAGGAAGGATAGGGAGGGGAACACCCATATTGAAGGGAGGGGGAGGGGTTATGGTGATGTTGGCCTGGAAACTGGAAAAGGGAATAACATTTGAAATGTAAATAAGAAATACCCAATTTAATAGATATAGGTTGTGGTTTGGGGAAAGTGCGAAGGTCAGGAATTTAAAAGTAGGTTTAGGGATAGAAAAATGGGGAATCAGGGTAGCTAATAGAAAGTCCAAGATGCCAGGAACCCAAGAGTTTCCAAGGACCCAACAGTGAGGACTTTAGCCAAAATACCCAACAAAGGGTAGATAGAGCATGCAGAGACTATATTCAGTTGATAGGCACAGACCCCAGTTGAGGGATTGGATCATCCATCAATCTCAAAACTGTAAATCCAGAAATTTTCCTGACAAAAGGAAATGCAGGGACAAAGACTGTAGCAGAAATTGAAGAATCAGACATCCAGAGTCTACCCTCCTAGGATCCATCTCCTTACACAAAATCCAGACACAATTGCTGATGCTAAGAAGGTCTTAGACAGCCATTACTGACATGTATAACTGTCTTCTGAGAGGCTCTGCAGATGTGGATGTATATAGAGCAAAACAATGGACTGAGCATGTGAACCCCAATGGGAAAATTATGGCAAGGACTGCAGAACCTGAATGTGTTTGCAACCTCATAGGAACAACAATATCGATCAACCAGAATCACCAATTCTCCCTGGGACAAAACCATCAACCCAAGGGTACACAGTGGGTGTCTATGGCTTCAGTTGTATATGTATGAGAGGGTTGCCTTATCTGGTATCACTGGGAGGGTAGCCCCTTGGTCCTGTGGAGGCTCAATTGCCCAGGGTAGGGGAACTCTCACCTGCTGAGGCAGAATTAAGTGGACAGATGGTGGAGCATACTCATAAAGACAGGGAGGAAGGAGGAGGGAAAATGGGAAAGGGTTTAATATTTGAAATGTAAGTACAACAACAACAACAACAACAACAGACCCCTAACCATTAATAGCCTGAAAAATATGTCTCCACATGAAACCAGTCACCCTACCACATTAGGTTCTGATTTTTATAAGATATATAAAGCATAAAAAGGATCTTTTAATAGAAATCCATAAAATCTCAATGAGTTCAATGAATTTAATAACACAGTACAAGGCATGAAAATTGAAATGGAATCAACAAAGAACACCAAAATTGAATAAAACCTGGAAATGAATTATGTGGGACTCAGAAGCAAGATTCAATGGTAGAATAGCCGAGATAGAAAAGAAACTCAGAAGCATTCAAGGTATAGTAGAAGAAATAAATAACTTGCTCAAAACAGTTATATCTAAATATCTCCAGGAATAAAACATCTAGAAAATCTAGGATATCTTAGAAATACAAAGTAAAAAAAAAATTGGAGTAGGGGAAGGAGAAGAACAATAGATAAAAGGTATAGAAAATGAATTCAGCAAAATTATAGAAAAAAATTTCTAACATAAATGAAATACCTATCAGGATACTGTAATGGTCCCAAAAATTTGAAGTAAGATCCCAGACTCAGATTGCATGCAAAAACAAAGCTATTTTGCAGAAACAACTAGTATGCTAGTGTCATCATCATTTCAGAATGGCAACACAGACAAAGATATTTGAGCCCCATTTATAACAGAACTGCTTAATTGCTTCTGAGATAGACTTCAAATACTAGAGCATGTTCTAAGAGGTTGTAAAAACCTTTAACCAGACATTATAAAGAAGATATACACCACAGGTGGAAAGACAGGAGATAAAATATAGACTAAGTTTATCTGTATAAAACTTCAAAGAGAACTTAGTTATGATTCTTAACTTTCCATGAACCTATAACCTAGAAACAAATGATGAATATTTAGCCAGATAATCACTCCTAGTGGATATGCATGTAGACAGTTTCTAAGACTCATATTCAATTTATGGCCTTAATTTATGTGCAAACTCTTAGTGAACGTTTTACCATACCGTCTCACATTCTGAAAGTTGTACAAGTGATGAGAACTAAGGGCAGAGACAGGCTTCCCTCTGTTCTTCTTCCTGAGACTTAGAGGATCACAATTCCCTCCCTAGATAGAACAAACCACTTTAGAAATCTGTCTGAAAATTCCTCAGAAAATTTTACCCACTACCTGAGGACCCAGATATACCTCTCCTAGGCATATACCCAAAAGATGCTCCAACATAAAAAAAAGACACATGTTCCACTGTGTTCATAGCAGCCTTATTTATAATAGCCAGAAGTTGGAAAGAACCCAGATACCCTTCAACAGAGGAATGGATATAGGAAATGTAGTACATCTACACAATGGAGTACTCCTCAGCTATCAAAAACAATGGCTTCATGAAATTCATATTCAAATTGATTGAACTAGAATATATCATACTGTTGAGGTAATCCAATCACAGAAAAACACACATAGTATATGCACTCACTGATATGTAGATATTAAGCCAAAGCTCAAATTGCCCAAAATACAATCCACAGACCACATGAAACTTAAGAAGAAAAATGACCAAAATGTAGATGCTTCACTCCTTCTTAAAAGGGCGAACAAAAATATTCATAGGAGGTGATAAGGTGGCAAAGTTTGGAGCACAGACTGAAGGAACGGCCATTCATAGCTTGCCTCACACCTCTCTCTCTCTCTCTCTCTCTCTCTCTCTCTCTCTCTCTCTCTCATACACACACACACACACACACACACACACACACACACACACACACACATACAGTCACTAAAACTAGATAAGACTGATGAAGCTGAGAAGTGCATGCTGACAGGAACCATATATAGATGTCTCCTGAGAGACATAGCCAGAGCATGTCAAATACAGAGGCAAATGCTAGTAGCAAACCTTTGAACTGAGTTGAGACCCCCCATTGGATGAATTAGAAAAAGGATTGAAAGAGTTGAAGGGGCTTGCAACCTCATAAGAACAACAATGCCAACCAACCACAGCTTCCAGGGACTAAACCACTACCCAAAGACCATACATGGACTGACCCATGGCTCCAACTGCATGTGTAGGAGAGGATGGCCTTGCTGGGCACCAATGGAAGGAGAAGCCCTTAGTCCTGCCAAGGTTGGACCCCCAGTGTAGGAAAATGGCTGGGGTAGGGGGGTGATTGAGAGGGGAAGACCCTTATAGAAAGAAGAAGCTGTGGGTTTTGTGATAGGGGTCTAATGTCCAAGAAACTGGGAAATGGAATAACATATGAAATGTAAATTTAAAAAATCCAATAAAAAAGTCTCAGGTGACAGAAGATGCTGGTGAGGATGTGGAGAAAGAGCAATGCTCCTCCTCCATTTTTGTTGGAATTGCAAGCTGGTACAACCACTCTGAAAACCAATCTTGCAGTTCCTCAGAAAATTGGAAATAGTTCTACCTAATGACCCAGCAATTTCTCTCCTGGGCAAATAACCAAAAGATGCACCTACATATAACAAGGATACATGCTCCATTATGTTTATAACAATCTCATTTAAAAAGCCAGAAACTGGAAACAACCCAGATATCACTCAACAAAGGAATGGATACAGAAAACGTTTTAAATATACAAAATGGAGTATTACTCGTCTATTAAAAACAATGACTTCATGAATTTCTTAGACAAATTCATGGAACTAGAATATATCATCCTTAGGTAACCCAGTCACAAAAGAACAAACATGGTATATACTCACTGAATAAGTGGATATTAGACAAAAATATCAGAATACCCATGACACAACTCATAGACCATATGAAGCTCAAGAAGAAGGAAGACTAAAGTGCGGAAGCTTCAGTCATTTTTAAAAGGGGGTAATAATATACTCAGTAGAGGTAGTGGGTAGGAGGGACATGCGACTGAAGAAAGGAGGGAGAGGGGAAAAGGCAGGGAAAATTCAGGTATGGGAGGAGACTGGATAATATACAATAGTCAGAAAATTAAATAGAGGTATGTAGTAATGGGTGATGGGGGGCTTGGGGTAGTCACCTGAAAGTCCCTGATACCAGGAAAGCAAGAGGCTTCCAGGACCAAAAGGAGATGAGATTAGCTGAAATGTCCAACAGTGGAGGTAGAACTGGTAGGAACCATATGGAGAGTTTAGACCCAGCATGTGGTTAAGCGTTGGGACCACCCATTCATTTCCCAACTTTTTTTTTTTTTTGAGCTGGGGACCGAACCCAGGGCTTTGCGCTTCCTAGGTAAGCGCTCTACCACTGAGCTAAATCCCCAGCCCCGATTTCCCAACTTTTAACTCAGAATTTCTCCTACCTAAAAGTAATATGGGGACAAAGTGCAGAGCAGAATCTGAAGGAAAGCCCATCCAGAGGCTGCCCCACCTGGGCATATTCCCTTATACCGACACCGAACCCAGACACTATTGCTGATGCCAAGAAGTGCTTGCTGACAGGAGCATTATATAGTTATTTCCTGAGAGGCTCTGCCAAACCCTGACAAATATAAATGTGGATCATGCAGCCAACTGTTGGATTGAGCACTGGGACTGCAATGGAGGATATAGGGAAAAAACTGAAGGAGCTGAAGGGTTTTGCAACCCCATAGAATGAACAACAATATCAACCAACCAGAATCCCCAGAGCTCACAGGGACTAAGCCACCAATCAAAGAGTACACAGGTAGGGATGCATGGCTGCAGCTACATATGTAGCAGAGGATGGCCTTATCTGGCATCAGTGGGATGAGAGGCCCTTGGTTCTGTGAAGGCTTAATGCTCTAGTGTAAGGGATTGCCAGGGAGGTGACATATGAGTGGGTGGGTGGGTGTGTGAGCACTCTCATAGATACATGGGGAGGGTAGGGGGTTTGTAGAGGGGAAACTGGGAAAGGGAAAACATTTGAAATGTACATAAATAAAATATAAAAGAAAAAATATGGGGTACAGAATTAAATAGTATTCTCAACAATGGGATCTCTAATGCCCAATAAACACTAAAGAAATGTTCAGAGTCCTTAGTTATTAGTAATATCCAAATAAAAATGATTTTGAGATTCCATCTCACACCCATCAGAATGGCTGAGATCAAAAACTCGAGTGACAGAACATGCTGGCAGTTATATGGAGCAAGGGGAGCACACCTATATTGTTGGTGAGAATATGAGCTTGTATAACCATGGTTTCTCCTGATATTGGGAATTGTTCTACCCCAAGACCCAGCTATTTCCTAGACAGATATCCCAATGAAACCATGCCACAATGACACTTGTTCAACTATATTCATGGTAGCTTTATTCATAATAGATAGAAACTGTGAAAAACCCAGATAGATGCCCTTCAACCAAAGAATGTAGAAAGGAAATATTGTTCATTTAAAAAATCGAAAACTACTTGCCTATTAAAAACAAGAATATCATGAAATTTTGCAGGCAAATGGGTGGAACTAGAAAATAACATCCAAAGTGAGGAAATAAAGACACAAAGGACATACATGGTATATTCACTTTTCAATGGATTTTACCAATAAAGTATAGGATACCCATGCTACAATTCATAAGCCCAAAGAAACTAAGGGACAAGGAGGGTTCAAGGGAGGTTGCTTGAATCTCATTTAGAAGAGGAAATAAAATTGTCATTGGACATTGATGGATGGAGGAAACTGCATGTGAGAAAGAATAGGGAGGCAATGGGAGATCATATGTACAGAAAGCCAGGTATACAGGGCTAGGGAATAAATGATAAATGTCTGAAGGTGGAAGGAAGTGTTTAAGATGTGCCAAAATGAAACCAAGTTCCAGCATGCTTAGACCAGTTAATCTGCTTTTTTATTATCTTCTAGTTTAGTGCTTTTTATAGGAGTATTGAGTGTATGAATGAGTAATTTTCTCATTCTTGTGCTTTCTCTTACACTCTGACTTTCTGTTGGCGTCTCTTATCCAATTTCAATGTGGTAGTTTTTGTTCTTTTTTATTTTGTTATATTTTCTTTTATTTATTTTCTCCTTTTTCTCCTATCATACCTTAGAAGTTTGCTAAGGAAAAACAAAACAAAACAAAATAAAAAAGAATTGGAACCAGATTCCAGGGCACAGATTGTGTGGAATTTGGAGGAATAGAAGCAAAGGAAACCATAATCAGGATATTTTTATGCATAAAAACAATTTCTATCAAAGATAAAAAAGAAATTGATATTGCATTATCCTTGTCAAAGAACACAGTCAAATGAGATAAATAGAGTTTTCTGGTAAAGAAATGAACTGAAGAAAATATTTGACACTACCTCTTCTACACTGTAATGATATGATCATATCCTCAGAGGTAATCCTAGGTAAAATAGTCCACATATTCAGATACACTTGAGAAGTCTTATGCTTTTCTTCTACTTTTCTAACTGAAGCTTAGTATTTTCTGAAACCTCTAATTGTATTCTATCAGATGATATTAATTAGCACATTAATTTGAACCACATTTTAATATCTTTTGCATGACATAGTTATATTACAACACAATGATTTTCCTAGAGAGAAAATTTTAGTTCATAAACATTGACTAATAATTTTGAATTATAGTTAAAGTGATGCTTATCCTAAAACATTTATTTTTCTAATGGCTTAATATCTGTTTATCAGCAGTTCTTAGAATCAATTAAATACTGGCAAATATAGAGTTATAAAATGGGACTGTATTGCTAGAGCAGGGTATGATTTTCATACAGTGAAAGGATAAGTGATGTTAATTTAAATATACTATTTTTCATCACCAGAATTGCAAAAGAGATTCAATTAACACAAGAAATTCTATTTGAGTTTCAGTTAAAATGAACAACAAGCACTTACTATACTTAGAAGTGAAAAGACCTGAAAAGATAGTTCAGTGTCCTCAAACAAGTGAAATAATTGTTACAGTTATCAAAACTCCTTCAGGTACCATATTCCTATGTAGCCACAGGAATGAATAACAGACCCATAATCACTTCACTATAACCCCAATATTCTAGGAGAAAATGAATACAAATGGTTGTCTCCACATCTGTCTTAGGGAAGGAAAACTTAAAAATAAGCCAAACCTCCCTGTGAATTCTGTGCAGGACCAAACTGACTTGAGCAAACTACTGAAACCTAGCTCCATATATGCTTGTATAAAACAGCTGATTCAACTGGGTTTCTCAACAGGCACGTTCTTTAACAATTTTGTGCATAATTAACATTTGAGACAGTTGTATCTACTACTCAACATATGGGATTATCATGGCTTCCTTCTGACTGAGTCCATTTTAAATTTTACCATTAGAAATGAAGGGTTCTTGCAATTCTAGTATTAATACATTTGCTCAGGTGGAGATTTCACCCAATCATCTAATATGATAGTGAGTTTATTTGCAATTATGTTCTAGAATTAAAGACCCTAAAATGTTGTTATAAATTTACCTTCAAGGCTTACCTACAGTGTTCACATCACAGTGAAACACTATCCATGTTCTACATCTTTTCTGTACTAGTGCTGAAGAGCAAAAGTCAGTCTTCTTTTATAGAAGAAAGGAGGATGTTTTGCATCTCTGTTCTGTCTGTGGTGGTTAATACTCTTCTTTCCAGATATTTATTCTAATGTCTGGTCTTGTATTGGATACTTCATTTTTTTATAGCTATTTTAAGACTGAAGTTCCAAACTCCTCATTTCTATGATCAAATGGTGCCTTTTCTTTTCTTTATTTTTAAGTGTATTTATTTATTTATTTATTTATTTATTTATTTATTTATTTATTTATTTTTACACTCAGAGTTTTTTAATTGGATTTTTTTATTCAAATTTCAAATGTTTTCCCCTTTCCTGGTTTCCCATCCATAAACCCCTATCCCATCCCCTCTCCCTCTTATTCTATGAAGGTATTCTCCCCCAACCACCTACCCCTTCCAGCCTCCTTGCCCTGACATTCCTTTACATAGTGGGGTAGGAGACAGGGGAATCTAGTCTTTGCAGGACCTTGGGCTTCTCCTCCCATTTGTGCCTAACAAACCTATCTATCCTTGGCTGCATATGCAGCTGAAGCCATGGGTCTGTCCGTGCCTACCCTTTGAGTGGTTATTTAGTCCCGGGGAGCTCTGGTGGGTTGAAATTGTTGTACTTATGGGGATGTAAGTCCATTCAGCTGCTTCAAAACTTTCTGTAACTCCTCAGTTCAGTGATTGGCTGCTAGCATTTGTTTCTGTATTTGTAATGCTCTGGCAGAGCCTCTCAGGGAACAGCTATACGGGACTGTTTAGGTTTGTCTTATCCTGAGTTAACTTTGCTACCTAGTATCTGTCTAGAACATTATCCCTTTCCTCCAGATTTTCCAGTTTTGTTGAATATAGGCTTTTGTAGTAGGATCTGATAATTTTTTTTGAATTACCTTGGATTCTGTTATAATGTCTCCCTTTTCATTTTTGATTTTGTTAATTTGGATACTCTGTGCCTTCTGGTTAGTCTGTCTAAAGGTTTATCTATCATGTTGACTTTCTCAAAGAACCATCTCCTGGTTTTATTCTTTCTTTGGATAGTTCTTTTGTTAGTACTTGGTTGATTTTAGCCTTGAGTTTGATTATTTCCCGCTGTTTACTCCTCCTGGGTGTATTTGCTTCTTTTTGTTCTAGAGCTTTCAGATGAGTTGTCAAGCTGCTAATGTATCTCTTTCCTGTTTTTTGTTTGTTTGTTTGTTTGTTTTTTTTGGTTTTTCTTTTTGGTTTTTTGTTTTTGTTTTGTTTTTGGAGGCATTCAGAGCTATGAGTTTTCCTCTTAACACTGTTTTCATTGTGTCCCATAAGTTTGGGTATGCCTTGCCGTTTCATTAAATTCAAAACATCTTTAATTTCTTTATTTCTTCCTTGATCAAGTTATCATTAAGTAGAGTGTTGTTTTACTTGTATGTGTATGTGGGCTTTCTGTTGTATGTATTGTTATTGAAGAGCAGCCTTAATCTGTGGTGATCTGACAGGATGTGTGGGATTATTTCAGTCTTTTTATATAATTTGAGGTCTGTTTTATGACTGATTGTATGGTCAATTTTGGAGAAGATACCATGAGGTGCTGAGAAGGAACATTCTTTTGTTTTAGTATGAAATGTTCTAAAGATATCTGTTAAATCCATTTGGTTCATAACTTCTGTTATTTTCTGTATGTCTCTGTATAATTTCTTTTTCCATGATCTGTGCATTGATGAGAGTGGGATGTAGAAGTCTCCTACTATTATTGCATGAGTTTCAATTTGTGACTTGAGCTTTAGTAAGGTTTCTTTTACAAATGTAGATGTCCTTGCATTTGGATCATAGGTATTTAGGATTGAGGGTTCATCTTGGTGAATTTTTCCTTTGATGAATATGAAGTGTCCTTCTTTATCTTTTTTTGATAACATTTGGTTGAAAGTTTGATTTTATTTGGTATTAGAATTGCTACTCCAGCTTGTTTCTTGGGACCATTTGCTTTGGAAATTGTTTTCCAGTCTTTTATTCTATGGTGATGTCTGTCTTTGTCTCTGAGGTATGGTTCCTGTATGCAACAAAATGTTGGGTCCTCTTTACATATGCAGTCTGTTTGTCTTTGTCTTTCTACTGAGGAATTGAGTCCATGGATGTTAAGGACTATCAAGGAAGAGTGATTGCTGCTTCCTGTTATTTTTGTTGTTAGAGGTGAAATTCTGTTTATGGTTCTATTCTTTTGAGTTTGTTTTTCAAGATTACTTTCTTGCTTTTTCTAGGGTAGAGTTTCCCTCATTGTGTTGAAGTTTTCCATCTATTATCCTTTGTCGAGCTGGATTTGTGGAAAGATATTGTGTAAATTTGGTTATGCCATGAATCTTGGTTTCACTTTCTAAGTTATTTGAGAGTTTTGCTGGACATACTAGCCTGGACTGGCATTTGTGTTCTCTTAGGGTCTGTATGACATCTGCACAAGATGTGGATTTTATAGTCTCTGGTGAGAAGTCTGGTGTAATTCTTATAGGTTTGCCTTTATTTGTTGCTTGACCTATTTCCATTACTGCTTTTAATATTCTTTCTTTGTTTTGTGCATTTAGTGTTTTGACTATTAGGTGGCAAGAGAAACTTCTTTTCTGGTCCAATTTATTTGGAGTCCTGTAGGCTTCTGGCATGTTTATGGGCATCCCTTTCTTTAGGTTAGGAAAGTTTCCTTCTATAATTTTGTTGAAGATATTAATGACCCTTTAAGTTGGAAATTTTCACTCTCTTCTATTATTCTTAGATTCGAGCTTTTCAATGTATTCTTGATTTTCTTGATGTTTTGGTTTAGGAGCTTTTTGTGTTTTACATTTTCTTTGATGGTTGTGTCAATATTTTCTATGGTATCTTCTATCCCTGAGATTCTTCTATCTCATGTATTCTGTTGGTGATTCTTGCATCTATGACTCCTGATCCCTTTCCTAGATTTTCTATCTTCAGGGTTTTCACCCTTTGTAATTTCTTTACTATTTCTATTTCCATTTTTAAATCCTGGATGGTTTTGTTCAATTCCTTTACCTGTTTGGTTGTGTCCCTGTAATTCTTTAAGGTATTTTTGTGTTTCTTCTTTAAGGACCACTACTTGTTTACCTGTGTGGTCCTGTATTTCTTTAAGGGAATTATTTATGTCATTCTTAAAGTCCTCTATCATCATTATGCAATGTGATTTTAAATCCAAATCTTGGTTTTCTGGTGTGTTGGGATATCTCGTATTTGCTTTCTTGGGAGAACTAGGCTCTGATGTTGACATGTAGTACTGGTTTCTGTTGCTTAGGTTCCTTTGCTTGCCTCTCACCGTGTGGTTGTCTTTGGTGTTAGCTGGTCTTGCTGTCTCTGACAGTGACTTGACCCTCTTGTAAGCCTGTGTGTCAGCACTCCTGTAGACCTGTTTTCTCCTAGCAGGACCTGGGGTCAGATAGCTGTGAGACCTTTCCAGCTCTGCGTGCAGACAGAAACCTGGCAGTTCCCGCAAAGCAGAAGTGGTGGTCCTACCTCTGCTCTCATGTGTATGAGCACTCCTGACATCTGGTTTCTGCTCTGGGTGCAAGCAGACAATGGATGAGCACTCTCCCTGACTGCCCCTAGATTCCTGTGTTAGAGGGATCTAGACAGTTCCTCTTGGGCCAGGTATGTGAGCAGAAGTGGTTGTCTCCTCTGAGCTCTCAGTATTGTCTGCACTTCTGAGAGTCCAGTTCTCTCCCCCATGGGATTTGTGCACAGAGAGCTGTGGGCAGTGTCAGCTCCAGGAGCAGGCAGAAACCAGAAAACTGCATCCAGATTTTATTCCCCTCCAAGTTAATTCCCCAGTAGTTCCACATCCCACCCACAGACCCTGTCTTCATTAGGATGTTCCAGGCCCTCCCATCCCACCAGACCTTTAAACTTCCTGAGGCCTCCAGTCTCTTGAAGGTTAGGTGCATCTTCTTTGACTGAACACAGACTAAGGAGTTCCCTGCTGTATATGTGTTGGAAGCTTCATAACAGCTGGTGTATGCTGTCTAGTTGGTGAATCAGTGTCTGAGAGATCTCAGTGGTCCAGGCTAATTGAGACTGCTGATCCTCCTATATGGTTGCGCTCCTCCTCAGTTTCCTCCTGCATTTCCATAATTCAACCAGAGGGGTCAGCAGTTTCTACTCATTGGTTGAGTGCACACATCTGTAGTTGACTCTTCCAGGTGCTTGGGTCTTTTATAGGGCAGTCATGATAGATCTCTTTTTCTGAACACCCCATAGACTCAGTAATGGTGTCAGGTCTTGGGGCTTCCCCTTTAGCTAGAATCCACTTTGGACCTGACACTGAACCTTCTTTTCCTCAGGCTCTTCTCCATTTTCATCCCTACAATTCTTTCAGACAGAAAGAATTATGAGTCAGAGCTTTGCCTGTGGGATAGCAACCCCATCCCTTACTTCATGCCCTGTCTTTCTGCTGGAGGTGTATTCAGTAAATTCCCTCTCTTGACTGTTGGGATTTTCATCTAGGGTCCCCCACTTTGAGTCATGAGAATCTCTCACTTTCCAGGTCTCTAGTACATTCTACAGGGTCCTCCCAACCTCCTTCCTCCTGAGTCCACCTGTTTCCATTCTTTCTGCTGGCCCTCAGGGCTTCAGTTCTTTCCCCCCACCCAACACCAGATCATGTTTCCCTCTCCTCCCACTCCATCCCATATACCTCCCTTTTCCCTCCCTCCTCCCTTGTGGTTGCTTTCTTCTCCCTCCCAAGTGTGACTGCATCCTCACTTGGACCCTTCAGCTTTGAATATTGCCTTTTTCATTGCAATCTCTCACATACTCAGCTTTCTCTGTGCATTGCAGAACTGCATTATGAAGCACAAGTCAAAAGTGAATAAGGATGTCATTTACTATGCTACCATTTTGATTCCTGCTAGGTAATGTTTTGGGTATAAGTGAGAGAGAAACCCATGTCCTGGAGTTAAGATCACAGATGAAATAAAAATGTATGCTTATATACATTTAATGAATACTGAGAAAATAATACATTTTGGAAAAAGTTACAAGAAACAAAGTTTTCTCTGTAGAACATGAAATTCAAGAAAATATTAGACGATAGTTTTGTGTAGCATTCTAGGGAAAAGTTTAAGGGAAGTATATGGATTTGACTAAAATGTATATTTTATCCTGATATATGTGGTTAATTACATGCTTCCAATAGAACATGCACAAGATTAATGAGCCATATAAAATCTTTTAAGTTAAAAATAAATGTAAAATGTGGGTAAAGAACTTTATACAAATTTAACCATGACCTCTCCTTCACTTGCTCCTCATTATCTTCTTCCCTCTTTCTCTTTGTTTCTCTTCTCCACATAAAATTCTTTTATAAAGAATTTTACTTTTAGCATTGAAATAAATTATTTACTGATCTTATTATACTTACCAGTTTCAACTTATCACCATAATGTTTATTATTAGCTTAAAATCTTATAATAGAAACATTAAAGCTTTTCATTATTAAAATTTCTTTATTTTCTGAACATACTATATATGCTTAAGCTGTTATTTCTGTAGCTGCGTCTGATACACAAAGATGATTAAAAAGTTAGAGATATTTTATTTCTTAAAGAATTGCATATATTCATATTTTGATCATGCACATACTTATCCTTAACACCCACACATATACATTCCATACCCAACCAGCTCTGGGTATTTATTTTTTTAAATGACATGCAGTCGTTAGTTTTATTTTTATGTTTACTCTGTGGCCATCCACTGGTGTGCTTCAGTTACTAGGACCACACTCTTAAAATAATAGGGAGGTAACTAATCTTAATTCAGTTTGATATGCCATATTTTGTTCATATGCCTAGGAAGGCTGCCCTTTCTGAAGGAAAATGGAGTAGAAGTGGATAGGGAGGGAATAGGTGGTGGTGGGGGGAGAAACTATGGTTTCTATATGGTATAACATAGGAGAGAATAAACTAATACTAATATCCATTCCCTGAATATACAAAAAAATCTATCTTTTTTGTGGAAAATAGCTCTTGATCTAGGCCGAGAAAATGTGACCAGCACACTGCTCTGTGGTAGAACTTCATCTAGCTTGAACTTGTACAGATTTTGTGCATGTGACTACATTCTTTTTTCCTGAGGTCATCAACTACTTATGTCCCTTACTATATTCTCCTGCACTGATCTCAGAGACTAGAAAGAAAGATACAGATTTCTCAATATTTTACTAATGTATTTGCTTATCATTTAGACAATCATTTATAATGTTATTTTCTTCTGAGATTTTTGGAGTTAGAGTGATCATGAGTTCTTCTTGGTGCCAGTAGCTGCTCAGGAATATGGTACCTAAGTGAGAGATCCAATATATATGCTTAGTACTTCACAGCATCCAATTCTGCACACTTTAACCAAGTCTGGATTTCTGGGTTAATATTACCTATGGCAAAAGAAACTACTCTGAGGAGATTTGAGAAATTCAGTAAGTAGTAGATTGTTTTCTAGAACATCTGAACTACAGAGAGCTACAGATGCTGACAGTGTTAATTGTGCCAAATTAAGGGTATCATTTTGTGGAGCATTTTTTTGGTACAATGGGAATTTGGTTCATTAACCCAATAGCATATGTGTTACTGTTTCATTGCTGTGTATGTTGTAAAATGCTGTATATTATTGTATTTGAAATTCCTCTTGGTTGTTAAAGATCGATAGTTACATTTCTCCTCCGCGCTTAGCATTTTCCAGAAGAATGAAGGCTTCATTCAGTAGATGAAGTAGAGATGAAGATTCCAGATTGATATCATCTAGAATTCTTCATACTTTGTTACTCAAATATGTCATGTCTTCAGTAAAATCATCCAGTTTTAAAGGTAATCAATAGCAATGGTAGAAACCTACAATGTTTTAAGGTCTGTGGAATTTTGTCCAGCACCTCCAAAGAAAGTAACCAACTATCCACTTGGGCCTTTTCATTTGTGTGCTTTGTTGTTCAAAAAGGACATCATTTCCCATTTATAGAGCAACCACATAGAAACTGTTTTATATAAGGATATGGTGTGTATATTTTTGGGAGATTTTGAAGTAGTAGTTTTACTATGACATTTCAGAATTAATACATTATTAATTCTCCCTTCCTACATTCCCCCTTCTGGCCTGCCCTCCCATTCCCAAGCAAATCCAAGCATATATTTTGCTCTTTATTTTCCATTACCACTTTTTCTACCATTTTATCACTGTCTTCTTTCTTTTCTCCTTGAAAAGATACTCTACATAACCAAGTACTTATTTGCTGACCTCTGTAAATACTCCAAATAAATTCCAAATTTCTAATGACTCAATCCTAATATCAACAAAAGAGAAAATGAATGTGATGCTGGTCTTTTGGAGTCTGAATTAGTTCACTCAGAATGTTTTTCTTTTGCTCCATCCATTTTTATAAGCTTAATATGTTATGGTATAGATATAACGTTTTATTATCTGTTCATTTGTTGATAACATCTAGGCTATTTCTATTTTTTCTATTTTCTGAATATTGTTAATGTAATCAAGTTTTTGTGTGTGTGTGACATATCTAATCCTGGCTTCTTGAGAAAACTACTCTGATATCTTAGTGGTTGTACCAGTTTGTATGCCATGGGAGTAAACAGGTGCTACTCTTTCCACAAATGTATGCCAGCAACTGTAGGCATTTGTTTTCAGTGTCATGACCATTCTCCCTTGAAGAAGACAAAGTCTCAAAATAGTTATAATTTATATTTCCCTGATGTTTAAGAATATCGAAGGTTTGAAATACATTTTTCCCAGCCATTGTCTTTTATTTTTATAGAATTCTCTGTTTGGTTCTAAGCACCATTTTTAATTGGATGTGTTCTTGGCGTGTATATTTTTCACTCCTTTATATATTGTAAATCATTAAGCTCTGTTCACGTTTTCAGCTAGTGCAGTTTTAATTTTCTTTACCCTGTTGCAGGCTACCTCTTTACTTGAATAATGTATTCCTTTGTTGTACAGAATGTTTTTTAGTTTTATGTAGTTTAATTCATCAATTATTGTCCTTAATACATACACTATTGTACTGTTCAGAAAGCCCTTACCTGTACTTGTAAGTTTACACACATTATCTATTTTGCCCTTATCAGGTTCAGTATATCTGATTTGCTAACGTCCTTGATAATATGTAATTCGTTTTTTTCAGGGTAAGGGATATAAAGCTAGTTTCATTCTTCCATACATAGCTAGGCAATTTGACCTGCATCATTTGTTCAAAAAACTAGCATTTAGGTAAGTAAAGGTAATCAGAAGTCGCTGCAATCATTGCCTCTCTTTTCTTTCAATCAGCATAATTCACACACACATTTAATGACTGCCATATGTACGACACAATAAAAAAGATTGATAAAAATAAAAATAGAGAAAAATTTTTATATCTCATAACAGAAAATAATATTAAACTATTTTGTCTAATATTTGCTTTTAAATTAGCTAGTTGCGATTGGCCTTTGATGTGTTTTGATCACTGTCTTAACAGTTTTTCCAGTTTAACATATGAATACTCATTTTTTTCTCATTATACTTCAAACTAAACAGCTCAAATAAAGATTTGAAACAACTCTCTAGAAACCCTAGTGAATCTAAAATTCCTTGATTTTATGGGCTTACCTGATTTACTTAATCTCAGAACACTGTTACAATGAACATGAATGTTATCATTGAGAATTGTCCCAAATGGCTTTAATGCTATACACCATTTTATCACTGATAAATGCATAAAAATCTTTTGTGTTAACCAGGTTAGAAGTTGCCTAGAGGATAGAAAATAACAAATATTACTCATTTGAACATTACCAAATATCATGTCAAGTGCATTAAATATAAACTTAAAGTTCCTGAATTATTAAATTTCCAGAACTCGTTAAATGGTTAAATTGACCAGTGTTCTTTGGGGAAAAAATGTTTTGTCAATGCCATTTCGGCTTTGATCACACCAAACCGTCTAGCTATTGACATTATTTTGTAGTCTTTTGTCTGGTTTTGATCTTTCTATCATATGTGAACAGATTAGAGGGAACTCAGATAACAGTCCATTTAGTTTTATGTGGAGATGTAGACAAATCTTGGCAATATTGTTATCTTTAAAAAAAATGTTTCCACCTTTGATTGGATTTAATCCATCACAAAAACCATACGCACCACTGTTATAAATTTTGGATGCAGATACCTAACAGAAGGCTAACTGAGATTATGAAGAGACAACTGTTTGGCTCATTATAAAGTCAGATGTGTTCTTTGGCATTTGAGTGGACAGCAGAGACTTTGACATTCACACATGGCTCATTAGGAATGAATTTGAGTTTGGCCTTTTGCTGCACTTAAAACAAAACATCTATATAGAGAAATAGCTCTTTGAAAATGCCGATACAATCTCTTAAACACAGATAGCAGTAATTTAAAAAGAAGGTGTCACACCCCTAGGCATTTGCCATTAGAAACATATTGCATGTCTTAAAATTGTGAGAAAACACTTAAAGAGCTCTTATTCCCTTCCTTTTATGCTATTTGTTCCTAGCAACAGACATATGCTCCAGTACCATTCCTCCAGTGTCATGTTCCAACACTGTCAGTCATGTAATACCGTCATGGAGTCTAGTTCAGAGTGCACATGGTAGTTAGTGGTCTAGTCAAGTACATTTGATTTTATAACTCAACTGATTCAGTTCTTAAGAGAGTGAAATATAGAGCATAAAGCATGGTTCTACCTTGGATTACAAACCAAATTATTCTTCTATGCTAAGGCAATTTGGTAATGTATATTAAGAGTAGTGTGCACCCATTTTAGTATATACTTCTTTAACTTACATCCTTGATTATATTTGTACTTTTCTCCTTAGCATGCATCATTTGTATTCTAATGATTTCCATTTCTGTGATAAAATAAAAATATCTCATTCTAACGACAATTAAGTAGCATTTTATTAAATTGCAAACAAAAGTGTGTTGCAATCAATTTTGTTGCTGTGGGATTTAAAAAGTGTAAATGTAATGGTGTTTTATAATGTGTATACATCTAAATTATATTTGAGAATAGACAATGGCAGAGACCAGTAAGGCCCACGATGAATATACTGAAAGCAAGATGTATGACAAGAGTAAAAATAGGGTCAGACAGGAAAAGTGGAAGTTACTAGGGGTTTGACTGGTTTACTCTGTCGTATTATTTCTATAATCACTTACATAAAAAAGAACTTAAAATTCCAAAAGATGATTAAGAATTAAAATAACGCATCATGAACTGTGTCAGTCTATAGACCACAAAGCAGGGTTATAAGAAAATAGGAGCAGAACATTTGACATTAAAGGTGCAATTAAGGGCTTCTACCTTTCATTATATTCAATACATTTTGCAGTACTCTCATATGCAGACATCAATAAACTACCCAGAAGCAGTGTCCACCAAACGTGGCCTCAAGTGCAAAGGGAGTTAGCACAACCTAATGGTATGAATGGTGTGACTCTTTGCGTTGAACCCACTACATTGAGTGTTACAATAGCATTCGAGGACTTGAGATGGAGAATGAAATAGAAGAACACTTGCATGGACTCAGAAAATTTTTAAGTGGAAGGAGACCAAGCTGTGGTTGAAGGTGAGTCCAGATTTTAAAAAAGTAAGAAGTATATGGATGCAGGATGGTTTAGTAGCGATCAATCTGACTCACTGATCAAAAAGCAATAAGACTAAAATATTATATATCACTTCAACTGGGAGAAATACATCTGTTAAGCTAGTCTGCTATGATGAAGTTTCAAACTTTTTAAACTTTGAGTTGAGTTTGTAGGGCCCAATCAATATTCAAGGAAAAGCATGTCTACACAATATTTCATGGGCAACATGTCACACTGAAGGCCCTAGCAAGACACACAAAACTGGTTCACCTGGTTCTAAACTTTACTTTCAAATTGGAATGATTTTGAGACATGCAGAACTGTTTCATAGGGTGTTAAATTTTCAACACATCAATTACAGGAAACTACAAAGAATGTATAAAACAGAGTAATAGACAACATGTATCCTACGAAATTTTTTTCTGAGATGGAATCGACATTTATAACTAACTCCTATTATGGTTTATCACTTGTAGCTCTCTAACAAGATAAATGACATCCTGTAAATGACAGATGAAAATGTACAATATACCAGGATATTACTAAAAGGCAGACTTGCGTTTTTCTGAATGGCATTCTTATGAGAATGATTCTGTTCTCTACTGCTTCTTTTTAACTGACTTTATGATTCTTAACATATGTTTTAATGACTAATGGAATCTTCAGAATTTTGATTTTTATGAAAGCTTTCAAACAAAAATAATATGTGGGATTAAGACTGAGTGAAAGGTATTGTACACATTACCATTAGTTCAAGAGAAGGAGAAGAAAGAGATGGAAAGGAGAAGACCACCAAAAGTCTGAAAATAGGTTTTATACCTGTACCAGTCTACTGTATACTTATAAACTGTTATAGATATGTGTAAAAGTATTTATATTATAAAATACACTCTTGTATTTTGTGGTAGTTATTCATTAAGTTTTCAGGATAAAAGCAAAAATACAATATATAATGTCTAATCTCTAATAGTTCTAACATTTATAAAAGCACAGATTTAATGAAATATGTTTAAAAATTACATTCCTGTCAAATGGAATGGATAACTGTATTTACTTGAAAAGTCTAGGTGATTATAAGGTTCTTCAGTACACACACACACACACACACACATACACACAGTAAGCAAGAGACAGAAAGACAGAGACAGAGACAGACAGAGAAAAGACGGAGAGATGGATGCATCCAATTATTAAAATAATAATTAAAATATTTTATACAAATAACACACGTGTGATGATTTAAAATCAGGTTTTTCTTGTTCTTAAAAATTCATGCTTTCATAACATAGCTCGCAACTTCACTTGTCTAGATCCTTGTCTCCAGGGTTTATGTGCTTTCAAAACACCTCTATTCAGTAATCTCATTCCCACATTCTACTTGATCCTCTACAACCCTCAAACACTCTAGACATAACTGGAAAAAATCCTGCATAACTTGTGTTCCCAAAGGTAAAGATGAAATAAAAAAGCAGTATTTTCAAATAATGAGCAACCCCTAAGAGTTTATAGCTCCTAAACCTTCTGTCTGTGAGTATTTTTTCTGCTCTCAGTCCTATCCATCAATGTTCCATTAAGTAAGATAAAGAAAAAACAGAATGTTAGTTGACAATACTTTCTTAAAAGCTATGTCATATGCACAAAATTTTCCCAAATGAGAGGGTTGGGTTGATGCTTAGCACAGAGAATATAATTTGATTTTAAACTCCATAGCCCAATTTCACCTAGAATAGTTTTTTAATTCTTTATAGGTTTAGTTGAGAAGGAACACTGGAGATTTCACACTTGCATTTCTATTTCCACATGCATTTGCCACATGTACTTATTTTTTTAAAGTGCTTCTGATCCTTCATCTTTTATTTCTGGAAAATATTTAGTGTCATTTCTCCCACAAGGGACTCTTTAAAGGAATTTGGTTACCGGAGAAAGTTTAGTACTGGCCTAAGGATGTTGTGAAGAAAAAGAGTCCCTGATCCAACAACAGGAAAGGTCTCTCTGGGATAGTACTGAATTGCATTTGTCTGGAATGGAACCTGACAATTTTTATTCACAACGAAGAAGCTTACTCCTCCTCCTGGGATCATCATCCATTCATTTACCTCCAGTAAGGCTACGGTAATGCCACCTATGTTTATTCTCATACTGAGAATTAAAGTCATTTCTCATGAAATCCCTTAATAGATATCTCTACAACTCATTATTTTTTTTATTGTAAATAAGATGCTAGGCAGTCATAAAACATGAAAAAAACCTATAAAATGCTTCTGTTTAATCTCAGGGTGGTACTTGTATGTTAAACCATGTCTTTCAGAAAATGTTTCTTACATTAAGTAGATATGGCTTAAAACTATTTTATTTAATAATTGTACTTTCATGAGTATGTAAAATAAATGGAAAAGAATAAATTAAATCGGTTTTAGGCATTAAAATATTCTTCCAAAAATTAAAATATACCTCCCAGAGGAGTATAAAGACAATAAAACTGTAAAATAAGTTATCATTTTAGTGAGGAATGAAACCTAGTATTTAGCACTACATCTTAAAACTCTAAGTAAAAAATAAGTTCACCAATTGTGAAATTATATATTTTTAGTGCCCTCCCCCAAGATACATATACTAACAACAGGGTATATGTACTGCGTAGAAAACTTCAGAGTTGTTAGGGGAATCTAATAGACTTTCAAAACAATAGAAACTGTTACTTTTGGCCTCCTTACTGTCCATACCTTGAAGACATAAAACTGTGTTGCTGAACTCAAAACAAATTTTGGGGAAAAACTTGAAAGAATTAAACTAGAACTGAATTGGAAGAATCCTCTCTAGGGACTAGTTCTCATAACATGTATCCAAAGGTGTTATGCGAACGGCCAAGGGAGAAGTGATCAACGTTCTTACACACCTGCAAAACCTATGAACAAAACAGTGATTATCCCTAAATGTTATCCCAAATGGTGCAATAGGGACACCTTTATCTTGGGAATAACGAAAAGCTGCTTAATGAACTTAAGGCGGGCTGATTGGGAGGGTATTCATACAGCAAACCTAGCCTACTAACTGTGTCTGAGGAAGGCATAAACTCTGGAGGAGAACGCACAGATTTCCATTTTTCTAAACCAACTTAATTATATTCTATATACTTATTTTATATATAAAGGTAGATGTTGTACTTGCCTTCCCTCAAAGAAACATCATTTTTAACAGATAAAAAATATTTCATTGATCTACAACTTATCCAGATGCAGAGCATATGTGCCTTTGATTTGAAGAGACTGTAGATGTGACTACAATACCTGTGGCTCGAGGAATAAACAGATCTGGGGAGAGAGGTTTCAGGAACCATAAAACAGATTGGCTACTGCTATATAGAGTTACAGACATGACAGGGAAGCTGCATCCAGTGAATAACAAAATGTTTCCTTAAATAGAGTGTACAATGATATACCAGTTGACATGGGAACAAAGCTGGGGGTAGTCTCACAAGGTCCTATCCATAGATAAAGAGATACAACCAGTGGCCAGTGAGGGAGGGAGCATCAGGCAATCCAACTAATCCATGTGTAACAATAAAAAATGAAAGAGGCCAGGATTTTGAAAGGGAGTTTGAGAACATGGCGAAAGTTAAAGGGAGGAATGATAGTAAATAAAGTACTCATATGTGAAATTATCAAAAAGATAAAACACAAAATAATTTATATTTTATCATTTGAATATCAATACAAATGTGGATAAGTTAAATCATTTTTATTTAGTCTTGTTGGTTTTAATGAGCTAAAAATGAACTCTTGAGACAGCAAGCTTATATCCTTTGATGGAATTTGTTAGAAGTTGTAGAGGACATGTGGTTTTGAAATAAATGAGTAAAGAATTGCTATGTACCATAGGCAAAGATCATAAAACCAATTGCTATGTTTTTTGCTCTTTCCTTTTTTGTAAGTTCACCAAAAGTGGGTATTGATCTTTGAAACACCTTACTGACAAAACAGAAAGTCAGTCTGGGTTCCCAAGTATTTAGGTAAAGAAGGCCTACTTCTCTTCAATGGACACATAGAGTTTTGGAAAGCTATGATCAAAGACCTGCAGCCTTGGCCACATGGTGTTCCTCCAAATGTAAGAGACTTATATTAGAGCAAATTGTGAATTGATGAACATCATGTGATTCTTGCCTTTAACTGTTAACTTGAATAGAATCACCTCAGAAGCAGGAGCCCATGGAATAGCTATGGAGTAGTATGCTAGTTAGATTTAGCTGACAGCCTAACACAATCTAGGATCAACTCACAACATAGTATAATAAGGTATTAACTAGACTAGCCTGTTTAAGCAAGTCTGTCATGACCATTGATTGAACTGTGAAGACCCAACCTGTCTCAGTCATTATTTCATGGGGTGGCCTCTGAACTATGTAAAGGAGAGCTATCTGGTAGAAAGCTAGAAAGATCCCTGCATTTATTCTATTTTTGTTCTTGACTGCAGATAGGATACTTGGTTTACTACCATGATTTCTCTGTCATAATTAAAGTTCACCTGCAATTGTAAGCCAAGTAAACTCATTCCTAAGTTCTTAGTGATGGTATCTGTAACAGTCACATAAATGAAACTACAAGACAGAGATCATCTGATTATGTCAATAGTTAAAGAAAGCACACTTTAATCATTGAAGTTCTGTTCCCTTGGTACAGTATACTGAAATGTAGAAAACACAGACACAAACTGAACAGTGGAATTCATAAATTTGTCTTTCTGTCTACAGACTTTGGATATAACTAGCAGCTTCAAGATCCAGCTAATATGAATTTTGCAATAGAATGGACGACTGTACCTTGAAATATAAACTAACTACCTCTTTTACCCTGTTGTCATGTTATTTTTTATCACATCAGTCTTAGCACACTAAGACAATAGAACTCTAAGTGATAAACAAGTGTGAATCTGTTTAACATATCCTAGAAAGGTTTCTTTCCTTTAAAAAGCCACTTTACTATTTTAAGGAATACGTAGTACTTTGCCCAACTTTAATTTGCTCTTTTCTCATTGATACAATATCTTCTTTCAGCATATTGCTTATTTGAAAAATTTTACAAAAATATTTTACACATGATTTTATCTTCTGTTCTAATTTATATTTTAACAGTAAGATAGTCATTTCAGCCTTTTATTGTGGGAAAATGGAAGATTCCCGCCATCTCCAAGTGCTTTATGTGTTTATCTTTCATTTTGGCTTTAATATAAATAAGAACTTATCTGGAGGAAAATGACCCTATTTATGATTATTTCCCCTAAGATACATGAGATATTTATTTATAATAGGTTAATACTGTGGTATAGAGATGAAACTACATTTCTTCTTAGTTTAAATATTGTCCTTGCTGAAATATTCACAGGAAACTTTTTTCTCTATTGATAGAGAAGAAAATACTCTGAAACAGATTGTATTTATTCAATCATTAAATAAATATTCAAAAATGTTGAAGAGATAAAGCTAACACTGCTTTCAAACAAGGAGAGCATTTGTTCTGGAGTCTGTTTCTGTATAATAATCATGTCACTTTTATAGTGTTTAGTGATGCTCAGGCATGACAATTCTGGACATGCTACAGACAGTTGCCTTTATTTGTTATTGCTTTGCTTGCCTTATATCTGTTTATCTCCTCAGTTTCATCTGTTGCAAATGAGACAGTTTCAATATGCAACTTTTTTTCCTTAACTCAGTTTCCAGTTGTTTGCATTTTAATATTTACTGCTCTAATTCAGTTCACTTTTATAATTTAAATGTTGGTTCTCTTTCTCTGGAAGTAAAACTTATTTATTACTGTGCATTTTATTTTACTTTTGGCTTTCTAAATATTATTTGCTTCTTTTATCTTATTTTATGAGCTAGCATAGACTTTATATAGGATTATTTAAAACCATAGCTCATTAATTTGTGAGTTGCCCATCTTTGATACGATAACAATTTCTTCCTTATTAATCTGTCCATTTCTAGATTTTGTGATGTGTTTTCCTTATTATAATAAACCACAGAATTGGCAAAGTCTAGGAGTAGTTATTTCCCTAAAGTTGTTTTCTAAGGAAATTGTAGGCAAAATTTAAGGTAATCGGAGGAAATGTATTTATGTACCTAACATTGTGAAAGAAATCTCTTTCTCTCTCTATATATCTATATCTATATCTATATCTATATCTATATCTATATCTATATCTGTATCTGTATCTGTATCTGTATCTGTATCTGTATCTGTATCTGTATCTGTATCTGTATATGTATATATGTATGTATGTGTATATATATGTATATATATATTACTTTAGATAAGATATAACTAAAGACAATATTGAAAATATAGGCCTTGCTTATTTTCTGCTGCAAAATTTACATATGTAAAATATGTTACATGCTGTATGTAATAGAATAGAGAACTTGAAAGAATAAGGGGAGCAAATGACCTTGTCTTCTAATTCAGAATTAAAACAGAAAAGAAAACTAGCCAGTTGTGTTATTCCACTCAGTAACCCTAGCACCCAGGAGGCTGAGTCAGGAAGCTTGAAAATTCTAGACTTTTCTGGCAATCCATTGTATTCCAGGACAGAGTGACTATATAGTGAGCTCCTGTCTTGTATCCCAAACCCAAAGCAGACCCCAATCACTGATGATAGAGAAATATGTCTGCTCAAGATTCCATTTTCATACCTACAGGATAAAGAGTGGACCTATATGTACAGGACAGAAATGTTTAGAATTATTAGTTTCAAGACCTCATGAGATGAGTTAGGACAAGTAAAGTATTTGATTGGTTTTAATGCCAACCAGCCACAGATTAGAATCTTTTACGGGGTTGGGGATTTAGCTCAGTGGTAGAGCGCTTGCCTAGGAAGCGCAAGGCCCTGGGTTCGGTCCCCAGCTCCGGAAAAAAAAAAAGATAGAATCTTTTATGTGTGGAGACTCAAGTAAGGAATTTTCCTGATTGTCCAAATTGTAGAATGACAACCCACCCAAAAAGTTGGTGGCATATATCAACAGCACTAGATTTATTAAACATAGCATAGCAAAAGGAAAATCATTCTACTTTTGCTTATTGGAACTTCTGCCTTAGTCTGGGCTTGATTTACCTGTTGCTGCTGGTGATTCCTTTGCTCATGTAATAACCAGTGCTTTGAGGTTTCAATTGTGAGCTAAGAACAGTATTGCTTTGAAAGCCTTCAAGTTTTAAACACTAGATCATGGATACTAAGTTACATAGCCTCTCCAGTGTAAGCTAAAAACTCTGCTACTATTCTGACTGCTCAATCATAAGCTTCAAGAATCAAGTAACTGCCAAGTTAAGCTGCTCTAATGAAGTTATTTTAATACATATATTGAATATATAATTTTGGAAATATCTAGTAGAATGTATAATTATTATTTTATTCTATTCTATACAAAATACTACACACATGCAGAAAGAGAGAGAGAGAAAGAGAGAGAGAGAGAGAGAGAGAGAAGAGAAATTTAAAGTCTCTGTTCTCCTAAAGAATCTTGACCGATATATACAAGCCCTTAGTTTGCAATAAGAAAATAATACCCGAGAAAAACAGGTGGAGTGATGTTATAAATAGATAAAAATCTTGGAGTATTCCAAATAAGTACTAGCTGGTGATATGATTCCTTAACAATGAGAGTGGAATAGGGAAGAAAATTTTTATTCACATGTGCATTTTGTAGCCTTGGTAAAACAGCTATGCAAATGTTTATAAAGTTGAATTATGGTGAGAACAAAGCAAGTTGGTGGTAATAAATGTTCATGGAATTTTTGATAAGAAAGTTCACATTCACTATAATAATGTCTTGAGAGAGTAAGTCATGAATCCAATATAATAGTCTCAGTTGAAATTAAATCTAATTAGAGATTGTATTTGCATAAAAATATTTGTATTAACTCTCAGAAATGTCATTGAGAGTCCTGAGCTTTGAATTTATAAACAAAATTATCAAAGGTAATAATATTCTACTTGAATTTTGTCAAGTAACAATGTCAGATCACAAGGTAATCAAAGTATAAAAGTCAGAGAGCTCTGTAATTTGTACATGTAGGAAATAACGAACAGAAAAAGGAACTATGGGAAATGATATAGGTGAATTCAACATGACTAGAAAAAATCAATTTTTTTGTATCTTAAAGTATGAAAAGAGATAAAATATGGTTAAAATATAGTCATCAAGTATGCTTATCTATGTTATTAAATGTGAGTCATAATGAACTCAGTAAAACACAAATCATAATAATGGCCAGACAATATTGTGAGCAAAAAAACCACACATATTATTGAGACAGCAAGGGTTGGGGATTTAGCTCAGTGGTAGAGTGAAAAAGACAAAGAATTATAAGATTATCAATAAAGACAAGACTTGGAGATTCAAAAAGATATGGAAACTTTGAAAACCAGGACTTCTCTCTAGGGCAAAGACAAAAGAAAAGAATAGAAACACTCTCTCTCTCTCTCTCTCTCTCTCTCTCTCTCTCTCTCTCTCTCTCTCTCTCTCTCTCTCCCTCTCTCTCTCTCTCCATTTCCAGGAGTTATTTGACACTATGGATGCTTGATAGTGTTTGCCTCAGTTCTTTGGAATGTCTGAGTTTTCACCTCATCTTCTTTACTCTCAAAGCTTAATGTTGATGGTTGTTACCCAAAACTGTGACAATGAACAAAACTTGCTTCCTTTAAAGTTTGCTTTAAGACATATCCATGCCTTAGTGTTTTCCCCATTCTCCGAATTCTTATCCTTCCATACATAAGTCTAACTCTTAGCTTCCCCTATGGTAGTTTTGGTTCTAGACATTCTTACGGGTTTTTGTGTTTCTTGTTTTATACTTAAGTTACTGCCTGCATTTGCCATTGCTTTCTGCAGTATTTACTAGGTCTGTAGATTTTTAAAATATCTGATCACATACTTTCTATACCATTTATTTTGTATCTTCCCAGCCATACATTTCAGAAGTTAAATCATCAGAAAGCTATAGCTGTTTTCTTTGTATTTTTCTTATCCCATTGCTGAATTATTTGTAGTTCCTAAGATATTGCTAGTGATCTCAACCAGATGGCAATCAGATTTTTATATAATTTCCTATACTATGTAGCAGTTCTGGGCCTGTAAACAATATAGAAGAGCTATACTGAGGGAGATTTACGCTTTATTATTGAGATGGTTGAAGAAAACAGGAAGGTTTATGATGGTCTTCCTCTTTTTCTACCTCCATCTCTCATTTAGTAGAAAGCAGCTTCCATGCAGGGAATGATCCCATAGAAATGGATTCTTTGTGAGGATCCCACGTCCTTTAACATTCTCCTTCTTAAGTATTAGCACGAATTGTCCTCTAAATGTGTCTCATGCCTTCATCTGGTAAGTTAATTATCTTCCCACAGATATAACAATCTTTGAGAGGAAAACCTTTTACTACTTTTTCATTACCACAATTTGAATGTAGAAAAATATCTAGAAATATTTTAAGGAAGTTTTACTAAATAATCCACACACCTAATGCACACTAAGAAGCAAAAGATAATTGCTACCAGTACATTTCTTTTGAAATAGGCTTCCAATTTTATAAGAAAATGAATAGTGTGTTTAAATGCCACATACTTACTATTTTTCCAGTATTTTCATTTGTATCATTATTTCATTAATCAATTTATAGTTGAAACTACAATTATTACATTTAAATACTTTAAATTATTTCCTAATTATCGTGTAGTCCTAAAATCTTTATTATAAAGGCTACATTGGTACTGTTTTTTCCATTCAACTATATGCAAATGCTTGCTGTGCTATTCATCCAGATTTATCATAAAAGGATATTGTTTTAACAAATGTATGTTATGTATTATCTTCCCCATGATAGAATAGAAATGGACTCTTAGGGCCCAGCCTTGATTTGAAAATTCCTCTAATAAATCAGCATTTTAAAATGTATCATCTAGACATTTATTTCAGACTCTTTGAGTGATGGTGGATCCAATATATCATTATACAAAGAAAATGGAATTAATGCATATTTTCCTAATTTTACTTCTTAGTCATACTATAACAAACATACTATAAAATTTATATAACAACTATCATTCTGTAATTTTTCACTTTTTATTGGTGATTTTAATTATTTACATTCTCATTTTCCCCTGCACATTCACCCTCTCCCCTACCATTTTCCCTGGCCTCTATGAGGGTGTTCCCCCACCAATCTAACCACTCCTGCCTCAGGGCCTTAGCATTCCCCTACCCTATGTCAACAAGCCTCCACAGAAACAAGGGGCTATCCTCCCAATGATGCCAGATAAGGCCTTCCTCTGCTACACATCCAGGTGGAGCCGTGGATCCACTAACCCCTTGAGTTGAGTACTCTTTGGTTGTTGGGTTAGTCCTTGCCAGCTGTGGGTGTCTGATTGGTTGATATTTTTGTTATTCCTATGGGTTGCAAGTCTTTTCAGCTCCTGTAGTCCTTGCCCTAACTTTTGTATTGGAGTCACTGTATTCGGTCCAATGTTGAGCTGTGTACAGCCACATGTATTGGTCCCGCTCTGGCAGAGCCTCTAAGGGGACAGCTATGTGGGACTCCTGTCAGTAAGCATTTCTTAACATTAGTGTCTGGGATTAGTGCCTGCAGACAGGATGGATCTGGATTCCTAGGTGAGTCAGTCTCTGGATGGCCTTTCCTTCAGTTTCTGCTCTATTCTCTCTATTCTTTGTCGCTACATTAGTTTTGACAGAAAGAATTATGGATTCATATTTTAAAGGTGGGTAGATGACCCCATATCTCAACCAGAGGGAATGCCTTTCTACTGGATATGATCTCTTTAGGGTCTCACTCCCCTTTGTTGGGTACTTCAGCTAATGTCCTCCATGTTGGGTCCTGGGAACATTTTGGGTCCCTGGCATCTGGGACTTTCTAATGGCTATCCCTGTTTCCCTTTCCCTTACTGCTACACACCTACTTCTCAATTCATGTTCCTTTTTCCTTCTCCCCATCTCCTTCCATATCTGAACTGGCTCCCTTTTTACCTTCTGCCTCCTCTCTCCTTCCCAGATTCTTCTTCCAGGAGATTAATTCCTTCACCCTTCGGAACAGGACTGTAGCATCCACACTTTGGTGTGATATCCTTTCTTCTTGGATTTCATATGGTCTGTGAGTTGTATTGTGAATATTACAATCTCATTTTTTAGCTAGTATCCACTTATCAGTGTGTACACGCTATGTGTGTTCCTTTATGACTGGATTACATCACTCAAAATGATATTTTCAATATCCAATCATTTGCCTGAAAATTTCATGAAGTCATTGTTTTTAATAGCAAAGTATTAGTGCATAGTATAAATGCACCACATTTTCTGTATCCATTTCTCTGTTGAGGGACATTTGGGTTGTTTCAAGCTTCTGACTATTATAAATAAGACTTATTAACATAGTGGACCACATGTCCTTGTTATATTTTGGAGCATCTTTTGGGTATATACCCAGTCTATATAATTGGGTCGTCATGTAGAACTATTTACAATTTTCTTCGGAACTGCCAGAGTGATTTCCAGAGTGGTTGTACCAGCTTGCAATCCCACCAACAGTGGAGGAATCTTTCTCTTTCTCTACATCCTTGCCAGCATCTGCTGTCACTTGAATTTTCAATCTTATACACTTGACTGGTGTGAGGAGGAATCTCAAGGTTGTTTTGACTTGCCATTCCTTGATGACTAAGGATGTTGAACATTTCTTTAAGTTCTTCTCATCCATTTGATATTCCTCAGTTGAGAATTCCTTGTTTGGTCTGTATCCCACCCCCTTTTTTAGCAACATACTATTTTTACTGGATTTCTTTCACCTACGTATACAATGGAGTCTTCCGGTATGTTTTCCTTTCTCATCATATTCAATTGAAGTATAGCTCTTGAGGCAAAAATCAAAAACAATGTTCTAAATGTTCTAATGTTCCAGACTTATATAACACTATTTGTTTGTTTGTTTTTACATTTTTCAAGCAAACTCCATGTAATTGTTTAGCATTTCTTTTTTTTTTCTATTTTTAATTGCATTTTATTTACATTTTAAATGTTATCCCACTTCCAGGTTTGCCCTCTAGAAATCCGCTATTTCACTCCTGCCCTGCTCTTATGAGTGTGCTCCTTCACACTTCCCACCAACTTCCTTACACCTCTCACCCTGACATTCTTCTACACTGGAGCATCTTCCCTTGACAGCACCAAGGGCCTCTCCTCCCACTGATGTCCTACATGGTCATCCTCTGCTACATTTGTGGATGGAGCCATAGGTCCATCCCTGTATTCTATTGTGATGATGGTTTAATCTCTGGGAGAACTGGGGGGTTCTGTTTGGTTGATATTGTGTTCTTCTAATGTGGCTGCAAACCCCTTCAACTACTTCAGTTCTTACTTTAATTCCTCCACTGGAGGCCCTTTTCTCAGTTCAATGGTTGACTGCGAGCATCTGCCTCTGTATTTGTAAGGTTCTGTACCCCATTTTTAACAGAATTTTTTTATTTTTTTTATTTATTTTTTTTTTCCGGAGCTGGGGACCGAACCCAGGGCCTTGCGCTCGCTAGGCAAGCGCTCTACCGCTGAGCTAAATCCCCAACCCCAGAATTTTTTTTTATTAACTTGAGTATTTCTTATTTACATTTTGAATGTTATTCCCTTTTCCGGTTTCCGGGTCAACATCCCCCTAACCCCTGCCCCTCCCCTCCTTTATGGGTGTTCCCCTCCCAACCCTCCCCCCATTGCCGCCCTCCCCCCATAGACTAGTTCACTGGGGGTTCAGTCTTAGCAGGACCCAGGGCTTCCCCTTCCACTGGTGCTCTTACTAGGATATTCATTGCTACCTATGGGGTCAGAGTCCAGGGTCAGTCCATGTATAGTCTTTAGGTAGTGGCTTAGTCCCTGGAAGCTCTGGTTGCTTGTCATTGTTGTTTAACAGAATTTAACCCCATTTTTAACCCCATTTTTTTCTCTGGAGTCTAACTTCTTGAGGTTTTTGTATATTTTGGGTGATAGTCCTCTTTCACGATGTAGTATTGGAAAAGATCTTTTCACAATCTGTTTTGTCTTATTGAAAGCATCCTTCAGCTTATAGAAGCTTTTCAATTTTATGAGGTCCCATTTGTCAATTCTTGATCTTAGATATAAGCTATTGTTGTTCTGTTCTGGAAATTTTCACCTGTGCCAATGTATTCGAGGATCTTTCCCACTTTCTCTTCTATTAGAGTCATCATATCTGACTTTATGTGGAGGCCCATGATCCACTTGGACATGAGCTTTCTACAAGGAGTCAAGAATGGGTCACTTTGCATTCTTCTACATGCTGACTGCCAATTGAACCAGCACCATTTATTGAAAATGATGTCTTTTTACACTGGATAGTTTTACCTCCTTTGTCAAGGATCAAGTGACCAAAAGTATGTGGGTTCATTTCTGGGTCTTCAATTATATTTCACTGATTTCACTGTCTCTGTACCAATACCATGCTCTTTTTATCACTATAGCTCTGTAGTGTAGCTTGAGGTTAGGGATGGTAATGCCCCCACAACTTTTTTTTTCTATTGTTGAAATTGTTTTTTGATATTCTGGACTTTTTGTTATTCCAGATAAATTTAAGAATTAATGTTTCTATCTCTGTTAAGAATTGAGTTAGAATTTTGATGGGGATTGCATTGAGTCTGGAGATTGCTTTTGGGAAGATGGCAATTTTCACTATGTTAATCCTGCTTATCCATGAGTGTGGGAGGTCTTCTCATCTTCTGAGATCTTCTTCAATTTCTTTTTTCAGAGACTTGAAGTTCTTGTCATTCAGATCTTTCACTTGCTTTGTTAGCATCACACCATTATATTTGTGACTATTGTAAAGATGTCATTTCCCTAATTTGTTTCTCAGCCCATTTATCCTTGGAATAGAGGAAAGCTACTTATTTGTTTTACTTAATTTTGTATCCAGACATTTTGCTGAAGTTGTTTATTTATCAGCTGTTGGAGTTCTCTTGTGGATTTTTTGAGGGGTCACTTCTGTATACTCTCATATCATCTGCAAGTAGTGATATCTTGACTCCTCCTTTCTAATTTGTATCTCTTTGTTCTTCTTTTTTGCCTAATTGCTCTATCTAGAACTTCAAGTACTATTATTTTGTATATAGGGGGAGAGTGGGAATCCTTGTCTTGTCCCTGGTTTTAGTGGGATTGCTTCAATTTTCTCTCCATTTAGTTTGATATTGGCTATTGGCTTGCTATATATTACTTTTATTATATTTAGGTTTGGACCTTGAATTCTTTGTCTCTCTAGTATTTTTTGCATAAAGAAATGTTATATTTTGTCAAACTCTTTTTAAGCATCTAATGAATGATCCTGTGATTTTTTTCTTTGAATTTGTTTATATAGTGGAGTACATTGAGAGATTTTTATATAGTGAACCATTTCTGCATCGTTGGAATGAAGCCTATTTGATCATGGTGAATGATCCTTCTGATGTGTTCATCCTATAATTTTTAAAGCAATAAGTAAGTTTTAAATTAAAAATGACTTTCACAGCTAAAACTTATTGTTTGAATCTTTGTACTGTCAGCAATATGTTGGTCTAATGATGTATGTTTTACTTTGTGAACAGTCAAGAATATTGGTATTAAAAAGCTTACATCATTATTAAAATTACTCTAATTGCTTATTGCATATGCATGCTTTCAAATCTTATAATTATAATTTTATAGAAGTAAATATTAAAAAAGTAAAATGGTTTTACCATCCCACACTAATGTTGGTAGGCCATGTGGCATCTGCAGAGTATTTTCATCTTAATGAGCAAAGCGTCAAGTTCCCAATGTTCATCCCATGCTGCTGCCAGCTACTTTCTGATCCTGGGATCAATCTTGTCATCTATGTAGTCACAAGGCAGATAGTTGCCAAAAGAGTTCTATACAGAGACTTTCTATCTCATGGCTTTCTCGTTGGGGACTCTATTCATATCCCCAGCATCAGCTCCCTGTGGTTAATAGTCATAACTCCAAGTAATACATTAAAATAAAAATTCAATAAGCTTGTATTTTATCAATTAAATTTATATCTTAACATCTCATTCCACAAATATCCATACAATAAACTCACAACCAATTGATAATGACATGAAGGTCCCCCCTAGATAAGACAAATTGTCCAATAAATATCCATCCCTTAAGAAATATTTATCAAACTCGTTGCCCTTTAAGCCACAGAGATCTGGACCATCCTCCTCCTCCATCTTGGTTATTCGCCTTCTTTTCCACTCTCCATCCACTCTTCAAAACTTTGTGCCTGCCTTACTTTTTCACTTCTGAATCACAGATCTTCTTATCTTGCACCTCCCTTCATCCACATATAGACAACAATCTACATATTTTAGGGTTTTAGAATTCAAAATAAATATTTTACATATGAGCAAAATATTTATTAAAATATATTTAGACACACCAGAAGTGGTAATTTCCTTTCATTACCGATGATTGTGAGCCATGATATGATTGCTGGGAATTGAACTCGGGACCTCTGGAAGATCAGTCAGTGCTTTTAATGGCTAAACTTGCTCTCCAGCCCAAAATATTTTGGAAGATTTGTTCCTTTTTTATTTTTTAAAGAATACTTTATTTATTTATTTTATTGCCTATTTTATGTATTCAAATTTCAAATGTCATCCCCTTTCCCTGTTTCCCCTCTGCAAATCACCACCTCATCCACCTTTCCCCTGCTTCTATGAGGGTGCTCACACACCCACCCACCCCCACCTCACTCTCCTGGCATACCCCTACACTGGAGAATCAAGCCTTCAAAGGACCAAGGTCCTCTCCTCCCATTGATGCTAGATAAGGACATCCTCTGTTACATATTTGGCTGGAGTCATGGGTCCTTCCATGTGTATTCTTTGTTTGATGGTTTAGTCTCTGGGAGTTCTTGGGGGTCTGGTTGGTTGACACTGCTGTTCTTGCTCTCTCTGTGGTTGCAAACTCCTTCAGCTTCTTCAATCTTTTCTCTAACTCCTCCACTGGAATCACTGTGTTCATTCCAATGATTGGCTGCTAGTATCCACCTCTGTATTTGTCAGGCTCTGGAAGAGCCTCTCAGGAGACAGCTATATCAGGTTCCTGTCCACAACACCTCTTGGCATCTGCAGTACTGTCGGTGTTGGTGTCTCTATATAGGACAGATCCCCAGGTGGGGCAGTCTCTGAATGGCCTTTCCATCAGTTTCTATATTTTTTGAGACATAAGATCAGGAGAGATGTCTCTGTGGTTAAAATCACAAACTGATCTACAGAGGAACAAACTTAGACTCCCACCATCCTTGTGGGAACATTTACAACTATCTAAAACTATATTTATATGTGACCCATCACCTTCTTCTAGCCTCTTGAAGTACCTGGTATATACACCATGCACTGAGGCACATGCAGCCCAAATACTCATAAATATAAAGTAAAACTCTAATTATAAAGCTTCTATACAAATTAATGACATAATTATACTGCCAATTACAGTGCCATCCACATTGTTTCATAAAAGCCAATGTTCACATTTAAGTAAAATGCCAGGATTTCCAATCTGACAAGTTCTCCATCATGTAAGGGTGTGAAATACTATTTCCAATTGCATGTTTGGAGGTGTTACAGTCTAAGTTCCAACTTGAAATATATATCTTGAAGCTAGTTTCACTCATGTGCCTTTGATAAAAAGAAGTTACATATTTCAACAAAGGCTACATTAAAACATTAAGCTTTCCCCTATCTATTTATAAGTGTGTTTTTAGAATTAATTAGTTATAAATTTTAAATTCCCTTGCCTTGGTTTTATGCAATTTATAAGTGATTTCACAGCTTCCAGATAATTAATTCTGATACTCTTCTTTGATCTTTAATAAACATTTCTTATTCTTGTGTTTATTTCTAAGGGTCTCCTGCAGTTTTTAAATTTACTCTACTCTCAACTTATTTTCAAGATATAAAAACAAAGCTTAATTTTCTAGGTGAAGCAGCAGGAAGGAAACACCTGTGCCTCATCGGGAACATCAGTAGAAAAATATGAAGAATAAAATGATAGAAAACCATGTAAATGAAAAGGTGCAAAGGAAAAAATTGAGACTTCCTCTGTTAAGTCTTTCTACCTCATACATTACTCTGAAACACATAATTCTCCAATTTCACCAATCATAAAATTTTAAATAGAAGCTCCTATGAAAATATATTAATATATGCTGCATCATATATATGGCATATATAATAATAAATTCTCAGGTCTAAAATTATTTAATAAGAACTTATCCTCATTATCATGTTCCCCAAAGTATTCATAATTCCCCTGTAGCACAATAATGAATGTTGCATCATAGCATTGTTTTTCAGTTAAAAAATATTAAAGTAAATACTTAATATTCTGTTACAGACAATAAACTGAAAGTTGGAACTCATTCCATTGATGGTCAAATAAGTAGCCATGGTTCAGAGTTTTTGTTAATTTGTTTTATATATTTTATTTTTTATTCTTTTGATGGTAGTGGATTTCTTCCTTTTTGTCATGATAATTCTTCCCAGACACAGAAATGGGATTAGGTCACTATCCAATCAAACACAAGTATGAAAGCAAACCTTTAATTTTAATGTCCTTCAAGAAAGCTAGCCTAGACTTTGCACACGACATTCTTTAGTTCCAATTCTTTCTGCATGCAAATGGTTCCAATGTTGCAATGTGAAAGCCAGTTGACCTTAAAATACATTCTTTTTATAGTCATTTTTTCTTTATTTTTAATCCTGTGGGCACTTGATCCTTTAAGTATCCAGATCCACATTTGAGACTCATGTGGGCCAAGCAGTATTCCAGCTTTTCAACCTAGCTTGAATTGGTGATTAATCAGGAACACACACTTCACTCATTGTATCTTAAATACACTTAAAAATGGGAGATGAGTCCCATGGTGGTCCCATTCACAGATGGATCCTTCCTGTACATCACAGGCTTTGGGGAAACAGTGCTTTCACTCCTATCTCAGTACTCAGTACAAAGCTATGAAAATTTTGACAAGTAATTGGTCCATACCAAGGATTGTTAGTATTCCATCTAATTGCCACCCCAGAAACACTATTGTCATCAACTGAATTAAAATGAATTCTATGTAACTGTTCCAGAGATGGTTGCATGATGGAAATATCTAGGAAGATGTAAGAAACATTTGCAGAAAGGAAGGTAGCTAAAATTAGGATTAAAAATGAATATAGTTGTCCTATGTAGTAAAAGAAGTATACAGAGCTCTATAGTTAAATGTTTTTTTATATGACTCCCAAATTCTGATAAAAGAGAAAACCAATGTGTACAATATGATATTCTACATGCCATGGATCAATAGTGAAACTATGGTCTTAGGTGATACAGCTTATTCCCATTAAGGGGATTTTCTAAAAATAACAAATCTGGAAGCTGTCATCACCAAGTATTTTTAGTAATCAGAATACATTTCTTATACCAGAAGGAGAAATTGTTAGCACAACAAAGAACCTTCTCATTTGCATTTTGTATAATTACAGGGCCATAAAAAAATTTAAAGGAAACATCAATTTATTTCCCTGGAACTGAGAGTGGAAAGTAATTTGATAGAGACAGTGATTGAGATGGGACATAAAAGGGATTTATGTGATGTTTGCAGTAGTATTTGTATTAGGATTACGGACCCTGTGAGTGAGTACAACTTATGAAAATCATTCGGCTACATACTGTAAATAGTACATTTTTGAATTTGCATTATTTCAATTTAATAATCATTTTAAATATTGAAAAATAAGATAGGCGTTCATGATAGGTTACTGTCGAGCCTAAAAGAATAGAACCAAGTTTTCAGAAAAAACACAACTGAAGATTGTTTAAAGAAATACTGGAGGGAGTCAGAAAGCCAAGGATCACATGTTTTCATAAAAATTGTAGAAGACAATAGAGACATCATGGATGACTAACAAGAACCAAGGTTCAGAGGACGATGGAGTAAGTACAGATGAGAATCCAGGACTAAATACACCCAATGTAACTGATATAGAAATAAAAATGTCAGAAGGAAACAAAACTTTGTAAAGATAATATACACTAACAAAAATGAGGAAAGAATGCTGAAATTTATGATGAAACACCTGGACAAAAATATTACAAAATCAAACTGAAAACATAATTTTTTAATTTGTATTTATTTATTTCTTAGAGCTTATATTCCTTTACTGAGCAGGGATAAGATGAAGTCAGGAGAGATGAGAAGGAACAGGCTAGGAACTCTAACTTCACATAAGAGGAAGTTTCTTCAATTATCATATTAGGTATTCAGACTAAATAAATAGAATGATATTAAATTTCTGCTCTGAAGTCTCAACCTGTAGGGTGCGAAGATATCTGTTACGTATTATTATACCCTGTTTAATGTGATTCACAGATCCAGTGAATGGATTCATAAATACTCTATAAAGTAAAGTACATCCACACCTGTCTTGGAATGACTCAAAACATTGGTATTGCTTTGGCAAATCTGCATAGTGATCTAAAATCCAAACAAACAAGCAAACCATTAACACACACAAGGACACAAAACATTTAAAATATAATGAATTAAAGATAAGGCCAAACTGGTAAGTTTTTATGCAAAACAGACACCTGATTCCTTTTTATTCTGTATGCTTGAGTACAAAGGGGAGAGGGAAAAGGAGGGATAGAATGGCAGTTTGCAGAAGGGTAACTGGGAAGAGGATATCATTTGAATGAATAAAATGTGTTTTTAAACAAAACAAAACACATGCTTCTTTTGTAGAAGAACAAACTTGGGTTTCAAAGCTAATATCAGTGGAAATCAAATTCAGGTGATACAGGACCTTTTATTGTGACCTTGTAGATTCCTACTTTCACATGCACGAATCAACATAATTCACATATGCATATGTACACCTAGCTGAAGAAGTCTTTAAATAAAAAAGACTCAATGTCACAAGGAAATAAAAAATGGTCCAGTTAATTAAAATGGAAATGCTGGTCAGTAGCAGTCATGTGGCTCTGTGAATAGAGCATGTGAGTTTCATGTGTGTCCATTGAGATCAGTTTGTCAATAATAGCTTCATTTCCTCTGGGCTGCAGGGTTTGAGCTCCTGCACTATGGATGAATGAAAGGAAATTAAGCATTTTTCAATGTACAACATTTATTTCTGTATATTTTTATGTATATGAGTGTTATATTTGCACATCTGCATGCATGACAGAAAAGGCACCTGTACCCTATATGGATAGTTGAGAACTGCCAGATGGTTGTCTAGAATTGAACTCAGGCTGTGTGAAAGAGCAGACAGGACTCTTCATTTTTGAGCCATTATCTCTCCAAGCCCATTTGACAATGTGAATAGATATTTTTTTTTTTCGGAGCTGGGGACCGAACCCAGTGAATAGAGATTTTATTGTAATCTTTTAAAAATATTTTTACTGGAATATTTTCCTACTCCATATCCATAATTAATTGCACTTTCATGATAAGTGTAGTTTATTGTTCTAAGGATATTTTTAAAAAGGTAGGTAGGAATCTAATATTCACAAATGTTTAGTGTTTAAAATATTATCTTTTCTTATAAGTGAACACACAATATGCTTGTCTTTCTGGATCTTAGTTACATCAGTCAAGATAATATTTTCTATTCCATCCACTTGGTTTCAAATTTCATGATGTTCTTGTTTGTAATAGCTGAGTAGTATTCCATTGTACAAATGAACCATATTTTCTTTATCCATTTTTAGATTGAGGGACTCTGGGATGTTTCCAGCTTCTGGCTATTATGAATAAAGCTTTTATGATTGAAGTTGAGCAAATGTCCTTGTGGTACAGTGGAGCATCTTTTTATATGTGCCTAGGAATAGCTGGGTCTAGAGGTAGACCTATCCCAAATTGTCTACAAAACATCAGATTAATATCCAAAGTAATTGTACAATTTTGAACTTATACCAGCAGTGGAGGAGAGAGTTCACAGTGCTTCCCATCATCACCAGCATATACTTGAGTTTAGTTTTGTTGTTGTTGTTGTTTGTGGTGGTAGTTGTTATTGTTGTTGGTGGTGGTTGTGGTGGTGGTTGTTTGTTTTGTTTTGTTTTTATCTTAGCAATTATTACAGGTTTAATATGGAATCTCAGAATCATTTTAATTTGCATTTTCTTTGAACCAAAATTAGTCATGCCTACACAATGTACAGGGATAAAAATGGAACAGAAATTGATAGAAAGGCCAACAAATGACTGGCCCAACTTGAGATTCATGCCATGGGATAGCTTAATACCACTTAATACCAATAGTGATACTATGATTGTGCACAAGAACTGAGCACAACTATCATCTGATGGGCTTCATCTAGCTGCTGAGAAAATGAGATGCAGTAAACCACAGCGAAACATTAAGCAGAGCTTTGGGATTCTTGTGGAAGAGTCAGGGGGAGGATTGAGGGATAAGGAGGGATCAATAAAACCACAGGAAAACCTAACTACACAGCCAAAAATTCTGGGCCCATTGGGGCTTGATACAGAACCACCAGTTAGAGAGTATGCATGGGCTATACACCTTGACCCCCTACACACAGGTGTAAAATGTGCAACTTCGTTTTCATGTGGGACCCTCAACTATTGGTACCTGACTTCGGATCTCTTTCCCCTAGTTGGTCTGCTTTGTATGGCCTCAGTGGAAGCAGAAATGCTTATACCTTATGAGAAATGATGTGCTAGGGCTGGTTGGATGGGTGTCCCCTTCTCTGAGGAGAAGAAGAGGGGGAAGGGAAGAAGTGGGTAGGAAGTTATGACTAGGAGGATAGGAGGGAGGGGTTGTGATTGGAATGGAAAATGAATAAATAAATGAAAAATAATATTTTTATAAATTATTAAAATAAATACATAAAAATAATTGCAGTGACAACTGTTCTAAAATATTGGGTATTTATTCCAGCATTTTTCTGAAGGTGAAGAAATAGAGTTGATAAAATTAGAGATAATGATCATTGAAATGTAAGTCTCCCATTTTTATAATCTGAATAAATGTTATCACTTTCCTGTAAAGAACCACCTGTCTTGCATAATATTTACTTTGGGGATAGTATATGTAATTGCAGAGGGCTTTTCTGAAGAAGGAAAACAAGGTGAAACTTGGTTTTGCTTATATTTTTTGTGGCAATAAGAGTCAAAATATTTTGGGACATTAATAATTCACTACTCCTTTAACTCATTTTTACAGTTATAGAAATACTCGAGAAAAAAGTCGCCATTAGACAACTATATTAATATGTTAAGTGCCTAATTCTGAATATATAAGAATTTGGTAGCTGAGAAATAAAATCATTTTAAAGAAACTAACTACTATTATATAACAATGACATTATTTTATTTTTCTATTGAAATTCACTTTACTGTGATACCCTATCAAGTGGTAAGATTTTCTAGCATATATTTCATGGCAATGAAAAATGCTTCAGTTGCTTATTGTAGAAACTATACAACAATTCTAGATCTCCCTCAGAACATATGTTCTTATGTGTCCCAGTCATTGCTAAAAACTGGAACTTGTGCTTGGCCTAGAAATATACTGTGTCCAAGTCTGTCTGTCCTGCACTTATAAAATCATAATTTTTTATGCCTTCTGTACCTCCGACTACTAAATATAGGTAAATAAGCTACCACAAGTCTCAGAAAACAACAAGTTCATCTTGAAAGGATCTAAGTCCATGGATACTAAAATATAAGATTATACAATGACTAAATATTTCACATGGTCCATTGTAATTGTTCTCTATATTGAAGGAATAATAAAATTGATATTTGCTGATCTAAAGACTACCAGTGTAGAAAGATATATTCTTTGACTTCCTGTGTGACAGTAAATTCTCCCTGAAAGAGACACTGAAATGTTTATATGAAAATGGTTATATGCTCTATAACTGAGAATTATAGAAGAGAAATCGTATAATATTAGAATTGAGACAATCTTCCCATAGTATGACCCTTCTTCCCATAGTAAATGATCTATAGTAGTCTTCTGCTGGGTCATCTAGGGAGAGCTAAACCTTCAGAGAGGCAGACACGCCTGGGAAACCAGAAGAGACTGCACTCTGCACACATCTCTGACTCCAGAGGAAAACACCAAACATCATCTGGAATCCTGGTGCAGGGAAGCTCCCTGAAAGGGCGGCGCAGATCTTCCTGGTTGCTGCCGCCAGGGAGAGCTCCTAAGCAACACCCCAGGAGCAAACTTGAGCCTCAGGACCAAAGGTAAAACAAACCTTCCTACTCCAAGCGACCTGCCTGGTGAACTCAGGACACAGGCCCACAGGAACAGCTGAAGACCTGTAGATAGGAAAAACTACACTACCAAAAGCAGAACACTCTGTTCCCATAACTGGCTGAAAGAAAACAGGAAAACAGGTCTAAAGCACCCCTGACACACAGGCTTATAGGACAGTCTAGCCAGTGTCAGAAATAGAAGAACAAAGTAACACAAGAAATAATCTGATGGCGAGAGGCAAACGCAGGAATCCAAGCAACAGAAACCAAGACTATATGGCATCATCGGAGCCCAATTCTCCCACCAAAGCAAACACTGAATATCCAAACACACCAGAAAATCAAGACCTAGTTTCAAAATCATATTTGATCATGATGCTGGAGGGCTTCAAGAAAGACATGAAGAACTCCCTTAGAGAAACACAGGAAAACATAAATAAACAAGTAGAAGCCTACAAAGACGAATCACAAAAATCCCTGAAAGAATTCCAGGAAAACACAATTACACAGTGAAGGAATTAAAAATGGAAATAGAAGGGCTGGGGATTTAGCTCAGTGGTAGAGCGCTTACCTAGGAAGCGCAAGGCCCGGGGTTCGGTCCCCAGCTCCGAAAAAAAAGAACCAAAAAAAAAAAATGGAAATAGAAGCAATCAAGAAAGAACACATGGAAACAACCCTGGATATATAAAACCAAAAGAAGAGACAAGGAGCTGTAGATACAAGCTTCACCAACAGAATACAAGAGATAGAAGAGAAAATCTCTGGAGCAGAAGATTCCATAGAAATTATCGACTCAACTGTCAAAGATATTGTAAAGCGGAAAAAGCTACTAGTCCAAAACATACAGGAAATCCAGGACTCAATGAGAAGATCAAACCTAAGGATAATAGGTATAGAAGAGAGTGAAGACTCCCAGCTCAAAGGACGAGTAAATATCTTCAACAAACATAGAAGAAAACTTCCCTAACCCAAAGAAAGAGATACCCATAAGCATACAAGAAGCCTGCAGGACTCCAAATAGATTGGACCAGAAAAGAACCTCCTCCCGTCACATAATAGTCAAAACACCAAATGCACAAAATAAAGAAAGAATATCAAAAGCAGTAAGGGAAAAAGTCAAGTAACATATAAAGGCAGACATATGAGAATCACACCAGACTTTTCACCAGAAACTATGAAAGCCAGAAGATCGTGGACAGATGTCATACAGACCCCAAGAGAACACAACTGCCAGCCCAGGTTACTGTATCCTGCAAAACTCTCAATTAACATAGATGGAGAAACCAAGATATTCCATGACAAAACCAAATTTCCAAAATATCTTTCTACAAATCCAGCACTACAAAAGATAATAAATGGTAAAGCCCAACATAAGGAGGCAAAGTACACCCTAGAAGAAGCAAGAAACTAATCATCTTGGCAAAAAAACAAAGAGAAGAAAGGCACACAAATATAACCTCATATCCAAATATATTCATATATTGATATATATATTCAATATAACAGGAAGCAATAATCACTATTTCTTAACATCTCTCAACATCAATGGTCTCAACTCCCCAATAAAAAGACATATATTAACAAACTGGATACGCAACGAGGACCCTGTATTCTGCTGCCTACAGGAAACACACCGAGACAAAGACAGACACTACCTCAGAGTGAAAGGATGGAAAACAACTTTCCAAGCAAATGGTCAGAAGAAGCAAGCTGGAATAGCCATTCTAATATCAAATAAAATCAATTTCCAACTAAAAGTCATCAAAAAAGATAAGGAAGGACACTTCATATTTCCTTTTCAAAGGAAAAATCCACCAAGATGAACTCTCAATCCTAAATATCTATGCCCCAAATACAAGGGCACCTACATACATAAAAGAAACCTTACTAAAGCTCAAAACACACATTGCACCTCACACAATAATAGTAGGAGATTTCAACACCCCACTCTCATCAGTGGACAGATCATGGAAACAGAAATTAAACAGAGACGTAGACAGACTAAGAGAAGTCATGAACCAAATGGACTTAACAGATATTTATAGAACATTCTATCCTAAAGCAAAAGGATATACCTTCTTCTCAGCTCCTCATGGTACTTTCTCCAAAATTGACCATATAATTGGTCAAAAAACGGGCCTCAACAGGTACAGAAAGATAGAAATAATCCCATACGTGCTATCAGACCACCAAGGCCTAAAACTGGTCTTCAATAAAAATAAGGGAAGAATGCCCACATATACGTGGAAATTGAACAATGCTCTCCTCAACGATAACCTGGTAAGGGAAGAAATAAAAAAAGACATTAAAGACTTTTTAGAATTTAATGAAAATGAAGGTACAATATACCCAAACTTATCGGACACAATGAAAGCTGGGCTAAGAGGAAAACTCATAGCTCCAAGTGCCTGGAGAAAGAAACAGGAAAGAGCATATGTCAGCAGCTTGACAGCACACCTAAAAGCTCTAGAACAAAAAGAAGCAAATACACCCAGGAGGAGTAGAAGGCAAGAAATAATCAAACTCAGAGCTGAAATCAACCAAGCAGAAACAAAAAGGACCATAGAAAGAAACAATAGAACCAAAAGTTGGTTCTTTGAGAAAATCAACAAGATAGATAAACCCTTAGCCAGACTAACGAGAGGACACAAAGAGTGTGTCCAAATTAACAAAATCAGAAATGAAAAGGGAGACATAACTATAGATTCAGAGGAAATTCAAAAAATCAACAGATCTTACTATAAAAGCCTATATTCAACAAAACTTGAAAATCTTCAGGAAATGGACAACATCCTAGACAGATACCAGGTACCGAAGTTAATCAGGAACAGATAAACCAGTTAAACAACCCCATAACTCCTAAGGAAATAGAACTAGTCATTAAAGGTCTCCCAACCAAAAAGAGCCCAGGTCCAGACGGGTTTAGTGCAGAATTCTATCAGAACTTCATAGAAGACCTCATACCAATATTATCCAAACTATTCCACAAAATTGAAACAGATGGAGCACTACCGAATTCCTTCTATGAAGCAACAATTATTCTTATATCTAAATCAAACAAAGACCCAACAAAGAAAGAGAACTTCAGACCAATTTCCCTTATGAATATCGATGCAAAAATACTTAATAAAATTCTGGCAAGCCGAATCCAAGAGCACATCAAAATAATCATCCACCATGATCAAGTAGGCTTCATCCCAGGCATGCAGGGATGGTTTAATATACGGAAAACCATCAACATGATACATTATATAAACAAACTGAAAGAAAAAAGCAACATGATCATTGCATTAGATGCTGAGAAAGCATTTGACAAAATTCAACACCCCTTCATGATAAAAGTCCTGGAAAGAATAGGAATTCAAGGCCCATACCTAAACATAGTAAAAGCCATATACAGCAAACCAGTTGCTAACATTAAACTAAATGGAGAGAAACTTGAAGCAATCCCACTAAAATCAGGGACTAGACAAGGCTGCCCACTCTCTCCCTACTTATTCAATATAGTTCTTGAAGTTCTAGCCAGAGCAATCAGACAACAAAAGGAGGTCAAGGGGATACAGATCGGAAAAGAAGAAGTCAAAATATCACTATTTGCAGATGATATGATAGTATATTTAAGTGATCCCAAAAGTTCCACCACAGAACTACTAAAGCTGATAGACAACTTCAGCAAAGTGGCTGGGTATAAAATTAACTCAAATAAATCAGTAGCCTTCCTCTACACAAAAGAAAAACAAGCCGAGAAAGAAATTAGGGAAACGACACCCTTCATAATAGACCCAAATAATATAATGTACCTCGGTGTTACTTTAACCAAGCAAGTAAAAGATCTGTACAATTAGAACTTCAAGACTCTGAAGAAAGAAACTGAAGAAGACCTCAGAAGATGGAAAGATCTCCCATGCTCATGGATTGGCAGGATTAATATAGTAAAAATGGCCATTTTACCAAAAGCGATCTACAGATTCAATGCAATCCCCATCAAAATAGCAAACCATTTCTTCAAAAAGTTAGACAGAACAATTTGCAAATTCATCTGGAATAACAAAAAACACAGGATAGTTAAAACTATCCTCAACAATAAAAGGACTTCAGGGGGAATCACTATCCCTGAACTCAAGAAGTATTACAGAGCAATAGTGATAAAAACTGCATGGTATTGGAACAGAGACAGACAGATAGACCAATGGAACAGAATTGAAGACCCAGAAATGAACCCACACACCTAGGGGCCCCTAATTTTTGGCAAAGGAGCCAAAGCCATTCAGTGGAAAAAAGATAGCATTTTCAGCAAATGGTGCTGGTTCAAGTGGAGGTCAACATGTAGCAGAGTACAGATCGATCCATGCTTCTCACCCTGTACAAAGCTTAAGTCCAAGTGGATCAATGACCTCCACATCAAACCAGACACTCAAACTAATAGAAAAAAAAAAAACTAGGGCACCATCTCGAACACATGGGCACTGGAAAAATTTCCTGAACAAAACACCAATGGCTTATGCTTAAGATCAAGAATCAACAAATGGGATCTCATAAAACTGCAAAGCTTCTGTAAGGCAAAGGACACTGTGGTTAGGACGAAAAGGCAACCAACAGATTGGGAAAAGACCTTTACCAATCCTACAACAGATAGAGGCCTTATATCCAAAATATACAAAGAACTCAAGACGTTAGACCGCAGGGAGACAAATAACCCTATTAAAAATGGGGTTCAGAGCTAACCAAAGAATTCACAGCTGAGGAATGCTGAATGGCTGAGAAATACCTAAAGAACTGTTCAAAATCTTTAGTCATGAGGGAAATGCAAATCAAAACAACCCTGAGATTTCACCTAACACCAGTGAGAATTGCTAAGATCAAAAACACAGGGGACAGCAAATGCTGGCGAAGATGTGGAGAAACAGCTACACTCCTCCACTGTTGGTGGGATTGCAGACTGGTACAACCATTCTGGAAATCAGTCTGGAGGTTCCTCAGAAAATTGGACATTGAACTGCCTGAGGATCTACCTATACCTCTCTTGGGCATATACCCAAAAGATGCCCCAACATATAAAAAAGACATGTGCTCCACTATGTTCATAGCAGCCTTATTTATAAAATCCAGAAGCTGGAAAGAAACCAGATGCCCTTTAACAGTGGAATGGATACAGAAAATGTGGTACATCTACAATGGAATATTACTCAGCTATGAAAAACAATGACTTTATGAAATTCGTAGGCAAATGGTTGGAAATGGAAAATATCATCCTGAGTGAGGTAACCCAATCACAGAGAAACACACATGGTATGTACTCATTGATAAGTGGCTATTAGCCCAAATGCTTGAATTACCCTAGATGCCTAGAACAAGTGAAACTCAAGACGGATGATCAAAATGTGAATGCTTCACTCCTTCTTTTAAAGGGGAACAAGAATACCCTTGGCAGGGAATAGAGAGGCGAAGATTAAAACAGAGAAAGAAGGAACACCCATTCACAGCCTGCCCCACATGTGGCCCATACATATACAGCCATCCAATTAGACAAGATGGATGAAGCAAAGAATGCAGGCAGACAGGAACCACATGTAGATCTCTCCTGAGAGACACAGCAAGAATACAACAAATACAGAGGGGAATGCCAGCAGCAAACCACTGCACTGAGAATAGGACCCCCACTGAAGGAATCAGAGAAAGAACTGGAAGAGCTTGAAGGGGCTCGAGACCCCATATGAACAACAATGACAAGCAACTAGAGCTTCCAGGGACTCAGCCACTAACTAAAGACTATACATGGATTGACCCTGGACTCTGACCTCATAGATAGCATTGGATATCCTAGTAAGATAATCAGTGTAAGGGGTAGCCCTGGGTCCTGCTAAAACTGAATGTGATTGTTGTGGCGAGGGCGGCAATGGGGGGAGGATGGGGAGGGGAACACCCATAAAGAAGGGGAGGGGGAGGGATTAGGGGGATGTTGGCCCGGAAACCGGGAAAGGGAATAACATTCGAAATGTAAATAAGAAATACTCAAGTTAATAAAAAAAATTTAAAAAAAATGAATTCGAAGAAAAAAAGAAGTCAGTCTGAATAATCACAGAGGAGTCTTACTTGATAGAATCATAGAATTTGACACTCTTGGATATCTATTAACTTGGAATATGCTGAGATGTTTCTGTGTAGTCGACAAGATGGTGGCTATGTAAGATCTCTTCCAGGCAGGAAAAAAAATCTAGACTGTAACACAGGTGAAAACCACACCATGACAGGTCTTCAAATAGAGTGAGACAAGTATTACCTGACATATTCCATGTTAAACCATATCTACAATATTAACTCTTTTTTATTTTTATTTTTATTTTTTTATTTTTTTTTATTAACTTGAATATTTCTTATATACATTTCGAGTGTTATTCCCTCTCCCGGTTTCCGGGCAAACATCCCCCTAATCCTTCCCCCTCCCCTTCTTTATGGGTGTTCCCCTCCCTATCCGCCCCCCATTGCAGCCCTCCATCCAACACTCTAGTTCACTGGGGGTTCAGTCTTAGCAGGACCCAGGGCTTCCCCTTCCACTGGTGCTCTTACTAGGATATTCATTGCTACCTATGAGTTCAGAGTCCACGGTCAGTCCATGTATAGTCTTTAGTTAGTGGCTTAGTCCCTGGAAGCTCTGGTTGCTTGGCATTGTTGTACATATGGGGTCTCGAGCCCCTTCAAGCTCTTCCAGTTCTTTCTCTGATTCCTTCAACGGGGGTCCTATTCTCAGTTCAGTGCTTTGCTACTGGCATTCGCCTCTGTATTTGCTGTATTCTGGCTGTGTCTCTCAGGAGCGATCTAAATCCGGCTCCTGTCGGCCTGCACTTCTTTGCTTCATCTATCTTGTCTAATTGGATGGCTGTATATGTGTGGGTCACATGTGGGGCAGGCTCTGAATGTTTCTTCTGTCTCTGTTTTAATCTTTGTCTCTCTATTCCCTGCCACGGGTATTCTTATTCCCCTTTTAAAGAAGGAGTGAAGCATTCACATTTTGATCATCTGTCTTGAGTTTCATTTGTTCTAGGTATCTAGGGTAATTCAAGCATTTGGGCTAATAGCCACTTATCAATGAGTGCATACCATGTGTGTTTTTCTGTGATTGGGTTTCCTCACTTAGGATGATATTTTCCAGTTCCAACCATTTGCCTACGAATTTCATAAAGTCATTGTTTTTGATAGCTGAGTAATATTCCATTGTGTAGATGTACCACATTTTCTGTATCCATTCCACTGTTGAAGGGCATCTGGGTTCTTTTCAGCTTCTGGCTATTATAAATAAGGCTGCGATGAGCATAGTGGAACACGTGTCTTTTTTATATGTTGGGGCATCTTGTGGGTATATGCCCAAGAGTATTCACTCTTTTTTAACACCTGGCTATATAACCAAGAGTTTTCAAATTTGGATCAAATAAGGCTCCTGTGTGACCTGTCATATCCACTTCTAACGATGACCCATTAGAAGCAAGTATAAATACAAATAAACAGGATTCATCATGGCCATGGTTAAGGCCACTTTCTGAAGTGTTGTAAAATCTGTCTCATGTTGGTAAACTGAGACTTGGTATTACTTGATGTGGAAGGCTGGTTAGGTAGTCATTCAAAAATTTTCCACCAGAAGAAATTATGGTAGTTATAAGATAAAATCTTATTTTTAAATTCAATTGATTATATCAGTTAGTTTTCTAAAAATAATTGATTTCTTCTAACACCTTTTAATATTTTTATAGCATCCTCACAATAATAAATTGTGAGGTAAAATGACATTTTATAGTGTAAATGTTCTATAAAGCTATACATGTTACCCAGTTGAAATCTAGTAACTTGTATTTAGAATTTATCCCTAAATATGTAGAATTCATTACTATATGCTATTCACTTCTTCATGGTCAGAGATGTAAACTAGACTTCATTTTTCTGATTAAGTGCCTCTATTTGGAGGGATCAAGTATTAACTGCCATCAATAATAGCGACTAGAATCAATACCATGGGTTCTTTCTGTGCAGGTCTGTATGAATATACTCACTGTTTCAGGGGAAGGGATTTCTATATATTTTCTCATGCATTCTCCCCAAAAATAGGTCATTTGTTGCACTTCTAAAGTTCATTTCCGTGATACAGTATAATAACAACTAGGTTGCCTCCTCTTTTAGTGCCTCTTCTGTCAACAGTTGTCAAGTGAGTCATGGGCTCAGACTGAGAACTCATGGGAATGAAGTGTATAGGAGCCGATCAGTTCAGCCAATGGATACAACTTCTAAGAGGATGTATAGGTAGCCTTCAGGAAGAAAGGTTTCAAATAAAATTGTAGTTATCTTATACTTTCTTAATGTACTATTGAAAAGGAGTTCAGTCATGGTTGTACATGTGGCTTGATGCTGACTATGCTGAGACAGTGAAGATAATCTGGATGGTTATTTACAACAGAAAAGATGTAAAGAACCTTCAAACAGAAACTACTTGCTGATCAAGAGAGATGCACTCACGGATAAGTGGATATTAGCCCCAAAGTCTGAATTACCCAATATGCAACCGACAGACCACGTGAAGTTCAAGAAGAAAAATAACCAAAGTGCTGATGCTTTAGTCTTTCTTAAAAGGGGGAACAAAAATATTTATAGGAGGCAATTTGGAGGCAAAGTTTGGAGGAAGGATTGAAGTTACAGCCATTGAGAGCCTGCTCCACCTGGGGATCCAGCCCATCTATATATAGCCTCCAAACCTAGACAATATTGTTGAAGCAAAGAAGTGAATGCTGACAGGAGCATCAAATAGCTGTTTCCTGAAAGGCTTGGCCAGAGAATGACAAACACAGAGATGAATGCTAGCAGCAAACCATTGAACTGAGAAAGGGCACCATTGGAGGAATTAGAGAAAGAATTGAAGGCCTGAAGAGGCTTGCAACCCCATAAGGGCAACAATACCAACCAACAAGAGCTCCCAGGGACTAAACCACTACCCAAAGACTACACATGGAAAGACCCATTGCTCCAGCTGCATATGTAACATAGGATGGCCTTGTTGGGCAGGCATGGGAGGAGAAGCCTTTGGTCCTGCCAAAACTGGATACCACAGTATAGGGGAATATGGGGGTGGGGAAGCAGAAAGGAGGGTGGTGGTTGGGCATGAGTGTGAACCCTTATGGAAGGGGAGGAGAATGGGAGAGGGGGCTTATGGCTGGGAAACCGGGAAAGAGAATTATATTCCAATAAAATATATCCAATAAAAAATTTAAAAGGAGGTTGGGGATTTAGCTCAGTGGTAGAGTGCTTGCCTAGCAAGCACAAGGCTCTGGGTTCAGTCATCAACCAGAAAAAAAAATATTTAAAAAGAGGGTACTACAATAAAATTCATGCAAAACTATTACTTTATAACTTTTCCTCTCTCCCCTAAAAGTACTTGATATTTTAAAACATTGCATACACTTGGAAAACTGCACTATAATCACAGTTATTACACATTCTTGGTTCTATGGTTCGGATGTATATACAATACTAGGGTAGATAAAACCAATTAAAGTTTAGCCCAATGGGCTTTTTCATATATATGTTAATCAAATAAAGCAATATTCCTAAAGAAAGCATTCTTTAGGATCCTAGAGTAAAACATAAAAAATAACATAAAACTTTAAAGATATACAATCTCATCATAATTACTTTAAGTGTTCTCATGGTATAAACCAAGATCAGTTGATTTTACAGAGCTTTGCTTTTATTGTTAACACTTCACATTTTGATTAGTATTTGATTTTCTTTGTGACATCCTTTTGCTCAGAATGCATTGAAATTGATATTTTAAATAGTGATGCTTCTTTAAACATAATAATTAAAAGCACTCTAATATTCAGAGACCATTTTAAGAGCAACAGTACAGTAACCTGTGTTGTAAATTCTTGTGTTTCAGTTGGAAGAAGTATGTGGTGGCTTTCTATACTAGACATGCTTTGCTATGAGGTCATTTGTAAGGCACCTTTGCTGCTAATTCCCTTTTAATATTGTATTAGCTAGTAATCATCAGTTATATCTGAGATATTTGACCTGCTATATCCACAAAAATATATGACATAGAATGCTTGCAGAAACAAAATTTCAACTTATATATACACATTCACACAGTCTATGATTAAATTACTAAGGTTAAAAATGAGAATGGCAACTTTGATGCTTCTCATAAAACATCTATTTCTCCACTTGGATGGTTACACAAATGCATTTCACAGAGAAATCACAGCTATCTGTTTCATTCTTCTCTATGAATTTTTAACTCTAAGTGATGTTGCATCTCACTGGGCATCATCTATACTTTTACTGCATCAGATTTGGTAAGAGTAAGATATAAATGTCTCTTCACATTTGAAACAACACAAAATTGGGTCTAGGAATTACTATCTAGGGACAAAGTTCTTTGTATAGCTTTTGCAGTGATTCCAGAGCACTGATGGCTCAGTATTGTTTTGTCCAGCATCCTGGTGGTTGTTGCGTCAGTGAAAATATAAAAAATATTATTTCTCTGGTAATAATATGTAGACTTACTTAGCAATTGCATTCAAAACATAATTAAAAATAACCCACTGCCTCCAGACAAGCTGCATCCTTTTCATTTTAAACGATTGGTTTAAAGAAGAATACATTATATTTTCCATCAGAGATTGATTTAATAGTCAAATAAATTAAATTTCTTATCTATAGGAAATTTTTGAATAAATTTCTATTTTCATTTGAAAAATCATTAATTTAAATTTATATTACTTCTATTTATCATCTCATGTTCCACAATCTTTCAACCTTGATAAAAGCATTAGAAATTCTTCACAATGCTTTCTGTGATTTGAGAGATAAGATAATAGGAACCAGATGGAAAATGCCATTTAGCTGCATGTTTTACAATACAATGGTAATAGATAACATCTTATCACTCTTTGTTCACTTACTAGAAGTGGAATATTTCCCAATTATCATCTTGATATTTTAGGTTTTAGTAAAATGGAGAGACTAATGCTTCTTGAAAGAACACAGAAAAGTGTTTTTTGAGTACTCAGATCCTGGATCTGCAAAATTTAGTTTAGTTATCTGTAATGTCATTGCTCATAACCAAGATAAACCATATTGAAGGTGTCATGCTACTAACTCCTGAGACAGACACCATAGTTGGAACCTAGCAAACAGTGATTGTTTCACATTACAAGCCTCACCCATAATAATAAACTTACCATAATTGACGATTTATATAGAGATAATTATCTTTATTTAGAAAACTTAATATTTACTTCAATCTTGCTAGCTGCTATTGCATCCCTATTTACTCACCATATTATTTTGGTAAAAGGTGAAAGTACTTTGTCCAAGTATGTGTTTTATGTTTCTTGTCAAGACTGAATAGTTTGTTATCCGGAAAAAAAAATATATATATATATATATATATATATATATATATATATATATATATATTCAGAGGAGCACTATAGATATGAAAATAGAGTAAATAGCTAATAAGTAAAATATACCTACCACACAATTCAGCCATACTAAAAGTAAAGTTAGCATATAACAGAGATACCTGCACATCTCAGGTTATTATAGCAATATTCACAAGAACCACCTTATAGAATTAATTTTAGAGGTAGATGAACATATGAGTGGATTGAGTCTTCTGAACATTTATAAACAGATATATAGATATGTGTATAGATAGAAATAAGAATACACCTACACACATGCACTGTTACTGACCATGAGTAATCCGATTAGCTTGCTTGAAGAGAAATATACAAAATTAAAATTATTTTACTATGGGTATCCATAAGGATTTGGAAAACAAATATATTTACATATAAGTAAAATATATATTTTATCTGCATAAATACACATATTTGATAAAATACATAATTTTGGTGTTATTTTATTTGACTATAGAAAAGAAGGATTTATTTTGAAAGCAGTAGTATCTTCTGTTCAAGCAATAATAACAAAAAGTTTCAGGAAAAATGTCTTGCAAAAGACAGACATGTCCTCAAATTAGTTCTTCAGGGTACTTGTCCATATTTGGGAACCAACATAAGCAGGGGTAACAATAGCCCTGGTAGCATGGCAGACAACTCCCTTGGACTCCCCTATATAGGATTACTGATCCTATTTATAACACATCATCTCAAAAATATAAATATATTTCAAAGCCTCACTCCCTACATCTCAAGAAGGCTTTTTTTAAGAGTGTCAATGGAGATAGTTTGACATTTATAACAACTTTGCACAAACATATGTTCTTTAACACTATGGAACTAGGTAAAGCTGATCAGCATAAAACAAAAGAAATTATGATAGACATAAAGAGTGTTCTTATGTTAAAATCAACCCATAATCCTCTTATCATACCCATTGAAATTCACTGGTATATCTGTTTTTCTTCCTCTTTGGGCAATAAGTTTGAAGATTAGACTTCAGCAGCTTTAAGAAACTTAAAGCATATCTGCCATAAACTCTTTATAGTCTATTTGTTTTCACTGAAAAATTTAAACAAAGAAAGGGAAAAAAAAGAGAAAGAAAAAAGAAGCCAAGTAGATTACTGAGAGGTTAAAACAACTGACTATTCTTTTAGAGGAACAGATTCAGTTATTAGCACTTTCATGGAGGATACCCAACCACTTGTGACAATTGTTTCAGGTTATTAGGGGATTCCTGACATCCTCAGACATAAGGCATGTACATACAGGCAGGGAAAACACTATACACATAAAATAAAAATAAATCTTTTTAAAAACCAAAGTAAGACGAAAAAGAAGAGGCCGAAAAGATAATACGGTTGACAAGGTGTCTCAGTCTTTAAAAGTGACTCGTGACACAATGATGTCCTGAACTTCTTCCTCAGAATTCAGATAAAATGTTGAACATAGTGTCATATACCTGTGATCCCTGCATTCCTTCAGTGAAATAGGAAGGCAGAAACAAACTATCTTTTTCATATACAAGACCAGCTAGCCATTAATACTTAGCACAGCTTCATATAAAGAATGATTCTACTCAGAAAAAAGGAGAGGAAGAGGAAACTGTAGCCTTAGATTTTTCAAAATTTACTTTAATATGGGTTCTCAAATGCTTTGACCCCTGTTCTAACCCACTGTCAGAAAGTAGGGAACATAAAAAGAGCAATGGGACAATTGGGAAATAAACTGTTTAGACGTAGTTATTTGGACCAATTCCAGTTTTCATTGTCAGGATACCAACAGGACAGTTCACATATGTCATCGAACAAAACTCAGGAGCAGTGGCATAATTCAGTGGAAAACCCAAGCCCTCACAGAATTAGCACAAGTCAGCTGGAGCAACCAGAACTAGTTGGGATTACCAGTGGAAGTTTTCTGTTGTGCCTCTCTCAACTAAATAAAGATCAGCAGAGATGAGAGACCAACAAAGATTTGCACAGTTAGATATGCAAGCATTCCTGGTTGCTGCCACCACAGAGAGATCGTGGGCAGCACCCCGCGAGCAAACATGAGCCTCGGGACCACAGGTAAGACCAATTTTTCTGCTGCAAGAGACCTGCCTCACAGTGAACTCGGGACACACAGAGGCAGAATTCCTCTAGGACCAGGCACTCGCTGTGTTTACCAGGAGTCCCACACCCGCGGATCCGGGCCCACAGCAGCTCTCTGCTCCCAGACCCCGTGGGAGAGAGACCTCACCACCTGGTCAGGTGGGCACTCCTGAGGCTGCAGAGCGGAAGAGACCACCAACACTGCCCACCCCTGCCCACATCCCTGGCCCAAGAAGAAACTGTATAAGGCCTCTGGGTTCCCGTGGGGCAGGGCCCAGGAGCAGCAGGACCCCTGCGTCTGAGACACCTCCGGAACCTGAGGGAACAGACCGGGATAAACAGTTCTCTGCACCCAAACCCCGTGGGAGGGAGAGCTAAACCTTCAGAGAGGCAGACACACCTGGAAAACCAGAAGAGACTGCACTCTGCTCACATCACTGACTCCAGAGGAAAACACCAAACGCCATCTGGAACCCTGGTGCACTGAAACTCCCTGAAAGGGCAGCGCACATCTTCCTGGTTGCTGACGCCACAGAGAGCTGGTGGGCAGAAACCGGCGAGCAAACTTGAGCCTCGGGACCACAGGTAAGACCAACTTTTCTGCTGCAAGTGACCTGCCTGGTGAACTCAAGACACAGGCCCACAGGAACAGCTGAAGACCTGTAGAGAGGAAAAACTACATGCCTGAAAGCAGAACACTCTGTCCCCATAACTGGCTGAAAGAAAACAGGAAAACAGATCTACAGCACTCCTGACACACAGGCTTATAGGACAGTTTAGCCACTGTCAGAAACAGCAGAACAAAGTAACACTAGAGATAATCTGATGGCGAGAGGCAAGCGCAGGGAGCCAAGCAAGAGAAACCAAGACTACATGGCATCATCGGAGCCCAATTTTCCCATCAAAACAAACATGGAATATCCAAACACACCAGAAAAGCAAGATCTAGTTTCAAAATCATATTTGATCATGATGCTGGAGGACTTCAAGAAATATGTGAAGAACTCCCTTAGAGAACAAGTAGAAGCCTACAGAGAGGAATCGCAAAAATCCCTGAAAGAATTCCAGGAAATCATAAATAAACAAGTAGAAGCCCATAGAGAGGAGTCACAAAAATCCCTGAAAGAATTCAAGGAAAACACAATCAAACAGTTGAAGGAATTAAAAATGGAAATAGAAGCAATCAAGAGAGAACACATGGAATCAACCCTGGATATAGAAAACCAAAAGAAGAGACAAGGAGCTGTAGATACAAGCTTCACCAACAGAATACAAGAGATGGAAGAGAGAATCTCAGGAGCAGAAGATTCCATAGAAATCATTGACTCAACTGTCAAAGATAATGTAAAGCAGAAAAAGCTACTGGTCCAAAACATACAGGAAATCCAGGACTCTATGAGAAGATCAAACCTAAGGATAATAGGTATAGAAGAGAGTGAAGACTCCCAGCTCAAAGGACCAGTAAATATCTTCAACAAAATCATAGAAGAAAACTTCCGAAACCTAAAAAAAGAGATACCCATAGACATACAAGAAGCCTACAGAACTCCAAATAGATTGGACCAGAAAAGAAACACCTCCCGTCACATAATAGTCAAAACAACAAACGCACAAAATAAAGAAACAATAATAAAGGCAGTAAGGGAAAAAGGTCAAGTAACATATAAAGGCAGACCTATCAGAATCACACCAGACTTTTCGCCAGAAACTATGAAGGCCAGAAGATCCTGGACTGATGTCATACAGATCCTAAGAGAACACAAATGCCAGCCCAGGTTACTGTATCCTGCAAAACTCTCATTTAACATAGATGGAGAAACCATGATATTCCATGACAAAACCAAATTTACACAATATGTTTCTACAAATCCAGCACTACAAAGGATAATAAATGGTAAAGCCCAACAAAAGGAGGCAAGCTATACCCTAGAAAAGCAAGAAACTAATCATCTTGGCAACAAAACAAAGAGAAGAAAAGCACACAAACATAACCTCACATCCAAATATGAATATAACAGGAAGCAATAATCATTATTCCTTAATATCTCTCAACATCAATGGCCTCAACTCCCCAATAAAAAGACATAGATTAACAAACTGGATACGCAACGAGGACCCTGCATTCTGCTACCTACAGGAAACACACCTCAGAGACAAAGACAGACACTACCTCAGACTGAAAGGCTGGAAAACAACTTTCCAAGCAAATGGTCTGAAGAAGCAAGCTGGAGTAGCCATTCTAGTATCAAATAAAATCAATTTTCAACTAAAAGTCATCAAAAAAGATAAGGAAGGACACTTCATATTCATCAAAGGAAAAATCCATCAAGATGTACTCTCAATCCTAAATATCTATGCCGCAAATACAAGGCCACCTACATAGTAAAAGAAACCTTACTAAAGCTCAAAACACACATTGCACCTCACACAATAATACTAGGAGATTTCAACACCCCACTCTCATCAGTGGACAGATCATGGAAACAGAAATTAAATAGAGACGTAGACAGACTAAGAGAAGTCATGAACCAAATAGACTTAACAGATATTTATAGAACATTCTATCCTAAAGCAAAAGGATATACCTTCTTCTCAGCTCCTCAGGGTACTTTCTCCAAAATTGACCATATAATTGGTCAAAAACCGGGCCTCAACATGTACAGAAATATAGAAATAATCCCATGTGTGCTATCGGACCACCACGGCCTAAAACTGCTCTTCAATAACAATAAGGGAAGAATGCCCACATATATGTGGAAATTGAACAATGCTCTACTCAATGATAACCTGGTCAAGGAAGAAATAAAGAAAGACATTAAAAACTTTTTAGAATTTAATGAAAATGAAGGTACAACATACCCAAACTTATGGGACAAAATGAAAGCTGTTCTAAGAGGAAAACTCATAGCGCTGAGTGCCTGCAGAAAGAAACAGGAAAGAGCATATGTCAGCAGCTTGACAGCACACCTAAAAGCTCTAGAACAAAAAGAAGCAAATACACGCAGGAGGAGTAGAGGGAGGAAATAATCAAACTCAGAGCTGAAATCAACCAAGTAGAAACAAAAAGGACCATAGAAAGAATCAACAGAACCAAAAGTTGGTTCTTTGAGAAAATCAACAGAATAGATAAACCCTTAGCCAGACTAACGAGAGGACACAGAGAGTGTGTCCAAATTAACAAAATCAGAAATGAAAAGGGAGACATAACTACAGATTCAGAGGAAATTCAAAAAATCATCAGATCTTACTATAAAAGCCTATATTCAACAAAACTTGAAAATCTGCAGGAAATGGACAACTTCCTAGACAGATACCAGGTACCAAAGTTAAATCAGGAACAGATAAACCAGTTAAACAACCCCATAGCTCCTAAGGAATAGAAGCAGTCATTAAAGGTCTCCGAACCAAAAAGAGCCCAGGTCCAGACGGGTTTAGTGCAGAATTCTATCAGACCTTCATAGAAGACCTCATACCAATATTATCCAAACTATTCCACAAAATTGAAACAGATGGAGCACTACCGAATTCCTTCTATGAAGCCACAATTGCTCTTATACCTAAATCACACAAAGACCCAACAAAGAAAGAGAACTTCAGACCAATTTCCCTTATGAATATCGTCCCAAAAATACTTAATAAATTCTGGCAAACCGAATCCAAGAGCACATCAAAACAATCATCCACCATGATCAACTAGGCTTCATCCCAGGCATGCAGAGATGGTTTAATATACGGAAAACCATCAACATGATCCATTATATAAACAAACTGAAAGAACAAAACCAAATGATAATTTCATTAGATGCTGAGAAAGCATTTGACAAAATTCAACACCCCTTCATGATAAAAGTCCTGGAAAGAATAGGAATTCAAGGCCCATACCTAAACATAGTAAAAGCAGTATACAGCAAACCTGTTGCTAACATTAAACTAAATGGAGAGAAACTTGAAGCAATCCCACTAAAATCAGGGACTAGACAAGGCTGCCCACTCTCTCCCTACTTATTCAATATAGTTCTTAAAGTTCTAGCCAGAGCAAACAGACAACAAAAGGAGGTCAAGGGGATACAGATCGGAAAAGAAGAGGTCAAAATATCACTATTTGCAGATGATATGATAGTATATTTAAGTGATCCCAAAAGTTCCACCAGAGAACTACTAAAGCTGATAAACAACTTCAGCAAAGTGGCTGGGTATAAAATTAACTGAGATAAATCAGTAGCCTTCCTCTACACAAAAGAGAAACAAGTCGAGAAAGAAATTAGGGAAACGACACCCTTCATAATAGACCCAAATAATATAAAGTAACTCGGTGTGACTTTAACAAAGCAAGTAAAAGATTTGTACAATAAGAACGTCAAGACTCTGAAGAAAGAAATTGAAGAAGACCTCAGAAGATGGAAAGATCTCCCATGCTCATGGATTGGCAGGATTAATATAGTAAAAATGGCCATTTTACCAAAAGCGATCCACAGATTCAATCCAATCCCCATCAAAATATCAATCCAATTCTTCAAAGAGTTAGACAGAACTATTTGCAAATTCATCTGGAATAACAAAAAACTCAGGATAGCTAAAACTATCCTCAACAATAAAAGGACTTCAGAGGGAAGTACTATCCCAGAACTCAAGCAGTATTACAGAGCAATAGTGATAAAAATTGCATGGTATTGGTACAGAGACAGATAGATAGACCAATGGAATAGAATTGAAGACCCAGAAATGAACCCAAACACCTATGGTCACTTGATTTTTGACAAAGGAGCCAAAACCATCCAATGGAAAAAAGATAGCATTTTCAGCAAATGGTGCTGGTTCAACTGGAGGTCAACATGTAGAAGAGTGCAGATCGATCCATGCTTATCACCCTATACAAAGCTTAAGTCCAAGTGGATCAAGGACTTCCACATCAAACCAGACACACTCAAACTAATAGAAGAAAAACTAGGGAAGCATCTGGAACACATGGGCACTGGAAAAAATTTCCGGAACAAAACACCAATGGCTTATGCTCTAAGATCAAGAATCGACAAATGGAATCTCATAAAACTGCAAAGCTTCTCTAAGGCAAAGGAAACTATGGTTAGGACAAAACGGCAACCAACAGGTTGGGAAAAGATCTTTACCAATCCTACAACAGATAGAGGCCTTATATCTAAAATATACAAAGAACTAAAGAAGTTAGACCGCAGGGAAACAAATAACCCTATTAAAAAATGGGGTTCAGAGCTAAACAAAGAATTCACAGCTGAGGAATGCCGAATGGCTGAGAAACACCTAAAGAAATGTTCAACATCTTTAGTCATAAGGGAAATGCAAATCAAAACAACCCTGAGATTTCACCTCACACCAGTGAGAATGGCTAAGATCAAAAACTCAGGTGACAGCAATTGCTGGCAAGGATGCGGAGAAAGAGGAACACTCCTCCATTGTTGGTGGGGTTGCAGACTGGTACAACCATTCTGGAAATCAATCTGGAGGTTCCTCAGAAAATTGGACATTGAACTGCCTGAGGATCCAGCTATACCTCTCTTGGGCATATACCCAAAAGATGCCCCAACAAATAAAAAAGACATGTGCTCCACTATGTTCATCGCAGCCTTATTTATAATAGCCAGAAGCTAGAAAGTACCCAGATGCCCTTCAACAGAGGAATGGATACAGAAAATATGGTACATCTACACAATGGAATATTACACAGCTATCAAAAACAATGACTTTATGAAATTCGTAGGCAAATTGTTGGAACTGGAAAATATCATCCTGAGTGAGCTAACCCAATCACAGAAAGACATACATGGTATGCACTCATTGATAAGTGGCTATTAGCCCAAATGTTTGAATTACCCTAGATGCCTAGAACAAATGAAACTCAAGAGGGATGATCAAAATGTGAATGCTTCACTCCTTCTTTAAAAGGGGAACAAGAATAACCTTGGCAGGGAATAGAGAGGCAAAGATCAAAACAGAGACTGAAGGAACACCCATTCAGAGGCTGCCCCACATGTGGCCCATACATATACAGCCACCCAATTAGACAAGATGGATGAAGCAAAGAAGTGTAGGCCGACAGGAGTGGAATGTAGATCGCTCCTGAGAGACACAGCCAGAAAACAGCAAATACAGAGGTGAATGCCAGCAGCAAAGCACTGAACTGAGAATAGGACCCCCGTTGAAGGAATCAGAGAACGAACTGGAAGAGCTTGAAGGGGCTCGAGACCCCATATGTACAACAATGCCAAACAACCAGAGATTCCAGGGACTAAGCCACTAACTGAGGTCTATACATGGACTGACCCTGGACTCTGACCTCATAGGTAGCAATGAATATCCTAGTAAGAGCACCAGTGCAAGGGGAAGACCTTGGTCCTGCTAAGACTGAACCCCCAATGAACTAGACTGTTGGGGGGAGGGCTGCAATGGGGGGAGGGTGGGGAGGGGAACACCCATAAGGAAGGGGAGTGGGGAGGGGATATTTGCCCGGAAATCGGGAAAGGGAATAACACTTGAAATGTATATAAGAAATACTCAAGTTAATAATAAAAAAAAAGATATGCAAGCATACTCTCACTCTCTGTTGTGTCATACTTAAAGTCTCTCCAAACATCACTTTTCCTCTCATGGGTCTGCTTCAGCAAAACATCATATGATTCTACATCACATGACACAACCAGAAACGCTCACTTCATATCTCACCTTCCCCTAAAATTTTTTCACTAACATTAACAATCTACACACAACAAAAATAATCATAAGAACTGTAAAACTAGAACTTTGCATCACATTCTTTTTGCACTTGTAATCTCTTTGCCCATATAGTTTTCTTTTTTTCTTTTTTTCTTTTTTCCCATTTTTAATGAATGGGTATTTCATATTTACATTTCAAATGTTATCCCTTTTCCTGTTTTCCAGTCCAGCAGTCCCCAACCCCTCCCCCTCCTCTTTTTTATGGGTGTTCCCTTCCCCATCCACTCCCCATTATTGCCTCCAGCAACAATCCCTTACACTAGAGATCCAGCTTTGGCAGGACCAAGGGTTTCCCTTTCACTGGTGCCGCTACAAGGCTATTCATTGCTCCCTATGAATATGGAGCCAAGGGTCAGCCCATGTATAGTCTTTGGGTAGTGGTTTGGTCCCTGGAAGCTCTGGTTGGTTGGCATTGTTCTTATGGGGTCTCAATCCCCTTCAAGCTCTTCCAGTTCTTTCTCTAATTCCTCTAACAGGGTCCCTTCCTCAGTTCAGTGGTTTGCTGCTGGCATTTGCCTCTGTATTTGACATATTCTGGCTGTGTCTCTCAGGAGAGTTCTATATCTGTTTCCTATCCCTTCTTTGCTTCATCCATCTTATCTAGTTTTTGTGGCTGTATATGTATGGACCACACGTGGGGCAAGCTCTGAATGGCCATTCCTTCAGTCTCTGCTTTAAACATTGCCTCCCTCTCCCCTCCTATGGATATTTTTGCTCCCCTTTTAAAAAAGGAGTGAAGCTTCCACATGTGATCATCCTTCTTGAGTTTCATGTGGTCTGTGCATCTTGGGTAATTAGAGCATTTGGGCTAATATCCACTTATCAATGAGTGCAAGCCATGTGTGCTTCTCTGTGATTGAGTTACCTCACTCATCATGATGTTTTCTTTTCTTTTATTCTCTTTTTTAAACTTTTTATTAGATACATTTCTTTACTTACATTTCAAATGTTATTCCCTTTCCCGGCTTCCTATACATAAATCCCCATTCTCTCCCACCCCCCTCCACCAAACAGGTATTCACCCCATACATCCCCCTTACTGCCCGCCATATTCCCCTGCACTGCAGGTCCAACCTTGGCAGGACCAAGGGCTTCCCCTTCCACTGGTGCCCCAACAAGGCTATTCTCTGTTACATATGCAGTTGGAGCCTGGGTCAGTCGATGTATAGACTTTCGGTAGTGGTTGAGTACCTGGAAGCTCTGGTTGGTTGGCATTGTTATTCTTATGGGGTTACAAGCTCCTTCATCTCTTTTAATACTTCCGCTAATTCCCCGCAAGGGGGTCCTGTAGATTATATACAATAGTCTAACAAAACAAACTTAACTTTCTATCAATATACAATAATTCAAAAAAGACAACCTTAATTTCTAACAGTATACACTAATCCAAAAAGAAAAAAAACAACAACCATAAGTTCTTATCAGTAGACAATAATTCAAACAAACCAACCATATATTTTTATCAAAATACAATAATTTAAACCATTGCATAGATGATAACAATGATAACATATCAAACCAACAAACTATTCATTCCCACTTAAGGTATCAGGAAACCAGTCTTCTTATAATTGTTTTCTACTGAATCAAAATGAATCTTTTTGGGGGCCCAGTTGGGGGAGGGATATATGGTTAACCTGAATAAAAGGTATCTGTAGTATTCTTACCTAGTCTATGTTTTTCCAGTCTACGTGATGTTGGTTCAGTCTACATGTTGTTTGTCAACTCTCTGGAGCCATTTTGATGTTGATGTGCAAGTATATTTTAGAGAAATTGGCAACTGAGATAGACTGATTGTGAACCATCCAGGCTACTTGCCTTGTGAAGACATTCATGTCTCAATTGACAAGAGCCTTTCCCCAGCCAGATCTAATATTTATGTTTTGTTAGCAACGATATTGTTCATTCCTTGTAGAACATAATCATAATCACATCCCCATCTTAAAACTTTGCAGGTTTCCATTCTAATGCTAACACATTCTTATAGTACATTGGTTGACTTGCTCCTCAGATATTTTGATAACCAAGTATCTCTTAGCTGCGGTTGTTCCTTTTACTAACATTAGGAAGCCATTATTCAGTCTATCCCTGGGGGTTTTTGATATTTCTTTTGGTTTAATAAGCATCTCACTTAAGGTACAATTGGCTCTCTCTTTAACTGCTTGTCCTCTGAGGTTGTGTGGTACACCAGTAACATGCTTTATATATCAATATGCAAAGAATTGTTTTTATATTATTGTATCCATATGTTGTTGTAAAGATGTAAAAATAAAAAAAAGTAAAGTTGTCTTTTACCCCGCCAGCTCTGGCACCATAGTGTCCCAAGATATCTGCTAGATATCTTGGCGGAAACACATCCCAGCCACACACTTTCCTACACTCAAACCCTCACATAAAAGAACACACAACACAATAATCTTTGACCCAATTGGTAAGATATAATTGCCCACTTAAGCATACAAAGCCCAGTAGCATCCATCCCTTAGGAACATTGATAACAACCTGTAAATACACAGAGCAGAATCTTAACATCACCTGCCATGGCTTCTCCCCCTCTCCTCTTTTCCTCCTGTCTCTTGCTTTCTCCTAGTCTCCTCCACTTCCTTCAGACTTCTCTCCCGCCCATCCTTCCTTCTCCTCCAATGACAGGCCTCCTTCTATCCTGTACTTGCCCTTCACCTGTACTTTTCAAATTCAATGGGGAGGTAGTTCTGGTGAAGTCACCTGAGTTCTGAGTATGTGACTAGGCAGTTGTCCTTGGGGCAGTGGAATTAGCATCAAAATATAACTTCAGGGCAAACCACAACATCCATGGACAGTAACAATATTAGTTTTAATTTGTGCAGGTATATGCAATAATTGCCATTATTTCCCTGGTGTTACAGAAATTTCATCACAACACATTCAGCCTTTTCAGAACTGAAGGTAATTCACTGAAATATTGAATACATGTTAAGGGTATAGCATATATATATTCAAATTTCTGCAAAATGGAAAACATCCAACTGCCAGATGTCATTTCTTGTGGTACTTCTAGGGTTACATCCAACAGGTAACAGAACTTGATTATATAGACAACATAAAGGACATTTTATTATTATTATTATTATTATTATTATTATTATTATTATTATCATCATCATCATCATCATCATCATCATCATCATCATCATCATTATTTCTTTGATGTGTTGTCAAATGAAGGATTTTTTTCTTTAAAACTTTCCTATTAACATGAAGTTTTTCATGAAATTTTGAGGATTCTAACATATTTGCTACTGCTAATTGGTCAATTTTGTCAGTTCCTTTAGCTAATGGATCTGGGAAACCTGTATGACACTGAATATTAATAATATATATGGATAATTTCTACTTCTGATAGTTTGTTTAATTGTATAAATAAGAAAGTCAATTCTGAGTTATAAGGTAAAAATTCAGGAGTCTCTGTATGCAAAACAACTTTTTCTAAAATATTAAGAATGGTTAATTATGTTAAGAAATTCAGGATAGTCTTTTGTCATTTGAACTGAGGTTTAGAGTCTTTGGAGTACCTTGCTTATTTTGTCTGACTTACAACCTGCCTTCCCATCTTGTTTGCATCTATATAAAGTATTGATTGTTCTGGAACTTGTATTCAATGTACAAAACATGGAAGAATCCAATTAGTTTTTTTTTTTTTAATATAGACTGTCTATGTTTGCTTTCCAGATACTTCTCTTTAACTTTACCCAAATAATTACTGCAAGGTATTTGCAAATCTTTATTAATGGTCCATAATGACATAATTTCAGCTTTTGGCTACAATTTCAGCCAGATCTATTTCTGATAATTAATGTAATCTTTTTTTACCTTTTATATTATCTCATCAATCTTTTCGATATATGTCTTCAACCTTTTTCTTTGTTTATGAACTAAGAAAATCCATTCCATAATACTATCTTCTCTTTGCATAATGAGCTCAGTAAGAGAATGAGTTGAAGGCAAAATGACCAAATACAGTTAAGTTTAGGATCTAATCGATCCATGTGTGCCTCTTGCAGTCTTTGTTCTACAAGAATTGACTATTTTTCTGTTTCAAATGTCAGACATCTTGTGCTATTCAAATTTGTCTCTCCTTGTAATCTCTGAAACTAACTACCTAACTCAAATGTACTTAATCCAGTTGTGAGCCTCAGCCAGTTAATACCTCCCATTAATTTTTGAAAACATTTAGAATTTGCAATTGGTCCTTAGGGATTTCATGGTTGAAATTTTGAAGACTGAGTCTATAACTCAAATAACTAAGTGAATATACTCTTTGTAATTTTCTAAACTCTGTAATCTCCACTGTGGCAGAATTATTTTTGTTACCTTAAACAACATGTTTATCTTTATCTAAATTATCTTTGTCACAATTAGCCAACAAAATGTCATTCATAGCATGATGAAACACAAATCAAGGGAATTGTTTATGAATTATTTCTAATAGTTGTTGCACAAAATATTGACAGAAAGTTGGACTATTTAACATGCTCTATGCAATTACCTTTAGTGGATGACTATTATTTAAAATAGGTACTGAGAAAGCAAACCTTTCTCTGTCCTGCTTGTGCAAGAGTATTGTGGAAAACAAATTTTCAAGTCAATTATTATTATAGACCATGATTTCAGTAACAAACATGGTAAATGATGTATAGGTTGTAAAGGACACAGTGATTAAACTACTTAGTTAATTGCTCTTAGATCTGCTATCATCCTCCATTTTTCTGATTTCCATTTCACAACAAAGACAAGGGAATTCTATAGTCTGGTAGACTCTTCTATATGTTGAACCTCTAGCTATTCAAGTGTCCACAATATTGGGGAGGTTGGTGATGGTTATTACAAGTTTTAGCTCTTGCCTAACATGTCTGTTTGATTAACATTTTAGGGGTAAGGCTGTTTGTATGTCAGCAGTGTCCACTTTTATAAATTTTGAAATTTAAACCCTGTAACATCCTGTTTTTTGACCGTGGGTATAGCTTATGATTTTTCTTGATAATCTGTATGAATAACTCCCCTAGGACCATCTACCATATAATATATAATTTTCTCATTTGTTATCTCTGGAATTACAGGGATATTAACTTACAAACCTCATTGTTGTAAAAGATTTCTTCCTCATAAATTTATGGATCTGTCAGCCAAATAACTACTCAACTTATTTGTTTGCCTTTCTGGTTCCATACAGCTAATTCACACAACACTTTATCTTATTCCTGATAATTTACCAATTCCAATAAACTGGGTGTAAACTTTTTGAAGTGGTTTTTCTTAATTTGAACACTTTTGGGAAAGTATACTAACACCAACTCCTGTATCTACCCAGCCTTCTGTGTCAACACCATTCATTTATACCATTAATTTGGGCCTCTACCATTAACCACTGTTTGTGAGAACGCATTTTTCAGTACTCCCCAAATTCACTGTCTTCTACTGGAGAAGCCTTGCTTCTAATGTAAGGAGATAACAGTTGAACAATTCTTTTCCCTGCATCAATTTACATCTCTTTCCCCCCATATGCCATAATTTAAATTTCTTCCATACCATTCCCATCTATTATTCCTGAATCTGCAATAAATCTTTGAGAAGTTAAGCTATTTCTTTCTAAAATTATTCTTAATATTCCTGAGGGTAAAGGACCATCAACACCAGTAACTCCTATAACATTCAACTTTGGGGAATAGTGTAAGAGGCATATCTGTGGCCAGATCCAAAGTCAAATTCCATTCTATACCATGTTTAAGATCTGAAATGGTTAATTTTGATTTTCTTGCCTGCTTTGTACCTTCTGGCAGACGAAAGACTTTTTCTCACTCATATTGTTTACTTTAGGACCTTGAGATGACAGGACTCTCTGTTCATTTCCCAGTGGCAGGAGTTTACTTTGTTATACCTCTCTTGGACCAGGGATCTTTGACCAAGGTTTACTTTTTCCATAGTGGCTACAATACCTTGGAAATCATAGTAAGTCATAGCAGTCAGAACCTGCTTGTTATTTTCTATGAATACTTTTCTTTCCAGAGTCAATGTAGTTGCTGAATCTTCTAGCCTTATAATTTCTTTGGAAATAGCCAAATTCATCAAAATTAAAGCACCAGGCACTCCAATTTCTAAAACAAACCACTGCTTGCCCTGTGATATTAGTATGATGCCCCTGAAAACCAATGCCAGTTGTTTCCCATATCTATTCATCTATTGGGGTTCCTTGTGCTTTCAATGGTCTGATGGCTCTATTACATTCAGTATTTGCATTTTCAAAGCCAATATTTCTATCAGTGACTCTCTGGTTTCAGGGTTTAATAAAGCTCTATTTATAGCTGAACCCAATCTCTGTAAGAAATCAGTAAAGGCTTCTGAAGAACCCTGTATTACCTTATTTCATCAGGTGGATTATTTTCTACCCTTCTCAGTCATATCCCAAGCTCTAAAAAACTTAACATGGTAATTTTCAATTATACCATTTGTTCATGTATTTATTTTTTTCTTTTTTACTTATTCACTTTGCATCCCTCTCACTACCCTCTTCTCGTCACTCTCTCCTGCAATTTTTCTGCCTCTCCCTCTCCATTTCTCCTTTGAGAGGGTGGAAGCCTTCTGGCCCCCTCCCAAACTGTCACATAAGTTTCTGCCAGGCTAGGCATATTTTTTCCTATTGATGGCAGACAAAGGAGTACAGCCAGAGGAGCATATCTCACATGCAGGTAACAGCTTTTGGATAGCACTATTCTAGTTGTTCAAGACCCATATAAAGACCAAGATTCACATTGGCTACATATGTGTGGGAAGCCTATGTCCAACCTGTGAATGTTCTTTGGTTAGTGGTTCAGTCCCTGAGAGCCCCAAATGTCACATGCTAGCTTATTCTGTTGGTCCCCTTCTGTTCTGAAATCCTTTTCCCTTATTATTCCATAAGAGTTCCCAAACCCCAATTAATGTTTCAAGGTGAGTGTCTGAATCTGTCTGAGTCAGCTAGTGGGTAAAACCTCTCAGAGCACAGGCTCTGTGCCAGGGAATAGCTCATGCCAGGCTATTCCCTGAGAGCACAAGAGTGTATTACCAATAGTGTCAGAGTTTGGTGCTTACACATGGGATTGATCTCATGTTAGGCCTGTTTTTGTTTGGCCGTTTCCTTAGTATTTGTTGTATTCCAGTTCCCTACATTTTTATCAGACAGGATAACTATTGGGTCAAATGGTTTGTGATTGGTTTGGTATCCCTGTTGCTTTACTGGGGTTCCTTCCTGGCTATTGGAGATGGCCTCTTTAGGTTCCATATTGTCTGTTCTGTAAGATACAGATAAGGTCATTGATTCTTGAATGCCTCCCTTATCACAGGTCTTGGTCACATCCCTGAGATTTCCTCCATATACCCACACCTATCAGTTGCAGATTTTCATTCATTCTCATAGTCATTTGGCCATCATCCCCCACACCAAATCAGGAAACCCCCACTCCTCTTCCCATTCCATTTTTTACCGAATTCCCTCCCTCTATCTGGCTCCTATTTTATTCTCCCTTCTAAATGAGAGTAAAGAAGCGTTGCTTGTCCCTTCATTTTAGTTTAGCCTCTTTTGGGCTATGAAATATAGCATAGACATACAGTATTTTATTGCTAATATAAACTTATGTGTCAGTACATTCCATACATGATCTTTTGGGACAGGGTTGCCTCACTCAAGATGATATCTTCAAATTTAATTCATTTTTCCTGCAAGTTTCCATGATATCTTTGTTTTTAGTAACTGGATAATATTGAATTGTGCAAATGTACCAGATTTCCTTTATCCATTTTTCATTGAAGGACATCTAGGTTGTTTCCTGTTTCTGGAAACTAGAAGCAAATATGCTATGAATTTAATTGAGCAAGTATCTTTGTAGGATGTTGGAGTATCTTTTAGGTATGTACTGAGAAGAGGTATAGCTGGATCTTGAGGTAGATCTGTTCCCAGTTATCTCAGAGACCATCTAATTGATTTCCAAAGTGGTTGTACATGTTTTCTCTTCCACCAGCAATGAAGGAGTATTCCTGTTGCTCCACATCTTTGTCAGCATGTACTATTCCATGAGTTTTTTTTTTTTTTATCTTAGCCATATTGATGGGTGTAAGATAGAACACAGAGTTGAATTGATGTGCATTTCCCTGATAATTAAGAACTTTGAATATTTCTTTAAGTGTTTCTTGGCCATTTGAGAGTCCTATATTGAGAATTCTATGTTTAGCTCTGAACACTGGTCTTAAATTATGTTATTTAGGTTTTGAGTGTTTAATCTTTTGAGTTGTTTATAAAGTTTGGATATAAGCATTGTGTCAAATGTAGGGTTTATTAAGAAACTTTATTAATCAGTAGGCTATCATTTTGTCCTAATGACAGTGTCCTTTGCCTTATAGAAGCTTTGCAATTTTATGAGGTCACATTTGTTGATTGTTGATCTTAGATTGTTTTTCTGTTTAGAAAATATTCTACTGTGCCCATGTGTTTGAGGCTCTTCCCCACTTTCTCTTATTTTAATTTCAGTGTATCTGGTTTTATGTGGAGGTCTGGTCCACATGGACACTAGCTTTGTACAAGGAGATAAGAATGAATTGATATGCATTTTTTTATATGCTGACTACAATAGTATGAACCAGCACCATTTGTTGAAAATGCTGTCTTTTGTTACACTGGATAGTTTTAGCTCCTTTGTCAAAGTTTAAGTGACCATAGGTCTTTGATAAATAATTTGAGAGATAAATTAGGAACAGGACACCCTTCACAATATTCAAAAATAATATAAATAACACCAAGTAACTCGACTCAAGCAAGTGAAAGATCTGTATGACAAGAACTCAAGAACTTCAAGTCTCTGAAGAAAGAAATCAAAGACCTCAGAAGATGGAAAGATCAACCATGCTTATCAATTGGCAGGATTAGTATAGTAAAAATGGCCATCTTGCCAAAAAGAAATCTACAGACCCAATGCAATCTCCATCAAAATTTCAACTCAATTCTTCATAGAGTTAGAAAGAACAATATACAAATTCATTTTGAATAACAAAAAGATCCAGAATATCAAAAAATATTCTCAACAAATAACGAGCTTCTGGGGGAATCACCATCTCTGACCTCAAACTGTATTACAGAGCATTCGTGATAAAAACTGCATGTTATTGGTACAAAGACAGGCAGGTACATCAATGGAATATAATTGAAGCCCCAGAGATGAAAGCCTTCCAAATCTCCATCCCTTACTTGCCCTTGTTTGAAAGGAAATATATCATTTCCAAAGTGTTTAAAGAATTCTCAGAAACATATGTGGATACAATACAGATAACATGAATTTTTATATAGTGATTTCATTAGATAAGGTGAGAAATACTGTAAGAAATTATTTTAAAGCTTAATTTTTCTTTCTCTTCTTTCTTAGGCACTAAACCTAATTCTCTGAAAATCACCTTCCTAAATGAAAACTGAAGCTATTTATAGTACTCTGTTCTCTTGGTTAGAGATTACTTGTTGCACATTGTACCTATGCAGCTGATGAGAGCATTAACTACAGAAAAAGCAAGTATTAAAAATACTTATTCTATCATGTAATGAAGGTCCCTAACTAGTCATATGTACTGAAATTAAACTTGTTTGCAAATGTGTCTTTTAATAAAAAACTTTATCATAAAATAAAACTTACATATGAAAAAAACCACACACCAAAATCAAATGTATTGAAGTCTATATATTTATTGTATGAAAAAAAAAACTTTGCAGAAGATCTATAACAAAACTATCTACTCATCTCATATCAGAATCCCATGACAGACCAAAGTAAGTATACTAACAAAGTCCAACTAGGTTAACCAATATTTTTTAAAAGTGTTACGTAGAGGAGTGTGAGGAAAGGGTTACTTACAGGAGAAGAAATGACTCAATGACAACTACATCTCTAAGGTCCATTTTAGCATGAGGCTGCAGAAGCTAGACTGGTTGAAGAGTGTCCTTTCCAGGTGACTTAAGCTTCTCCCAGGAAGCTCTGCTGCTACTACCAGGTAGCTAATGGGTCCTGTTTCCCAGTACTCTTTCCAGCTTGCCTTATCTGAGTCTTCTTTGTAATTCAGCTTCTTTTTGTCATATGGAGGTTCTCAGCTTTTATGGTTTGCTATGGCAAGGCAGGGCCTAGTGAATCAGGTCACTTTCAAGGACATCCTGAAGTTCTTTGAGTTGTTTACCTCCCATCTTAAGGTGGATGCCTAAAGGATAAAATTTCTATCTCCGAGGAAATTGTTCCACACTATTTTATAGAATTCAATGCCTTTAAAGGTCATTTCATCAGATGCTAAGAAAGCATTTGACAGAGTTGAACACCCCTTCATGATAAAAGTCCTGGTAAGATTATGAATTCAAATCCAATACCTAAACATACTAAAAACAATATACAGCAAACCAGTAGCTAACATTAAAGTAAATGGAGAAAAACTTGAAGCAATTCCACTAAAATCAGGGACTAGACAAGGCTGCCTACTCTCTCCCTATTTATTCAATATAGTACTTGAAGTCGTAGCCAGAGCAATCAGACAACAAAAGGAGGTCAAACTGATACAAATTGGAAAGGAAGAATTCAAAATATCACTATTTGCAGATGATATGATAGTATTATTAAGTGACCACAAAAGTTCTACTAGAGAATGACTACAGCTGATAAACAACTTCAGCAAAGTGACTGGGTATAAAATTAACTCAAACAAATCAGTAGCCTCCTTCTACTCAAAGGATAAACAGGCTGAGAAATTAATTAGGGAAATGACACTTTAACAATAGTCCCAAATAATATAAAATACCTCGGTGTATCTCTACCCAAGCAAGTGAAATATCTGTATGACAAAAACATCAAAGCTCTGAAGAAAGAAATTGAAGAAGATCTCAGATGTTAGAAAAATCTCCCATTCTCATGGATTGGCAGGATTAATATAGAAAAAATGGCATTTTTCCGAAAGCAATTTCAAAATTCAATGCAATCCCCATCAAAATTCCAACTCAATTCTTCATAGAGTTAGAAAGACCAGTTTGCAAATTCATTTGGAATAACAAAAAGCCCAGGATAGCGAAAACTATACCTAACAACAAAACAACTTCTGGGGGAATCACCATCCCTGACCTCCAGCAGAATTATAAAGCAATAGTGATAAAAACTGTTTGGTATTAGTACAAAGACAGGCAAATAGATCAGTGGAATAGAATTGAAGACACAGAAATGAACCCACACACCTATGGTCACTTGATCTTTGACAAAGGAGCTAAAAATATCCAATGGAAACAAGAGAGCATTTTCAAGTCCAAGTGTATCGAGGATCTCCATATCAAACCAAATACACTCAAAGTACTAGGAAAAAAGGTGGGGAATAGTCTCGAACACATGAGCACTGGGGAAAATTTCCTGAACAAAACACCAATGACTTATGCTCAAAGATCAAAAATCGACAAATGGGCCCTCATATAACTGCAAAGCCTCTGTAAGGCAAAGGACACTGGCATTAGGACAAAGCAGTAACCAACAGATTGGGAAAAGATCTTTACCAATCTTACATCTGACAGATGGCTAATATCCAAAATACACAAAGAACTCAAGAAGTTAGATTCCAGAGAGCCAAATAACCCTATTAAAAATGGGGTACAGAGCTAAACAAAAAAATTCTCAGCTGAGGAAAGCCAAATGGCTGAGAAGCACCTAAAGAAATGTTCTAAATACTTAGTCATCAGGGAAATGCAAATCAAAATAACCTTGAGATTCCACCTCTCACCAGTCAGAATGGCTAAGATAAAAAATTAGGTGATAACAGATGTTGGTGAGGATGTGGAGAAAGAGTATCACTCCTCCATTGTTGGTGGGATTGCAAATTGATACAACTCTCGAAATCAAACTGGAGGTTCCTCAGAATATTGGACATTACACTACTTGAGGACCCAGCTATACATCTCTTGGGCATATACCCAAAAGATGCATTAACATGTACTAAAAACCCATGCTCTACTATATTCATAGCAGCCTTATTTATAATAGCCAGAAGCTGGAAAGAACCCAGATCCCCCTTCAATAGTGTAATGGATACAGAAAATGTGGTACATCTACACAATGGACTACTAGTCAGCTATCAAAAGCAATGACTTCATCAAATCCATAAGCAAATGGATTGAACTAGAAAATAACATCCTGAGTGAGATAACCCAATCACAGAAAAACACACATGTTATTCACTCACTGATAAGTGGATATTAGGCCAAAAGCTCAAATTGCCCAAGATACAATCCACAGACCACATGAACCTCAAGAAGAAAGAGGAACAAAGTGTAGATGCTTCACTCCTTCTTAAAAGGGGAAACAAAATACTCATATAAGGAGATATGGAGGTATAGTTTGGAGTAGAGAATGAAGGAATGACTACTCAAAGTCTTCCCCACATGTGGCCCATGTATATATAGCCACCAAAACTAAATAAGATTGATGAAACTCAGAAGTACATGCTGACAGGAACTGGATATAAATGTCTCCTGAGATGCACAGCCAGACCATGTCAAATACAGAGGTGAATGTTAGCAGCAAATCATTTAACTGAGAATAGGATCCACATTTGAGAAATTAGAGAATGGATTGAAAGGGCTGAAGAGGCTTACAACCCATAAGAAAAACAATGCTAACCAACGAGAGCTCCCAGGAACTAAACCACTACCCGAAGTCTATACATGGACTGACACATGTCTCCAGCTGCATAAGTAGCAGTGGATGGCCTTGTTGGGCACCAATGAAAGGAGAAACTCTAGGTCCTGCCAAGGTTGGACCCCCAGTGTAGGGGAATGTCAGGGGTGGCGTGGAAGTTGGAGTAGATAGGGAAGGTAACACCCTTATAGAAGCAGGGGAGGGGGATGTGATAGGGGGCTTATGTCCAGGAAACTGGGAAAAGTATAACATGTGAAATATGTGAAATGTAAATTTAAAAAAAATCTAATAAAAGAAAAAAAAGGAATCGAGTCCTGGTATCATGAAGAGAGCCTATAAGAGGCTATTGGTGAAGCCTTGTTCTAGCAGAATTCTCCACTGTACTGCAGGTGCCAAAACCATGGCATGATCATCAAGAAGTGGCAACAGTGGAGTAGATAAACCTGAGTTTAGAGCGACAGAGGGCAAAGGTGGAGAAGTTATACCAGCTTTTTGAAGGGGTCCAGAAGAGCATGCGTGGATCCTAGACACTGAAACAAGAAAATAAATCACTGAATTTTCCTTGGAGCCCCAAAGATATTTGAGATACCAGAACTGTGGGTTATCTGCTGAGGAAAGCTGCTAACAGGGGATGGGATCAGGCCAGGAGAAAAAAGTTTGTTGTAGTCAACAAAGATTAAAATGGAGTTGGAAATCTGAAGACTCATTTGACATCCAACGTGGATTTGCAGAGTATGGAGTTTGTTCAGCTGGTTTCCTATCTTGCTTTGGGGATTATAGCTGATGCATGACTGATAATACAAGTTTCGCTGTTACTTGGAAGTCACCATAGGTCTTAGAGATTACTTGCATTTCTGTTCCCCACAGCCTTCATCGAAACAGCTGTTTCATCATAATATCAGCAAAAATAATCACTGATACATACACATCCTAGTTGTACATTTTGGATAATCACCATTTCGATTTACTCAAGATTAACTAATATGGGTTTTGACATCTTTGTAAGAATCCGTTCCCTGTGTTATTATTGAATAAAATTCTATTTTTCTTAAAAATGCATTATATTAATTTCTCTATCTCTCTGTCTGTCTATATCTCTGTGAGATATGCATGCAGGAATATACATGCTTTGGCTCCTGTGAAGATGTCAGAAGAAATCATTCTGGAGTTGCCAAAAGTAGAAATTTTTGGTTGAGTTATGTGATGCACACTCTTGTGATGTTTTACTAAAACAGATCCATGTGATGCTTTGCCTAAGCAGAACCATGTTATTTTTTGCTAACGCAGACAAGTGAGAGTACACATGGTGTTTGGAGAGAGTATAGATAGAACAATAGTGAAATGAGGGTGTACTTGCATAGATTAGTTGGTCTCTTGACTTTGCCAATATAGAAGATAGACACCAGAGAATCAAATAACCCTATTACAAATGGGGTACAGAGCCAAAAAAATATAATTTTCTACTGAAGAATAACAAATGGCTGAGAAGCACCTAAAGAAATGTTCAACATCCTTGTTCATTAGGGGAATGCACACCAAACAACACTGAGATTCCACCTCACACCAGTCAGAATGGCTAAGATCAAAAATTCAGATGATAATTGATGTTATTGAGGATATAAAGAAAGAAGAACAGTTCTCCATTGTTCAGAATGCAAGATGGTACAACCACTCTGGAAATCAGTCTGACAGTTACTCAGAAAATTGGACATAGTACCACATGACAACCCAGCTATACCATTTTTAGACATATTCCCAAAAGATGCTCCAACATATAACAAAAACACAAACTACATTATGCTCACAGCAGCCTTATTTATAATAGTGAGAAGCTGGAAAGAACCCAGATGTCTTTCAACAGAGGAATGTATAAAGAAAATACGGTACATTTACACATGGAGTGGAATTCAGCTATCAAAAACAATGACTTCATGAAATTCATAGGCAAATGGATGGAACTAGAAAAATATCATCCTGAGTGAGGTAATCCCAGGCACAAAAGAAAACACATGGTATGCACTTACTGGTGAGTGGATATTAGCCCAAAAGCCCAGAATACCCAAGATACAATTCACAGATCATATGAAGCTCAAGAAGGAAGACAAAATGTGGATGCTTTAGTCCTTCTAAGAAGGGAGCACAAACTACTCAGGGTAGATAGAGGGTGGGACAGACTTGGGAGGAAGGGAGGAAGGAAGGGAAAAAAGGGGGCAGAATCAAGTGTGGGAATAGACAGGGATGATATATAGAAGGTCAGGAATTTTTACAGAGGTCTTTAACAATGGGCAATAGGGAACTGAGGTTAGCCACCAGCAAGGTCCCCGATTGAGGGATGGAGCCACCCATCGTTCTCAAAATTTTAACCCAGAATTGCTTCTGTCAAAAGGAAATAAATACAGGGAAAAGGGTGGAGCAGAGACTGAAGGAAAGTCATCCTGACTGCCCAACCAGGGATTCATCCCATATGCAGCCACCAAAACCAGTCACTATTTTTGATGCCAAGAATTGCTTGCTGACAGGAGCCTGATATGGATGTCTCATGAGAGGCTCTGTCAGAACGTGATAAATACAGTGGCAGATTCTTGCAACCAACCATTGGACTGAGAATGGAGACTCCAATGGAGGAGTTAGGGAAAAGACTGTTGGAGCTGGAGGGATTTGCAACCACATAGGAAGAACAACAATATCAACCAGACCCTCCAGAGCTCACAAGAACTAAACCTCCAACCAAAGAGCACTAATTGAGGGGCCTATGGCTCCAGCTGCATATGTAGCACAGAATGACCTTGTCAGGCATCAATGGGAGAAGAAGCCCTTCATCCTGAGTAGCCTTGGTAGCACAGTGTAGGGGAATGCCAGGGCAGTGAGGTGGGAGTGGGTGTGTAGCAGGGGGAACATCCTTATAGAAGCAGGAATAGATAGTGGATTTCTAGAGGGGAACCCTAGAAAGGTGAAAACATTTGAAATGTAAATCAATAAAATGGCCAATAAAAAAGAAATATTTTGATAGATGATAATCAAATGATAACAACATGCATATTTGACAGAGTACTTGTGTGGCAAAAAAGCATTAGAAGAATAATGAAAGAGTAATTTGTATATATGCTTTTCTTTCTTATGAAGTAACTTATAAAATACTATAAATTTCTTGTATGATACCCAAATAAATATTTTTAAACCCCCTTTCCTTTTTAAATGAACTATTGCCCTGATAATGCAACTAGTGGGAAATGAATGTGAAATTCAGTTAGCATGTATTTCTTGTAGTTCAGAATATTATGAAAAGCATCCTAGCATGATAATAAAACCTCAGTGTATGCAAACAGTGAAGTTAATCACCATCATTATCATTTATATTTCATTTTGAACACTGCTGGGTCTTGAAGCATTAAAGGACACACATTCCATAAAGCAACAACAATAACAACAAAAATATCACATCCAGTAGTGAAAACCTAAGTGTACAATATGCAATAATTGTCTTCATTCATATTTAACATTTTTATTTATGTCAAAAGAGAAGAAAACATCATTCAAAACAGTAGTTTCATAATGGCAAAGTATATTGTATCCTAAAGAACACACCAATTTTATGCTGACTAGATTATTATGCTGAAGTTAAAATCTATGTTTACCTTTTTTCCTGGTTAATTACAACCATATATTTCTTCATTAGGAAGAAAGTTACAATTAATATTCTTCCAATATATTTTATTTCTAATTTCAGAACTGTTCTGAAATTGAATTCTCTGTAGTGATTCTATTACTGTCTTCTGAAGAGACAATGTTAATTTTGCTAGCTGAAAATTTAGACATTAAGCATTGAATTGGGAGTCAATGAAGATTATTCTGGTCCAATGGACTTTTAAGGAACCTTGGATGTTATTTTATTGTTTTTTTCTAAGTTGTCGTCATTTTATTCCTCAGTGTACACATCTTTCAGAACATGACCAAGACCAAATACAGGTGGACTAAAATGATGCAGATGACTGCTGAAATAAATCAATGAAAACTTTATTTCATTAACTACTTATGATTGCAGTATAACTTGGAGATTATATTACTGATTAAGTTCTAAAATGTAAACAAATATTGAATTATAGTAATTCAACAATATATTTCAAAAATTTACTACAATTCATCATGAAAACAATGAATATTTCAGAATCTGTAAGAGCAAAATTACCCAAGAAACATTGCTTTCAAGAACTCAGAGGTGTCAGTTACAAATAAAGTTTCCTGGTGGTCAAATGAGTGTACTTAGCAGACATGATACCCATGCTTGTCAATTGATTGAATCTTCAATTAAATAACCCTTTTCCCGCCCCGCAAGTGAAAGGCTCCTAGCAAACTTCCTGTACCTCTGGCTCTTCCAGTCTCTCCATCCCATAAATAATCTCTTAATCTTAGGTAAAGATGCTGAGGTTTTGTATATTTCCATTGAATTGCAGTCCTCCACTCTGCATTTTGATTGTCTCTAGTTTTCTGTAATGTCCTCCTCCTGATAGAAGGTGATTCCCTTGGTGAAAAATGAGTACTATACCTATTTGAAAATGTAAGAATGAATATGTTGAATTTACTTAGGGATTAGGCTAGTTTAGTAAAGTTTATATATTCCTCCAAGATCTATAATTTTTCTAACTCTGGGTAGTTAGCTAGGTTTCCATTAACTAACTATACCTCCTTCTTGATGAATATGTCTCAAGGTCAATTAGAGAGCTATTGGTTACTGCCAAATTATGTGTGTAATTCCAGCACCATTGTAGATGAATTTCAGTCTACCAATACGGCTGTTCCTGGTCTGTGTGATCCATTTGAAATACACACACACCCTTTGTGCATACTTCTATTCCTAAACAATGTGGGTAAATTTAGTTTGTTGAAAAAAGCAGCAACATTTGAAAGTGAGATCTAATTAAAAAAGCAGACAAAGGGACAGTCAGAGAAAGATTTAACAGAATGTGTCAGAGACAAATATGCTCAACTCTCCCAAGAACACACAAGAAACAGAGTCTATTTAAGAGCACTTCAGAGAGTTGGACAGAAAATTTTGCAAATTCATCTGGAATAACAAAAAACACAGGATAGCTAAAACTATCCTCAACAATAAAAGGACTTCAGAGGGAATCACTATCCTGAACTCAGTATTACAGAGCAATAGTGATAAAAACTGTATGGTATTGGTACAGAGACTGACAGATAGACCAGTGGAATAGAATTGAAGACTCAGAAATGAACCCACACACCTATGGTCACTTGATTTTTGACAAAGGAGCCAAAGCCATCCAAGGGAAAAAGATAGCATTTTCAGCAAATGGTGCTGGTTCAACTGGATGTCAGCATGAAGAAGAACATACCAAAATATACAAAGAATTCAAGAATTTATACTGCAGGGAGACAAATAACCCTATTAAAAATGGGGTTCAGATCTAAACAAAAAATTCACAGCTGAGGAATACCGAATGGCTGAGAAACACCTAAAGAAATGTTCAACATCTTTAGTCGTAAGGAAAATGCAAATCAAAACAACCCTGAGATTTCACTTCTCCCCAGTGAGAATAGCTAAGATCAAAAACTCAGGTGGCAGCAAATGCTGGTGAGGATGTGGAAAAAGAGGAACATTCCGCCATTGTTGGTGGGGTTGCAGACTGGTGCAACCATTCTGGAAATCAGTCTGGAGGTTCCTCAGAAAATTGGACATTGAAGTACCTGAGGACCCAGCTATACCACTCTTGGGCATATACCCAAAAGGTGCCCCAAAATATAACAAATACACATGTTCCTCTATGTTCATAGCAGCCTTATTTATAATAGCCAGAAGCTGGAAAGAACTCAGATGCCCTTCAACAGGGGAATGGATACAGAAAATATGGTGCATCTACACAATGGAATATTACTCAGTTATCAAAAACAATGACTTTATGAAATTCATAGGCAAATGGATGGAATTGGAAAATATCAGTGAGGTAACCCAATGACAGAAAAACACACATGGTATGCACTCATTGATAAGTGGGTATTAGCCCAAATGCTCGACTTACCCTAGTTGCACAGAACACATGAAAATCAAGAAGGATGACCAAATGTGAATGCTTCACTCCTTCTTTAAAAGGGGAACAAGAATACCCTTGAGAGGGAATAAGGAGACAAAGTTTAGAATAGAGGCAGAAGGAACACCCATTCAGGGCCTGCCCCACATTTGGCCCATACATATACAGTCACCAAACTAGATACGATGGTTGAAGCAAGAAGTGCAGGCCAACAGGAACCAGATGTAGATCTCTCCTGAGAGACACACCCAGAATACAGCAAATATATAGGCGAATGCTATCATTAAACCACTGAACTGAGAACGGGACCCCCATTGAAGGAATCTTAGAAAGGACTGAAAGAACTTGAAGGGGCTCCAGAACCCCTATGAACAACAATGCCAACCAACCAGAGCTTCCAGGGACTAAGCCACTACCCAAAGACTATAAGTGGACTGACCCTGGGCTCCAACCTCATAGGTATCAATGAATAACCTAGTAAGAGCACCAGTGGAAGGGGAAGCCCTTGGTCCTGCCAAGACTGAACCCCCCAGTGAATGGGATTATTGGGGGAGGGTGGTAATAGTGGAGGATGGGGAGGGGAACACACATATAGAAGGGGAGGGGTGGGGGTTAGGGAGATGTTGGCCTGGAAGCAGGGGAAAAGTAATAACAATCAAAATGTAAATAAGAAATACCAAAGTTGATAAAGATGGAAAAAAAAAAAAGAGCAGTTCAGGGAGAGTCAATCAGTTCTAATTTTCAGTCAGTTGAGTTCAGGAAATGGATTAGTCAGCCAGTTAGGAATCAGTGCAGTGAATGCAGAGCAGTGCAGTGCAGTGCAGTGCAGTGCAGTGCAGTGCATTTGAATTTTTCATGAGTTGCTGCAGTTCAGTGCAGGTAAGAAGAAGTAATTGAAGCCGGAGAATAAGAAGGTGGCAGAAGACTAGAACAAATTGCTAGAGTTAGTTTGAAGTCAACCAGATTAATTCAGGAGAAAATGAGAGAAATCAGATTGAATGTGGCAGAAGACTAGAACAAATTGCTAGAGTTAGTTTGAAGTCAACCAGATTAATTCAGGAGAAAATGAGAGAAATCAGATTGAATCAGCTCAGTCAGCTTGGAGAGGACTTTTAGCCAGAAAAGCTGCATTGAACCAGCCAGTCAGATTTCAGAAAAAAACTAGAAAGTGTTACCATATTCAGCAGTAAGCCTCCAGGAGGACTATTACTTCAAACAAATAAAGATAGCTTTACAGCTTTTATGGTTATTTCTTCATATTGGTTACTGTTGAGTTTTATAGTGTCATAGATGGATAGTTTTGTTTGTTGTTTCTCTAGTTTGGAAAGTAGCATGGTACCTTTTTGTAACATGGCAGCTACTACTCCAGATGGATGATTTCAGGTTAATTCCAGATAAGTGGTTTCTGAGCCTTACTTTTGAAGTGCATGAGATCTTCATCAATAGGCACTTATCTTTCACCTATGTGGTTAGGGGTGACAACCAAGGGCATTAGCAATTAACTGTAATATATTGGGAATTCTCATGAGAATATATGACCAAGAGTGTTAGTTGTTCTAATTATTATTGATGTTCTGAATTTGTTAAAGACATTTAGCTGTTAAATGGAATATTGTCAACTCAGATAAGCAACTTTTATTTAAATTATATTATAGTTCTTGTTTTTTTGTAGATATTTAATAATATGATTCCTTGTGAATTTTTAAGAGATCTTACTATTACCTTAACTTCCTCTATTCTTCTTTTCCTCCCATACTTATGTCAATTAATGTTTGGATATTAAAGAAGATGCAACTGGATATCTGAGCATTCAATCTATAGTGATATATAATCTTTAAACATGCTTTTATACATACATAAACAAAAATTGCCTACGTATTCATGTACATTTTTGATCTGTAGTTTTCTTCCTTAGCATGTTTTACTCCTGATTCAATAGCAAAATAATGAGAATAAACTCCTGTTTTCTAGATAACTTTGTATGAAGTTGTTATTAAATGTTTATTAGAACTACCCATAAAGCTACCAATTACTCAGCATCAATTTATTGTTATGTGAATGTGGGAATCACAAAGATTTCAAATATCCGTTACCTATATTTGTTTATATATCTATTCATATAATTGTCTTTTTGAATTATTTTCAATATTTTATGTGATTCCAAAATTAATTTATTTAACCTTTCTAACTTTACTGATACATATTTATTTCTGAAACTGACAACTTTAGTCCAGTAAATATAAAGCCAATTTATTTATGATTTTAATTCTCAGGAACCATTTATTGTTGGTCAGACAAACTAAGACTGCAAATTCATTTTTTATATAGACATGTATTATGATCATTTTATGATTTTCATGTACTTTATTTAGTTTGCTCTTTTTAACTTTTAATATATTGGAAAGGAGAAATACTGCTTTAGCAACTGTTTTCATTTTTAATGTAGGAATTTATGAATATAAATATCCCCTGAGCAATAATTTCTCTTCATTGCATAAATTTTAATATATATTGATTTTCTTTTCATGTGTCTCATTTGAGTTTTTCTTAAAATTTGTTTCGACTCATTAGTTAGGCAAAACTTTCATATATTTGTAATGTCTTTAGATTTCTTGTAGTATTAATCTCTAATTTCATCCTATTGTGGTTTATAATATTTGTTTTTTTTATTTCATCCTTAAATTTACTTGTTATTTAGTTATTGTCTAGAGAAGTTAGAGAAGCTGTCTCCTAGGTATTTGATAACTCAAATAATTAGGGCATACATAGAGCAAAATATCAAGAGATTTTATTCAGAAGCAAAAGGCAAGGTAAATCCATAGCAGTGGAATATAGGTCTAAGCAAGATTACTCATAAACTTCATATTTCCTCTTGGGAATTTTGGATGAATCTTGGAGAAGGAGGTTTTAGTTGCTAATATGTTGATCATTCCTGCTCAGATAAACTTTGGATTTAAGTGGAGACAAGGGCCTTTTGAGCAGTTCTCTCAAAGAGAAGGGTTGGGTGTATTTGGATATTATGGAGACAACCTCCTTCTGAGTCTCATCATAGGTCCTTCTGAGTCTTAGGTCATCACTGGTCCTTCTCTTGAAAGATTTCCTGACTAATTATGTCCTCTTTCTATTTGGGTAGAACATGATTGTAGAGAGCAGCTTTAGTCACTTTCTAGTGAAGATCTTCCAAGAGTCATTGGAACAGGAAAGAGGAGAATCGTCTACCATTAAAAGCAGAAGCTGGTGGGGAATTAATCCTGGTAGACCACAGACACACTGAGTAAATCAAAGAAGTGTCATGATCTTATAGTCTTTCTTCTTGGTGTCTTGGTAGACATATAGAATGTGAAAGTCCACAGCAGGTATCATTAATTTTTTTCCACTTTTAAAGAGACTAATTTCTAACTCTACAAGAATTTTTTCCAGCTTGTCTTATAAAAGAGGAAGGTTCCCAGAGTTACGGAATCCAGGAAATGTGAAAGTCTATGAATAAACGTCCCTGGGGTTTAGTGCTGAGAAGTCTGAAGAAGCTATGAAGAGCCAATACAGAATGAAGAACATAAGAAACACATGTAATAACCCTTCAAATACTTGCCTAATACATTCATAGATTCATGTTTTTTCCTACTCTAAAAAATAACTCAGTGTGCCCAGTCCATGACCCAGTTATCATACCATGACAGCCTTCAAACAATGAATGTCCTAATGGCTCTAAATTGCCAGTCCTGTGCCTGATGATTGATGGCAAAATGTAGAAGTTTTAATGACATGAGTTGCAGCTAGCCAAAATGAGTAAAAAACAATCATTCCCACTTGGGCGCTTATCTCCTGGCCGCCTGACCAAAACATTTTAACTGTGGTTGTTGTAAGGACTGGTTGTACTCCAAGTTCTTTTAATCTTGATTGTGTAATTAAAGACATATACACAGCTAAAAGACTAGCAAAGTTGGCAATCAGAAGTGTTTTACTTAGTGTTCTGACTTAATTTTGTTTTGTTCTGTTTTGTTTTGTTTCTCTTCTCTTCTTCCCCTCTCCCTCCCTCTTCCTCTCTCTCTTCTCTTTTTCAGTCAACCTGATACAAGCGTCATCTGGAAAGAGGAAGTTAAATTGAGGAAATGCCTTCATTAGATTGTTGTAGGCTTGCCTGTAAGACAATTTCTTGATTAATGATTGATGTGGGGAGGAGCAGTTCACCAGGATAGTGCGACTCCTGAGCAAGTGGCGCCCTCTAAGAAAGCCATGAGCAACAAGAAAGTAAGCAATATTCCTCCCTCGCTGGTTTCTGCTTCATTTCCTGCCTCCATGATTTTGCTTCAATCTATTGCCCTGACTTCCTTCTATTGTGAAATATAAGCCATAATGTAAAATTAAACATTTCCCTGTGTTTCTTTTGGTAATAGTGTTTTATCACTGTGACAGAAACCTAAGTAAACAGTTTCCTCTTTGTTGTAACAAAATACTTGACCCAAATATCTTTAAAGGGGGAAGAATTTATTTTTACTTAGCAGTTCTATGAGTAGTCAAGAAGTACACAGGACAGAGAATGAAGTAATGGAGGCTGCTGAGCACACTGTGCCACAGTTAGGAAGCAAAGACAGGTGGAGCTCAAGTTGTTGGCTTTTTATTTGTTTGGTTTTTGTTATTTTGTTTTTTTCTTTTTTGCAGTACAGAATCCCAAGCTCATGGAATCATGCCACCCATTCTTCTGATAGTTCTTCTCATTGTAATTAACAAAACCTAGAAAAATTATCACATACTTGCCTACAGATTCGTCTCCAAGGTGATTCTAGATTCTATCATATTGATAATCTATATAACCTTTCTCACGCAATAACGGTGCAAGTGTGATAACTTCAAGAGTGAGTTCTGTATTGGTCTCTGAGATGTTTTTCTGTGTCCATAAGGAAGAGCAGTTGGATGCTAGGTTGGGGTATAATTTCTTTTCTGCTCTGTAACACTATTGATTTATAGATTAAAACTTGTTTCTTCAACACAAGTGTAGGTTGTACACTACATAAGTTTAATCATATATAAACAGAAGTTGGTTATGACACAACAAGGTCAGAAAAGTGACCTCCTGCAGATATAATTCAAGGGAGGATTTGGGGGTTATAGAAAGATGGGGAAAGCATGATCAAAATATATTATATGATAAAATGTATCATTTTTTAAATGTAGGTTGAATATACTTTCTCTGATTCCAGAAAATGTTTGATTACCAACAAACTTAAAAAATACGAAGTTGTTCTGATAGAGTTAGGTGTTGCTTTTAGAGGAAAAAGATAAGTGTAACTCAAGGTAGACAGGGTCTTTATAATCTGTGGCTCAATTAATGGTAGGTTTCTATTGCCCAGTACTCTATCCAGATAATATCTCACATGTGAATCTCTCCAGACAGGAATACTTCGTCCTCCTCATTTGTTTTCCATGACTATAGAAACTGATTATAAGTGGAAAGTTTTATCCATTTCATTTCATAAGATCACCGATAGTCACATATTTCCTTTCCTTTCTTTCTGTCATTCCTACTTTCCTAGTTTCTTCTGTTCTCTTCTCTCCTCTCCTCTTCTGTTCTCTTCTCTCCTCCCTCCCTCTGTCCCTTCCTCCTTCCCTCCTCATCTCTCTCTCCTTTCCCCTCCCTCCTCCTCCATTTCCTCCCCCTCTCTGTCTCTCTCTCTCTCCCTTCCCCTCCCCCATGTGGAATTTAATAGAATCTCAGACCTTTATAGGCAAGCACTGTATTTAGTACAGCTTTTAGAGCCCCTTCCATTTAGTTCCTCCTCAATCTAATCCATCTTTTACTCATGCACTCTGTTCTCACTGCTTTTGCTTAGTTTCATTTATGTGATATGTATTTGCAATTTTGACTTGAGTCCCATTTGCATTGCTGCATTCTGCTTTTGTTCTTACTTGAGATTTTCTGTTACTTTTTATTAAACCAATTTTATTTCAACTAAAAATGAGTCAATTTCAACAGCACATTAAAAGAACTCACTTCTACAGTATTTTATACCGCTTAGTGTGTTGTTCTTTCAAAATGTGTTCTTTCTCCCTGTCCAAAGTTTATGCTAGTACTTTATGCCTTTCCTTGTAGAATCATATGGAAATAAGGAAAACTACAAATAAATGTGTGTGGAAAGAAACTTCATCATTTGTTTGAAGAGTTCTGTTCTTTGATGCTCATTTCTTTACATGGCTTAGATTACTATTGTCTTTCTATGTCAATGCAACGGAGCTTCTTAAGCACTTTTCATGAGACAGTTATTCAAAGTGTTTGTTTATCTGTGATGTCTTCATTTTCCCTTCACTTTTAAATTCTATTTTTAGCCAGAATAGAATTCTTTTCTCTTCTAAGACCCCTGCATCTTCAGATGTTTTATGTCACTCTCCCTTCTACCTTTAGCACTTCTAATGCCAAAAATTATAACAATTAATGGTGTTCATCAAGCTATTTGCCTGGTTTGGTTTTAGTTATTATTCTTTATCTGCTTTTAAAGTAGGGGTAATCTGACCTCAATTTTTCTAATTCTTTCCTCTGCCTATCTAATAACTGTAGAAATTATATAGAGGATTCTTATTTTTGTTCAAATTCACATCCAAAAATGCATTTCCCTTTTTACAATTTATTACCCTTTGGATAATTCTTTAATTAATTCTTTGAGAATTTCAATGAACTACATGATCATACTCACCATAACTCCTTCTCTTATCTCCTCCCTGATTCATTGCTAACTCTCTACCCACTCCTGACTTCCTGTCCTCTTGATTTTTGTGTTAGTTTTTATTATCCATTAAATCCAACTTGTGCTGTTGTTGGACACATGGATGAAACTCCAGCACCAGCAATGTGGTCAATTCATCCATTGTTCAGAATCTTAAATAGAAAAATAACTCTCACCCCTATTTCAGAAGCCATCAGCTCTCCATAGCTCTTCAGTAGCAGTGAGGCTCATGAAGCTCTTCTCGCTCCACTCTAAAATGTTAACTGATAAAATTTTGAACAGGAAGTTATAGCTGCTCTATATTCTAGATGCAGGGGACATGCCCTTTCCTAAAACATTTGCTTTAATGTACACATTTATCTTTCACATTATATTGTTTCCCATTTTTCTGGAATTCATTATTTATTTTCCCTTTGTCTTTGGGAATGAGTTTTATGTACACTTTCCTTTTTGTGTTTCCATCAACTTGGTGATTGGTCCTGAAAACTACATAGAAAACTATAGATAGTAACTTTGAAAACCATATTCTCTTCTTCCCACAGAGACTGTTGCTGGTTTTTTTGCTTGTTTGTCTGTTTCTTTGTTTGATTTTCTTTTTTAAAGATTTATTTATTTCCTTTCTATGGGCTTGCAAACCCCTTCAGTTCATTCAGGCCTTTCACTACCTCCTCCATTAGGGTCTCCGTGCTCAGTCCGATGGTTAACTGCAACCATCCCTATCTGTATCTGTAAGGCTCTGGCAGAGTCTTCAGGAGACACCCATATCTGGCTCCTGTCAGCAAGCATTTCTTGGCATCAGCAAGATAAAATATATATTCTATTTTACATGTAATAATTATATATAATTCCTATTATTTTTTCTTTAAAGTTAAAACTTTTTAAAATTAATATATTTTGTTGAATGAGCAATGTTCCTTTATTGTTGAATAGCATTCAAGTCTGAGGGCAATTGGAGCATTTGTACGTTTTGATTACTCATGTTGCTATATAGATGTGAATATGCATATTCTTTGTTATGTAGAAATCCTTAAGTATAGAAATAGAGTCAAATATAAAACCTGGCAAAGTATACTAATAATGATAATATGTTTGCTGTTCCAATGTCCAAGAATTCACTTTACCACATATGGCCAAATGTTCCTTGTGAATTTCTTTTCTTTTTTTTTTTTTTTTTTTGGTTTTTGTTTGTTTTGTTTTTCCTTTTTTTCCTTTTCCTAGTAACTTACAGTGTTCAGTATTTCTAACATTATTACATGACATTGATGTTCTTTTAGGATGAAGCACCTGTTAAAATACTTGGCATATTCTAATATTGAGTCATTTGTCTGACACCAGAAGTAAGAGTTATTTAAATTTATAAAGTAGACATCATGTCAGGTATGAGTTTTACAGACATTTCCCTCAAGTCTTTGATGTGTTGATGTGTCTTTTTATTTCATCACTAATATCTTTAAAGTAATTTTTTTTAATTTTCACAAAATTCAGTTTGTCACTGTTGTTGTTTTACTCTTGCTAGAAAATAATGGCTAATCATAAGATTATAGACATTTTCCTGTTTGCTCTAAGAATTTCATGGCTTTCAGTCTTATGTTTTAATATAATATCAATTTTACTTAGCCTTTATGTATCACATTTGATAAAGACATAATTAATCATTATGTTTTGATTAATTTAGAAATATTAATTTAGAAGCTATTTTTTCTTCATAGAATATCCTTAATATTTCTGTAAAAACTGTTTTTGTATCAAAATAGACATTTAAAAAATTAAAATGATTGATTTGATGATAAATTTTTGTAAAAGATTAGAATTACGATTATTAATATATACTACAAAAATAATATTGTCTGGAAAGTTATATGTGAGGTCTTATTGGCAAGAGTGGGTTACTGGGGAACAGGTCTTAATATTTGATAGGCTAGCCTGACTTTCTATGTACTCACAATTTCTTATTTATGACTACCTATCTCATCCTTCTGTTACCCTATTTCTTCTATCATAATTGAATGTATAGTTTCAACTGTAAGACAAAATAAAACCTTCTTTTCACACTTTGCTTCCTATTTAGGTATTTGTCACAGAATGAAGAAAATTAACTAATTTGGAAAACTGTTATCCAGCCATGTTTCCATTGCCATGGTAAGCCAAACCAGCTAGTAGTCATGTTTTTTGTTTGTTGTTTGTTTGTTTGTTTGTTTTTAAAATAGGTTTGTGGGTAGAATGAGATTAACCCTGAAAAATCCCTACAAATTTAGCCTAGAAAATTCGGCTTTCAGCAGAGCTTAATAGTCAGGTTGATAGGAAATCAGAAGACCACGTTAGCAATAATGATATGGATAATGAAGGCTCAAAAAGTATCCAAAGTGACTATATACATTATCAGGAAGAGCTCCAGAATTCATTCATATTATATTCTGGTAAGAATGTGGCGAAATAATACCTATGTTTTGAGTGATACTGAATTCAATATAATGGAAAACTTTGACAGCAGTAGATTCAATTCAAGATAGCATTCGGTACATGCCATGGTTAATTCATACAATTTTTATTCACTTTTCCAATCACACAAACTGAAAAAATGGAGGAACAATGCTTAAGAAACTGAAAGTTAAAGATTTAAACCTACAGATAGTGAGGTGGAAACAGTTGCTATGTTGCTTTAAAAAATTATACTGTTAAAGATACTCATGCTCTGAAGCTAAACAATAAGAAGGGTACTATAAGGGCAAAATATTACCAACAGAGACTTACATATGAAGGGAAAGAGCATAGTTTGAGAATGCTGCTAAGGGGATCCTGTGTAAAAACAGCTACCTATGTACACCTATGTACACAGAGGCTACTACAGACTTTATACAAGCAAGAAAGTTATATAACTCATGTTTACAGCAGAACTTGGCAACATCAGTCATATCATACAGCTTTTCCAGGAATGAATGATGCAATATTCATGTGATCATGGAATCTGAAACCAAGTTTTGAGAAAGCTGTTAGATTAGGAAGCATGCGGTATAGGTATAATGTTAGGAAAGATCTCTTAAAGGACCACTACATGAAGATTTAATAATGCAGATCAAGTTTCAATGTAGAATTAAAAATTTTGGAGATGTCACAACCACAGGTTGTCCAAATATGAAAAGCTACATTCAGAAGCAGAAATAGCTAGAGAGAAAGGTTCTGTGCTGCAGGTGGCTGAACTGGAGGGAGGAGGGTCTACCTGAGCTCCTTGGAACACAGATGATTTCTCATGGGCTCTTGACGCAGTTTTTGTTTGATTGAGCTTTGTGTGTTTGGAATTAGAATGGTTCCCATATGCTCAAATTTTAAATTCTTGGTGACTAGTTGGTGGAACTATTTTGGCAAAATTAGAAAGTATGCCCTTGTTGGGAGAGTTGTAGTTGTGGCCCTGCTAAACATGGTGAGCCACTGGGGTGAACTTTGATATTTCAAAAGCCAATGCTCTCTCTGTGTCTCTGTCTTCCTCCCTCCCTCCCTCCCTCCCTCCCTCCCTCCCTCCCTCCTCCCTACTCCCTCCTCTATTCCCTCCCTGACTGTACCCTCACTCCCTCTAACTCTTCTTTTTGCTGTGTCTGTCTCAAACTCTCATGTAAGATGTAAGCTCTGAGCTACTACTACAGACAGAGTTATGTCTGCTGGCTCTTGCCAGGTTTCTTGCCATGACTCTGATAATGATAACGATAATGAGTTCACCCTCTGAATATTTAAGTAATCCCCAACAAAACTTTTTTTCGAGTTGCTTATGTTCATGTTTTTCTCAGCATGGAACAGTAAGACACTGTTTTCTCTATATCCTTGTTGCTTACTTTTGGATGTGGATGTGTATTCTGTCATTGCATATCACAGATAGATAACTTGCATTTTGATGTTATATAACCTCATACCTAAGTGATTCCCTTGGTCTCAGAAGAGACTAGGATTTGTGATTTTCAACAATGCTTAGTCTGTTAAAGTTTACAGTGCTGTTAGGGCTAGATGGATGGCTAAGTTTATATAGTGCCGGTTTTAGAAGCATAAAATCTTGCATTCAATCTCCTCAAAAGCTACCTTTAAAGGAAAGACAGCTGGGCATAGCTGTGCAAGCTTGTAATCCCAGTACTGGAGAGGTAGAGACAAATAGATCCTGTTATTCATAGACAGATTACCTAGTATACTTTGAAAGGTCCTGACTACCAAGGAAATCATCTTAAATAGCATAGTAACATCATTTAAAACATTTCTGATTTCCACACACAAATACACACAGTACAGATTTATGCATACATGCATGTACTTTCATATACATCAACATACAAAGCCACAGAAAAACTATGGAGATTTTTGAAATTGGAATATATGAATTTTTGTTATTAGGTGACCACGAGTCTATATGAATCATGGGTATTTTGAATATGGAATGTCTGTATTTGAACTGCCAGTCCTCAGTTATTGCCACTGCTTTAGAAGGTTAAATAACTGTAGGTAGGTGGTGCTTCCTTGGAGGTAGGAGGTCAGTAGCCATGAGTCTTGAAGTTTTCTGGACTGGCTTCCTTTCCTGTTCTTTACAGTTTTCTCATTGCATATGCAATGTAATCAGCTGGCTTGCATTTCTGTGTTCATGCCTTCCTCAACATTATGGACTGTATTCCTCCTTAAACTATAAGCCAAAACATACCACTAATCTATTCTCAATTATTGAATTAACAATATAAATTTAATCACTTATTGCAGTATTTTTCTTTATAAAATGATAGTTTATATACCATGCTTTAAAATAACTACTTTTTTTAGTTTTTTTCATAGCTTCTTGTCTATAGTACTACACCACAGAACTAGTATGATCAGACTTACAAATTTGAATAGCATACCAATTTACCTAATGAGATTTTTTAGACTGTTATGAAAAGGGCTTAAATACAACCCTAAAATACATGACTATCACCAATTCATCACCCTTCTCATTCAGGCTTATCAGCAGCTATCAGGAGTTGATATTAGTTAATTGGCAATATGACTGTCAATTCTTAAAGAGTTTAAGTATTTTTATCTCATTGGATATTGAAATAGCAATGAAAATCATTAGAATTAGATATCTGTGCTATAATCACTATTTTTTATTAAACAGATATTTTGAATTACTTTCTCAAACTTTGATCTATATAACAATTATTCAAAATGGATTTATTACCTACTCAAAATTACATAAGCTATACATTCTGAATCACTTTGGAGGTCAGATAATAATATATTCTTGAGTGATTTAGAATTTACTGTATAACTGTTTAGTCTAGATACAATGTCAGCAGTAAACTACAATAAAGTGAATTCCTTTGAATTTGTTATATGAATACAAAAAGGTAGATGTGTGTATATACATATTCACAAATGCATATGTAAATTGTGTGTACACATAGTGAGAATGAGTCATATTTTTTATTTCACTATTTCTATACATGGAGTTTTAGAGTCATAAGGGAGGTCAGCCATTATATTTTTACTTAAAACACATTTAGGTATGTTAATTATAAGGAGCCCTATACAATGTATACAATGTTAACTTTGCAAAAATATAGATCACTTCATCATATAAAAACTTCACAAATTGGGAAGAGTAGATATTGCTGTTATTGATTCTGGAAAGTAGCGATTATACATTACTCAGAACACAGCATCAAAATGATCATTTTTCTGTCAGTGTTTTCACTGTGAGAACGTTCCTTGTAGGCTTTTAAGGGAGCAGTTATTCTTTGTCAGGTTGAGGGCATTCAAGTGAACCAAAAGGTCAATCTAATTAAAAAAGAGAAAGAACTTCAAGCCACAAGGGGAAAAAGAACCAGCTAAATGCCAAGGAATTTATATTACTGAATGCATGAGGTAAACAGTCAAACAATGAGATGAATGCTCAAAGGTGTCAAAGAAGAGAGAAAGGGTATGCAGTGACCTTTACATTATTATTTTTAGTAAATTAAATGATATTTACTCCTTGAAAGAGAAACAGTGTGCATTATCTAGATTTAAAATATAATTAATTTTTACTATGGCTTAGTTTTGTAAAGCTTTATTTTCCTCGAGTGGTTGAAAAATATATCTGTGAAGCATTGAGCAGGGAAGCTAAATTAAATTCACCATTCTGTGTGAATAACTCTTCAAAAAGAAATCATTTTAATTTTATTATTCTACTCTAAAATTACTAGTCATGAAATACTGCTAAAGTTCAGAGATACTGCTTCAAGACTGTAGTTCAAAACTTCAGTGTTAGTATATTTATGTTAGTATATTTAAAAAGCAAAGCAGTAATGCAGGTAGTAGCTGGACACTCTTATTCTCTTTTTTTTCCTGCCATTCATTCTTTTTGTTGCTTGTCACTATACATCTAGAAGTGGCAATGTAGCTATGTTTTATTAGGTCATAGACAAGAGGAACGATCTTTCTGATTTACATATTTGATTTCCAAAGTGATTCAAACTCATAACTTAGTTAAATGTTTTTGGTAGAAGTCTCTTCATTGTCAACTCACTACATATTGATGGGAGGGGAAACTTTCATTAGAAATTATATTATCAACACTAATTTCTTGTCTGAATTGACATAGGCATTTTGCCATTGGCTACACCTAATACTATATTGTGAAAATCAAAATAAACTAAAATGTTCCTACAAATCAATGATCTTCTTTTGGCCTTGTCGACAAAAATATTCTTTAATATTTTTGAAGTCAGATAATTTATAATCGTAACAGAGTTCAGCATTCATTTCCCAGGCCTGAAACTCAAGTTCATGAACACATTATAAAATAAACACCAAATTTCCCATCAAGTCTATCAACAGAAAGCACAGCTGCTACTTCAAGGTGAGTGAGAAGTCATTCATTTCAGAGTTAAATGTGAATGACTATGACACTTTAACATGGATCCAGCCTGTGCTATCCACTATGATCCAATGTAAACATGGTTACAAAAATATTTATAGTCACATAACAAAATAAATGCATATGTATTATTAAATATATTCATATTAATATTGTATAGATGAACTAAAAGTATCTGGGAATCTTTTTACATACCACCTGATGACACTCTCTATTGGGTCATTAGGAGCTGGCATGTTGAATCACTATCTTCCCACATGACTGACCTGATAGTAACACATAGGTTATATTAGACACAAATGTGAGAAGTAACTTACAACAAAGGAACCAAAGGTAGCTCAAGATAATCTCAATTTTGCCAACATTTCCAACTTTCCACAATCATGAACTTCTCATTAGTGTTAGAGATATTTTAACTCACAGGTGCAATTTTTTTCTGGAAACTTTACTCCACATTCTCATTCTTTTCTTCTTGGGTGTTATCTGCACTTATTTTAATTTTATTCCTTATACAATGCTTTAATTCTTTACTATAAATGGAACTCAAGCTCCTTGGGCAAGTACATTTTGACCATAATACCATGCCACTTCAGCACTGTACCCTGTCTTGGTTCTTTTTTTTTTTTTTTTTTTTATTGTACAAGTGTCACTTAGAATCCCGAATGTGGCCCATTAAGTAGTCCAAATCATGAATGTGCTTAAATTCCAAGCTTTTTATGTTTGCTTATAGCTCTTGAAAATTTAGTGAGTGGGCTGCTGCCCCACTTATAACTAGCTCTTAAACGTTTTCCTTGATTTACAGCATTGTTGAAGCATTAAGTAATCTGTCAGTGTTTCCAGCTTTAAGTCATAAGCAATTGCCACTCTGAAGAAAAACAGAAAATCGTCATGAAGTTGGTAATTCTGTGTCCATTTTTAAGCCTGTCAACTGCTCTCTGAACTACAGACACTTTCTGTGAGATCAAATATTTACTTTCAAAACTCAAAACATTGAAAATTTAAAAGCAAATTTGGAGAATGGCATTTTGCTCATGTTTGCTTTGCAATTTTTCCTAAAATCCAGAAGTAGAGATGCTCATTTTTAAAACAAAACTAGGCTCTTGTAAAGTGTAAAATGATGTTGATGTGTTAACATAGCTGTGCAGACAATGAGTTGGTTAGTTTCATGAAAGTGTAAAAGTGAGCACTCCTTTCTCATTGGCCATCTGTGTAACTCTTGGAGCATTTGCAGAGCTCACTTTTTGTATGAATCCTAAGGTACAGATGACCTCCCTGAGCAGGAATAAGCTAATGCGGATCTTAGAAATAAGGACACTGAAAAGCAGGTAGAATCACAGTGAGACTGGCTTGTGATGGAGTATGGGAGATTTTTTTTCCACACTTTAGCTAATTATTTTTGTACATGGTTTTTGTCATTGCTTGATCATGTAAATATTTTTAAAACTTTATCCATATCCTAAAGATTTACAAGTATAAATTTGGGCTTCCAAATACTTAAGGCTTCAAGGCATATAAAGTCAGTCTTATCTCCTGTTTCTAAGACTTAGTGCTTTGACGAAGTTTCTATTGAATATATTTGGAAATCCTGAACAAAAGAAGACAAAGTGAATATAAGGATATAAGTTATAATAAACTCAAAAGATAGTTGTAGTTCTCTGTTAGCACTATAAATTTTTAAATATGGAAAAATGTAACACTATTAAAGGACACACATGAAAAAAATCAGCTTCTGTTAAGTATTATTTCATTATGTACCCCTACTATTTTTTAAAGTTTTATTTTATTTATTCCATGTAACTGAGTATACTGTTGTTGACTTCACACACACATGAAGGGGACATTGGATCCCATTATAGATAGTTGTGACCCACCATGTGATTACTGGGAATTGAACTCAGGACCTCTGGAAGAGCAGTCGGTGATCTTAACTGCTGAGCCATTTTTTCCAGCCCCATCCCTAATATTTTATGTATATTATTAACTCCAAGAACATTTTTGTGAATAATTACTTTATGATTATTTTTTCAACAAGTTCACAGATGTAGTGGTAAGTGCCCTGTAAAGACTACTTTGAAAGTTTGACTTGTACTGTCCATAATAGGAAGGAGAGATTGATTATATTACATGACTATGAACAAAAGATGCTGTTTATCTAAAATCTAAGGAAAAATCTTTATTAAAATTCAGCAATTCATGGAGTGTGGAGGTATGGTGAGGTGGAGGGTGGGGATGGGCCTGGAGACACCGTTATGGAGACAGGAAAGGAGGTATGGGTTGTGGAAGAGTCAGAGGGTGGACTGGGAAGGGGATAAAATCTGGACTGTAAAACCAGATTAAATAAAATTAAAAAAGAAAAAAAGTTCAACACCCCATGAGGAGTATAGATGATAATGCAAGACATTTCCATCTTAATGCAACTGTCTTCTATACAGCACAGACTACAAGAGTAGATTTTTTATGCCTCTGACATAACCAATAGGAGCACACATCCTCAAACACTGGCAGTGGTTTAAACAGATTATATACATTTGACTTTCGAATGTTTCCTTTCTCTGTACAAGAATATAAGACAGAGATCTCTTGTGGAATACAGTTACCTTTTGTTCTTTCCCCTCCACCCCCACTGAGCTAAGAACTGGACCCAGGTCCTTGTGCTTGCTAGGCAGGAATTCTATTTCTGAGCTAAACTCCCAACTCCTCTGGTGGAATACAACTGATAGAAATCATAAGCATTATAAATCAAGATTCAGATCTGGAGACTATTATTTATTTCCACTATTTAGGTTTTTGAAATCTAATATTTTTTAGTTCTTTACATGTTTTGGATGTTTCTTCTCTGTCACATATCTAATGGTAAAAAAAAATCTTTGATATTCTGTAGTTTGTTGCTTAGTCTGAAAATGGTGTTCTTTGCTTTATAGAGACATTGTATTATCATGAAGATCTACTTATTTATGGTCTATTTTAGAGTGTATGCTATCAGCATTAAGGAGGATCTTCTGAGCCAATGAGTTCAAAGCTATTCATTCACTGCTTTCTTCTCTATAAGATTCAATGTATCTCATTTCATGTTGATGTCTTTGATCCATTTGAACCTGAGTTTTATGAGGATATATCTATTTGCATTCTTTTACGTACAGACATCTAGTTTCACCAGCACTATTTTTTGAAGAGGCTGTCCGCTTTTCCAGTGTGAATTTCTGGGGTTTTTATTAAAAAAATAGTAGCTGTTCATAAGTGTGTGGATTTATGTATGGGTCTTCACTCTGATTCCATCCTTCCATCTACCAGTTCTATGCCAATGCAGTGTAGTTTTTATTGTGAGAGCTTTGTAATATCACTACAAACCACAACAAAGGGTGAGATACACAGTAATTCTTTTATTGTTCAATAATTTTCTCTATTATCCAATAGAGAAAAGTCAAATACCAGAGAAATAAATGTTTAAAAACCTTAGAGATCAGAGAAATGCAAATTAAAACTTCATTGGGATTACATCTTATGCCCATCAGAATGGCTAATATCAATAACACAAGTGGTATCTCCTACTAGCAAGGATGTAGAATAAAGAGAACAGTCCTCTACTCCTGGTGTGAGTACAGAAAGATGGCAGTTCTCCCAAAAGGTGGAGATCAATCTACTACAAGATTCAGTTATGCCACTCTTGACCTAAAGGATGCTTCATTCTACCAGAGAGATTTGCTGAACCATGTTCATTGCTGTTCTGTTCACTATAGTCAGATTGTTGTTCTTATTTTTGGGATTCTTTTTCTTTTGTTGAGTTGTCTTCTATAGCCTCAGGGTGTTGTTTTTTGTTTAGTCCTACATATTTTATGTTGTTATGTTTCATTCTTGTCTCCTAGAAGCCTATTTTTTTTTTATGAAAGATGGAAAGAGAGTGAATCTGCAGAGGAGGGGATGTAGAGAGGAAATAAAAAGATTAGAGGGAGGGAAAACAATATTCACAGTATTTATATGAGAAAAGAATCTATCTTTAATAAAAGAGAAAAATAACAAATAAATTCATAAATAAATAAACTTGGATTACTAGATTATCTTATACTATAGGAGTTGGGTAGTCTGTCAATAGTCATCTGGATACTAGAGAAGTGGAGAACTCTACAGCTGCTCAGTTCATGGATTTACATATCTCACCAGTCCTGAGGAGATGTGGGAATTTTGGTGTATTCTTGATGAATTATGAATATTAGATCCAAATTATTAGTTCTAATAAGCTATAGTCTAATGTCACCCATGAATAGTTACAGAAGCAGCAAACATACCTAGTTGAAATAATGCTTTGATAGTTTGAGTGAGAATGACTCGGGGGATCATATATTTGAATGTTTGGTTCACAATTGCATTAACTGTTTAGGAAGAATTAGGAGATATAGTCTTGCTGAAGGAAAGGTTTAATTTGGGAAGTGAGCCTAGAAGTTTCAAAAGAGTAGTACCATTCTCGGTTTCTCTGCCTTCTATTTGTTGATCAAATTGTGAGGTCACAGCTACTGCTCCAGTGTCAAGCCAGCTACCATAATCCGCACCAAGGTAGTCATAGGCTCTAACCCTCCAAACTGTAATCCCTACATTAACTCTTTGCTCTATAAGTTGCCTTGGTCATGGTGTCTTTTTGATGACCAAAGTGAAGGCAGAAAATCAATGCAACTTTGTCCTTGGACATCTTTATACCTAGGCTGTGTACTTGTTGGATATCCACCACTATGAAATTAAATATTACATTTCAGCTAGCCTATTCCAGAAATGTTTCACAAATGATTCCACTAATTTCAAGTCTATAGTCAACATTAATTACCACAATATTACAGTAAAGTGCACACACACACACACACATATATATTTGATATATATATGTACACACACATACACACACATATATATGTATGTATATGTATGTATGTACACACACACATATATATATTTGATATATATGTACACACACATACACACATATATATGTATGTATAATCACATACACTCATACACATAATTTTGATCTATCAAGTTTAGTAATGATATGCTTAAATTTTCTGCTGTCTAGTGTTGCACTATAATTGTTGTCATTAAACTTTCCTATTGTATCTTACTACAAAGTTAGGTACTCATCCACATTCATTGCTGCTCTATTCATAATAGCTAAGAAATAGTAACAACCTTCATGACCATCGTCCAGTAACTAAATAGCAACAGTGTTCTTTATTTACACAATGGAATCTTATTCAGATTTGAAACAACAAACAAACATGTATTCTCAAAATAAATAGATGAACCTGGAAATAATCATACTAAGTAGGGTAATCCAGAACCAGAAGTGTAAATTACATCTATACTCATGTGTGCTTGTCTTAAAAGATATGTATACACTTGAGGTACTTACAGATGGTGAGCTTAGTTGGTAGTGCTTTAAAAAAGAAATTTTTCAAAGGAAGGAAGAATGCAAAGATATAAAGGAGGGAGTTGAAATCATGAAGCAAAATTTCTATAGTGTGCTGAAGAATGTGAGAGCATGGTAGGCATGAATCAGTGAGGGGGATAACTAAAGTCATTTTCAGAAGTTAAAAGGAAATCTACTACTGAAAAGTTCTAAAATATATAAATAAACATTAGTAAGCAGAGTTTGAGTAAAGTTACCTAAATATGGGGCATAAACATAAATTAAAGGCCAACTCCAAGAATGAGTCGTTTCTCTTGAACTTGTTGACCAGTGAGTTCATATATGGCTCCTTATAAATTACAGAGTATTAACAATGTTGCTGGTTTATCTTCTAAACTTGATGATAAGACTTTATTATTAAAGACAGTATGTGGAAAAAAAACCCCGTCTAATTCAAGTTAGAGTCTACCATATCCAGATAACTCCTCAAATTATCTGCATGTCCAGATAGGCTCAAAAGGGAGCCTTTTAATCATCTGACCTTGTCTGGGGAACTTGACTTCCCACACCCTCTACCTAGGGAAACATGCAAGTTCAGCTTCCTCTTTCCCAATAAGACACCACCCAGCAAGTACCTGGGATTCCTGGAATGCCTCTCCAAACAAATGGGGCTTTTTCAGAACTTTAACTTTCAGCTAATTAAATTTACCCTAAGAAAAACGCCTACCTCCCTCCAAGGCTCTGTAGCATATCTTAAAGTCCACCTCAAATAAAAGTATGGATACAACCTAAAATCATTTGAGAGCTGTTCCATTAAAATCCTTGGAGAAGTCCTTCTCCCATTAAGCACTTAATCACAGCCAGATTGAGATCCTACAGACCTCACCCATTAGGGGCTCTGCTTCATCCTTTAAGCCTGCTATCCTTCAAGTGTTATCTGAACATCAAGAGAGGAGTAGCACACACTCATAATAGAGCTGATACCCAATGTATATACTACAACAATAAATGTTTTTATCATAGAATAGACAGAATCCCTGCTGAGACTCCCTTAAGAATTTTATCCCTACTGGATGCATTTTACACTCTTACAAGTGCTATGCATAGTACTGAAGAAGCAAAGGAATGATCAGTCTCATCCAGGTGTAAATCCTGTAAACTTGAATAATGAGTAGACTATGAACAAATTCACATTGGTTCAATAGTATCATGAATTTTAGGGGAATAATCAACAACTTTATGATTGGATCTAAGACTCATTCCACAAGATTGAGCACACATGTGGCATTAATCTTGGGACAAATGACTAGATAGCTAATAGATTTTGTACCAACTACTACTGTTCTTATAAATGGATGAAGTATTGACACAAATCTTAATGTTATTTCTATATATGTACATTAATGAACCTCTGAGCCCTAATCAGAGGTTTTTCTTGCAGTAAATATCAGAAACCCATAGCTAATCAACATATGGAAAATAAGAGACTGTCAAGTTTAATGAGGATATGTCTCAGACTTTATTAGCCCTAGTTGCATTTCTCGGGTACACCTGTTTGGAATCCAGCACCCACATGATATTCCATAACCATTTATACCTCAAGTCCCAGGAGATACAATGCATTCTTCCAGCCACTAAGCACAGATAGGGAGCATGTACATATATGTAAGCAACACATTAATACATAGGACATATAATAAATAATTTTTATACTTAAGTAGATTTTGAATTACATACTCCTAAATTTGATATCTATATCTCAACCCTTTTCTCAAAGGTCTGAGTACATTGGCTCCAGAGAAAGAAGAAGCATTGTAAGGGTCAAAGAGTGTAGATGACTACAAGAAATTGTTCTGTGGAGACATTGAATGGAAACTGCTCCTAAGTACTCATAATATTTGTGCTAACATGTACAAAACCTGTGCTTGTTCCAGCCTGACAAAATTCCAACATTGATATAGGAGAGGGACCTGAAATTTCACCCTACATGAGGAGCTATTGGTAAATGATAGATGCTGAGAGTAAATTCTAATGTTTCTTAAGTTTCTAGCCAGAGGTAAGTCAATGATGCATTAAAGGATGCCTTCGTGTCTAAAAAGGTTTGGGTGATACAAATTGTACTCAGTAGAAAAAAAATAATGAGGTAGGGGTATATTTTAAAGGAATCGGGAAGTAGATAAATATGATCAAATGGCATTTTATATAATTCTTAAGGAATTAATAAACTACCATTTTTAAAGTACAATCATTTTCCTGCTTCTGTGGTGATTATGCATTTTGTAATATTTGTTTAAAATATTCCTCCATGTGACTTATACCCTTCTAGTTAAAAGTAAAAGTTTTAAACTTAGGGATTACATTGTTCATTAAATTCCCAACACTTCATTTATTCTATGAACTGTTGTACTCTGCAATAAACATTGCCTACACGTACAATTTTGAAACTGCATATATGCATTGAATTGATTTCTGAACTAAAAACAGGAAAAAAGAACAACAAGAAATTATCTACTTAACTGTTTTTTATCTAGAAGCTGCAATGTTTCTTGTTGAAACATACAATATAGCATAAACTACTCCACGGATTATACTTATATGATTTCTGAAAGTCATTGTTCTAAAATATCACAAACCTTGAGAAAATCAGCTTTAAAATTGGACATTTACCTCCTCTTTCTCTAATTTTTCACAGCCTATTTTGCTACAGAGCATGCATGCCTCATTCATAAAATGGCCAACTCTGTCATATGGAGTGACTGAGCCACCCCAGCATTGTTGAAATTCCTGATGTTGATAGTTGTCTAGTGCAACAATAGTTTTGGCTATCCCCAACACTGTACTTAAGAAAAGAGTCACAGGTCTAATAGTGCTTCCCCAAATGCATAGGCTGTCACATATCAAATATATGCCCTAGTTGCTATGTTGTTCTAAGTCATTAGAAATCTTAAGGAAATATTTATATTGGTGATAAAATGCATAGTATTTTTGCATTCAGATCTATTGATTTGAGACTTTGAATCACTTGCCATCCCACTATTTCTTTTTCTATTTGTTCAAAACATGATAGGCAATTGCTAACTTACCTGAAAGGAACACATTTTCACTGATTTCATGGTCTTCTCACATAATTAGAAAATCAAAGCAAAGAAATTTTTTGTAGTCTAGGGAGGAAAGAAGTTATATTTCAACCAACCGCACCAATAACATGTTTACCATTTTCTGAGTTTACTTTTGAAGAATTCTTTTATTAATGTATTCCATTGATAGATTTCTATTTATATAAATAAATAATATTAGCACTTGGTATAGTTTTGCCTTCTGTGGGAATTTTTACCATCAAATGAACTAATTCACCTATCATGCCTGCGTGTATATATGTGTGCATGTATTGTAGTAAGAATACTGAAAACTTGTTCATTCAACAATTTCAAGTAGGCCACTTTTCACTATACCTCCCTGTCTGACCACCCTTTCTAACACTGATAAACATCATCCTTCTCTCTCCTTCAATGAATTAGGCTTCATTGGGTTTAAGGTATAAGTCAAGTCATATAAAATTTGTGCACTGATTTCTTTGCATTGCATAACTTTCTCCAGGGATAGCAGTATCATTATAGGGACAGAACGTAAAAGGCCAGGCTTTTCTCATTTTCATGGGTGAATAATGTTTTTATTGCACACTTTTTAATGAGTTATTCTTACTTAAATTTATGCCAGCTCAGCTCTGACTGTATGGTCTAGAAGGGGACTTCTGATTTCCTGGACCTGGAGTCACAGGTGGTTAAGCACTTCAGGCAACTATGGTCTTCACAATATGATGCTGAGAACTAAATCTTGTCCAGGACACCATCAAAATCCAGACAGTCTCCAATACTTGTAAACCTTTTGATAGTTGGTATTTTAGGCATTAGCCACCACACCCAGGTTCACATTTACTTTAACCAACTATCTGTCAATCAGCATGATTGACATAATTATTTTGAATAATGCCTAGTCAACATTAAGATGAAAATTCATCTAACATATATAGGCTCTATATCTTTTAGCTTTATACAATGAAGGAGAACAATTCCATCATATAGCGCTTTGTGCTTATATTTTGAAGATCACATTGTCCCTTTCCACCATGCCAACTTACATTCCTCAAATAGTATGTAAAACTTATCTTTTCCCCATATCTTCCAAAATAATTTTATATTGTTATAAATTATGTGTCATAGTGTAGTCTCTGGTGGTTTTGATAATAGCTATTCTTATCAGTGTTAACTAAAATCTAGTTATTGGGTTTTTTTGTTGTTGTTATTGTTGTTGTTGTTTTGTTCTGCTTTTTTCAGTTCTCTACTGGAAGTTGTGGTGAGCAGATTTTTCTACATTTGTTTCCTGTCTGTATGTCTTTCATTGGTATTTTCAAAAACATCAACAATAACAAAACTGAAATCAGGTTAACACTTTTAATATCTTCTGTGTCTTTTTAAATGTGTGGAACTAAGCAATGATAAAACATTGATAAAAGAGTTCAAAAAGATAAATGAATGGAAAAAATAATCCTTATTCATGGTCTAGAAGAATTTTTAAGATGCCCATATTATCTCAGCAAACCACTACAAATTGAAAAGTATTGCTGTCAAAATGCCAAAGTCATATTTCTCAGAAATAGATAATAGAAACCAAAAAATAATATAAAACAACAACAAACCCACATAGTTCAGTCTTCAGCAAGAAAAAAAAGTTAGGCTATTTGTTGTCTAACTATAAATCTGTAGTAATAGAGTGTGGTACTGTGTGAAGGATCCCAGAGACACAAAGATCTATTAGAAGAAAGATTAGGAGTAGACTCTTGCATATGAAGCCAGTTATTTCATGAGAGTAACAAGAATGGATATTAGCCCAAAAGTAGAGAGTACCTATGATACAGCCTGCTGACAATAAGAAATGTCACAAGCAGAAGGGATCATGTGAGTATGATTCAACTACACTCAGAAGGAGCAAGGAAGAGCCTGGTTGGGAGAAGAGAGGAGAAAATGGAAACAGGATTAGGAGGGTTGAGAGGAGAGAAGCCCAGAGTGCCAAGAGAATGAATGAAGGTAAGCAGCATCGGGAGTGGAAGTTCAGGGAGGGAGGCTTTAGAAAGCACCAGAGACACAGGAGCTAAGAGACTTTAAGGACTCAGTGAGGTTGACCTTAGCCAAAATACTGAATACTGGGAAGACAAAACTCAAACAAACCACCTTTAGTACATATACATGACCTCAAACAGAAGAACAGGGTTACTAGCCCAGAGTCAAAATTTATGACCCAGAACTGTTCCTCTTTAAAGGAAGTGCTAGGACAGAAATAGAGAAGAGACTAAAGAAAGGGCAGTTCAATGATTGGCCCAACTTGGAAAACATCTCTGGAGGGCACCAAGGCCTAAAACTATTACTGATGCTGTGATATGCTTACAGTGGGATTCTAGCATGGTTGTCCTATAAGAGGCCCTACCAGCAGTTGATTGAGAAGCAGATATTCACACTCAACCATTGAACTGAAGTCAGGGACCTCTATTGTTGAATTAGGGGAAGGATTGAAGATGCTGAGGGGGAGATCAACCCCACAGGAAGGCCAGCAGTCTCAACTTACCACTCCCAGAGACTGGGCCACCAACCAGGATCATACTTGTTCTGGCCCAATGCACCTGACACAAATATAGCAAAGGTCTGCTTGGTCAAATATAGCAAAGGCCTCAGTGGGAGAAGATATGCTTAATCCTTGAGTGACTTGAAGACCCAGGAAGGGGACATCTGGTGGGGGAGCACCTTCTTAAGAGACAAAAGGGATGAGGAGTGGAATGAAAAACTATGGGAGAGGGGAATGAGAAGGGGACTATGACTGGAATGTAAATAAATAGAAATACCCTCCCAATACACTTGATACATACAATGTACAAAAGAGTTAAAAAAAGAATAGTGCCATTGAATTATATAATACATCTCTTCATATATATGTATATATAAATATATATTCATATGTTTATATTATATATTTAAATAGTATATAAAATTGTATTTACATATGCTTTATGATGTATATTTTCTTGGTTTCAAGTAATTGATTATAGAGCAATAAAATGAATTTTTATACTAAGAAAGAATATTTTTTACTGACATTTACCAATTACTAAATATTAGTGTTATCATTAACAGGTAACTATGTGTATAAATAAATACATAAATGATATAGTGTTTTTGCATTTTATTACAATAATGTAAGACTACCCATATACAAATGTGAAATATGTGATGAAATAAGTTTTGTCTTCCATATCATACCATGGAGTACATCATGGAAGCCATTCTGCCATCACTTTAGCTATTCTATGGAATTTTCAACTTAATTCATAAGCAAAAGAGTTTAAAATTTTTTAAAATTAATAAAACCATTAATTCCTGAAAAGTAGATTCATAACGTGGTTTCATAACACTTATTTGGGACACAAAGATAGGTAATATATAGTGGTAGTGACAGCATTGAAATTAATTTCACAAGTATTTCCTGAAACAGTGAAGTTCCAGAGATTTCTCTAAGCAATGATTAGCATAATTGGCAAGTCCAACCTCTGTGTTTGCAAACAAGCAGCTTGCATTTTGAAATAGAAACACTGGAAGAACCATTACAGTTTTGACTGTGAAATCCCGCTAATGAAAGCTGCTACCTATTTTTAATGCATAGAAATTGCCTGACAGTCGACTGCACTGAATTGGTGTTTTCATTACTCAGATATAAAAGATACCAATAATGTAAGTCACAGCCTAGCAAGACTTCTTAGATGTTTAATATTAAAGGAAGAAAACAATTATGCCATTGTGACCATAACCAGAGTGTTGAGTGAACACACAGCAAAAATATGTCTTCTTTATGATAAAAATTCAGGAATATTCATATTCATAATACATGCATTTAAAAAATAATGCATTTAAAACGGTCATATAAAAACTTCTAATTGAAAGTATTCAAAGAAACATAATATATGAAAACATTAATCCTATGCTATATTTAGAAGCAGAGTACAATGGAGGTTTAGTCATAAATATTTTCTGTATAAATTAGCTGGTATAGTACACTTGATGGTGTTGGTGCATGTGTCAATAAATTAATACTTAGAAAACTGTACTTAAAACTAAATATAGTTTTCATCTACATATTAATATGAACTTTACTCTCATATGAGTGGCTGAATCTTAGTATTCTAATTGTAATAACATCATCATCAAAACCCTTAACAGTATAGTTTCAATAATTTGAAAGTCATAAAATTCCATAGTTCACAATCTATTAGCATTTCTCATTTACATATGAGAAAAATTAAACTCAGAGATATCAGACATGTTATGCAAGTCATAATGATAGTATATTATAGATGTAAGATATAAAGTAAGTAATTTGAATGCACAAGGAAAATGCTTCAGATATTCTGAAATCATCCCATTATTTAAAAGTACCAGCACTTCTCAATCATTTAACATACTAGAAACTTCTTTTTTACTCGTAATTAGTGACTTCTCAGGTTCCAATAAAATTGAGTGGCAAAATAAAACAACAAAAATAAATATATATTTTTATGTCAGAAAATTAAATTTTTGCAAATTGTTTAATCAAGACAATATGTGCCAAAACATAAACACAGAATCTACATAATAATATGAGTAGTAATTATTGAAAAAATTATGGTGAAAATATGCTTAGAATTCAAATGCAAGGCAAACATTGCACATAAAGGATAAATAAAAAAAAGAAAATTCCCCCAGGGCTGTAGTGTTATAACAGAAGTGGCATTGTGACTTTGGTACAAGTCGATTAAATACATTGTAAACCTTTGGTAGAGTTTGAAGTAACTATAGTATTCTGGAATACAGTCATCAAGCTCTTCTACACTGTTAAGATAGGTAACTACCCTAGTAGAGTTGACTTACTCTTTATGGAACACTAGCATCATATAATATCATAGGAAGCACAGCATGCCTACAGGTAAATTTCAGACATATAGCTTCAGTAGAACTTCAGAACTCAGAGGCAACCCCTTCTTTAATTTAAAAATTGAGATTACATTATAGTCACCTCATTTTCCCTTCTCTTTTCTCCTTCTAAACATTCCCATGCATTCTCCTTGATTTCTTTAAAATTCATGGCTTCTTTATCCTTAAGTGTTCTCTCTCTCTCTCTCTCTCTCTCTCTCTCTCTCTCTCTCTCTCTCCCATGCCCTATGTGTGTTTGTGTGTATGTCTCAGTACATATAGGTATTCTATTCAATAATTAACAAGTTTCCAACTTCTTGAACTCAAGAAACAAAACTAAAAATTAGATGCCATATGATATGTTTTTGGAAGGTTCTATCATAAATTCTAAAAAAGATCCTAGCCCAAAACATAACAGAAAATCTGGGACACAATGAGAAAATCCTAAGGATAATAGGTTTAGAAGAGAGTGAAGACTCCCAACTTGTAAAGCCAGTAAATATCTTCAACAAAATTGTAGAAGAAAACTTCCCTGATCTAAGGAAAGGGATGACCATAAACATGTAAGAAGCCTACAAAACTCCAAATAGATTAGTTCAGAAAAGAAATTTCTCCTGCCATGTAATAGTCAAAGTAGCAAATGCACAAAACAAAGAAAGAATATAAAAAGCAGTAAGGGAAAAAGATCATGTATCATATAAAGGCAGACCTATCAAAATTACACCAGACTTCTCAACAGAGACTATTAAAGCCAGAGGATCCTGGACAGATGTCATACAGACCCTAAGAGAACTCGAATGCCAGTCCAGGCTACTATTTGCATAATTCTCAATTAACATAGATGGAGAAACTAAAGTATTCCATGACAATACCAAATTTACACAATATCTTTCCATAAATCCAGCTGTACAAAGGATAATACTAGAAAACTTCAACACGAAGAGGAAAACTACACCTTAGAAAAAGCAAAAAAAGAATTCTTCTTTTAACAAACCCAAAAGAAGAGAGCCACACAAATATAAATCCACTCCTAACAACAAAAATAACAAGAAAGAGCCATCATTATTCTTTAATATATCTCTTAACACCAATGGATTCAATTCCCCAATAAAAAGCCATAGACTAACGGACTGGATATATAAAGTGGACCCAACATTTTGACACCTCAGTGACAAAGACATACACTACCTAAGAGTAAAAAGCTAGAAAAAAATTTTCAAAGGAAATGGTCCCAAGAAAAAAGTTAGAGTAGCCATTCTAATATCAAATAAAATCGAATTTCAACCAAAAGTTATCCAAAAACATAAGGAAAGACACTTCATATTCACAAAAGAAAATCACCAAGATCAATCCTTAATCCAGAAGGTCTATGCTCCAAATGTAAGGGCACCTACATTCATAAAAGAAACTTTACTACAGCTTGAAGCACACATTAAACCTCAGACAGTACTAGTGGGAGACATAAACACCCCACTCATCACTGGACATATTATGGAAACAGAAACTAAGGAAAGATATAGAGAAGGTAAGAGAAGTTATGAACCAAATGTACTTAAAAGATATTTATAGAACATTTCATCCTAAAACAAAAGATATACTCTCTTCTCTGTACCTCAGGGTACCTTCTTCAAAATTGACCACAATATCAGTCACAAAACATGACAAAACAGATACAAGAATATTGAAGTAATACCATGTATCCTATCATAACACCAAGGACTAAGACTGGTTTTCAATAACAACAAAAACTACAGAAATCCCACGTACACGTCAAACAATGTTCTGCTCAATGACAACTTGGTCAAAGAATAAATAAAGAAAGAAATTAAAAACTTTGTAGAAGTTAATGAAAATGAAGGCACAACATAACCAAACATATGGACACAATGAAAGCAGTGCTAAGAGCAAAACTCATTATCTCTGAGTGCCACCTCCAAAGAGAAACTGAAGACTACGCTACATACATAGTAACTTGATACACTAGTAACTTGATAGCACACCTAAAAGCTCTAGAACAAAAAGAAGCAAATACAGCATAGAGGAGTAAAAAGCAGGAAATACTCAAACTCAGGGCTGAAATCAACCAAGTAGAAACAAAAAGAACTTTACAAAGAATCAACAAAACCAGTAGTTTTTTCTTTGAGAAAATCAACAAGATAGATAAACCCTTAGCCAGACTAACCACAGGGTACAGAGAGAGTATCCAAATTAAGAAAATCAGAAATGAAAAGGGAGACACAGCAACAGAAACTGAGGAAATTACAAAAAAATCATCATATCCTACTACAATAACCTAGATTCAACAAAACTGGAAAATCTGAATGAAATGGACAATTATAGAGACAGATATCACATACCAAAATTAAGTGAGGATCAGATAAACCATCTAAACAGTGTCATAACTCCTAAAGAAATAGAAGTAGTTATTAAAATTCTCCCAATCAAAAAAATGCCCAGGACCAGATGGGTTTAGTGGAGAATTCTATCAAAGCTTCATAGAAGACCTAATTCCAATACTGTCCAAACTACAGAATAGAAACATCAGGAACACTACCAATTTCATTCTATGAAACCACAATTACACTTGTACCTAAACCACAAAAGAACCAACAAGGAAAGAGAACTTCAGAATAATTTCCCTTATAAATATTGACACAAAAATACTCAATAGAATTCTCAAAAATCAAATCCAAGAATACATTAAAATGATCATCCATCATGATTAAGTAGGCTTCAACTTAGTGATGCTGGGATGGTTCAGTATATGGAAATTCATCATCATAATGCACAATATAAAAAAAAACTAAAGAAAAAATCCATATGAACATCTTAGATGCTGAGAAATCATTGACAAAATTGAACAACCCTTCATGATAAAAGTCCTGGAAAGGTCAGGAATTCAAGGTCCATCCCTAAACATATTAAAAATAATGTACAGCAAACCACTAGTCAACATCAAACTAAATGGAGAGTAACTTGAAACAATTCTACTAAAATCAGGGATTAGACAAGGCCAGCCACTCTCTCTCTCCAACATAGTACTCAATATAGTATTCAATATAGTACTCAAAGTCCTAGCCAGAGCAATTTGACAACAAAAGGAATTCAAAGGGGTTCAAATTTGAAAAGAAGAAGTGAAAATATTACTATTTGCAGATGATATGATAGTTTAATTAAGTGACCACAAAAGTTCCATTAGAGAATTACTAAGCTTGACAAAGAACTTCAGCAAAGTGGCTGGAAGTAAAATTAACTGAAACAAATCATTAGCCTTCCTCTATTCAAAGGATATACAAGCTGAGAAAGAAACTAGGGAAATGACACCCTGAACAGTAGTCACAAATAATGTAATATAATTCTGTGTGACTCTAATCAAACAAGTGAAAGATTGGTATGACAAGAACTTCAAGACTCTGAAGAAAGATATTGAAGAAGATCTCAGAAGATGGAAAGAACACCCATGTCCCTGAATTGGCAGGATTAATATAGGAAAAATGGCCATTTTGTCAAGAGCAATCTATAGATTCAATGAAATACCTTTCAAAATTCCAACTCAATTAATTCTTCATTAGAAAAAGCAATTTACAAATTCATTTGGAATAATGAAAAACTCAGGATAGCAAAAACTATCCTCAACAATAAAAGATCTTCTGGGTGAATCACCATCCCTGAACTCAATCTGTATTATAGAGCAATATGGACAGAACTGTATAATATTGGTACATAGAAAGGCAGGTAGATTAATGGAATAGAATTGAAGACCTAGAAACCATGGTCACTTGATTTTGACAAAAATGCTGAAACCATTCAGTGGAAAAAAGATAGCCTTTTCAATAAATGGTGCTGATTCAACTGGAGGTTAGGATATAGAAGACTACAAATCGATCTACTCTTATCTGCCTGTACAGAGCTCAAGTCCAAGTGGATCAAGGACCTCCACATAAAACCAAATACACTCAAACTAATAGAAGACAAAGTGGGGAAGAGTTTCAAACACATGGGCACTGGGGAAAATTTCCTGAACAGAACACCAATGGTATATTCTCTAACATCAAGAATTGACAAATGGAACCTCACAAAATTGCACAGCTTCTAGAAGGCCAAGGATACTGCCATTAGAACAAAATGGCAACTAACATTTTGGGAAACGATTTTTACCAATTTTATATCCAATAGAGGGCTAATATCCAATATACACAGAGAATTCAAAAAGTTAGACTCCAGAGAATCAAATAACCCTAATAGAAAATGGGTTACAGAGCTAATCAACAATTCTCAGCTGAGGAATATCAAATGGCTGAGAAGTACCTACAGAAATATTCAACATCCATAATCATCAGTGAAATAAAAATCAAACCCTGAGATTCCACCTCACAACAGTCAAAATGACTTAGATAAAAATTCAGGTGAAAAAATATTCTAGTGAGGATGTGGACTAAGAGGAATATTCCTCCATTGTTGGTGGAACTGCAAACTGGCACAATCACTCTGGATATCATTCTGGGGGTACCTCAAAATTTTACATAGTTCTACTTGAGGACTCAGCTATACCACTCCAGGGCATATACTCAAAAGATGTTCTAACATATAACAAGGGCACATGACCTTGTGTTCATAGCAGCCTTATTTTTAATAAGCAGAAGCTAGAAAGAACCCAGATTTCCTTCTACCAAGGAATGGATACATAAAATGTGGTACATCTACCTAATGGAGTACTACTCAGCTATTAAAAAATGACTTCATGAAATACATAGGCAAATGGAAGGAACTAGAAAATATCACCCCGAGTGAGGTAACCCAATCACACAAAAACACACATGGTATGCACTCTCTTATAAGTGGATAAGCCCAAAACCTCGAATTACCCAAGGTACAATCCATAGACCACAGGAAGCTCAAGAAGAAGGACATCCGAGTATGGATGCCATTTAGACCCTGTCCCACCTGGGAATCCAGCCCATATATAAACCTAGACAATATAGATGAAGCTAAGAAGCACATGCTGATACTCCTATCAGAAATAGCTGTCTTCTGAGAGGTTCTAACAGTGCACGACAATTATAGAAGCAAAGGGTAGCAATCAACCATTGAACTGAGAAAGGGCTCCACATTGGAGGAGTTAGAGAAGAGATTGAAGGAGCTGAAGGGGCTTGCAATCTCATTAGAAGAACAATACCAACTGACCAGAGCTCCCAGGGACTAAACCACCACCCAAAGTGTACACATGGCTCCTGCTACATATGTAGCAAAGAATGGCCTTGTTGAGCACCAATGGGAGCAGAAGCCCATGGTCCTGCCAAGGCTGGAGCTCCCCCTCCCTGCTTTAGTGGAATGCCAGGGCAGGAAGGCAGAATGGGCTGACTGGTTGGGAATGGGGACACACTCATAGAAGAAGGGGAGAGAGGATTAGATAGTGGTTTATGTATGGGAAACCCGGGAAAGGGGATAACATTTGAAATGTAAATTAAGGTATCCAAACAAGAAAAAAAAAAAAAGAAACAGTGATAGGACAGTGAAAGGTACTGCCCATTCATGGCCTCAATAGCTGCATCTGAAGCATCAAATGAAGCGTAATTAATGAAGACATAACGCTTGGAGTTGCATGTGTCAGGGTCCCGCAAAATCTTGCGGGTCTGTAAGATGAATCCAAAGGTGCTGATAGTATCTTAAACCAGCTTTTCATCAATTTCTGGGTCCAGAGTTCCGATGAATATGTTGGCTCCTACAGCCATGTTTCTGTTGTGAGCCGAGGCTTTGTTCACCTGTATTGGTTTCCCATAGAGTTCGATCATGTTCACAGTCTTAATGACATAGTCAGCATTTTTCGCACTCAAGAATTCAACAAAGCCATAGCCTTGGAGATGGCCTTGACTCTACCCTTTGGCATGTGGTTGTTGACCACCATCCCTGCCTGGAGAAAGAACTCCCACAGCACTGCTTCACTCACTTTCTCGTCTAGACCTCCCAGGTACACTGTGACATCCTGATTCCATTCAGAGGTATTCCATTCCAGCAGCTATGGCGAAAGGGCTACTGCCATCTCTAAGCAGCAGCACCGCCCCCTGACTTCCTTAATAGTTTTTAATAGCTGAAAAGTAGCCTGTCTTGCAAATGAACCACATTTTCTGTATCCATCCTTCGTTCACGGGTATCTAGGTTGTTTCCAGTTTGGGGATGTTATAAGTAAGGCTTCTATGAACGTAGTAGTAGAACATGAGTCCTTGTAATAAGGTAGAACATCTTTTGGGTATATTCCCAGGAGCAGTATGCCTGGACATTCAAGTAGAACTATTTCCAATTTTCTGAGGAACCACCATATTGATTTCCATAGTGGTTGTGCCAGTTTGCAATTCTACTAGCAATGAAGGAGTGTTCTTCTTTCTCCACATCGTCACAAGCATGTTCTATCACTTAAGTTTTCTGGTATGGGGAGAGACAGGAGAGAAGCCCCAAAGTCCAGAAGAATTAATGGAAATATGCAGCTTTGTGGGGTGGAGTTTGGGGAACCTCTAGTAAGTCCTTAGATAGGAGAGAATGACTCTCTTTTCCAAATATCACCACTGCTAAAAGCTGTTCAGGAAGAAGTATGGAATCATGAGTTCCTCTGCTATTCATGCTGGAACTTTGGATGACATCATTATGTAAATTTTATACCAGCAACCACATCCACTATGAGTTCATGTGTACAAAAATCTTGTTGTATCTAGAAGATATGTTCTCACTGCAGTCCTCCCCAACCTCTGCTTTTAGCAATCACTTGGCCCCTCTTCTTAGATGATTCCTAAGTCTGAAGGGTTTGGTATTGTTGTCTTACTTAGAACTGAGTATTGTATAATCTTGTGTTATCTACACATTGATTAGTTCTGAATCACTGTCTAAATCACCATTACACTTCAAAAAGAAACTTGTCAAAGGAGGATTGAGATATATGCTAATCTACACGTATCAAGGTAAGTATTTAAGGAGCAATATAATGTTATGTTCATTAAGCAGAGTAATTGTGGGAAGTTCTCCCTAGGGCCTATGCCCATCCACTTCTGGGTTCTTGGCAAGGTAACTGAATAATACATGTTTCATCTACTGGAATGAGCCATAAATACATTCAGAAAACAATTGTTCACCCTCATAGTATTTGTGCCACTGTTGCAACAGTGGACATTATCTTTGCAAGTCAACATTCTTATTTCAGAGGGTAATACTTTTGTTTACTTACTCGGTTAATCACCCTATTATAACAGTATAAGTGATAGACAGTGGGAATGAAGCTTCCAGGTCATGACTAGTTTGAAGTATTCATGTCTTGTGACACAGGTAAGTAGTGTCCTCAAAGATTTCTGGCTAAAGTTGAAGAAACAATTTATTTTTTATAATGAAATACAAAAGGCCCTGTACAGCCAAGATAATATCATATAATAAAAAACACTGTTGGAGATATGACCAATTCTGACTACATGTTACGCTATCGAGCAAGAGTAATAAAATCACCATTGAGATGGCATAAAAATGGACATGGTGATCAGTAAAACAGAATGGAAGAACTAAGTATGAGCACATACTCTTGTAGCAACAATTTTTAAACAAAGAAAAAAATGCAAGGAGAAAAGACAGCATCTTCTACAAACTGTGCACCTAGATGCAGAAAAATCTTCTCATAGTTAGTACAAATAAACTTTAAATGGTTCAAGAACTTCAATATAATCCGGGACATTCTGAACTTGTTTGAGAACAGAATGGGAAGTGTGCTTGAACTTATAGACACAGGAAAGAAACACCTGAATTGCCCAAAATCTATCTATCCCAAATGAGGCAGCTTAACTGTTTTCCTTGTAACATCTGAAAACCAAGTTAGTTTTCTCAAGTTCTTAAAAATGAGGACAGGGTTATTGAAAACATTTCCCCAATGTGTAGGCTGCCTATTTGTTCTGTTAACTATGCCCTTTGCCTTATGGAAGCTTTTCAGTTACATGAGGTCCCACCGTTCAACTATTGTTCTTAGAGCCTGAGCCATTGAAGTTCTGTTTAGTAAATTTCTTCTTGTGCCCATGAATTCAAGGTTCTTTCCCACTTTCTTTTTTTTTTAAGATTTATTTATTTATTTTGTATATGAGTACACTGTAGCTGTCTTCAGACACACCAGAAGGGGACATCAGATCCCATTACGGATGGTTGTGAGCCACCATGTGGTTGCTGGGAATTGAACTCAGGACCTCTGGAAGAGCAGTCGGTGCTCTTAACCACTGAGCCATCTCTCCAGCCCCCCACTTTCTTTTCTAGTAGATTTAGTGTATCTGGTTTTTCATTGAGGTCCTTGATCCACTTGGTCTTGAGCTTTGTACAAGGTGACATATATGGATCTATTTTTATTTTTCTACATACCAACTGCCAGCTAGACAAGCATCATTTATTGAAGATGTTTTCTTTTTTCCATTGTATATTATTGGCATCCTTGTCAAAGATCAGGTCTCCATAAGCCTGTGGTTTTTCTCTTGGGTCTTTTGATCTATTCCATGGACCACTCTGTCTATCTCTGTACCAGTACCATGCAGTTTTTATCACTTATTGTTCTGTAGAACACTTTGAGGTCAGTGATCATGATTTCCCCCAGAGGTTTTATCATTAATAAGATTTTCTTTTGCTCTAGTATTCTTCTGGTTTTTCCATGATATTTTTGATAATTCATCTTTCCATGTCTTTGAAAAACTGTGTTGGAATTTTGACAGGAATTGTATTGAATCTGTAGATTGCTTTTGGTAGGATGGCCATTTTTATTATGTTAATCTTACCAGTCCATGAGCATGGGAGATCTCTCCATTTTCTGAGGTCATTGATTTCTTTCTTGAGCGACTTGAAGTTTTTTTTTCATACAGGTCATTCACTTGTTTCATTAGTGTTAATATAAGTTGTTTTTTTTTTCTTTGTGACTATCAAGAAGGGTGTTGCATCCCTCTTTTCTTTCTAAGCTCAATTATCATTTGTATAAAGGAAGGCAACTGATTTGTTTGAGTTAATTTTAAATCCAACCCTACCATATTGCTGAAGTGGTTTATCAGCTGTGTGTGTTCTCTGGTAGAAATTTGACGTCATTCATGTATACTATCATTTTATCTGCTAAGGATAATACATTGATTTCTTCTTTATCAGTTGGTATCCCATTGATCCCCTTTTGTCTTATTACTCTAAATAGGACTTCAAGTACTAAGTAAGATATGAGGAGAGTGACTTGTTCCTGATTTTAAAGAGCTCGTTTCTAGTTTTTCTCCATTTAATTAGAAATAGGTTGTAGGATTGCTGTATATTGCTTTTATTATATTTAGTTATAGGTCTTGAATCCCTGATCTCTCCAATAATTTTTAACACCAAGAAGTGTTTATTTTGTCAAAAACTTTTTTAGCAGCTAATGAGATGATCATATAATTTTTTTTGTTTGAGTTTCTTTGTACAGTGGATTATGTTAATAAATTTTCATGTATTCAACTGGCCTTATATCCCTGAGATAAGGTCTATTTGATGAATGATGGTTTTGATATATTTGTTGATTCTATTTGCTAGAAATTTATTATTTTTGCATTGATGTTGTATTAGAAAAAATGCTCTGAAGTTCTTTCTTTTGGGTCTTTGTGTGATTTAGATATCAGAGTAACTGTGGCTTCATAGAATGAATTAGGCAGTGTTGCTTCACTTTCTATTTTATGCAATACTTTAAGGAGTATAGGCATTAGTCCTTCTTTGAAGCTCTGGTATAATTCTGCAGTAAAGCCATCTGGCCCTGGGAGATTTGTTGTTGTTGACGCTGTTGTTGTTGTTTCTGTTGCTGCTGCTGCTGTTGTTGTTGAGACATTTTTAATGACTTCTTCCATTTCCTTAGAGGTATGGGTCTGTATAGATAGTTTATCATCTTTTCTTTTAACTTTGGTATGAAGTATCTTTCTAGAAAATTATACATTTTATCCAGATTTTCTCCAGGTTCACACGCTCTATGTTCATAGTGGCCTTATCTGTGATAAGCAGAAGCTAGAAACAACCCAGATGTCCTTCAATTGAAGAATGGATAAAGAAAATGTGGTTCATTAACCAAATGGAATACTATTCAGTTATTAAGAATGAGGACATCATGAGTTTTGCAGGCAAATGAATAGAAATAGAAAATTTCACCCTTGGTTAGGTAATTCAGACCCAAAAGAACTGCAAGGTATAAACTCATTAATAACTGGATATTAGTAAAAAAAATAAAACCACATACAATACCTAGGTTATAATCAATCGAACTGAAAAAAGGTAACAAGCATAATGGCCCAAGTAGGATGATTTAATCCCACTTTGGAGGGAGGAAAAAGCAATTATTGGAGGCAGGGGGAAGCAGGGACCTAGGTAGGAGAGGGGAGGGGAAGAGGAAAGGGGGATATAACCTGGTATACAAGGGGGATGCAGAGGAAACATAAGCTCTGAGGGTAAGGAGGGTAAGCAGAATGAATGGAAATATTCCAACTCAGGGAGTGAGAAGAGGGAGTATCCTCTAAAATATAGAAGAGATCTAGGACGTGAAAGACTCTCTGGTCTCAAAGAGATATAATCCTCAATAGTAGGGACAGGGAACTTGTAGAGTTCACCTCTGTTAGAAAGACAAGGAATCAAGTGGAGGTATGGGGTTGCCACCCCACAGTTAAAAACTCTCACCTAGAATTGCTCCTGTCTGAAGAACTACAGGAACAAAATTGCAGAAGAAACTGGGGTAAAATAAGTCCAGTGATTGCCCAACTTGTGATCCATCTCAAGGGAAGATCCTAAGGCTTGAAATGATTACTGATGCTAAGGTGTGCTTACATACAGGAGCCTAGCATGGTTGCCCTCCAAGAGGCTCAACGAACAGATGCAGATACTTACTGTTGTGTTGATATATATAAAAATAATGTGAGAAAGAACATGTTTTGGAAGAGGTATAGTCAGGTCTAGGGAAAGGCAGTGACTTTGAGAGCCCATACTGAGCCCATTCCGTCTGTGAGACCAGCAATACAATGGAGTAGTGTAGAACAGAATTTGTTTCGATCATGGGGAGGGGAGTTGCAAAGGTAGTAGATACAGAGAAAGGGAGAGAGAATGAGAGAGAGAGAGAGAGAGAGAGAGAGAGAGAGAGAGAAGGAGGAGGAGGAGGAGGAGGAGGAGGAGGAGGAGGAGGAGGAGGATAGAGGCTGGCCATGAGCATGAGGAGAGTGGGGGTTGATAGAGAGAGGGGAAGGGGTGAGAGACAGAGCAGGGAGCAAGAAGATAGAGTGAAGAAGGCAAGCAGCCCCTTTCATAGTGAGTCATGCATACCTGGCCATTTAGAGGTAACTGTGAGGCAAAGCTTAGACAAAATGCTAACATTTCCCCATTTTTGTTTAATTATAAAGAAAAAAATTAGAGCCGGTAGTGGAGCAGGAATATTATCATTGAGAATTTTAGCTACTTCCTGCTTATTTGGGGGTGACATGTCTCTCAGGAATATAGGAAAATGGGTATGGTGATGTTGGTTTAGTCTTAGGAGAATTGACTATTTCCTTGATGTTCTCGTACTGGGCAACCATCTGTGGATAGATCAGAAGGTACAAGTCCATTCAACGTGTCTATGTCTGTGAGAAAATATTTGAGCATCTGGAAATTGCTTGTCTGGCATTATTCTAGATATTGTGAGTTCCTAGCCTTGACAAGATGCTGAAACTCACACACACACACACACACACACACACACACACACACACACACACTCACACACCATGTGTAGATAATAAGATTAAATATGTAAATATGTTTGGGAGAGAGAAAGTTCTTTTCTTAGATGTATATTTGAAACTCAGAGGAATCCCACATTCTGGAACAGGTAGTTAAGTGGGAACATCAATGGACTGAGTCATGGACTCCTGTTGTTGAATTAGGGAAAGTCTGGAACAAGCTGGATAGGAGGGCAACCCCATAGGGAGACCAGCAGTCTCAACTAACCAGGACCACTGAGATCTCTCAGACCTTGAGCCACCAGCCAAGCAGCATTCAGTACCTGGACTATTTCTGCCTAAATGAATTACAGAAACAAAAATGGAGCAGAGATTGAAGACAGTTTATCATGGCTGTTCTCTGTGTGGCTCTACCAGCAGCCAATTGAGACATAAGCAGATATTTATACCCAACCATTGGACTGAAGTCAGTGACCTCTATGGTTGAACTAGTAGAAGGATTGAAGAAGCTGCAGGAGAGGGCAACCCCATAGGAAGACAAGCAGTTTCATCTAACCCTGACACCAGGGAGCTCCCAGATACCAAGCCACCAAGTAGGCAGCTTAAATGGACTGGTACCAGGGCCCCTGCACATATACAGCAGAGGTCTGGCTAGTCTGGACTTGGTGGGAAATGATAAGCCTAATCATCCGGAGACTTGAGGTCCCAGAGATTAGGGAGGCCTGTTGGGGAACCTCTCAGAGGCAATGAGGAAGTGTGGGATGAAGAATGGTGGGAAGGGAGACTAAGAGGAAGACAATGGATAGGCTGTAAATAAATACATTGATAATAAAATAAATAAATAAAAGAGGTCACAAAATCAGAGAGAAAAGTAGGACTAATTTGTATATCAACATATATTGATGATATCAAATTTATGAAAATCATTGAAATTTGGAGAATGTATATTTATTGGTTATTTTATTTATGTACACTTCAAATATTAACTCTTTCCCAGTTTCCCCTCCAGAGCCCCCCTATTCCAGCCCTTACTCCCCTGCTTTTATGAGGGTGCTCACCTACTTATCCACTCCTGCCTTACTATGCTAGCATTCCCCTATACTGGGGCATCAAGACTTCACAGAACCAAGAGCCTCCCCTCCCACTGATGCCAGATAAGGCCATCCTCTGGTACATACACAGCTTCAGTCATGTTTTCATCCACGTGTATTCTTTGGTTGGTGTTTTAGTCCGTGGAAGCTCTGGGGGGCCCACTTGGTTGATATTGTTGTTCTTCCTATGGGGTTGCAAACCCCTTCAGCTCCTTCAGTCCTTCCCCTAATGCCTCCATTGGCATCCCGTGCTCAGTCCAATGGTTGGCTACAAGCATCCTCATGTGTTTCAGTAAGGCTCTGGCAGAACCTCTCAGGAGACATTCTTATCAGGCTCCTGTCAGTAAGCTCTTCTTGGCATCAGCAATAGTAACTGCATTTGGTGGCTGTATTTGTGATGGATCCCCGGGTGGGGCAGTGTCTTGATGCCTTTTCCTTCAGTCTCTGCTTCACTCTTTTCCACTGTACTTTCTTTAGACAGGTGCAATTCTGACTTAAAATTTTTGAGAAGAGTGGGTGGTCCCATCCCTTAAACGGGTGCAGTGTCTAACCTCTCTTCAGGTTCCCTCGCCCCTTTGTTTGGTGTTACAGCTATTGCCATCCCTGTTGAGCCCAGAGAGTAGCAATGGGAGGTGGTGAACTGGGGTAGCCAACAGAAAGTCCCAGACACCAAGAAAGCAAGAGACTCCCAGGTCCCAATGGGATGACATTAGGTGGGGAATATATTTTAAATATAAGACACTTGATATGATAGATGGCAACTCGATAAGACTTAAATTTTAGAATATTCATATACAAAATATAATGCCATCATATTATATTTTTTAAACACTTACTATTAATGCATTAGTCATGTACAAGTATCAAAATGAGTACCACTTAGTTTTATAAGTAAAAATATGTTTTTAAACATTAAATCTATGTTTATATTCTAAGATAATTAATTACTTTCATTGACGTGCATTTTAGCATAAAACTAGAAAAGATAATAGGGAAGAATGTTGTTATCAAAGTGCAAAGTTTTATTCTCTTAAAACCGATCGATTCATCTTATTTCCATTACTCTACACAATATGTCAGGAATCAAGTGCAATGGATGTGTTGCGGGACCATCAGACACTAGTCCTCATATTTTCTGCTTCAGTGATGCAGTGAATTAATTGAAATTGAGTGTACCTCAACATAAATTTTGAAATATCTTTGCTATGTCCCTTCTATTAAAATTTGCATGAATTAAAAATTCATTAAGTTCCAAGAAAGTTACTGTAAATTTTTAAGCCTCTCAATTACATTATACAGTATATGTCCATTCACCCTGATTTATATGGATTATTGGTATATGAGAATTAATGAGTCATCACAACTTATATAAGATCACATCTTCCATGAGCACATTATTCCTTTATGATTAAAACATTACATTCTGAGTGATGAGCTATAACACTGGCAATGTGGGTTTGGATGTATACATCTTATTAAGCCAAGTGGATGTCAAGTCAAGTCATTTTATTGCTCTGCTGAGAGAGTGAAAGATATAAAAAAGGCCAAATGTGAACAAACTAATAAAAAGACTATCTATCTTCCTGTGTTTACATTCTACTTTTACTTCAATAATTGCGAAGTGTTCTCCTTAAAAATAATTATCTTTGAATTCTTGCTGTTTGTTTAGAAGGCATACAAATAAATACCCAAATATCTATTATCTACCTTTCTAGATATTAACCCAGATGCACCAATGTTTTCTAACTTCTATTTATAATTTGAAAACACTTTACATTAATTTGTTTGACTTTTAACCTCTGAGTTTTTGATATTGCATATTACTCAGATACAAAAGTTCCTAGACTAATGCTTACATTTAAGCCTTATTTATTTACTTCAAGACAATAAAATAGGCAAAAACACTAATCAAGTTCATAATATTAGCTAAATTTATTACTGCTTTTGCTGAGAATTTTAAAGTCTAACAATGTAAAGTATAAAATTTGGTGTCATAAATATTCAGTTTATTTAGTTTTACTATATGAGCTAATATGTTATAAATACATTAACGATTCTGTTGTTTTATGCTTCTATATGTCATTTTATAAGTTATCTTCATCTCTCGAGTTATAAATTTAGAAAAATTTCAAGATGTAGTCACTCTTTGGTTTTCTACAGATGATGCTATTTTATTCACATATTTTTTCAACTAGATCAACTGAAAATATTTTCAGGCAATTTTATGAATTAAACCCCTTGAATCACTATTGTCTTCTTTCTTTCCAGGATACATGATTATTTAGGAGATCATTACTGTGAACTTCAAGCTTGACTTTTTCTTTTCATTGGAATATTTCCTCCATCTTTATGTTCATCTTCATGGTCAACAATCATTATCTCTAAATCACTGATTTGCAAATGACTCAACTTGTGCCTTAGCAGTACTATAACACTTAACTCTTCCGTTCTCACTACATTTTGAATACTTCTAGTCTTCATTATAAATATGCTCAGTCTAAAATCACCTAGTAGATGGTTGAGTCACATCTGCTTTGGGGTCATAGAAGCTTTCCTGAAGATTTTTAAAAGAAAATCCATGTGACCACATTTTGTGGAATAGGGTCAGCACGTTTTTTCAGGGAGTCAATGGACAGCTAAGATAAGAAACTGTGGAGGTAAGGCCTAAGAATTTTCGATTAGGTCATAATTATAGAAAGATCAAACCAGAAAAGAAAAAAAACATAAACACAAATAAATAAGTGGAAACAGCCCAAGTGAGAGATTTTATTGTCTTCAGCTCGAGAACATAAGACCTGTCCAAGAAACTGGTCTAGAGTCACAGATTTGATATTGGCCATGATGAGTCTGTATTTGCCGATTTCACTCTTCTTTGCTCCATTCTGCTTCCTCATTTGAAAACAAATAGAATTGTTAAGAGTGTTCCATGAATCATATTTATTGTTTATTCCAAAACAAATTTTGAGGCTATTATAATAAGATTGTTTACCAGACTTATTTGTCAGTGTGCTTATCTATATATATGAAGCTACTGATTTAAAATAAATGATAACAAATGCTGACAAGAGCATAGAGAAAGGGGAATATAATTTGTTTATTGTTAGGGAGAAGTAAAACCAGTATGAGAAGTAAAAGTTTCATAAATCTAAAAATAGAACTGGCTATATGACAGGCTATAATACTTCTGGGAATATACCTTAAAAATTAAAGTAGACACCTTAATGTAGAGTAATGGTAAAACATATATGGCACTTGAACGCAAGAATGACTGCACACACAGACTGCACACACACATACACACACACACACACAAACACACGTGTGTGTATATATATATATATATGAAATCCTATGATTTACAAGTTTATTGAAATATATAACAATAAAATTCAAAAGCAGTGGCCACAAATGGATGGGTTCCCCAAACCTATAGTACATCAAATGAAATCTCCTGTGCCAAGTATGTCAATGAAATGATTCATCAACATTCCTGAAGATATTACATGTCTTGATTGCAGGACATAGACAAATCAAGTTGCAACTGAATTGGAAGCTTTCTCCTTGCTGGCTAACTTTTGCAGTGCCAGAAGTCTCCATCAAGGTGCTAGGTAATGAAACAGTGAGCTTTATCAACTTTGCAGGGGAGATTGTGCACTGATGCAATGTGACATGACTGACTTGAGAGTAACCAACTGTATTCTGTATGAATTTAAAAATCAGGTTTGTTTTTTTAAACTTAGTCAAAAATCCATAGCTCGGAAAGTAATAAGCCTAAAAGGAAATCTATTATTATTTTTTGTTGGTTTGGCTGGCTTTTGTTTATTTGTGTGATGTTGAACTTCCTTCAAACACAAATGGCTGTATTTAAGTTGATGCTACTCTCAGACTTGGGCAAAGCAGTTTTCCTTAGAAGTAGACAGGTGAACAATAGTTACTATCATTACTAATCTGTAGCAGAAGAACTGAAAATAAGTAGTTGTGTAATGTTAAACAACATGATGACTATGCCCCCTCCTGCAAAACTCAAGAAACACTGAAGAAGAGGGAGAAGAAGGAATGTAAGAGACATAGGATCTGAAGAAATGCTGTTAAACCAAGAACTCACAACAGCAGTGGCTTCAGACAATTTCTTAAGATCTGGCACATCAACATTCCTCCATGGAAGAGGGAGTAATTTAGTAAAACTTCATTCCTCTTCATGGTGTCATTAACAGTTGATAGTGGTTGGTGGAAAGCAGATAAGATCCAGCCGAACACAAACAAAACAAAATAAAAAACAAAACAAACCAAAAGAAAAAATACCCAACAAGATGAAATTTTAATATCCTCTAGAAACCACCAAAGAGAGTGTGAGTATGCAAGAAAGATCTACTGATGACTGCTAAAATCAGTGAGTGAAAAAAGTGAGATGTCTATGTGGTCACAAGTATTCTGCTCAGCATATTTACCAGCTCTTATGGTAGCTTTTACAAATTGTTGATATTCTTCCCCACAAGAAAAATAATTTAGTTCTTCTCTCCATAAATTGGATTGGTAACCTGCTGTGCTATCAAAAAGAAATTAAAATCAAATTTAAATAAATTAAAAAAAAGAGCAATCTGGAAATTTCTTCTGAAAACAAGTGACTGAGACTAAAATCACTAATGACTATTCATGCCGCTGTCATATGGTCTCTGATAAAGTGTACTAATAACATGATAAATGGCCACTTCATTAACATAATACCCACCCCTAAATTTTACTTTAGTGATAGGAATGTACTCCACATTCCCAACAGAGACATTAAAACTTTTTATGATTAGTAAGTACTTAAAACACATAAGGAAAAGCACCACGAGGAACCATGGGTCCAGTATAACGAAGGCTGAAAAAACAGTGTGGGAGAGGACACCTGAGAAGAGCCCAAAGTGTGTCTAGTAATTAATGGAGCTGTAATAATGCTAGTTTCTTGGATTTGATAAGCAACAGATGACATTAACTGTGAACAAACATGGATTCCAGTACATGAGAACTTGATGTGCTCCCTTATCCGCTTCATGAATCAAAAATGATTTCAAATAATAATATAAAAAAATAAAAAGTATTATTCATTGCTATGATTAAGCTGAAGCTAGACTTCTGTGTCATTTATTTGTTGTCTACCATCTTTTGCATTATTTCTAGTTTTCAGAACATAACAACATTTGATTATGTGTTCAATTAGTTCCTTTGTAAGATTTCTAAATTTTAAAATCAGAATGAAAGTGCTCAAGTGAAATTATTCTCTGATCATGTTTTTATGAACCAATGTCCCTCACATAGAACATTTTTGATATACAATTCTTGAAACTAAATTTCTAAAGTGCTAACTGTTATTCACAGATTCATAAATCCCTCTCTGATAATTGACTGAGCTATATCTTAGAAATTAGTATCTATCAAGTGGTACTGTGTTATTTTTTTCAAAAAATAATGTGTAAAAGTAGCCTAAAATTTCAGCTATACGTACACACACACACACACACACACACACACACACACACACACACACACAAGTCACCCTCATAAGCTTACAATATAGCTGTTTTTAGAAGAAAGCAAAGCTGAAAAGTATGATGACCATTCTACTTCAAACAAGTTGAAAGATTGTTCAAGAACCATTGTCAGCTTAATACAGGAGAAGTCTAGATATCCTAAGCAAACTGCAAAGCAAACTGTTCTCTTATCTACAGGAATTATTTAAATTTCTCTTGGAAATTGAAACTAGTTCTTAAAGTCTGACTAGGTTGTAGAGGAAATTTTTTAAAAAACATGATATTTGCAAATAACTTAGATATCCATAATAATCACTCTTACTCTTCATCCTTGTAATAAAAATTAAAATGGCCTTTTATGCCTAACCATGTCAAGATGCTATCTGTGGCCTCCATCAAGACAAGGTTACTGAGGAGCATTGGCCAGCAGATGTATTCTGGTTAGCTGTGTATATCTTAAATTTCTATGTTGATCCTTCTTTATTATATATCATATCATCAATGAGTCAGGATAAAGCCTATGGCTGGACCAGAGACACTGTGAGTTAAGGATAAAAGGGTGACATTCAGAACCAAAAGTATAAAAAAAAGATATGGGAAAAAGAAAGTAGCAGGCAGAAAGTCATTCTGATGACACAGATTAGCAACTCTGAAAGAAACCCAGGTCGAGAAAGGGCTTCTTCTGGTAATCAGAAGAGGTTCAGACTAGAACCAGTTTGGTCAAAGTCAGATAAGGTTTCGGACAAGAAAAACTGATATAGCATATAGCAGATTAGAGGAACTCTTGTTCAAGTAAAATCTGGCATCAGACATGTATAGAATTTTTATTCTGTTCTGCTAGAGAAAGATTTGCTGAGTGTCAAGGTAAGGAAAGTCCATATGCTGAATTTAAGTCATCCTCTTTTTCATAAAATACTCTGAAATGTTAAAATAACTATTCACGCACAGTTAAAGTCTGTGCTTTTAGTTTTACTCACCTGAGTGAAGGTACTAATAACATATCACCTTCCATAACTAAACCCACGGCATATTTGAAAATTCCTTACCCCATCCATGATAAGTAGAAAACATTTCTCCATAGACACCTATGGCATCTAAGCACTTTTTAACAGCATAATTTAGCTTCATCCATCATCATGATAAGATACTTCAGTAAAATCTTACAAACACCATTTCAATATTTGAATACTCTCTGTAAGATTGCTTACAGAATAAGTTGTAGCTTCAGAATAAATCATAGGAGTTCTCTTACAAGTCAATACAACATATTTCTGCTCATTTAGTATTGACAGACTTTTATTAGGTTATATGATCTCTGATTCTCTACACATTTCTGTAAAATTATAACTTACTTTGCTTTTCTAAAGTAGTAGTCTATTTCTTTCCCCAATATTTTACTATTAAATCCTACATATTTTACATATCACCTTATATGGCACCATGTCTAACTGTCCCTTAAAAATTACTCTTAAGAAATACTTTTCTCCTTTTTAACATTACTATATATCATGTGTGTATCCTTAAGTTGCTATAATCCCATTAACTTAACTTTCTTCATTAAGTAATTTCCAGTTTAGCTTGCCAACTAAGTGTAGAAAAGAATTATTTAAAAGTTAAGCACACAAAAATTTAGAAAGTGTGAAGAAAACTAGCAAATATTCAGAAAATTGGTGAATAGACGGTAAGATTTTGTAAAAAGTGAAAAAATCTTGTAATAAAATATTCTCTCTAAAATACAGTTAATTTTTGAAGAGAAAACCACCTATACTTTTAGTTACCATGATATATGATAAATTAATATCAATATATATAATATAATAAAATAGAATTACATAAGATAATTTATGTGTGAAAGAGTTTATTTTGTCCCACAGTTAGAGGTTAAACTCTATTATGGTTAGGAATCAGGATAGCAAGAGCTTCAAGAAACTGGTCCCAACACTTTCCAAGGAATAAAAAAAGAGAAGATGGAATATAGATGTCTGTTCCATTTCTCTGTTTATACAGTTAATACTCTCTCATGGAATGGCAGAACCAAAGGGGACTAGTCTTACCAGCTTTATGAATGCACTCAAGATAACCCTTCAGTGCTGTGCCTTGAAGAGTACTCTCCCATAGATGATTCTAGATTCTGCCAAGCTGGCAATTAACATTAGTCATCACACAAATAGATAAAAATAAATTAAGCTATGAAACTAATATTGAACCTCTGACCTCAAAAACCAATTAACTTGTTTATCAAGTGTGCATCTATATCTTAGGCTAGTCAAGATTTTCAAAATTTATTTTTAAAAAACATATATAAGCTGTCTTTAATGAATTTATATTTATAGGATCTTTACAAATGACTGGCCTTCATGCAAATTTCCTAAGTGAATTAAAGGTGTCAGATATTGTTATATTTATGTGATAGAAATTTAATAATTTCTTTCTGTTTTGATATTTTAAGATAGTTATTTATCTAATGGAAATTAAATAAATTATCAATTATAACTCATTTCATTTATCATTGACCAGTCCTATTGGAATCATAGTTACTTAGCAGACCAGTTGATTTATACCATTTTCATATCACTGGCCTCAGATTCACCAGTCCTTGTAACAAGACAACACAGGGGCAATTCTAAACATAAACTAAAGACAAATGACCACCCTCGTTACTTCCATGTCTTGAGTGATGCTTACAGCCACTCTTATTGATGTTTCTGATTTCTTCTCTTTTTTTCCTGTTTTTTATTGGATATTTTATCTGTTTACATTTCAAATGTTATCCCCTTTCCCTGTTTCCCTCCTCTCCCCTCTCACTTCTCCTGCTTTTAGGAGCATGCTCCCCAAACTATTTACCCACTCCTGCCTCACCACCCTAGCATTCCACTATACTGGTGCATCTAGCCATCACAAGACCAATGTCCTGTCCTACTGATTTCAGATAAGCCCATCCTCTGCTACATATGTGGCTGGAGCCATTTGTATGTTTTTATTGATGATTTAGTCCCTGGAGTTCTGGGGGTTCTACTTGGTTAATATAGTTGTTCTCCCTATGGGATTGTAAACCCCCATCAGATACCTCAGCCATTCTCTTACCCCTCCATTGGGGTCCCTGTGATCAGTCTGATGGTTAGCTGCAAGCATCCTCATGTGTATCACTAAGGTTCTGACAAAGCCTCTCAGGAGACTTTCATATCAAGCTCCTGTCAGCATGTACTTCTTGGAAACAACAATAGTGACTGGGTTTGGTGGCTTCACATGGGATGATTCTGAGGTGGGGCATTCTCTCGATGGCCTTTCCTTCAGTTTCAGCTCTACTTTATGTCCCTGTATTTTCTCCTGTAAGTATAATTTCCCCCTTTTTGAGGACTGAGGCATCCACACATTGGTGTTCCCTCTTCTTGAGCTTCATATGATCTGTGAAATATATCTTGGATATTCCAAGATTTTGGGCTAATATCTACTTATCCTCACTGACATATTTTGTGTGCTCTTTTGTGACAGAGAAAAGTCTGATATTTTCTAGTTCCATCCATTTGCCTAAGACTTTCATGAAGTCATTGTTTTAAAGGCAGAGTAGTACTCCATTGTTTAAATGTACCACATTTTCTGTATCCATTCTGCTGTTGATGGACATCTTGGTTCTTTTCAGCTTCTGGCTATTACAAATAAGACTTCTATAAACATAGAGGAGTAGATGTCCCTGTTATATGTTGGAGCATCTTTTGGATATATGCCCAGTGGTGGCATAACGGGGTTGTCAGGTAGTACTATGTCCAATTTTCTGAGGAACTGCCAGACTGATTTCCAGAGAGGCAGTACTGGCTCACAATTCGATCATCAAACAATCCCACTAAGATTAGGGACTAAAAATAGGCTGCCCACTTTATTCCTACCTATTCAACATAATACTTTGAATTTTTATCAAGAGCAATTACACAACAAACAGAGGTCAAAGGGATACCTATTAGAAAGGAAGAAGTAAAAATATCACTATTTTCACATGTTGTGATAGTATACTTAAGTGACCTAAAAGTTCCGCCAGAGAACTACTAAGTCTGATAAACAACTTCAGCAAAATTGCTGGGTATAAAATTAACTCAAACAAATCAGTACACTTCCTCTTCTCAAAGGATAAACAGGCTGAGAAAGAAATTAGGAAAATGACCCACTTCATGAATGATATAAAATACCTCAGTGTGAGGGGTGACTCTAACCAAGCAAGTGAAAGATGTTTATGACAAGAACTTCAGCTCTCTGAAGAAAGAAATTGAAGATGATCTCAGAAGATGGAAAGATCTACCATGCTCATGGATTGGCAGGACTAATATAGTAAAAAATGGCCATTTTGCCAAAATCAATCTACAGATTCAATGCAATCTCCATCAAAATGCAACTCAATTCTTCATAGAGTTAAAAAGAGCAATTTGCAAATTCATTGGTATTAACAAAAAAACATAGGATAGTGAAACTGTTCTCAAAAATAAAAGAACTTCTGGTGGAATCACCATCCCTGACCTCAAGCTGTATTATAGAGCAATAGTGATAAAAATTGCCTGGTCAAATCAAAACAACCCTGAGATTTCACCTCACACCAGTGAGAATGGCTAAGATCAAAAACTCAGGTGACAGCAGATGCTGGCGAGGATGTGGAGAAAGAGGAACACTCCTCCATTGTTGGTGGGATTGCAGACTGGTAAAACCATTCTGGAAATCAGTCTGGAGGTTCCTCAGAAAATTGGACATTGAACTGCCTGAGGATCCAGCTATACCTCTCTTGGGCATATACCCAAAAGATGCCTCAACATATAAAAGAGACACGTGCTCCACTGTGTTCATCGCAGCCTTATTTATAATAGCCAGAAAATGGAAAGAAGCCAGATGCCCTTCAACAGAGGAATGGATACAGAAAATGTGGTACATCTACACAATGGAATATTACTCAGCTATCAAAAACAACGAGTTTATGAAATTCGTAGGCAAATGGTTGGAACTGGAAAATATCATCCTGAGTGAGCTAACCCAATCACAGAAAGACATACATTGTATGCACTCATTGATAAGTGGCTATTAGCCCAAATGCTTGAATTACCCTAGATCCCTAGAACAAACGAAACTCAAGATGGATGATCAAAATGTGAATGCTTCACTCCTTCTTTAAATGAGGAAGAAGAATACCCTTGGGAGGGAAGGGAGAGGCAAAGATTAAAACAGAGACTGAAGGAACACCCATTCAGAGCCTGCACCACAGGTGGCCCATACATATACAGCCACCCAATTGGACAAGATGGATGAAGCAAAGAAGTGCAGACCAACAGGAGCCGGATGTAGATCGCTCCTGAGAGACACAGCCAGAATACAGCAAATACAGAGGCGAATGCCAGCAGCAAACCACTGAACTGAGAATAGGTCCCCCGTTGAAGGAATCAGAGAAAGAACTGGAAGAGCTTGAAGGGGCTCGAGACCCCAAAAGTTCAACAATGTCAAGCAACCAGAGCTTCCAGGGACTAAGCCACTACCTAAATACTATACATGGACTGACCCTGGACTCTGACCCCATAGGTAGCAATGAATATCCTAGTAAGAGCACCAGTGGAAGGGGAAGCTCTGGGTCCTGCTAAGACTGAACCCCCAGTGAACTAGACTATGGGGGGAGGGCGGCAATGGGGGGAGGGTTGGGAGGGGGACACCCATAAGGAAGGGGAGGGGGAGGGGGATGTTTGCCCGGAAACCGGGAAAGGGAGTAACACTTGAAATGTATATAAGAAATACTCAAGTTAATAAAAAAAAAATAAAAAAAAATTGCCTGGTATTTGTAGAGATACAGGCAGGTGGATCAACAGAATAGAATTGAATACCCAGAAAAGAATGCACACACTTGATCTTTGACAAAGGAGCTAAAATCATCCAATGGAAAAAAACAGCATTTCCAACAATGGTACTGGTTGAACTGGAGATCAGCATGTAGAAGAATGCAAATCAATCCAATCTTATCTTCTTCTACAAAGCTCAAGTTCAAGTGGTTAAAGGACCTTCATATAAAACCAGATACACTGAAATTAATAGAACAGAAATTGGGGAAGAGCCTCAAACACATAGGCACAGGAGAACATTTCCTGAAGAGAACACCAATGGCTTATGCTCTCAGATCAAGAATCAACAAATGGGCCTCCTAAAATTGCAAAGCTTCTGTAAGTCATAGGACACTGTCATTAGGACAAAATGTCAACCAACAGACTGGAAAAAGATCTTTATCAATCCTACATCAAATAGAGGGCTTATATCTAATATATACAAAGAACTAAAAAATGTAGACACCAAAGAAGGAAATAATCCTACTAAAAATGAGATTCCTTATTACAGCCAAAGTTTCTGTTTGATTTTGTAAGGAAAAGTATTAGATATAGGGTAGTGAGGCTGTGTGTACAGTCCACCTGTTTGGGTACTCAGAATCATGTTTTATTTTAAATAGTAGGAAGTAATAATAGTGACTATTAATGATGGTAATTAACATTTTGTATAATTTCCATTTAGTAATTTCTATACAATTCGGTCAAACCTGCATCCATCCATTTTTAAAGCTCCAAACTTAAACAACACTATTTTCAAGAGACCTATTATGCTTTCTTTAACTCCTTTTTTTATTTTACAGTTATATTGAGACTTATGAATTAACACAAAGGAACACATTTGCTGTTCATCAGCCCATACTGAATGCACAGACTTTTAAAACTATAATCTGTTAAAAATTCTGCTACAAAAAATCTGCTTTAACAAATGCCTATGTATAAACCATGTGTTGACAATGAATCTAGTCTTATTAAAGCACACAAATCACCTGTTAAAAACACACTTCTTTAAACCACATATTAATAAATGTTTTAAAAATGCAACCATATTCATACTTCACTCAGGAAAACAAAAGAAAAGAAACAAAACCATACTACATTTTTAGATGAACTTTGCAGTTAAGCCATTGAGAAAGCATTTACGCTACTTTTCTATTGCAAGGACAAAGCATAATGCCATTTAACAACATGACATAAAACATTTTCCTTAACATAAAATTAAACTTATATTTAAGAATTATGCAATAGTTATATTTTATATTATCAGGCTTCGTAAAGTTAATTCTAAGTCATATCTCCAAAAATAAATAACATAAAATTTTTGATTTCCAAAGTATAGTCCTAGAGACAATGCTTGCCCTGTTTTGTTCTAGAGAGCACATCTCAAGTACTAATCAATGGCGGCTATGTCATGCACACAGGTTTCATTTTAAAAATGTGCACTCCACGACTATAATGTTTCCTGAAAATTAAAATATTTAACTAAAATCAGCCTTATTATGGAGGTGATTTAATAATCTCCATATTTTCACTCTGTTCATTTAGTCAGCATATGAAAAATGAAAACAGTCAATCATATCATATCTGTAATAGATAATTTACTGCAACAAGGACTGACTTAACAGTGAAGGTTCAAGGCAACTTGTCCTACTGATGGACAAATCACTAGGTTATCACATGGCACGCATGAAGTAAGCCTATATCTTTAGCTTAGATGTTTGGAAGTATACTTTCTGAAGCAATATAAACAAATTAAATGAGCTTTAAAATCAATAACAGTAAGTCTCAGAGTGACCAAATCTAACTTATAAAATGAGGCAGAGTTCAGAAGGTGAGATTTGGTGATGGCAGATCAAAATCAAAGTTGTAAGAACATCTGAGAAAATCGGAATAACAAAAAACCCAGGATAGCTAAAGCTATCCTCAACAATAAAAGGACTTCCAGGGGAATCACTATCCCTGAACTCAAGCAGTATTACAGAGCAATAGTGATAAAAACTGCATGGTATTGGTACAGAGACAGACAGATAGACTAATGGAACAGAATTGAAGACCCAGAAATGAACCCACATACCTATGGTCACTTGATTTTTGACAAAGGAGCCAAAACCATCCAATGGAAAAAAGATAGCATTTTCAGCAAATGGTGCTGGTTCAACTGGAGGTCAACATGTAGAAGAATGCAGATCGATCCATGCTTATCACCCTGTACAAAGCTTAAGTCCAAGTGGATCAAGGACCTCCACATCAAACCAGACACACTCAAACTAATAGAAGAAAAACTAGGGAAGCATCTGGAACACATGGGCACTGGAAAAAATTTCCTGAACAAAACACCAATGGCTTACGCTCTAAGATCAAGAATCGACAAATGGGATCTCATAAAACTGCAAAGCTTCTGTAAGGCAAAGGACACTGTGGTTAGGACAAATCGGCAACCAACAGATTGGGAAAAATCTTTACCAATCCTACAACAGATAGAGGCCTTATATCCAAAATATACAAAGAACTCAAGAAGTTAGACCGCAGGGAAACAAATAACCCTATTAAAAAATGGGGCTCAGAGCTAAACAAAGAATTCACAGCTGAGGAATGCCGAATGGCTGAGAAACACCTAAAGAAATGTTCAACATCTTTAGTCATAAGGGAAATGCAAATCAAAACAACCCTGAGATTTCACCTCACACCAGTGAGAATGGCTAAGATCAAAAACTCAGGGGACAGCAGATGCTGGCGAGGATGCAGAGAAAGAGGAACACTCCTCCATTGTTGGTGGGGTTGCAAACTGGTACAACCATTCTGGAAATCAGTCTGGAAGATCCTCAGAAAATTGGACATTGAACTGCCTGAGGATCCAGCTATACCTCTCTTGGGCATATACCCAAAAGATGCCCCAACATATAAAAAAGACACGTGCTCCACTATGTTCATTGCAGCCTTATTTATAATAGCCAGAAGCTGGAAAGAACCCAGATGCCCTTCAACAGAGGAATGGATACAGAAAATGTGGTACATTTACACAATGGAATATTACTCAGGTATCAAAAACAACGGCTTTATGAAATTCGTAGGCAAATGGTTGGAACTGGAAAACATCATCCTGAGTGAGCTAACCCAATCACAGAAAGACATACATGGTATGCACTCATTGATAAGTGGCTATTAGCCCAAATGCATGAATTACCCTAGATGCCTAGAACAAATGAAACTCGACGGATGATCAAAACGTGAATGCTTCACTCCTTCTTTAAAAGGGGAACAAGAATACCCTTGGCAGGGAAGAGAGAGGCAAAGATTAAAACAGAGACTGAAGGAACACCCATTCATAGCCTGCCCCACATTTGGCCCATACATATACAGCCACCCAATTAGACAAGATGGATGAAGCAAAGAAGTGCAGACCGACAGGAGCCGGATGTAGATCGCTCCTGAGAGACACAGCCAGAATACAGCAAATACAGAGGCGGATACCAGCAGCATACCACTGATCTGAGAATAGAACCCCCGTTGAAGGAATCAGAGAAAGAACTGGAAGAGCTTGAAGGGGCTCGAGACCCCATATGTACAACAATGCCAAGCAACCAGAGCTTCCAGGGACTAAGCCACTAACTAAAGACTATACATGGACTGACCCTGGACTCTGACCTCATAGGTAGCAATGAATATCATAGTAAGAGCACCAGTGGAAGGGGAAGCCCTGGGTCCTGCTAAGACTGAACCCCCAGTGAACTAGACTGGTGGGGGGAGGGCGGCAATGGGGGGAGGGTTGGGAGGGGAACACCCATAAGGAAGGGGAGGGGGGAGGGGGATGTTTGCCCGGATACCGGGAAAGGGAATAACACTCATAATGTATATAAGAAATACTCAAGTTAATAAAAAAAAAAGAAATGTTAAAAAAATTGTAATTATGTTTGCTTCACTGAAGTTATTAAAATGTTTTGAAACAGAAAAAAAAAAGAAAGAAAATCGCAATACAAACAGCAAGCAAGAGCTACAAAGCACGCCGGGAATGACAGGAATCCTTTCGAACCTAAACCTTGCTCCGAGTATATTTCTTCCAGCGAGACTAGACTTTTCAATCATTCACAAAGAGCTCCTAAGAACTGAGTATTCATTGGCTCGAGATTCATGGTATACATATCATTCAAAGCACCCAATTTGTAAGTCTGAATTTCAAACTTGTTATAATGTGAGATTGACTAGGAGACAACTCTTCAGGCATATCTGTGAAGGAGTTCCTTGATTAACTTGGTTAAAGTGAAAAGACACATCTTAATAGTAGACTACATTATTCCCTGGCCATAAGCCATGCACTGCTCATGAAATCAAAAGCTATCTAAATCTCAACATTCATCTGTTCCTAATTATGAGTGTAATACGACCGACAATCTCAAGCTCCTGTTCTCCTTCTTTTCCTGATGTGTTGGACTGCATCTCAAGTTTGAGTTATTTTTTTCCAAACACATATTTTATTGTCTGACAGTTACGGAGGCTGGAAGTCTTAAATATTTGTGGAGGCCTATTGCTGCTGGGGTCACTATAAAGGATGTGTTCTAGGTTTTATTATTAGTTTCTATTTCCTTGACTGGTAACAGTTTCCTGTGTTTTGGAAACTATTTGATTCCTAATATTAAGGGGTAACGAGAGGTTTTGATGCCTTCTGGAAACAATAAGGTTATGGCCACTTTACCATTATAAATGAACTAATGCTTTTCTAGAAATACTAAATTAGAGTACTTCGGAGTGAGCTGTGAATGGATCTCTTGGGAGGGAGTTAGGTCTCATTGGATGGATTAGTTAAAGAAAGAATGTTATGAAGCAAGCATACCCATGGTGTTTATTCCTCCACATGTGCTCTCAGCATGCTGCCATCCATGAAGCCCTCACAAGATAACAGCAGTGCTGTCCTCTTGGACATCTTTTTTTTTATTATTATTTTTTTTTTTATTAACTTGAGTATTTCTTATATACATTTCAAGTGTTATTCCCTTTCCCGGTTTCCGGGCAAATATCCCCCTCCCCCCTCCCCTTCCTTATGGGTGTCCCCCTCCCAACCCTCCCCCCATTGCCGCCCTCCCCCCATAGTCTAGTTCACTGGGGGTTCAGTCTTAGCAGGACCCAGGGCTTCCCCTTCCACTGGTGCTCTTACTAGGATATTCATTGCTACCTATGGGGTCAGAGTCCAGGGTCAGTCCATGTATAGTATTTAGGTAGTGGCTTAGTCCCTGGAAGCTCTGGTTGCTTGACATTGTTGTACTTTTGGGGTCTCGATGAAAAAAAGCAGCTCAATATCTTTTCAAAATCATCTAGCATCTGATTTTTGTTACAGCAACATAAAGTATAGCTTAGAGCTTAACTTCTGTTTTTCCTGGAGTTCTTTCTCTTTTTATGGTTTTAGGAGGTCTTACCCCTAAAGTTCTCTTTTATATAAGGACACAAACAGTACTAGATTAACTCCATATTAATGACCTTATTTTCAGTTTATTACTTTTGAAAAATTCTCTGCCTCTGAGTAAGATAATTTTTTAAAATAATTTAAGATTACAAATTTTCCTAGGTTATTCAGAACCCATCAAGGTAACAATCAGCAGAAGTTACCCTAGAAAGGAAGAAGAGAGGACTCAAGTCATGACTGAGACTCACCACACTGAGCCTAAGATTCTAAAATTCTATTTTTTTTCTGATCATACATATCATGAACGTCATCTGAAAGCCATTCTTCAGGATCATACATAGACCCTATGAAAAGACAGAATTATATAGTGGATTATCAGTGCCTATAAGGTACACAAATGTTAAGAGATCACATGTGCCCTGATAAAAAGCATGTTGGCTTTCTAACCTTAAAATATTTCAGAGGAAAACAAAATAATCTCTCCTTTATTATCCCTTAAGTTACTTAGGTCTGAGTAGTTACTTGTTGCAAAAATGTCAAAAGGACAGTGACTCAGTGATCAGTGTGAAACACAATTTTCAAGTCACACTCCAACCCCTCTCTCCCTCTCCTACTTCTTCCTCTCATCTATTTAGAGAGAACCAGATAAATCTGCCCATTTATTTCAATCACTATGGCAGAAACAGCACAAATGCCCAGACATTTCATGCATTTGCTTGCATATGACTATACCTTGTGATATGTTTAAAGTTTAGGAAGTGTTTTCTAGTCTTGAATAGATGTAATGTTCACTATATAATACTAATAAAATAGATAAATATAAATGACCTCCCACATGTACTCATAGAATATTATCCAATTAATATTTTACCAGGAAAGTACATGGATCTAGCAAAATGCAAATCAGAAGAAATAAAAGTGAATTGAATTCCAATAAATCCATGCTATAAAATCATGCCTGCCATTCACTGTGTGGCCTCGGGTACATTTTTTAACCTTTTGGCATCAAGTTCCTCCTCTATAACTTGAGATAATACAATTGTTCCATGTATGTGTAGAAAATTTGTGTAAATCAATATTTATTCTTGTTAAGTTGCCTAATAAAATTAGTTATTTTGAGATACTACCAGAAGTATTGAAAGTATATGATGCTTCAAATATATAATTCACAGTAGTTTGTGAATACCACTACTCCTAAAAATGGAGCCCCGCTCCTTTGGTTAAGGATAGACTATTGTGTGGATCCCATATACTATTTGGGATACAACTGAATGGTCTCTATTAAATGTTATGTCCTTTAGCTGTATCTTCAACTGGCCTCCTAGAGATTAAATAATATTAAAGCAAAGAAAGGACTTCAATAAAGACAAGAATTATCTTTGTTCTTTAAGACAGGTGAATAAAAAGGTGGCTGTGAGAGAAAGTGTTGAGATGGCTTGAATGTTCAATATTCTTCAATATTATTAAGATCCACACTGTTCTTTAGCAAGCCTTGATTTCACTTGAGACCCTTGCATGGGGCCAGATCATGAAATTAAATTGGATATGAAAAATAGCCTGCCTTCAAAAAACTTCTAAGCACCGGCAGAGTAAGTCCTGTACAAGATAAAATACTTGGAGAAATTTTAAAGCCGTATAAAACGGATTCTTAAGCAGAGGTAATGGTCATATGCTAAAGGGGGAAATGACAATGAAATCTATGTAATAAGCTTCAACCAAATAAATTTACAATACTTTATCTGATGCAAGAAAACATATTTTTGTCAGAGGTAAAGGGCAGGAGAGTGCAGCAAGAACCATTGCTGTGGTTACCCTTGAATCTTAATATTGGCAGCATTATATACACACGCCCAAATAGCATGCTGTATCAGATCATTCTACTGAGTCACCGAAATGTTAAAATAAAATTGTGTAAAGACTTACTAACTGCCAGTGCCCTAACCCTGACCAATAACTGTCTCTAACTGGATATCTGATAGTGTTTTCAAAATCACAAATTACAGAAAAAATATTCATTTTTAGAACCTGAATCCTAGCCTTGGGGACAACCCTATAAAATAAAAATCTCAGGATAGGTATATTTATGAACAGGTAAAGTTTTACTTTTTTTCTGTTTTGAGAAAGGTAAGTGAAATTTAAAAAGGAAACTCCTTGTAGATCACAAAAGAAATTACACACACAACACTACACACATACAGACACACACAAACATACACACTCACTCATTTAAAGTGAATAGATAATGCATTACCATTAAAAATAGTTGTTTGTGCATTTAAAATTAAATAAAATATTTTATAGTCTGCATCAGTGCTTAAAAATTGTGTCCACTTCATTTCAAAGGAGTGCCATAGAAAATCATTATTGCATTCAACATGCTCATAGGCTCCATGCACCATTACAGGTAATGTGGCTATTGAAATGATGTACACAGAAAGTATGATTCACTTTTCTTTTATCTTCTATATCTTCTGTCACTCTGTGTAAAAGCAGAGGAAGAATCATGAGTAGGGAAGGCACATTTAGAATGCTACATTTTTATTTATTAAGTTTTTCTTTTTCCAGAGGAAATGTCTCTGAGAAATTGAACTGTGGCTTTTGAGAAGTCAAGTGATTAAAAGAACCTAATGAGGAAAAGAATCAATGGCTCAGAAGAACTGAAATTAGAATTAAGAATTAATTGATTTTGAAAAAACAAATTCAAAGGGAATATTAAATGAAATTCCACTAGAACCATTAAGCCTGCAGTAATAAAATGAGCATTGCTTATGAATATTTTGATTAGATAAGTTTCTCATGTTAAGAAGTTGGTTTTGAAGAAAATTTCTCTGAAAGACATCAATAAAGTCATACTTCACTAATGAAAGTGGCATGAAGTCACTGAGGAACAGCCTGTCAATGGACAGAACAGCAAACACAGTCCAGCACCATCTCCATTTCATAATAGTTCATAGACAGCAATACAGTGTGCATACATGTGCATGCCAGTAAGACGGTGTACTTTACTGCACAAGATATCTGTGTTTTCTTTCTTTGTAATGGCATATAAATCTTTATCTTTGCCTTTGTATTATGACTCAGCGCTATTATCTACAATAATGTCATAAAAGGATTGAAACAAAAACTCTTAGCCGTTTTGAAAACACTTCCATATTAGTGCCTCTTGGAAAATTTAATCTTTTTACTGTAGTCTCAAATCAAAGGGTATCCACAATTAATGCTGTTGGGACATTAGACAGCCTACTCTCAACAGCTTTTATTGTTTATGAAATATCTTAGATGAGCAGATGTGCTGATGCAATTTGGCACGTTAATTTGTGCCAAATACAAAACTCCACATAAAGTGCCAAAATTAACAGGTGCAGTATAAAGAGCTCTAAGAAATCATTATTGAATTTCATATATTTATCATCGACAAGCCAGGAGTATATAATAGGATAAAATCTAGGCATTAATGTAGTACTAAGAGGAGATAAGGCTGAATTCAGACAGAAAAGGAGAACCTCTTTAGATAAGACTGTGTACTGTACCATTCTCTTCTCTTTCTCTCCCTCTCTATCTCTCTCATCTCTCTCCATCTCTCTTTTAAACCCCTCCACACACAAACACATACACACACATGCAAATTCACACACACATTATTATGCATGCTCATATAGAACAGTAGGTAAATTTATGACTGATTGCACATAATCTCTAATGAAATGAGGTCACTATATTAATGAATAATGAAAATAAATCACTAATACTAGAGCCAGTGTTTGCAAGTTACAAAAGCTTATATTAAATCCAGAGGGTAGTCAGATACAACTCTGGATCATATTTCTTTGAAAATCTTATCTGAACTTTCTACCTTTTTGCTACATGATGAACTGTATGATATTAAAAATTTAATAATATGAAATTTTCCTTCACCACTAAAATAAAGTTTCTTATTTTTCTAAAATTAATGTAAACTCAAACGGATGCAGTGGCAAGTAGATCTTTATTGCAGTATGTCTTTGCCTTACAGTAATGAAAATGAACTTGTTATCAGTGAAAGTCAGCATTCACTAAATCAAGGTATCAATAAGGTAAGTCTGGGTCACAGTCAGAAGAAAACAGTACCAGCGAATGAGAGAGATTTCCAATTAATTTTGAGGAGTAAGAAGATGTTAAACATATTATATTTGGAGGCAAATAAATCTTGTTCGGTAAATATCACTATTTTGTGCTCTATATACTGAAGAGCTATATGAATATGTATAATTGTTTTCACTGTGAATAAGAGATAAGTACCTATACAGACAGATACGTTAACAGGATTAAATGGTACATAAAAACATCAAAACAAATGGTAAACTGATGTTACAAATATGATGTTTCATGTTTTTTGTAAAAATCTACCATTGCTTTTACATAATAAGCCAGTGTGATTGTGGTCAGATTCTATGTAGGAATATGTATTTGCACATTATTTAGATGACACTGTGCTTACCTCTTCTCTTTTCTTCATTCAGAGATATTCTTATTTTTTCATTTCTTTATTTCCATATTCAATATCCCACCCTACAATCGTTCAGTAAGACCTTTTAGCAAGCCTTTCAGTGCTCTATTTTTACTAATTTAATTTTCTAAGAATTTCATAAATGAGTACTATACTTACAATGTACATTCCCTCTGTCCATCTCTCTGCAATTCGTTCCATGGGCCATCAACGTTTCTCCTCTACACCAAGACCTCTTCTTTATTATTATTGAAAACACATACTCTAGGCTGAGTCCATTTAGTGTTGCTTCTATGTGTATATGTTTAGAGGTGACTGTTTGGATAGCCTATTAAGATGACACAGCCAGAATACAGCAAATACAGAGGCGAATGCCAGCAGCAAACCACTGAACTGAGAAGAGGACCCCCGTTGAAGGAATCAGAGAAAGAACTGGAAGAGCTTGAAGGGGCTCGAGACCCCATATGTACAACAATACCAAGCAACCAGAGCTTCCAGGGACTAAGCCACTACCTAAAGACTATACATGGACTGACCTTGGACTCTGACCTCATAGGTAGCAATGAATATCCTAGTAAGAGCACCAGTGGAAGGGGAAGCCCTGGGTCCTGCTAAGACTGAACCCCCAGTGAACTAGACTGTTGGGGGGAGGGCGGCAATGGGGGGAGGGTGGGGAGGGGAACACCCATAAGGAAGGGGAGGGGGGAAGGGAATAACACTCGAAATCTATATAAGAAATACTCAAGTTAATAAAAAAAAAAAAGATGCCCATCCCTTGTGGAGACCGGTGCTCAACCCCTTAACACTGACTGTCTATGTCTAACATTTCATCTAGTCGTGGAGCCCTGTGAGATTTTCCATATCCATCCTCAGTTCTCAACTGGAGTTGTTTATCTTGTTTTGACAGTCATACTGTACAGATTTTATGGTGCAGCTTCCCTGCCACACACAAAAGACATTTTCACAGTATGTGTTCTGGTCCCGTAGTTATTATCATTCTAATTGAAAAATCTAAAGAAATGTCTCCATGAAGGCTCTGGAAACATCAAGGTTCCCACTTTACAATGAAGTATGTGCTTGATAACTCTTGCTCTAATGTGCATATTAATCAATCACATAAAAGTGTTTGAAATTATTTAATTATAAAAGTTTTATATTGTTATCACTAAGATCACAAATGTCTTTGTACATTCTACAGGTAATTTCATTGTACCTCTTAATAACTAAGTGATTTGAGAAAACACTGTCTTAATAAGCTTTATTACACTTGATCTTAGCCAAAAGGCCGAGAAGCGATGCTTAATAAGCTTTATTAAATCAGCTTTATTCCCCAACATTTTTAATTTTTTGAGATTTATTTATTTATTTATTTTTAATTTTTATTGGATATTTTAAGTATTTTTATTTCAAATATTGCCTTTCCCAGTCCCCCCAATCCCATACCCTTTCCCCCTGCTTCTATGAGGATGCCCCTCCTTCCATACACCTACTCCACCTTTACACACTGGCATTTCCCTACATTGGGAAAAAGGGTCTTCACAGGAACAAGGGCTCTCATCCTATTGATGCCACACAATGCTGTCCTCTGCTACATATGCAGCTAGAGATCATGTATACTTTTTGGTTTATGCTTTAGTCCTGGGTGCTCTGGGAGGGCATAGATGGTTTATATTGTTGTTCTTCCTTTGGTCCTTTGGGGTTGCAAAAATCTTCAGCTTCAGTCCGTTCCCTAATTCCTCCATTGGGGCCCCTGTGCTCATTCTGATGATTAGCTGCTAGCATCCTCATATATATCAGTAAGGCTCTAGCAAAGCCTCTCAGGAGACATCCTTATCAGGCTCCTGTCAGCAAGTGCTTCTTGGCATCGGCAATAGTGACTGGGTTTGGTGGCTGTATTTGGGATGGATCCCCAGGTGGGGCAGTGTCTGGATGGCCTTTCCTTCAGTCTCTGCTTCCCTCTTTTCCACTGTATTTTCTTCAGACAGGTACAATTCTGGGTTAAAAATTTTGAGAAGGGTGAGTGGCCCCATCCCCCAACCAGGGGCCTTGCCTAACCTCTTGATAAGGTGTCTATAGGTTCTTTCTCCCCTTTGTTGAACATTTCAGCTAATCCCATCTCTGTTCAGTCCTGGGAGCCTCTTGCTTTTCTGGCTTCTGGGACATGCTGGTGCTTACCCCCAGTTCCCTATCCCCCATTACTACACACCTCTGTTCAAATTCCTGACCCTCTGAATATATTCCTCATCTCATCTCATACTTAATCCTGACTCTTTTCCCTTCCCCCTCCTCCATTCCTCCCAAATCCATCCCACCTTTCTACCTCCCATGGGTATTTTGTTCCCCCTTCTAAGAAAAACTGAAACATTCACATGTTTGCCTTCCTTCTTCTTGAGCTTCATATGGTCTGTGAATTGTAACTTGGGTATTCTGAGCATTGGGGTTAATATCTATTTATCAGGGAGTACATACCATGTGTGTTCTTTTGTGATTGGGTTACCTCACTCAGGATGATTATTTTCTAGTTCCATCCATTTGCCAAAGAATTTCATGAAGTCATTGTTTTTAATAGCTGAGTAGTAGTTTTTTTTTTTTTATTAACTTGAGTATTTCTTTTTTTTATTTTTTTTTTATTTTTTTTTATTAACTTGAGTATTTCTTATATACATTTCGAGTGTTATTCCCTTTCCCGGTTTCCGGGCAAACATCCCCCTCCCCCTCCCCTTCCTTATGGGTGTTCCCCTCCCAACCCTCCCCCCATTGCCGCCCTCCCCCCATAGTCTAGTTCACTGGGGGTTCAGTCTTAGCAGGACCCAGGGCTTCCCCTTCCACTGGTGCTCTTACTAGGATATTCATTGCTACCTATGAGGTCAGAGTCCAGGGTCAGTCCATGTATAGTCTTTAGGTAGTGACTTAGTCCCTGGAAGCTCTGGTTGCTTGACATTGTTGTACTTTTGGGGTCTCGAGCCCCTTCAAGCTCTTCCAGTTCTTTCTCTGATTCCTTCAACGGGGGACCTATTCTCAGTTCAGTGGTTTGCTGCTGGCATTGGCCCCTGTATTTGCTGTATTCTGGCTGTGTCTCTCAGGAGCGATCTACATCCAGCTCCTGTCGGTCTGCACTTCTTTGCTTCATCCATCTTGTCTAATTGGGTGGCTGTATATGTATGGGCCACATGTGGGGCAGGCTCTCAATGGGTGTTCCTTCAGTCTCTGTTTTAATCTTTGCCTCTCCCTTCCCTCCCAAGGGTATTCTTTTTCCTCATTTAAAGAAGGAGTGAAGCATTCACATTTTGATCATCCGTCTTGAGTTTCGTTTGTTCTAGGGATCTAGGGTAATTCAAGCATTTGGGCTAATAGCCACTTATCAATGAGTGCATACAATGTATGTCTTTCTGTGATTGGGTTAGCTCACTCAGGATGATATTTTCCAGTTCCAACCATTTGCCTACGAATTTCATAAACTCGTTGTTTTTGATAGCTGAGTAATATTCCATTGTGTAGATGTACCACATTTTCTGTATCCATTCCTCTGTTGAAGGGCATCAGGGTTCTTTCCAGTTTCTGGCTATTATAAATAAGGCTGCGATGAACATAGTGGAGCACGTGTCTCTTTTATATGTGAGGCAAGAGCACATCAAAACAATCATCCACCATGATCAAGTAGGCTTCATCCCAGGCATGCAGGGATGGTTTAATATACGGAAAACCATCAACGTGATCCATTATATAAACAAAGTGAAAGAACAGAACCACATGATCATTTCATTAGATGCTGAGAAAGCATTTGACAAAATTCAACACCCTTTCATGATAAAAGTCCTGGAAAGAATAGGAATTCAAGGCCCATACCTAAACATAGTAAAAGCCATATACAGCAAACCAGTTGCTAACATTAAACTAAATGGAGAGAAACTTGAAGCAATCCCACTAGAATCAGGGACTAGACAAGGCTGCCCACTCTCTCCCTACTTATTCAATATAGTTCTTGAAGTTCTAGCCAGAGCAATCAGACAACAAAAGGAGATCAACGGGATACAGATCGGAAAAGAAGAGGTCAAAATATCACTATTTGCTGATGACATGATAGTATATTTAAGTGATCCCAAAAGTTCCACCAGAGAACTACTAAAGCTGATAAACAACTTCAGCAAAGTGGCTGGGTATAAAATTAACTCAAATAAATCAGTTGCCTTCCTCTATACAAAAGAGAAACAAGCCGAGAAAGAAATTAGGGAAACGACACCCTTCATAATAGACCCAAATAATATAAAGTACCTCGGTGTGACTTTAACCAAGCAAGTAAAAGATCTGTACAATAAGAACTTCAAGACACTGAGGAAAGAAATTGAAGAAGACCTCAGAAGATGGAAAGATCTCCCATGCTCATGGATTGGCAGGATTAATATAGTAAAAATGGCCATTTTACCAAAAGCAATCTACAGATTCAATGCAATCCCCATCAATATACCAATCCAATTCTTCAAAGAGTTAGACAGAAAAATTTGCAAATTCATCTGGAATAACAAAAAACCCAGGATAGCTAAAGCTATCCTCAACAATAAAAGGACTTCAGGGGGAATCACTATCCCTGAACTCAAGCAGTATTACAGAGCAATAGTGATAAAAACTGCATGGTATTGGTACAGAGACAGACAGATAGACCAATGGAATAGAATTGATGACCCAGAAATGAACCCACACACCTATGGTCACTTGATTTTTGAGTAGTAGTTCTTTTGTGTAAAAGTACCACATTTTCTGTATTCATTCCTCTGTTGGAGGACATCTGGATTATTTTAAGCATCTGGCTATTATAAATAAGGCTGCTATCAACAGAGTAGAGCATGTGTCCTTGTTGTATGTTAGAGCATTTTGGGGTATATGGCCAGGAAAGGTATTGCTGAGTCCTCAGGTAACACTACATCCAATTTTCTGAGGAACCACCTGACTGATGTCCAGAGTGGTTATACCAGCTTGCAATCCTACCATCAGTGGAGGAGTGTTCCTCCTTCTCTACATCTTAGCAAGCATCTACTGTCACCTGAGTTTTTGATCTTAGCCATTCTGACTGGTTTGAGGTAGAATCTCAGGGTTGTTTTGATTTGCATTTTCCTGATGACTGAGGATGTTAAACATATCTTTAGTTGCTTCTTAGCCATTCCATATTCCTCAGTTGAGAATTCTTTGTTTAACTCTGTACCCAGTAGGTTTATTTATTTCTCTGGAGTCTAACACTGGAGATCTTTGTATACATTAGATATTAGCCCTCTATCAGATGTAGGACTGGCAAAGATCTTTGCTATTCTGTTGATTGCCATTTGTCCTATTGACAATGTCCTTTGCCTTACAGAAGCTTTGCAATTTTGTGAGGTCCCATTTGTTGATTCTAGATCTTAGAACATAAGCCACTGGTGTTCTGTTCATGAAATTTTCACCTGTGCCTATGTGTTTGAGGGTCTTCCCCACTTTGTCATCTATTAAATTTCACTGTACCTGGCTTATGTGGAGGTCTTTGATCCATTTGGACTTTAGCTTTGTCTCTGTTTAGTTTCTTTCTCCATGATCTGTTCATTAATGAAAGTAGTGTGTTTGAAGTCTACCATTATTATTGTGTGTGGTACAATACGTGCTTTGAATTTTGGACAGTGTTAGGAGCGAAAGTGGTAGTCTCACCTTTGGGCTCAGCAATGAGAGAACTTGTAGTAGACCAGCTCTCTCCAGGCAGGATTTGGGTACGGAGTACTCTGGAACTTAGCCTTAGCTCTGGAACACAGATGGGGAATTGAATCCCAACATTTTTATTTAAGGTAAGAAAATAAAAATCTTTGTTGTTATATTTTTTATTTGTTATTTTATTTTACATTTTAATCACTTGTTTAACTGAGTGCTTCTGTGTGGAAACATCTAAATAATAAGATCCAAGAAGAGTTCATTGAATTTCTCAGAGGTGGTTATAGGTGGTTGTGAGCCACCAGACATTCATGATGGGCCCAAATATTGAAATATTTCAAATTTACATATCAAATTTAGATATTTCAAATATATATAGGTCCTGTACTAGAGTAATACATGTTCTTTACTGATGAGTAATGTCTCTGGATAGCTGTAGTACTTACTATACTCTTAGGCTCATAAATATCTACTTTCTTCTTTTAAATTCCACAAATAATGTTCCCTTTCTTACTTGATATTCAGATATTCACTTGTTTTCTGAAAATGTTTTTATTCAAATAATCATACAATGCATTTTGATTATATTCTTCTCCCTCCTCAAATCATTTCACACTCTTCCCACCCTACACAACAAGATCATGTCTTCTCTCTCCATATACTTATATGTATATTTATGTATATGTGTTCCACAAATATCAAAAGAAAACAAAGTATGTAAAAACATAAAGTTTGTTTTGTGTTGCCTGAAAGTTGCAATTCTACTTTTTATTTCACAGGAACTGCACTAGAGAAAAGTCTTCACTAAGACAGAAAAAACACAAGAAAACTTATCATTGTTTTGCGGATCTCACTGTGGCTAAGGCGAGATTGTAGCAAAATAATTGGAAACATGGGACTGACTCTTATTTTATTCAAAATAGACATTTTATAAAATATGTTCTGATTATACTTTTTCATCTCACTACAACTCCCAGTTCATCCCACCTACCCTCCCATCCAGATCAACATCATTTCTGTCTCTTTATAGAAAAAGAAGTAAGAAATAAAATAAATCAAAAACAAATAAATTTTAATTGGTCAAAGTAATCAAGTAAAAGGAGCCAAAGAAAAACCACAAAATATAGATATAGAGTTATAGAGTTATAGAGTTATAGAGTTATAGAGTTAGAGAGAGAGAGAGAGAGAGAGAGAGAGAGAGAGAGGGTGAGAGATAGGGGGAGGGGAGGGGGAGGGAGAGGAAGAGGGAGAGGGATTTATAGAGGAATCTCATGAAAACCCAAAAGTAGAAGACATAATATTTATGCAAAGAAACTATACGATGTGAAAATCAAAACAAGCATACAAACAAAACAACTGTGTAACTCATGATGTAAAATTCTGAGACAGAAACTCCCCTAAGATGCATGGACATCATTTGTACCAATCATCCTCTGCTGAGCATTCTGTTGATTGATGTTGGTCATAGGTGCCACAGTGAAGAGAGAAGCTCATCCAGATACGAAGTCCAAATTTCAGAAGGAGCAGATGGGTTCAGCCTTCCTGGAAAGGACAGACACCCAGCTAGATCAGTCACTTTATTCAAACTTTCCACAAAATTTGGTGGGACTGGGACAAGTTCCAACTACCAAAGCCATCATGTTCTTACTAATGGTGATAACAGATAACACACTCATATCTAAGTCCAATTTGATCATGGCTATCCATAAGGAAAAGTAAGAACTTCATGTTTACGAGAAGTAGCTTAGTATCAAGGTTGATGCTGCAAGCTCTCACATAGCATCAAGAGACTGCCTCTAGAGAGACAATGTTTCTTCAATATTCAAAACAGACTCAAACTATTTCTCAGCCGCTGATTGACCAAAGTATACCAAAGGCTTTCTTGAAACATTTGTTTTCTTGAAATATTTCACTCAAAACTAAACACAAAGGTTTTACTGTGCATTTCACTTAAAACCAAACATATATCACGACACATGTGACCTAATTTAAGAGTGATTAGTTCCTTCACTGAGATTAGGTTGTAGAAAATTGTTTTAATTTGCATGTAGGTATCATTTGGAAATATCACTACACATGTGACCTATCTTTAAGAGTGAATAGTTACTTCAGTGAGATAAGGTTGGAGAAAATTATGTTTTAATTTGCATGTAGCTATCAATTGAAAGTAGTTTGTTTAAGGTTGGGTCATTGAACTATTTCTCTAAGCTTTAAGACCATATCGGGTGCAGACATATGGATATTGCTACAGTTTCTGGGCAATCATTTGGGTCCCAGCCAACTATGTTTAAAAGGCCTTCATTCCTTGGTGTCCTCAATGCCCTCTGGCTCTTAAACTTTTTCCAACTCCTTTTCCACGGAGTTCTCTGAGCAATGATGGAGTAGATATCATAGCAGCATCCCTTTTAGGGCTATGTTTTTCAGGGTCTATTACTCTTTGCCTATTGTCAAGCTCTGAGGCTCTGTATTTGTTCTCATCTGGTGCATGAGGAAACTTCATTGATGATGGCTTAAGAAGGCACAGCCTGATCTGTAAATATAGTAGAATATTATTAGGAGTCATTTTATTGGTAGACTCCTTTAGCATAAGAGTAGTATTTGGTTTTATCCTAGGAAACTGAGCTATCGAGTCCCAGGTTCTCGGTCACCCAAGCAATGATGGGTATGGGTTCCATTCCATAGAGTGATCCTTAGCTGAAATCTGGTATGTGTTTATTACTCCCACAATTCTGTGCTACTCTTACAGCAGTCAATTTTGCAGGCCTATCACCACTGTCGATCCTAGGGTCTGTTGATGTTTTTTCCCCTTCTCTTTTGGTAATGCACAGAGTACCTTTCAGTAGCAAGAACATCAGAGGTACATGGGGTAATGGTTCTAAGTAGGCATAGCTCTATTTTTCATGCTCAGTGTGTTTTGGAGGTGTTGAGAATAACTCTATTTTAAACTATAGCATGAATATAGGACCTTGGCAAATTAGTGTTTTACCTTATCTAATGTTAGCATACTATAAGTAGTGGAGCTAGCATTTTGTAAAAATGCTCCATTCTCATCCTCAAATCTTGCTAGATAGTTGAGAACTATTGCATTTAAAACTGTTTTCTATTTCTTTGGGATGCTCTATTATACAAAAAAAATTATTAAATTACCACACAGTAGACACATACTATAAAAAATGTGTGGAGACACAAGTAAAGTTTAGAGAATAAAAGTCCAGGAATATTTTCTTTAAATTAATAAATAAGTTGCTGAGGCTTGAATTTGATTTTTTCTCCATCTTTATTAACTTTGGTATTTCTTATTTACATTTCAAATGTTATTCTCTTTCCCGGTTTGTAGGCCAACATCCCCCGAACCCGTCACACTCCCTTTCTATATGGGTGCTCCCCTCCCCATCCTCTCCCCATTACCATCCTCTCCCCAAGAATCATGTTCACTAGGGGTTCAATCTTGGCAAGACCAAGGTCTTCCACTTCCACTGGTGCCCTTACTAGGCTATTCATTGCTACCTATGCAGTTGGAGCCCAGGGTCAGTCCATGTACAGTCTTTGGGTAGTGGCTTAGTCCCTGGAAGCTCTGATTGGTTGACAATGTTGTTCATATGGGGTCTCAAGTCCCTTCAAGCTCTTTCAGTCCTTTCTCTGATTCCTTCAATGGGTGTCCCGATCTCAGTTCAGTGGTTGGCTGCTGGCATTCGCCTATGTATTTGCTGTTTTCAGGCTCTGTCTCTTAGGAGAGATCTACATCTAGTTCCTGTCAGCCTGCACTTCTTTGCTTCATCCATCTTATCTAGTTTGGTGGCTGTATATGGGCCACATTTGGGACAGTCTCTGAATGGGTGTTCTTTAGCCTATATTCTAAACTTTGCCTCTCTATTCCCTTCTATTCTTGTTCCCCTTTTAAAAAAGGAGTGAAACATATGCATTTTGGTCATCCTTCTTGAGTTTCATCTGTTCTGTGCATCAAGGGTAATTTGAGCATTTGTGCTAATATCCACTTATTAATGAGTGCATACCATGTGTGTTTTTCTGTGATTGGGTTACCTCACTCAGGATGATATTTTCCAGTTCCATCCATTTGCCTATGAATTTCATAAAAATCATTGTTTTTGATAGCTGAGTAGTATTCCATTGTGTAGATGTACCACATTTTCTGTATCCATTCCTCTGTTGAGGGGCATCTGGGCTCTTTCCAGGTTCTGACTATTATAAATAAGGCTGCTATGAACATAGTGGAGCATGTGTCTTTCTTATATGTTCGGGCATCTTTTGGGTATATACCCAAGAGAGGTACAGCTCGGTCCTCAGGTATTTCAATTTCCAATTTTCTGAGGAACTTCCAGACTGATTTCCAGAATGGGTGCAACAGTCTGAAATACCACCAACAATGGAGGAGTGATTCTCTTTCTCCACATCCTTGCCAGCATCTGCTGTCGCCAGAGGTTTTGATCTTAGCCATTCTCACTGGTGTGAGGTGGAATCTCAGGGTTGTTTTGATTTGCATTTCCCTTATGACTAAAGATGTTGAACATTTCTTTAAGTGTTTCTCAACCATTAGGCATTCCTCAGGTGTGAATTCTTTTTCTTAGCTCTGAACCCCATTTTTAATAGGGTTTTTGGTCCCCCTGCAGTCTAACTTCTTGAGTTCTTTGTATGTTTTGGATATAAGCCCTCTATCAATTTTAGGATTGGGAAAGATTTTTTTCCCAATCTGTTGGTTGCAGTTTTGTCATAATGACAGTATCCTTTGCCTTACAGAAGCTTTGCAGTTTTATGAGATCCCATTCGTCGATTCTTGATATTAGAGTATAAGGCATTAGTGTTTTGTTCAGGAAATTCTCTCCAGTGCCCATGTGTTTGAAATTCTTCCCCGCTTTTTCTTCTATTAGTTTGAGTGTATCTGGTTTAATGTGGAGGTCCTTGATCCACTTGTACTTAAGCTTTGTACAGGGTGATAAGCATGGATCGATCTACATTCTGCTACATGCTGACCTCCAGTTGAACCAGCACCATTTAATGAAAATGCTATCCTTTTTCCATTGCATGGTTTTGGCTGCTTTGTCAAAAATCAAGTGACCATAGGTGTGTAGATTCATTTCTTTGTCTTTAATTCTATTCCACTGGTCTATTTGACTGTCTCTGTACCAATACCATACAGTTTTTATCACTATTGCTCTGTAATACTGCTTGAGTTCAGGGATAGTGATTCCCCCAGAAGCCCTTTTATTGTTGAGGATAGTTTTAGCTATCCTGGGTTTTTTTTTTCTTATTCCAGATGAATTTGCAAATTGTTCTGTCTAACTCTATGAAGAATGGGGTTGGAATTTTGATGGGGATTGCATTGAATCTGTAGATCACTTTTGGTAAAATGGCCATTTTTACTATATTAATCCGGCCAATCCAAGATTATGGGAGATCTTTTCATCTTCTGAGATCTTCTTCAATTTCTGTCTTCATAGGCTTGAAGTTCTTTTCAAAAAAGATCTTTTACTTGCTTGGTTAAAGTCACACCAAGGTATGTTATATCATTTGGGACTATTATGAAGGGTGTCGTTTCCCTAATTTCTTTCTCGGCTTGTTTCTCTTTTGTGTAGAGGAAGGCGACTGATTTATTTGAGCTAATTTTATACCCAGCCACTTTGCTGAAGGTGTTTATCAAATTTAGTAGTTCTCTGGTGAAACTTTTGGTATCACTGAAACATACTATCATGTAATCTGCAAATAGTGATATTTTGACTTCTTCCTTTCCAATCTGTTTCCCTTTGATCTCCCTTTGTTGTCTGATTGTTCTGCCTATCATTTTGAAAACTATATTGAATAAGTAGAGAGAGAGTGGGCAGCCTTGTCTAGTCCCTGACTTTAGTGGAATTGCTTCAAGTTTCTCTCCATTTATTTTAATATTAGCTACTGGTTTGCTGTATAGAGCTTCTACTATGCTTAGGTATGGGTCTTGAATTCCTGTTCTTTCCAGGACTTTTTTCATGAAGGGGTTTTGAATTTTGTCAAATGCTTTCTCAGCATCTAATGAAATGATCATGTGGTTCTTATCTTTGAGTATTTTATATAGTGGATTACTTTGATTGTTTTCCATATATTAAACTATCCCTTCATCCCTTTGATGAAACCTACTTGATCATGATGTATGATTGTTTTGATGTGCTCTTGGATTTTGTTTGCAAGAATTTTATTGAGTATCTTTGCGTTGATATTCATAAGGGAAATTGGTCTGAAGTTCTCTTTCTTTGTTGGGTTTTGTGTGATTTAGGTTAAGAGTAATTGTGGTTTCATAGAAGGAATTCGGTAGCGCTCCATCTGTTTCAATTTTGTGGAATATTTTGGATAGTTTTGGTACGAGATGTTCTATTAAGGTCTGATAGAATTCTGCACTGAACACATATGGACCTGGGCTCTTTTTAGTTTGAGACTTTGAATGACTGCTTCTATTTCTTTATGAGTAATGGGGTTGTTTAAATGGTTTCTTTGTTCCTGACTTAACTTCGATACCTGGTATCTATCTAGGAAGTTGTCCATTTCCTTGAGATTTTCAAGTTTTGTTGAATATAGGCTTTTGTAGAAGGATCTGGTGATTTTTTGAATTTCCTCTGGCTCTGTTGTTATGTCTTCCTTTTCCTTTCTGATTTTGTTAACGTGGACACACTCTTTGTAGTCTCTTTAGTCTGGCTAAGGGGTTTATTTATCTTGTTGATTTTCTCAAAGAACCAGCTTTTCCTTCTGTTGATTCTTTGTATAGTCCTTTGTGTTTCTACTTGGTTGATTTCAGCTCTGAGTTTCATTATTTACTGCCTTCTACTCCTCTTTGGTGTATTTGCTTCATTTTGTTCTAGAGCTTTTAGGTGTGCTGTCAAACTACTGACATATGCTCTCTCCTGTTTCTTTCTGCAAGCACTCAGCTATGAGTTTTCCTCTTAGCACAGCTTTCATTGTGTCCCATAATTTGCTGTATGTTGTACCTACATTTTTATTAAATTCTAAGAAGTCTTTAATTTCTTTCTTTATTTCTTCCTTGACCAGGTTATCATTGAGTAGAGCATCGATCAACTTCCATATATGTGTGGGCAATCTTTTCCTTATTGTTATTGAAGACCAGCTTTAGCCCATGATGGTCTGATAGGACGCATGGGGTTATTTCTATCTTTCTGTATATTTTGAGGCCTGTTTTTTGACTGATTACATGATTAATTTTGGAGAAAGTACCATGAGGTGGTTAGGAAAAGGTAGATCATTTTGTTTTAGGATAAAATGTTCTATAAATATCTGTTAAATCCATTTGGTTCATGACTTCTCTTAGTCTGTCAATGTCTCTTTAATTTCTGTTACCATGATCTGTCCACTGAGTTGAGTGTGTTGTTGAAATCTCCTACTATTATTGTGTGAGGTGCAATGTGTGTTTTGAGCTTTAGTAAGGTTTCTTTTACGTATGTAGATGCCCTTGTATTTGGGGCATAGATATTTAGGATTGAGAGTTCATCTTGGTGATTTTTCCTTTGATGAATATGAAGTGTCCTTCCTTATCTTTTTTGATGACTTTTGGTTGAAAATTGATTTTATTCAATATTAGAATGGCTACTCCAGCTTTCTTCATCAGACCATTTGCTTAGAAAGTTGTTTTCCAGCCTTTTACTCTGAGGTAGTGTCTGTCTTTGTCTCTGAGGTGTGCTTCCTGAAGGCAGCAAAACTTTGGGTCCTTATTGCATATCCAGTGTTGTGTTTTCAGGCATGTAGTTGTTCCTGTCTACTGGTCTTCAGGTGTTCCTGTGGGTATGTGTCCTGAGTCCATCAGGCAGGTCACTTGAAGTAGAAAAGTTGGTCTTACCTCTGGTCTCAGGCCTGGAGTTGCTTCTCAGAGCCAGGTTTCAGCTCTCCATGAGGGCAGCAATCAGAAGAGCCTGCCCTGCCTTCGCTCAGGACCCTGTGCACAGGGGGCCCAGATGGCGGTAGGCATTTTCCTCTAGCATCAGAAATGTGGGCAGAGTGGTAGAGCGCTTACCTAGGAAGCGCAAGGTCCTGGGTTCAGTCCCCAGCTCCGAAAAAAAGAACAAAAAAAAAAAAAAAAAAGAAATGTGGGCAGAAAGTAGTCTCCTCTGGCTTCCCATGTGTGTCTGCCCTCTGAAGGTCTAGCTCTCCCCCCACAGGATTTGGGTGCAGGTAGCTCTTTGACTGGGTCCCTTCAGATCCGGGTGATGTCTGGACCGCAGCGTTGGGTGCCCCTATCTTCCTACTCCCAGAGGCCTTATACAGTTTCCTCTTGGACCAGAGATGTGGGCAAGGGTGGGCGGTACTGGAGGTCTTTCCTACCTTGTCGTCTCAAGGTCTCAAGAGTACCCACCTGTTAGGGCGATGAGCTCTCTCTCCCATGAGGTTTGGGAGCAGGGAGCTGTGGGCCGGGATCAGCAAGGTTTGGACCTCAGCTAGAAACTGTGAATTTGTTTTTTCAATAGTTTTATAAAGAAGGAAAAAGAAAATTATAAATATTTAGTGAATTTTGTAAGATGCTGAAAAATACTAAAGGACAGATTTTAAGAAACAGTATGAGGTTTCAATATCTGATCCTACCACTTACTGGCTGATATTTAAGAACCAAATAGCATTAAAATGAAAGAAAAAATAAACTAGAGCAGCAATAAATTAAAATAAATAAACATTAAATGTCAGTTAAAAAGACTAAATATTTATTTGAAGCAGTAGTTACAATATGGCTGTGAGATATTACAGGGGACTTTTATTTGTTCCCTTGGATGATAATAGGCTGTGAAAATGATATGTTTTACACACAGAATGGCAAGGTGAAAATAAGTTTGAGATTATTATTCTCATTTATTTCTTCCAAAATTACCCAAACTTACAGATCTATAACAAATAAAGCATTTGAACTTTCAAGCATGGTCTATGACCATTTCTATGTTCAGTGTATCACAGTGAATCTACGGGACAAGCTGGTCACTTACACTATGTCAAGAATACTTGCTAAATGTGATTGGCCTTCCTTCTACAAAAAGACTCAGGACAGCTTCTTCCCCACTCAATTTTCTCTTTATAAGTTTTGTCCTGAAGACTGCTCCTCTACAAAAACAGCTAACCATGCATCCTTACTAAATCATATATAATAACCTGCCCCTTAATTATCTGCATTCAGTAAATCTTCCCCCGAGTTCAATTCTATATAAAACATGCTCTGAAATTCCTGAGGAGAGAAGGGATTTCATCTTCTCCATCAGAGAGCCAAGTTCACCTAATCACAGTTTTCAATGCAGGTGTCTCTGTGTTAACAGGTGTTACATCTGCTGGCTGTGCATCCAGTATTCAATCCTTGCAGTAATACATCACCTTCTAATACCAGTCCAAAACCAAAGCAAAGCCAAATATCTTATAGGAATGACTATTTTAAATGACTAGAGAAAAATATATAATAATCAGTGGCTAAAACGGGAATAAATACACTTGAGTGAAAACATATAAGAACAACAACAAAAAAAAAAAAAACCAAAAAACCCAAAAAGCCTCAAATTAAATGAGGCAAATAAACCAGAGAAATAGATAAGTTGAGCGATGTAGGTGACGTGTTGTGTTACATAGATCACATCTTTGCCACTACACCTTTTTTCTACTGATATGTTTATTTCTATATTCAACCAACTGTGTAATTGTGCTGTTCAGGTTACAGTCATTGAATCTGTAGAATTCTACCTTGGCAAAATGGCTCATGCTAATAATTCAAACACTTCAGAAAATGATGCAGAAGGCAGGAACAAAGAAGCAGGGAGGGGTAGGTGAATGAATGGGAGAACACCGTCATAAACGAAGGGAGAGGAGGGATGCAATAGAGGGTTTATGTAAGGGAAACTGGGGAAGGGAATAATATTTGAAATGTAAATAAATAAATCCAATAAAAAATAAAGTTCCTTAGACTAAATAAAAGTTAAGATTTTATTATATAATTATATAATTATATATATTTTTTTGAGAATTTAAGGATGAACTTATAAGCACCCTTAATGTAAAAGGGGGGTTTCCAATCCCAGTTATGATACTTGTTACCTGCATTTATTTGTGCATAAATTCTGAATTCTTGACTTTACATCAAATCTCAATCTGAAATTTGAATGGTTATTTGTGGTACCATCTCATTAAACATACATGGTGGTAGGGATGCATCGATGCAAAACACAGGGAACACCATTGACAAAATTCTCCTGTACTGAACCTGCTGCATCATCATATTTTTATTTAAGTGTAAATTAATTTTTTCATTTTTTCCATCTTTATTAAATTGGGTATTTCTTATTTACATTTCAAATGTTATTCCCTTTCCTGGTTTCCATGCCAACTTCCCCCTAACCCCTCCTGCTCCCCTTCTATATGGTTGTTCCCCTCCCAGTCCTCTCCCCATTGCCGCCCTCCCCCCAAGAATCCCATTAACTAGGGGTCCACCCTTGGCAGGACCAAGGGCTTTCCCTTCCACTGGTGTTCTTACTAGGCTATTTATTGCTACCTATGCAGTTGGAGCCCAGGGTCAGTCCATGTAGTTTTTGGGTAGTGGCTTAGTCCCTGGGAGCTCTGGTTGGTTGGCATTGTTGTTCATATGGGGTCTCAGCAGCAAACCACTAAACTAAGACCCAGACTCCCATTGAAGGAATCAGAGAAAGGACTGAAAGAGTAAATTAATATTTTAACTAAAACATAACTATATTAAATATATGTTTAATTTTGCTATTTTATGTAATCTCTAGGGTTTAGATCCCTGCAAATACTATATGTCTTCTCAAGTTTTTTCATTTTGTAATGTTAAAATTCTAAGGCCCATTCAAAGTAGAGAAAGATATGCCTTGTATTGGACATATAGCTAACTGCCAGGGTTTGAGAAGTCATACATTTTAGAAAAGATTCTATTACCACAACTTTGATAGAGTAGAATAATTACTTATTTTAAATTCATTCACTTTTTATTTGTTTTCATTTACTTTTTCATTTCCACAGATAAGGATAGTCACCAGTTTTGATCAATAAATTCTCTTTCCACAAAAAATAAAAAACACAGAAAACTACAATGGCTCACGAAGACAGATTAACAGCTTATGGGTACCCCAGCCCCAGTAGATACACAGACGCCACAGATCCTGCATCTGTGGTTTAGAGAATGTTGTTGTTAAGGTAATCTTTAAGAGCTAGGAAGTATATTTGGAACAGCTTTTCCTAGAAATAGCTCTAAAATAAGACAGAAATAATGAAAATATTAATACAAATATTAACATTGAAGAGGAAAAAATCTCAGGGGGTTCAACCCTAGATGAATTATAGACAACAAATAATTTCTGGGTGAGCAAAAGTTAATCTTTTGCAGAAATATGCTCCTAATTGGTTGTCCAATACAAAGTGGTCAGCCCTGTCTCCATAAACACACAACAAAAACTGACTCAGCGATTTCTATTTGTGTGTGTGTGTGTGTGTGTGTGTGTGTGTGTGTGCATGGACAGACGTGAAGGCGGGTAGCTGAGGAGAGCTGAAGAAAGGAAAGAAAGAAATGAAATAGATGTAATTATATCTTAAATAAGAATGTATTTAAAAGAGAAGTTACATAATTTCTTCTCTTAAGGAAAAGAAACAAAGAACTTAAAATCCTTTTTTCTTTTACTGTTTTGAAGTGTGCAGTTAATGATGACTCTTCAGATATTTTGATCAGAAATCTGTCTTGACTCTCTTCAGTCATGATGGTTTTTTATGACACCAATTGTTTACAATTATAGTGCATAAACACAGCATGTTTCTTTCTCCTTTGATTTAAATTAATACAGATACTGAAATTCATTAAATATAAAAGAAATATCTGACTCACATGAAGAGTACATTGCAAGGAAAAAATTTAACATTAAGCTTTGTTCTAGGTCATAAAAGAAGCATTAGCTATATTCAGAGGTGTATTTTACCCTTTTGCAGAACTAAAATAAAATCAGAGTAGACAGTGCCCTCATAGCAGTTGGTGATTATAAAAATGCATGCCTTAGCCTATGGGAATAGTATGCAATACTATGCATATACGCAATAGTACGCAATAGTATGCGTTTGATAAGAGAAAGATAGAGTAAAGATGGTAACAGAGAAATATATTAAACCCCAAAACTAGGAATGACTATGAAGCCTAAATATTCTGATGAAAAAAAGTAGTCACAGAAAGCTGTCAGAGGTGGTGACATGTATACAGTCTCTCTTAATCTAGGCCTATAACAACAAGTTTTGCCAAAACAGTATGTTCATAAGAAAGCCAAGCCCAGAGTTAGAAGAGCCTAGTGCATAACTCATGTTCTAGAGCATATACTTACAAGAGAACGAAGCAGGGAACTATAGCAAGCAGTTTGTGTGGGCGCAATAACTCCTCCTGAATACACCCACAGAAATTGCCACATAAGCATGATCTAAAGGCACAGCTTAGGATGTCTAATGTCAGAAGGTCACTGGTTTTGTTAGGTTTATCTTGCTGTGATAAAACACCATCACCACCAGCAGCCTAGGGACAAAAGGGTGACTTCAGTTTATAGTTCCACCTCAAAGTTCATCATATATAGAAGTTAGAACAGGAACGCAAGACAGCTTAATGACAGAAAACAAAACCAAGACCATGGAGCCATCTTGCTTACTGGGTTGATCCCCTTGACTAATTCAACCTGCATTTCTTTTAAGCTATCAGGACCAACAGCCCAGTTAGAGCATTGCCCACAATGAACTGGGTCTTCTCACAAACCCCAGTCAAGAAAATGTACAGGAGACACTACCTGCCTACAAATATTGTAAGAATACTTTCCTCAATTGAGGTTATCTGTTCCAACTTTATCTTTTGTGAAGCTGACATAAAACAAGCCAGCCCAGTCAGCCATCAGATACATGCCATGGACTTTGTGAAGGGTTGATGCCTTAGATACCATAGTAAAACTTAAATCATTATCAATATTTGTGTAATTTGTATTTCAATCAAAACTATATGAAGTATCTACTATACTTTATATTATATTATTTCTTATAATAATTTTAGCTCTCAAGTGTTTAATGAATTTAACTTCTAATTGTATTTATTACATTTAAACATTTTTCTTATATTTCAGGTTGGTTACTTAAAACTCTGCCACAGTAAGTACTATATTTCAAATCCAAAAATCTTAATTTTTGTTTTTAATTAAATTTTCTGTGCCTTCCTCTATAATTTCACAAATAATGGATTAACAGTTTTGGTTACCCACTTCATTTGTCTTGTGTTGGTCACACCAAGCCTACCTCTAACTTGCTTTTTAATTTAAGCTCCCGTCAGATCTATTTCTTTGAGTGATTGAGTGTTGTAACTCCAGGTCTATTCCATTATCTTTCTGGCATGACATCTTGAGTTATCAGATCACAATTAAGTATCAAAATTTATGTAAGCTAATGGAGTTAATTACATAATTTTTCTGTAATTGGATGTTTATTCTACTTATTGATTATATTGAATTTTTAACACAGTTTCATCTAAACAGTTCCATGATAAGCTAAGAATGAATGAATCAAGGGAACACCTTTACACCGAGCCATAGATATGTCCACGAGGTCTACCATAAAAGAGTAATTAAAAATGTTCATGATGTCAAAAATGTAATGTTGGACATTTTATCAGAGTATGTACCTCTTGAATTAATCTTAAAAAATCGGGGAATGTTAGAACTGCCATCTTGAAACACTACAGCAAAGTTTGAAATTTTTGATATAGAAAGAAAATAGATATATAGTTATAGAAGCACATTAGATATTTAAATATTTGATTAAATATGGGGCTTTTAGAGGAGGACTGTTTGCTTGAGTAATTTTATATCAATACGATTTATGTAATTGGAGAAATTCCTCTGAGGCCGTTCTATAAATAGTACACGAGGAAATACCATGTATAATAAATATTGGCAAAGTTGATGGACCTGGTGATAGAACAATAAATGCTTTCACAGTGAAAGTTAAAGATGATATTTTGCTTGTAGTTCATATTAGTATTCCATGCAGAGCATGAGTTTAATATATAAATTGTGCTTTCTTTAATTAAGTAATCATATTGTCCTTATAATTAAAGAACAAATGAAAATTATGCAAACCCTTCCAAGGAACTGGCTTTTTATCATGCTGTGACTTTATATACATTGATGCTTTCAACATATACAGAAAAGGTAAAGTAAGACTTACCCACATTCTCAAGGAAATTTTAACTCTCATCTTGTAAGAGCTTGCTATATTATCATTTTTCACAGTTTGCAGATTCACTGAGTGATTGCCAAGGGAAATGTTCTGATGAGTTGATAGCTCAGACCTGTCACTGTAATTGAATTATTTTATTTCTATTGATTGTTCTCTGGGAAGACCTTCATTACTGCAATTCAGGTCCATTCTGTGCTAATATGTATCCACTTTTGCTTACCTCCAAGAAAAGTTAAAAATTTGCCAAGAAAGGTTTTAGGAAATTCAATTTTGGGTATAGAATTCTTAACATACCATGATTCCTAAAGCTGACCCCATTTCTCTAGGAAGACTGATGTCTACCCTCTCAGTTTGCTAACCTTGACAATAAAACAAATCACAGCCAATAGTAACACATTGTCTCCTTGTACTTTCAAATAGAGTGACTACATACCCATTTTGAAATTACACTCCTGAAGATTGTTTTGTGTCAGTCATTTAAATTTAAAAAATACAACTGTATTTCTGATTTCTAAATGCTTGCCTTAATTTCAAGGAGTCAGTAACACTGTATTAATAGAAAATTATGGTTTATTTGCATTTTCTCAAAACTTAATCAGGAACTTCTCACACTTTCAAATGGGTCAATTGCTTTAAATATACTTCTGGATCAGTATCCTCAAACAGCTACGTAAATACTAGACTTAGTCAGTCTCATAAGAACATTATAGAAAACTAAATACATTATAATAAGAACCTCCCCACCCAAAGAAAAAATTATCAAAATAACCAGTTAAACTTTGTATTATCTATGATTAATTAAAAGCATATAATATTATTAATAAAACCAGATTATTGTGCTAGACTATTTATTATGTTCGCAATATCCATAGTTCACCTTTGAAAAACCATATAATAATATGATTATTTTTGACAAGTTTAGTATATGATTCTAACATCTGAAAACATTGATATATGAATACTTATTCAGCATAAAAATTTAAAATTTGAGGATATATTTCTACCCAGACATGGGCCAATTCTCTCCTTCCAAGTAAAAAATGTTAATCTTCTGAGATTTTATTTTAGTTTTGAGTTATTTATATTTCTATCACTGAAAACAAATAGTAAAGGCATTTAGCTTATAATGAGGAAAAAAATGTAATTTGGCTCATGATTCTGGCCTCAATTTTTGGACTTTTTGCAAATTAATGCAATATGTTGTGGGGTTGGAGCCAAAACATTTTTATACCATATTTAGAGAGAAAAACAAAACAAAACAAAACCTCAAAATTCTGTCAACAGTCATGTCCTACTGGTGGAAGGACCTCTCACAAGCCAGCATCTAAAATGTGTCCACCATCTCCTGAGAGATTTGCACTGAAAACTCATCATTTTAGATAGTAGGTTCTGGGTAATATTTATTAAAAAAGATACTGCTACCTCCTCTATATATCATACAGAATATTTCTTGTTGACTGTAGGATTTGCAATCAAACAATAACATCTGATAGTTCAGTGGCATAATTACAACTGCCTTTATCTAATTAGGCTATCTTATAATATGACTTAGAATCCATTGAGAGCTTTAACACTAGAACTGTTTCCCATCTGAACACTTGGTTGTAATTGTGATGAATGGCAAGCCAGATCAAAAGTTCAGAAATAGAAGTTAAATTTAATTAGGTAATGAAAAATATAAGTGCTGCCACCATATTTTATAACTACAGTCAGCTTTTTATTTATAGAGTAGTTATGGGAAATAGCCTTTTTAGCTTGTATAGACTAATCTGCTGTATTTGATGGGGAAGAAATCAGTGGTCCTATAGTGAGTGAATTTAGGAAATAAACATAGAAGCCTACAGTGGGAAGATAAAATCTGCGAGCTTACTCAACAGCAAACACTTGATGAAAATGCTTAAACCCCGTGTCCTCAGTCCACGTTTTCATTCGCAGTAACAAAGATGTTAGTTGTACTTTCACGTTATTGATGGGCATGTGGAAGACCTTCAGATTATCAATGGCTTTTTTTCTTTGTACAGTTTTTACAAATGTTGTTTATTTTAATGAACATGGTACAGAAGATATCCCTTGAAAACCCATATCCCAGGCCAAAAAGTACAACAGAATCAAAAGGAGCAGTATCTGTTGAGTACTCCTCTGTGTGAGTAACATTACTATTAACTGCTGATGAGGATTAAAAATAGCTGACGTCTAGCATTCCAAAATATGTATATTAGTTTCTTGCGACATTACATGTACCATACTGTAGGCTTTCTTATGACTGTCCAAATCTCATGCCATTTTGCATTTTTACTCAGATTATCCTCTCTGCAGTTTGACTTTACTCATGCAGCAAGGCAGTAGAAACTCACCTAGAGGACACCATTTAGGCGTTCTCTCCAGGGGAGAATTTTAAACACTCTTTTCCTGCCTTAGAACCTGTGCAAACCTCTAGGAAACATTGTCATATATTTTTATTTTACTCACAGCACATTAAGAATAAGTAGACCTGATTAAATTAAATACCTAGAGATTTCCAAACATTAATTTATATTGTGGGTTTTAGGATGTTTTCCATGCTACAATATTATGCTCACCAGACATAGATTACTTTATTTTACTATTTATTACTTAATAATATAATTTACAACCAAATATAAAACACCTTTAAATAGGACACTTACATATAAATATGTATTTATATTATAATGAGGAAAATATAGTAAAGAACCCTATCTTTTAACAACAAAATTAAGTATACATTAAATCATTGTAATTTAAATTATGCTCTTGTTTGTTAAATGAAAATGCAACCTAACTAGGGATTCTGAGGGAGACTGTGACCCTTCTAAGTCTTTAAATTAGAAAAGCATCAGTTGAGGCGTATATATTTTCTGACCAAATATAGAGGATCACATAACTGATCCGGTTGTTTTTCAACAAACTAATCAGTTTTTGGAAGTATAAGAAACATAGTAGTGGGGTTGGGGATTTAGCTCAGTGGTAAAGCGCTCGCCTAGCAAGTGCAAGGCCCTGGGTTTGGTCCCCAGCTCCGAAAAAAAAAAAAAAGAAAGAAAGAAAGAAAAAAGAAAAGGAAAGAAAAGAAAAGAAAAGAAAAGAAAAGAAAAGAAAAGAAAAGAGAAACACAGTAGTAATATCAAAACTTCCCACGGAACTGAGACACCCAGTTTTTAGAAAATTCATACAGGATTTGTGTTTTATCACTGTTCATGATCATGCCTTCACAGGTTGTAGGTAAATCAGGAAGTCTTTGAATTTTTCTCTGTCTTCCAAGTTTTCGGTAGGCATCTGGCATCATCCATTATAAATTTTTATCATCAAGGAATCTGAGAATGTATTTGTTCACCATTCCTTTCTTTTTTTTTTCTTTTTTTTTTATTATTAACTTGAGTATTTCTTATATACATTTCGAGTGTTATTTCCTTTCCCAGTTTCCGGGCAAACATCCCCCTCCCCCCTCCCCTTTCTTATCGGTGTTCCCCTCCCCACCCTCCCCCCATTGTCCCCCTCCCCCCAACAGTCTAGTTCACTTGGGGTTCAGTCTTAGCAGGACCCAGGGCTTCCCCTTCCACTGGTGCTCTTACTAGGATATTCATTGCTACCTATGAGGTCAGAGTCCAGGGTCAGTCCATGTATAGTCTTTAGGTAGTGGCTTAGTCCCTGGAAGCTCTGGTTGCTTGGCATTGTTGTACATATGGGGTCTCGAGCCCCTTCAAGCTCTTCCAGTTCTTTCTCTGATTCCTTCAACGGGGGTCCTATTCTCAGTTCAGTGTTTTGCTGCTGGTATTCGCCTCTGTATTTGCTGTATTCTGGCTGTGTCTCTCAGGAGCGATCTACATCCGGCTCCTGTTGGTCTGCACTTCTTTGCTTCATCCATCTTGTCTAATTGGATGGCTGTATATGCATGGGCCACATGTGGGGCAGACTCTGAATGGGTGTTCCTTCAGTCTCTGTTTTAATCTTTGCCTCTCTCTTCCCTGCCAAGGGTATTCTTGTTCCCCTTTTAAAGAAGGAGTAACCATTCACATTTTGATCATCTGTCTTGAGTTTCATTTGTTCTAGGCATTTAGGGTAATTCAAGCATTTGGGCTAATAGCCACTTATCAGTGAGTGCATACCATGTATGTCTTTCTGTGTTTGGGTTAGCTCACTCAGGATGATATTTTCCAGTTCCAGCCATTTGCCTACGAATTTCATAAAGTCGTTGTTTTTGATAGCTGAGTAATATTCCATTGTGTAGATGTACCACATTTTCTGTATCCATTCCTCTGTTGAAGGGCATCTGGGTTCTTTCCAGCTTCTGGCTATTATAAATAAGGCTGCAATGAACATAGTGGAGCACGTGTCTTTTTTATATGTTGGGGCATCTTTTGGGTATATGCCCAAGAGAGGTATTGCTGGATCCTCAGGCAGTTCAATGTCCAATTTTCTGAGGATCCTCCAGACTGATTTCCAGAATGGTTGTACCAGTTTGCAATCCCACCAACAATGGAGGAGTGTTCCTCTTTCTCCACATCCTCGCCAGCATCTGTTGTCCCCTGAGTTTTTGATCTTAGCCATTCTCACTGGTGTGAGGTGAAATCTCAGGGTTGTTTTGATTTGCATTTCCCTTATGACTAGAGATGTTGAACATTTCTTTAGGTGTTTCTCCGCCATTCGGCATTCTTCAGCTGTGAATTCTTTGTTTAGCTCTGAGCCCCATTTTTTAATAGGGTTATTTGTTTCCCTGTGGTCTAACTTCTTGAGTTCTTTGTATATTTTGGATATAAGGCCTCTATCTGTTGTAGGATTGGTAAAGATCTTTTCCCAATCTGTTGGTTGCCGTTTTGTCCTAACCACAGTGTCCTTTGCCTTACAGAAGCTTTGCAGTTTTATGAGATCCCATTTGTCAATTCTTGATCTTAGAGCGTAAGCCATTGGTGTTTTGTTCAGGAAATTTTTTCCAGTGCCCATGTGTTCCAGATGCTTCCCTAGTTTTTCTTCTATTAGTTTGAGTGTGTCTGGTTTGATGTGGAGGTCCTTGATCCACTTGGACTTAAGCTTTGTACAGGGTGATAAGCATGGATCGATCTGCATTCTTCTACATGTTGACCTCCAGTTGAACCAGCACCATTTGCTGAAAATGCTATCTTTTTTCCATTGGATGGTTTTGGCTCCTTTGTCAAAAATCAAGTGACCATATGTGTGTGGGTTCATTTCTGGGTCTTCAATTCTATTCCATTGGTCTATCTGTCTGTCTCTGTACCAATACCATGCAGTTTTTATCACTATTGCTCTGTAATACTGCTTGAGTTCAGGGATAGTGATTCCCTCTGAAGTCCTTTCATTGTTGAGGACCATTCCTTTCTTGAGGCATTTTGACGACCACCAAAGGGAAGATGCAGCTACTGAGCAAACAAGGTAAAAAGGCAGCTCACTGCTCTCCTAGAAGATCCCTACAGCTGATTCATTTTGTTTTTAGTTTTCCATGTATCAGTCTTAGCCTCAGAGTATTAGTAATTGGGACCCAACCATTCAAAAGCAGAGGCATGGTTGTCCTTAATGACTTCAAAAGGGAATTGAAACCGCCACTTCCCATTGTGTCTATCTATGTAGAGAAAGCTTTTCTTCCGTTTTAACCCTGATTTTTCTGAATAGTGAAAACCTCAGTGATTAATATTTTTGTTTAAATGGTGTTAGCTAGCTGCATGTCAAATACTAGAACAGATGTGAAGGAAGTTCTTAGATCTAGGTTTATAAAAAAAATTTAATTTTTTATTACATATATTTCTTTACTTACATTTCTTTTTTTGTTTTGTTTTTTAATTTTTTATTAGATATATTTCTTTACTTACATTTCAAATGTTATTCCCCTTCCCGGTTTCCTGTCCATAAGGCCCCCTCTCCTCCCCTACCCCTCTTCTCCCCTCCACCATACTGCTATTCCCCCCATAAATCCCACTTACTGCCCCCCCATATTTCCCTGCACTGGGGGTCCAACCTTGGCAGGACCAAGGGCTTCCCCATCCACTGGTGCCCCTACAAGGCTATTCTCTGCTACATATGTGATTGGAGCCCTGGGTCAGTCCATGTATAGTCTTTCAGTAGTGGTTTAGTCCCTGGAAGCTCTGGGTATTTGCTGTTCTTATTGAGTTGCAAGCTCCTTCAACTCTTTCAATCCTTCGACTAATTCCCCCCAAGGGGGTCCTGTTCTCAGTTCCGTGTTTTGCTGCTAGCATTGACCTCTGTATTGGACATGCTCTGGATGTGTCTCTCAGGAGAGATCTATATGGCCCTTTCAGCATGCATTTTTTTACCTTCTTTAATCTTATATCTAGTTTTGGTGGCTATATTTATATGGGCCACATGTGGGGCAGGTTCTGAATGACCATTCCTTCAGTCGCCAGTCTAAACTTTGCTTCCATATCTCCTGGGGATATTTTCCCCTTTTAAGAAGGAATGGGAGCATCCGCATTTTGGTCATCCTTCCTGTTCAGCTTCCTGTGATCTGTGGATTGTATCTTGGGTAATTCGAGCTTTTTGGCTAATATCCACTTACCAATGAATGCATACCAAGTATGTTTTTCTGTGATTGAGTTACCTCACTCAGTGTGATATTTTCTAGTTCATTCCATTTGTCTATGAATTTCATAAAGTCAGTGTTTTTGATAGCTGAGTAGTACACCATTGTGTAGATGTACCACATTTTTTGAATCCATTCCTCTGTTGAAGGGCATTTGGGTTCTTTCCAGCTTCTGACTATTATAAATAAGGCTGCTATGAATGTTCATAGCATGTGTCTTTGTTGTATGTTGAAGCAACTTTTGGGTATATTTTCAGGAGAGGTATAGCTGGGTCCTCAGGTAGTGGAATATTCAATTTTCTGAGGAATCTCCAGGCTTATTTCCAGAGTAAGTGTACCTGTTTGCAATCCCACCAAAAAGGAGGGATTTTTTTCTCTACATCCTTGCCAGCATCTGCTGTCACCTGAGTTTTTTTTTTTTTTTTTTTTTTTTTTATCTTAGCCATTCTGACTGGTGTGAGGTGGAATCTCAGGGTTGTTTTGATTTTCATTTCCCTGATGACTAAGGATGTTGAACATTTCTTTATGTGCTTTTTGGCCATTCGCTAATTCTCAGCTGAGAATGTTTTCTTTAGCTCTGTATCCCATTTTTAATAGGGTTATTTGGCTCTCTGGAGACTAACTTCTTAAGTTCTTTGTATATTTTGGATATTAGCCCTCTATCAGATGTAGGAATGGTAAAGATCTCTTCTCAATGTGTATAAAACATAGTTGGTAGAAAGCACGTTTATGAATGACAAAGCCTAGGCCTTGTGTTTGCCTCTCCTCCTTTGTAAAAACCATGCTCTATTTTGTTCTCAACTGATCTTGTTCCCCATTTGTTGGATACACCCATAGATATGGCATTTTCAAAGAATTAAAATATTAGTTAATCTACCTGTGTTCCAAAGGCCTTGCAGTTTGTAAATCTTTAGACCTTCTGAGTCCAGAGAGATGATCGTGGTTTTAAGCATAAAACCTTTCAGCCTCACAGTTTACTGGCAATTCTTTTTAAATCGTCAAATCATTCCAGTAAATATATGAATACTTGAAATCAGCAAGTTTAAATGAAAAAGCTATTTTTTTTACAAAGTGTGGGTAATGCTTAAATATAGTGGGTGACTTAATAGAGACTGTGGTACTGTGGAAGTCTGTTGCCATGCCAATGCCTAAAAGGACAAAGGCATGAAGTGGATGTGCTACTGAGGAGGTCTATAATGTCACCCTGTCCTCAGAGAACTGAAAAGTCAAGCTAAATTAGTAGTTCTAAAAATATTACTTGAAAATTAAAAACTTTAAACCAATAATATTTAATCATGAAGTGATGATGAATAACTCTTGTGTGACTAGATTTTGAAAATCAGTATATTGCAAAGCATTTCCACGTTTATCTTTGGTTCAGGAACTACACACTTCTAGGTATATAAAAAATAACCACTTATTGACTCCTGGCTCAGAAGCTTATACTGTGTTTTTTAGGCCATCACTCTATCTTTAGTAAGTAAGGTTTTTAATAGACCAAACAACAATTCTGTAAGGTCAGCAATTTCAGGCTCTAAGTATATGGTGGTAAAATGTCTTAAACTTAAAGAACTTTGATTCAATTACCTCACTGATTTTTTTCTTCCACAATTTCTTCTTCAGATGGTAGTAACAGTATATAGATTACATAATTTTCTTTTTATGACTAGGCTTAGCTTTATAGAACTCTTTGAACACAAAGGAATTTTTACTAGGGTCTACAATTTTTAAATAAGAAGAATGAGTTCATATTGCATAACATAAAATCTTTTGTCAAACCAGATACATAATAGCAAGGTAAAATAATAAAGAACTTGATATTATGGTATCTGTTCACATTTATACCATGAAATTGGATTGCAATCAAACTCACCGTTTCTCTAGTCTGTCTATAGGTCATTGTTTTCTGTGATGACTACTATAGAATATTTTACTGAAAATATAGCATCTTATCACACTGTGGGTTTTGGTTGTCTTGCCCATGAGTTATGAAATCAGTCCCACTGCATGCGGAGACGCAATTATTCCTTTTAAATCATCATCTCATTGTGATAGATGGTGGTATGTCTGAGTCAACTGATAGAACAGGAATGTAGTGACCAAACTTTATGCATGCTAGCCTCTCAAAACTATCAGTTAATGCAAGAGGAAGTGATTATTTCAGGGAGACCTAGGATTTCCCATTCACCCTCACTTGCAACCTGTCTCAGCCTATAGCCTCTTACTCTGTATCAGCTTTGAAAAACTCCATTTCAAGAAACCCCACAATGGGGCAGATGTTAGTTCCATTGTCTTGACATGGAACATTCTGTAGTGCATGGCCCATACTAATGATTTCTTATTACTAAGAGAATCAATTAAGAGTGAATTTATTTCATAAATCCTGATTGAATCATAATCCTGATAGAATCATAATTGAATAGCTGATACTGTGAATATTTATCCTAAACTGTTCTGTCATGAAAATTACAAGTATATTAAAAATTAGTAAAGCACTAATTGTTTTACAAACTACTAAGTGCTTCAAATTTAAAAAGGGAAAATGAGAATATGTATAATTTGATCAATTGCAAGTGACAATGACTGAATTTAATCCCAAATAGCAATTTATATTACTAAATAAAAAAAGAAAAACCATAGGGGTTGGGGATTTGGCTCAGTGGTAGAGCACTTGCCTAGCAAGCGCAAGGCCCTGGGTTCGGTCCCCAGCTCCAAAAAAAAAAAAAAAAAAAAAAAAAAACATAGCCATTAACTGTGACCATCACAAGAGAGCACACTAGAATATATTGTATCTCTTGATCATGCTATCACCCATGCCAGGTAAATATTGACTGTGGTTGTTGATTCAATTCTATAATACACAATTATAAAGAACAATGTCCTAATAATTTATGTTCTGTTCTTCCATAAATATTGTGTGATGACATTACCATATTTATAATTTTTCATTCCATCTTTTTACAGCTACTAATTTCCTATTCAATATTCCATTGACTGATATACAACATATGTCTTATGGTTTCTACTCCTACACAACATATGTGCTAGAGTTTCCACTCATGATAAAACACTGTGATCAAAGCAACTTGGAGAGGAAAAGGATTGTTTTCATTTACATTTTCTATCACAGTTCTACTACTGAGGAACATTAAAACTGGAACCTAGGTTGAGGAGTTGATGCAGAAACTATAGAGAATTGCTGCTTACTGTGTTCCTCCCATGACTTGCTCATCCTGCCTTTTATAGCACTCAGGACCAGATCCAAGTGATGGTATCAAACTCAGTGACCTGAATACCCCACCAACATTCATGCATCAAGAAAATGCACACCAGGCTTGTTGATGCACCAAACCAGGGGAGACATTTTCTCAACTGAGATTCTCTCTTCAAAAATGAATGTACTTTTTGTACATCAAGAAAATGCACACCAGGCATGTCGATGCACCAATCCAGGGGAGACATTTTCTCACCTGAGATTCTCTCTTCAAAAATGAATGTATGTTTTTGTCACAGTGACGGAAAAACTGCAAGTACAGCAAGAAAGTATTAAAAAGAGAAAAGAAATATGTTTTATTGCTTTTAAGATAGACAACTTTACAGACAAAAAATGGTATGGTATGTATTTATTTTAGTAGGATTTAAGCTTTAACCATAGCATAGACATCATTACTGAACAAGATTTCTATTTCTAATGTCATAAAACTGATTTCTGAAAAATCTGTGATAGTTTAGCCGAATTAATGCATGCCATGCCTCTGACCTCTTGATATAGCAAATACTCCTCCACTCACATGATCAGCAATCATTCTTTATGCTTTTTGTATTTGTGCCAAAGTACTTTTAGTAATATTAATTGAAAGAAGTCACATGGCATTTTATGAAGATCCATTGGACTATATCCCATTATACAACTGAGTAACTATTCAAAACATCCATCAATCTTACCACATGATCAAATATTACATCATGGCATCAACTCAAGACCAGTCAGAACCAGTCTGAACCAGTCTAAACCAGTCTGGTCCATTCTGAACTGGTCTCAACTGGTCTGTTCAGGTCTGATCCGGTCTAAACCAGTCTCATCTGGTCTGAACCAGTGTGAGCCGCACTGAATTGGTCTGGTCAAGTCTGAACTGGTCTCAACTGGTCTGTTCTGGTCTTATCTGGTCTGAACCTGTCAGAGCCAATCTGAACCAGTCTTTTCTGGTCTGAACATGTCTGAATTGGTATGGTCTGGTCTGAACCCATCTCAACTGGTCTGTTCAGGTCTCAACCGGTCTGAACTGGTCTGAAATGGTCTACACCAGTCTGGTACTATCTGTTCCAGTCTGATCTGGTCTGAACTGCTCAGAACCAGTCTGAACCAGTCTGTTCCAGACTGAAATGGTCTGAAACGGTCCTGACCAGACTGAACCGGTCTAAACCTGTCTTTTCTCAATCAGACAGATATCAACCAGTCTAAACTAGTCTGAACTGCACTGAAATGGTCTGGTCTGGTCTCAACTTGTCTCAACAGTCTCTTCAGGTCTGAACCGGTCTGAACCAGTCTCATCTGGTCTTATACGGTCTGTTCCTGTCTGAACAGGTCTAACCCGTTCTGAACTGGTTTCATCTGGTCAGAAAAAGTAGAACCTGTCTGAGCCTGTCTGAACCAGTGTGGTCCATACTCATCTGGTCTGAACAGGTATAATCCAGTCTGAACCGGTCTGATCCGGTCTCCTCTGGTCTGTTCCGGTCTTATCTGGTCGCAACCAGTTAGAACCGGTCTGGTCTGGTATCTACCAGTCAGAACCGGTCTGAACAGGTCTGGTCAGATCAGAACCAGTCTGAAGAGGTTTGAATCGTTCTGTTCCGGTCAGATCCAGTTTGATATGGTCTGATTGGTCTGAAGCTGTTTGGTCCGGTCTGATCCAGTCTGAATAGGTATGAACAAGTATGAACAGGTATGAACAGGTCTGAAGAGGTATGACACGGTCTGAACATGTATGAACGGGCATGAACCGATCTGAACTGGTCTGGTCCATTCTGATTCAGTCTGAACCAGTATGGTCTGGTGTCATCCGGTCTTATCTGGTCAGAACTGGTCTGTTCCAGTCTGAACTGGTCTCAACCAGTCTGAACCGGTCTGGTCCAGTCTGAACCAGTCTGGTACTGTCTAAAAAAGTCTGAACTGGTCTGAACAGGTCTGGTCCAGTATTATCTGGTCTAATCCAGTCTGATCCAGTCTCTACCAGTCTGAACCAGTCAGAACTGATCTGAACCGGTTTGAACGGATCTGAACGGGTCTCATCCAGTCTTATCTGGTCTGAACCTGTCACAACCAGGGAAAACAACTTTCCAAGCAAATGGTCCGTAGAAGCATCCTGGAGTAGGTATTCTAATATCAAATAAAATTGATTTTCAACCAAAAGTCATCAAAAAAGATAAGGAAGGACACATCATATTCATCAAAGGAAAAATCCACCAAGATGAACTCGCAATCCTAAATATCTATGCTACAAATAGAAGAGCACCTACATACATAAAAGAACGCTTACTAAAGCTCAAAGCACACATTGCACCTCAAACTATAATATAATATAGTATAATATAATATAATATAATATAATATTTCAAGACCCCACTCTCATCAATGGATAGACCATGGAAACAGAAATTAAAGAGAGACAAAGACAGACTAAGAGAAGTCATGAACCAAATGGACTTAACAAATATTTATAGAACATTCTATCCTAAAACAAAAGGATATATCTTCTCACAACCTCATGGTACTTTCTCCAAAACTGACCCTATAATTGGTTATAAAACAGACCTCAATAGACACAGAAAGATAGAAATAATCCCATGCGTCCTACCAGACCACCATGGGCTAAAACTGGTCTTCAACAACAATAAGGGAAAAACACCAATATATACATGGAAATTGAACAATTCTACTCAATGAAAACCTGGTCAAGGAAGAAATAAAGAAAGAAATTAAAGACTTCTTAGAATTTAATGAAAATGAAGGTACAACATACCCAAACTTATGGGACACAAGAAAGCTGTGCTAAGAGGAAAACTCATAGCTCTGAAAGCCTGCAGAAAGAAACAGGAGATAGCATATATAAATAGCTTGACAGCACACCTAAAAGCTCTAGAACAAAAAGAAGCAAATACAACCAGGAGGAGTAGAAGACAGGAAACAATCAAACTCAGAGCTGAAATCAGCCAAGTAGAAACAAAAAGGACTATACAAAGAATCAACAAAACCAAAAGCTGGTTCTTTGAGAAAATCAACAAGATAGATAAACCCTTAGCCAGATGTACGAGAGAACACAGAGAGTATGTCCAAATTAACAAAATCTGAAATGAAAAGGGAGACATAACAACAGAATCAGAGGAAATTCAAAAAATCATGAAATCCTACTACTAAAGCCTGTATTCAACAAAACTTGAAAATCTGGAGGAAATAAACAATTTCCTAGATAGATACCAGGTACCAAAGTTAATTCAGGAACAGATAAACCATATAAACAACCCCATAACTCCTAAAGAAATAAAAGCAGTCATTAAAGGTCTCCCAACCAAAAAGAGCCCAGGTCCAGATGGGTTCAGTGCAGAATTCTATCAGACCTTCATAGAAGACCTCTTACCAATACAATCCAAACTATTATACAAAATTGAAACAGATGGAGCACTACTGAATTCCTTTTATGAAGTCACAATTACTCTTATACATAAACCACACAAAGACCCAACAAAGAAAGAGAACGTCAGACCAATTTCCCTTATGAATATTAAAGCAGAAGTACTCAATAAAATTCTGGCAAACTGAATCCAAGAGCATATCAAAACAATCATCCACCATGATCAAGTAGGCTTCATCCCAGGCATGCAGGGATGGTTTAACATACGGAAAACCATCAACGTGATTCACTATGTAAACAAATTGAAAGATAAAAACCACATGATCATTTCATTAGACACTGAGAAAGCATTTGACAAAATTCAACACCCCTTCATGATAAAAGTTCTGGAAAGAACAGGAATTCAAGGCCCATACCTAAGCATAGCAGAAGCTATATACAGCAATACAGTAACTAATATTAAAATAAATGGAGAGAAACTTGAAGCAATTCCACTAAAATCAGGGACTAGTCAAGGCTGCCCACTCTCTCCCTACTTATTCAATATAATTCTCAAAGTTCTAGCCAGAGCAATCAGACAACGGAAGGAGGTCAAAGGGATACAGATTGGAAAAGAAGAAGTCAAAATATCACTATTTGCAGATGATATGATAGTATATTTAAGTGGTCCCAAAAGTTCAACCAGAGAACCACTAAACCTGATAAACACCTTCAGCAAAGTGGCTTGGTATAAAATTAACTCAAATAAATCAGAAGCCTTCCTCTACACAAAAGAGAAACAAGAAAGAAATAAGGGAAATGACACCCTTCATAATAGTCCCAATTAATATAAAATACCTCGGTGTGATTTTAACCAAGGAAGTGAAAGATCTGTACAAAAAGAACTTCAAGCTTCTGAAGAAAGAAATTGAAGAAGACCTCAGAAGATGGAAAGATCTCCCATGCTCATGGATTGGCAGGATTTACATAGTAAAAATGGCCATTTTACCAAAAGTGATCTACAGATTCAATGCAATCCCCATCAAAATACCAATCCAATTACTCAGAGAGTTAGACAGAACAATTTGCAAATTCATCTGGAATTACAAAAACCTAGGATAGCTAAAACTATCCTCAACAATAAAAGGACTTCCAGGGGAATCACTATACTTGAACTCAAGCACTATTACAGAGCAATAGTGATAAAACCTGCATGGTATTGGTACAGAGACAGACAGATAGACTGGTGGAATAGAATTGAAGACCCACAAATGAACTCACACACCTATGGTCACTTTATTTTTGACAAAGGAGCCCAAACCATCCAATGGAAAAAAACATAGGATTTTCACCAAATGGTGCTGGTTCAACTGGAGGTCAGCAAGTAGAAGAATACAGATCAATCCATGCTTAACACCCTGTACAAAGCTTAAGTCCAAATAGATCAAAGACCTCCACATCAAACCAGATACACTCAAATTAATAAAAGAAAAAGTTGGGAAGGGTCTCAAGCACATGGGCACTGGAGAAAATTTCCTGAACAAAACACCAATGGCTTATGCTCTAAGATCAAGAATTGACAAATGGAATCTCATAAAACTGCAAAGCTTCTGTAAGGCAAAGGACACTGTAGTTAGGACAAAACGGCAACCAACAGATTGGGAAAAGATCTTTATCAAGTGAGGTAACTCAATCACAGAAAAACACACTTGGTATTCACTCATTGGTAAGTGGATATTAGCCAACAAGTTCGAATTACCCAAGATACAATCATAGACCACATGAAGCTCAAGAATAAGTTTGACCAAAATGAATATGATTCATTCTTTCTTAAAAGGGAGAACAGAAATATTCATAGAAGGGGATATGTAGACAAAGTTGGGAGCAGAGAATGAAGGAATGGACACTCAGGGCCTGCCACACATGTGACCCATATATATGGCATATATGTGTGTGTGTGTGTATGTGTGTGTGTGTGTGTATATATATATATATATGTAAGTATATGTAAGTATATGTGTACATGTATGTATATATGTATATGTATATGTGTGTATATATATGTAAGTATATGTATGTATATATGTATATGCATATGTGTGTATATATATATATATGCAGTCATCAAAACTAGATAAGATTGATGAAGGTAAGAATTTCATGCTTACAGGAAGAGGATATTGTTTTCTCCTGAGAGACACTGCCCAGAGTATATAAAATACATAGGAAATCATTGAACTGAAAACTAGACCCTCATTGGAGGAATGAGAGAAAAAATTGAACAAGCTGAAGGGGCTTGCAACCCCATAAGAACAACAATGCCAACCAACCAGAGCTCCCAGAGACTTAACCACTACCCAAAGACTATAAATGGACTGATCCAGGGCTCCAGTTGCACATTTAGCAGAAGATGGCCTTGTTGGGCTCCAGTGGAAGAAGCTCTCGGTCCTCCCATGGTTGAATCCCCAGTGTAGGGGAATGTCCATAGGACTAGATAGGGGGTGGTGAATGGGGAGATGAATACCCTTATAGAAGAAGGGGATGGGTTTGGGATTGGGGCTTATGTCCAGGAAACCAGTAAATGGAATTACTTTTGAAATGTAAATAAAAAAATACACAATAAAAAATACAACCCAATCCTAAATGTTTAAAAGATAAAATACAAATTTGAAAAGATTCAATTTCTCTCCAGAATATAGACAAAAATGTTGCACATAAAATTATAGATTAATTATTACTATTTTAAATTTATAAAAATTCATAGGTTTATAATTGTTAACAAGAAATGTTGAAGTTATTTCAAAGAAAAAAATTTGCAACATAATACTTTTTATTGATTTTCTGGGAATTTCACATCATACACCCTGATCACGTTCACTTCTCAGTCCCTCTGTTACCTTCCTCCACAAGCCCCACTCCACAAGTCCATTTTTGTTTTCTATATATTCACTGGAGTGTGGTCAAACTCTCATAGCCCTGATCTTAAAAGAAAAGTGAGTTCTTACACTCCTACACATGCACAAATAAAACTTCAGCTTCAATTAAGGAGAGTTACAGTTCAGAATTTTAATCACACATTTAAAGAGTTCACTTCGGTGGCTTCCAGTTTAGGCTTTGCTTTGTGATGGTGTGTGGTGGTGGTGTGGGTGGGGACATTGGTTATTCATGGCTGTCTATGTCTGTCTTTTTAAACTCTGTGTCTGCAATCATGGATATCACTGTTAAAGTACATTTCCTGCTGTTTATAGTCAGCTGGAACATGGATCTTGGGGCTCTAAATATTGTCTGTTGACAGCATTGCTGGTCATCTAGGGAAGTTGGTTGAGGTTTGTCAGTTATGGTCAAAGAAGGAACAAAAAGAAAGAAATTAAGAGATCTCTGTGTCTCTGCTTCTCTCTCACCCCTCTATCCTTCTTTCTCTCCTACCTAGTGATAGGGGTTGAAACTAGTGAAGGGGGTTGTTAATATTTGGGAAAAAGAAGAAACCACAATGTACAAAAGACCAATACAATGGGTATGTCCATGTGAATGCGGAGGCACTCTTTCCCCACAGAGTTGGGAATCAGAGAGTTTTGCTCATATTTTACTTCATGTGGACACAGATTATACACATTATTTTTTGTACCTAAACAAAACCTCAGAATTACAAATAATAGAAGCAATTTAACTTTTTGAAATTGCTTTAATGCATTAAATAAATATGATTATCTCTAGAGATACCGACTTCCCAGTAAGAAATATGATGCCATACTCTGTTGTATATGTGTGTGTCATAATATATATATATATATGTGTGTGTGTGTGTGTGTGTGTGTGTACATATATATGTATATATATGCATATATATTCATACAAATTAGTATTTCAGATTACCTTATACAGTACTTCCTTTTTGGGAACTAGGTTAATGAAATATGTTGGCTATTGTGACTAGTGAGTGATGTAGTAAACACTGATGTACAAATATCCTTAAGATATGATGCTTTGGACTCTTTCTGGCAAATACTCAAAGGTGATAAACCTGGCCCATGTATTAGACCAAGTTTCAATTTTTGAGAAACCTCCAAAATGACTTTCACAGTAGATTAACTATAGTATGTACCCACTAGCAGAATATTAGGACTATGTTTTCTCCACATCATTGCCATTTGTAGTTTTCCTAATTACTATCATTACTCGATAGGAGTAAAGGTAGATGGTGTCTTAGTCACTTTTCTGTTCCTGTGATGAAATACCCTGAAAAAGTCAACTTAAAGATGGAAGGGTTATTGGGGCTACAACTCTACATTATGGGAGATAATTCATAAGATCAGGAAGGAGTTTGAACAAGTACCTAATATTAGTGTATCCATACTCAAAAATGAGAGAAAGATGTATGCTTAGGATTACCTTGCTTTCTTGTTTTAACATATTACATATCCCAGTCCAAGTACTAGTGACAATCAGAGTGACTATTCTTATTTCAGTAACCTATATAAGACAAGCCTCCAAATATCTCTGACTGGAAGATGTATGAGTAAGTGAGAAAAAGAAAAAGAAGCAACATGTTCAAAATTTATGATATGAAAATAAATTTAAATTTAATATATATATATATATATATATATAGTTTAACAGAAAAAGAATAATGAGGCAGCCCAGAAATCTATATTGGCTATCTTAGAAGCTTTTCACGTCAGCAATAAAGATGTCTAGAAAATTGCCATAAGAAAGTTGAATTAATATAGAATAAAAAAGAAAACATCATCAATAAGTGGTGCTGGTATAACTGGCAGTCCATATGTAAAGACATATTTGTCATCTTGCATAATTTCAAGTCCAAGTGGATCAAAGATCTCAACAAAAAACAGGTAAACTGAATCTAGTAGAAGAGAAAGTTGGAAAGAGCCTTAAACTTATTGGCACAGGGGAAATTTCCTAAACAGAACTCTAATGGCTCAGGCTTCAAGATCACTAATTGACCAATGGGACTTCATGAAACTGAAAAGCTTCTGTAATGCAAAGGATATAATCAATAGGACAAATTGACAACCTACAGATTAAGAAAAAATCTTCACTCATCCCACATCCCATAGAGGACCAATAACAAAAACGTATAAAAACCTGAAGAAGCTAATCATCCAGAAGTCAAAAAACCCATTGATTTTTCATGGAATGTGAATCTGTTCCATGATTCACAACAGAAGAATCAGGAATGACTGATAAGAGCTTAAAGAAATGGTTAAAGTCCTAACGCATCAAGGAAATGAAAACCAAAACAATTCACCAATCAGAATGGCTAAGATCAAAAACTCAGGTGACAGCAGATGCAAACTGGTACAACCACTCTGAAAATCAATTTTGAGGTCCTCAGAAAATTAGAAATAGATCTACCTGAAGTCACAGGTATACAACTCTTGGGCAAATACCCAAAGAATGACTCACAATGCCTCAAGGGCACGTATTCCTATGTTCATAGCAGCCTTATTTCTGATAGCCAGAAGCTAGAAACAACTCAGATGTCTCACAACTGAAGAATGGATACAGAAAATATGTTTGTCCCCACAATGGAATAGTACTCAGCTATTAAGAACAAGAAAGAACATCATGAATTTTGCAGGCAAATGGATAGACCTAGAAAACAGTATCCTGAGTGGGGTAACTCAGACCCAAAAGGATATACATGATATGCACTCAATAATAAGTGGAGATTAGCTAAAAAGGTACAGAATCCCCAGGAGACAATCCACAGAGCTCAAGAAGGCTAACATGCCAAAGGGCCTAAGTGAAGATCCCTCAATCCCACTTGGGAGGAAGAAGAAAGCAATCACAGGAACGGGGAGAGAGGGACCTAGGTGTGAAGGGAACAAAAACCAAAAGAGAGGAACATGATCAGGTGTCCAGGGGAACAGGACTGAAGTCCTGAGTGTCTGCAGAAAGAATCAAAACAGGAAACCTCTGGAGGTCAGAGGTGGGGGGACCCCTGAGAATATACCAGAAACATGGGAGGTGTGAGACTATAAGGTCTTAAAGGGACAGACCTTACATGAAATGTCCCACAGTCAAAAACTGACACAGAATTGTTCCTGTCTGAAAGGACTTCAGGAACAAAAATGTAGAAGAGACTGAAGAAAAGGAGGTCCAATGACAGACTCAAATTGAGATCCAGCTCAGAGAGAAATCCCAAGTCCTGACATCATTACTGAGGCTATGGAGCGCTCACAAATACGCCTATCATAACTGCCCTCTGATAGGCTCAACAAACAGCTGAAAAGTATGAGATGCAGATATTTACACCTAACCAATGGACAGAAATTAGTGACCCCTGTGGTTGAATTAAGGAAATGCTGAAAGAAGCTGAAGAGGAGGGTGACCCTACAGGAGGACAGAAGGACTTGCAGTCTCAACTAACCTGGACCCCACAGATCTCTCAGACACTGAGCCACCAACCAGGCAGCATACACCAGTTGATATGAGGCACACAATGCATATACAGGAAAGGACTGCCTGGTCTGGACTCAGTCAGAGAAGATGTACCTAACCCACGAAAGACTTAGGGCCCCAGGGATAGGGGAGGTCTGGTGGAGTGGTCTGGTGGAGTGGGACAGGGAGGTGGGGACATTCCATGGATAAGCGTGTATGGGGGGGTAGGTTTGGGATGTGAAAGAGTTGGAATGTAGACTGGGAGGGGAATAAAGTCTGGATTGTGAAAACGGATTAAATTAAAAAAATAATAATAATATAATAAAACTTGAATTAGAAGAGTAGGCTAAGAATAAAATAATTAAAATTGCAGAGGGCAAGAAATTATATAAAAACATTTAGGATGCTACTGCACAAATATTGTAAGTATCAAACTTGGTAATGAAAGCAGTGTAAGAAAAAAGTGGATTTTCTAAATGGCAGAGAAACACAAAGCCTTAATCAGTATTAAATGTTAAAAGAAGAACTTTACAATCTATGAAATTTGTCATTATTTAATACATATGAAAATTTGATCATACTTATTTATATTTTCTTTTATTGATGTTCAGGTGTACAAGCAAACTAGAAGCAATTAGGCATCAAACTTATCCTCATGAAAGATATTCTGTTTCAGGTAAGAAGCATATTATGACTATACAGGCAAATTTGTTAAAAATGATCATTACAAAGGTGATCCTGATTTCTATTATTAATAACATATCTGCCTGGTAAAGAAATTATTGTGTGAAGTTATTCATAGCATTATAAATATCATTTGAAAAACAAAGCGATTTGTATTTCTTAATACTTTTGCTACATTTCTAAGGCTAATTCATATAAAAACAAATTTCAATCCTCAGAGTTCCTTTAAGATTTAAGTAATAGATGTTAATGTATGTTATGGAGAATTTTCTCAGCCTTCAAATATTCCATTTTTCATGCAGGCAGGTGGTGAGATATTTCAATGCATATGTTTTGAAAAAAATGAAAACTCATGGATGCTGGCTCAGTTCTACTGAAATTTTACAGAAATGTACATTACTTGTAAAAGTGGTTATAAAAATAAATTGCAAACAAATTAATGAACTAACATAAAAGGAATACTATTTAATGTAGTCACACAAAACTTAAATGAATTATTATCAAGCATGTATGATCACACACATCTATCTATCTATCTATCTATCTATCTATCTATCTATCTATATCTGTGTGTGTGTATGTGTGTGTGTGTGTGTGTGTGTGTGTGTGTGTGTGAGTGTGTGTGTGTGCTAGACATCTGGTCCTGATGCCTGGAGGTCCCCAGCATATTAAGAACTTGAAAGAGACTGAAATCAAGAAGTTAGTCATGGATCCCATCCCACAGGTCCGTGCTCCCAAATCCTGTAGGGGAGAGAGTGGAACAACCAGAAGTATGGACCATCCTGAGACCACAAGACAGACTGCCACTTCTGCCCACCTTTGCCCACATCCCTGGCCCAAGGGGAAACTGCATAGTACCTCTAAACACAGGAGTAAAGGAGCAGTCAGCAGCAGGTACTGTGCTGTGGAACTGAATTGAACAGGTCAACAGCTCCCTGAACCCAAATCCCATGGTGAGAGAGTAGGACCCTCAGAAGTGTGGACACTCCTGAGAAATCAGGAGACTACACTCTTCCCACACTCCTGACCGAAGAGGGAATCACCTATTGCCATCTATGTCCTCTGAGGGCAGGGAACTAGGAGAAGTCAGGGGCAGGACATTTCCGATTCCTGCCTATGCCAAGAACTGAAAGACAGTCACCAGGAGCACCTACACACCAGAGAACAGAGCACTTGTTCCAAGAAACGACTGAAAGAAAACAGGAAAACACCAGGAACAGAATCCAAGACTGCTTGGCATCATCAGAGCCCAGTTCTCCCACCAAAGCAAATACTGGATATTTCAAACACACCTGAAAAGCAAGGTTTAGATTTAAAACTCACATTTTATGATGATAATGAAGGATGTTAGAAAGGACACAAATAACTCCCTTAAAGAAATACAGGATAACACAAGTAAACAAGGAGAAGTCCTGAAAGAGGTAACCCAAAACTCCTGAAAGTATTATAGGAAAACACAACAAAGCAGGTGAAGGAATTGAACAAAACCATGAAGTATTTAAAAATGGAAATAGAAGCAATAAAGAAAGTGCAAAGGAAGAAAACCCTGGAGATAGAAAACCTAGTGAAGAGATCAAGAGACATAGATGCAAGCATTATCAACAGTAGACAAGAGATTGAAGAGAGAATCTCAGGGACAAAATGTATCGTAGAAAACGTAGACATAACAGTCAAAGATAATATAAGATGCAAAAAGCTCGTAGCCCAAAACATACAGGTTAAAAAACTCAGGTAAAAGCAGATGCTGGTGAGGATGTTAAGAAAAAGGAACACTCCTCCATTGTTGGTGGGATTTCAAACTGGTATAACCATTCTGGAAGTCCATCTGGAGGTTCCTCAGAAAATTCGACATTCCACTACCTGAGGACCCAACTATACCTCTCTTGGGCCTATACCCAAAAGATGTTCCAACATACAACAAAGACATATGCTCCACTATGTTCATAGCAGCCTTATTTATAATAGCCAGAAGCTGGAAAGAACCCACGTGCCCTTAAACAGAGGAATAGATTTAGAAAATGTGGTACATCTACAAAATGGAGTACTAAACAGCTATCAAAATCAATGACTTCATGAAGTTCATAGGCAGATAGACTGAACTAGAAAATATCAACCTGAGTGAGGTAACCCAATCACAGAAAAACACACATGGTATGCACTCATTGATAAGTGGATATTAGTTCAAAGGCTTAAATTATCCAAGATGCAATCATCCACAGACCACATGAATCTCAAGAAGAAGGATGACCAAAATGCAGATGTTTCAGTCCTTCTTAAAAGAGGTAACAAAAATATCCATAGGAGGGTATATGGATGCAAAGTTTAGAGTAGAGACTGAAGGAACGGTTACTCACAGCCTGCCCCACATGTGGCCATATATATATCTCCACCAAAACTGGTAAGATTGATGAAGCTAAGAAGTGCATGTTGACAGGAACCAGATATAGATCTCTCCTGAGAGACACAACCAGGTTATGTCAAATACAGAGTCGAACGCTAGCAGCAAACCACTCAACTGAGAATAGGGTCCCCGTTGGAGGAAATAGAGGAAGGATTGAAGGAGCTGAAGGGGCTTGTAACCCCATAAGAACAGCAATGCCAACCAACCAGAGCTTCCAGGGACTAAGCCCCTATCCCAAGTCTATGCATGGACTGACCCAGAGCTCCAACTGCATATGTAGCAGAGGGTAGCCTTGCTAGGCACCAGTGGAAAGGGAAGCCCTTGGTCCTGCTAAGGTTGGACCCCCAGTGCAGGGGAATGTCGTTGGGTGGTAAAGGGGGGAGGATGGGGGCAACAGTCTTATGGGGGAGGAGGAGGAAATTGGGGGCTTATGGAAACCAGGAAAGGGAATAACATTTGAAGTGCAAATAAAAATAAATAAATAAATAAATAATAATAAAATTTTAAAAAGCAAGAAAGAAAGAATGAAAAAGAACTTAGTCATAATCCGAGTCTCCCTCAATGGCTCAAATAAGAGGAAGATCTACTATTACTCTCCTGCATTGGTTGGTAGCATTCACTTCCTAAGGATTTTAATTTTTTCCATAATGATTTCGGTCCCCAACTACAAGTAAGGAACCTTGCCCCACATAGTAATAAGATGTGATTTAAGTAATCTTAAACAAAAAACTAACAATCATCTAGAAATAGTAAAAACAGTCATTTGTACACAAAAAGATAAAAGAATACTTCTCCTGTGTCATACTTCATTCTTGAAGTGTATATGATTTGTCCCCTCTGCATTGACAGTTGATGTGGATTAGATGAGGACCCGAGTTATGAATCATTTGGAACTGATTTAGAAGTATTTAAAATATTATTTTATTATGTTGATATTTAAAATATCCAACACTATTTTCATGCTGACTATCACTGTGACTTCTTGAGGCATACTGTTACACAGTACTGACTACCTTATTATTCTTTTGTTGCTGAGATACAACATTATGACCAACACAAATTACAAAAGGATGTATTTACTTGGACTTATGTTCCAGAGTCCATAAGGATAAAATAGCATAACAGCAGACAGCTAGAGCATGATGATGAGAGGTCAGATCTTTAATTTCGATCGTGAATCAGAAAGAGGAAACTGAAAGTAAGTTAAGTTTTGAAATTCTCAAAGCCCACCCACAGGGACATACTTTTTTCCAGTAAAGGTGCCGACTTCCCGCAGTATTCTACTGACTGGAGACCAGATATTCAAATGCCTGAGCAAATGGCCGTGACACTCCTCCTTCACATCATCAACATGTATCCTAACCAATTTAGTAATTTAGAATACTAAATTATCTGCACTTGTCTAAATTATCTGTATTTTGTCTCTTGTGTTTCTGGGGGGTGAGGTGGGGGTGGGGAATTTCTCTTATGAGCTTTTCAGTTAGCAGTAAGTAGCTTATCAGACAACTTAAAAATACCATCACCTGCTAAGACTGAACCCCCAGTGAACTAGACTGTTGGGGGGAGGGGGACAATGGGGGGAGGGTGGGGAAGGGAACACCCATAAAGAAGGGGAGAGGGATGGATTAGGGGGATGTTTGCCCGGAAACTGGGAAAGGGAATAACACTCGAAATGTATATAAGAAATACTCAAGTTAATAATAAAAAAAATAAAAAAAATACCATCACTAGGATAAAAATTTGAAGTTCAAACCTAAAATTAAAACGGTAAAGCATCCATTGTTCAGGCATGGAGTCTCCCTATTATTTTGGGTATTCTATTTAATGTCAGCTTTCCAACATTCAAATTTAATTTGTATTGCTTCTAAACCAAGTTCTTTTACAATTATTTCTATTGCAAAAAACAATATAGGAATAAGCATTTTATAGTCCTTCCTCATTGAGGGCTAATCATTTTATACTTTCTCACTTAATTCATTGCATTGATTCACAATAGAATCTCATTGTAAGGTCAAATCATAATTAAGTGAATAAAATATAGCTAAGAGTCAAATAGCAACTATGACTTTGAAACAACTTTTGAGTACTGAAAAGTTACCCTATGTTCTAGCTGAAAATTCTTTAGATACAAAATTAAAGGTAAATGTAAAAAATAATTACATTAAAGTACCTCTGTAAAGTACTATTCATATGAGTAGCTAAAAGCACTTTGTATCACACACTTTATTAATCTTTGCGGTCTCCTACTGAGTGAATGTGGCAAAGACTTTATTTCATTTTTATAGATATTTTTAAGTGAAAAAAGAACTTTAACTTCCACATGCATTTTCCATGGCCTATCAATGTCTATTTGATCTAATAGGTAAAATCTTAGATATGCTTTTCAAAATAATTCAGAAATTCATTAAATTATTCCTTTGGCTAATAAGTATTGGAATGCAAATTATATAAGTATTATTTGAAAGGCACAAATTCTAAAATATAACTGAAAAAATGCTGTATAATGTCAGGCTATAGTTAACACAAGCAAATGGTATTAAGGACCATAAAGAGATATTTGGGGACACTGCCTTCTTTTCTTGTATATAATTTTTGCCCAGTAAAATGTGTTTACCTTAGTTCAAGTTTACTCTTCCTATAATATGAAAACTTTCTTAGTTACTTTCTTGTCACAGTGATTAAATAAGAGTAAAATAGAAACTTGTGGAAGATTTTGGTTTACAGCTTCTTACGGAATGCACAGAGGCAGAACTCACCCCTGTAATGGCTATAAAACTTTATGGCATCTTAATCATATCAGTATATTACCCACAAGAACCATGCCAACAGACCATTTCCTGTATCTAGCTTTCAATTTAGAATGATTCCTCAGCACTCCTAAACCACTACCAGTCAGGGAATATGGATTAAATCAAGCAGCCTGGGAGAGATTTTCATAATTTCTTTTTGTTGTTGTGATAAACTAGCATAACTAGATGCAACTTGAAATGAAAGGGTTTAGTGTGCCTTAAAAGTTGGTCTTTATTACTGAGAGAAGCCAATTCAGTAGTGCAAAGCTGGAACCAAGAAGGATCAAGAATGTAGGAACTGAAGCAGAGATTATGGAGGAACCTTGCTGATTGGCTTGTTTCATCCATAGTTTCTCAGCTCCCAACCTTACAGAGACAACACCCACTGAACCAGGGAATGACATAGACCATAGTGCAGTAGGCTTTGCATATAAATTAGTATTCAAAAGAGGGCTCCAGAGACTTTAAAAAGCCAATTTTCAGGAGGCAGTTCTTCAGTTGAAGTTCTATTTTCTCCAGGCTATAGCTTGTTTCAAATTGACAAAAACAAACCTCATTCTCTTCTTGTCAAATTTAAACAAAAATATCATTATTAAACCATAAATATTTTACTCATTTCTCAATATCTCATACTATTATGACAATGTAAAACATAGAAGTACTCAATTGTTTACATTAATATTTTTATTTATGTGTATAACCATTTACCTGTATGTATATCTGTGATATCAGACATGCCTAGAGTCCACGGGGGCCAGAAGAAAGCATCACTTGTCCTTGAACTAGATTTACAGATGATTATGAAATGATATGTGGGAACCAAAAATTTAACTCATGATCTAGAACAACAGCTAGCTCTTTAAACTTCAGGGCCTTCTCTCTATCCCAAAATACAGCATACATTTAAAAGTTAAGCAAAAAGAAAAATCCAACACTTCAAATTCTAAGTTTTATGCAGAAATCTAGTCTTGTCTCTGTGGACTCCTAAAAAACAAAATATTATATGCTTTCTTATTTCAAGGGAGAAGTATGAGGACATTAAAAACAATCAGTAATGTTACTTCACATATTATGTATCAATGGTTGACAACTTGGATCTTCTGGAACTCATGGGGCAAGGGTAGCCATAGCTTTCTGTCTTTGCCATCCCCACTATATATCACTTGTCTACTAGTTCCCAGTGGCCTCTGCAATACACATGTTGTTGTCTGTAGTTTTCATCTCATGTTCTTCATGTATCAGAAAGTATTGTATGAAACAAATCTATTTTCTAAAAATAAAAAATATTGTGCAAATGCTTATTAACTCATCAGCTCACATGACACCTCTAACAGAAGCAAGCATAAGAAACTTTAGTCAAAAGACGTTGAAAAGACAAATGATTAAGCTTGAGGCTAAAATCAACAGATACACCAACAACAATGAAATGCAAAGAACTAATGCAGCAAACTGTTGGCTCTTTGAGTGAATCAATAGGTTTCATATAAATCTTGTCTTATTAAATAAAGGCAGAGGGAGAATATATAAATTAGCAAGTTAGGAATGAAAATGGGGAGACAAAACACACAACAGCAAATTCAGAGAATCATAAGTAAATACTTGAAAAGTGTCTATTCCACCAATTTGGAAAATATAAAAGAAATGTATAATTCTCTCAATAAATACAACTTTCAATACTTAAACAAAAATGAAATAAACAATTTAAATACACTTATAACTGCTAGTAAAATACAAGCAGAAATGAAAATTCTCCCAGCAACAATAACAAACAACAAAGCAAGGGCTACATGGTTGTAGAGCACAATTCTACTAGAGCTTCAAAGAATTGTTAATGATCATATCCCTCAAATGATTCCACGAAATAGAAAAAGGAAGAATATCGCCTAATTTATTCTATGAGTTTGCAATTACTTCAATACCAAAACCACATAAAGACAAAAAAATAAAAAAGAACAGAAAAGAAAATTACAGACTATTCTATCTCAAGAACACTGATGCGAAAAGATTCAATAAAAACTCTTGTAACCCAGATTTAAATACAGATCAGATCACCAACCATTGTCTAGTAGGACTCATCAAAGAGATGCAAGCATGGTTCAATATACAAAAAATAAGAAATTGCAATCTATGACATACACAAACTTAAAAACAAGAGGCACATGGTCATCTTCTTAGATGCTTTAAATGCCTTTAACAAAATCCAACACCATTTCAAGATAAAAGTCCCAGAGAGCTTAGGGATACAAAGGATATTCCTCAATGTAATAAAGGCAATTTATAGCCAGCTTATAGAAGACAATTCCATTAAGATCAGAAAAGCTAAAAAACTGTCAACATTTTTTGCATCTCTTCAATAGAGTATTTGAAGTGTCAGTAAAAGCGATAAGACAACTAAAGGAGATCTAGCACATATACATTGGAAAATAAGGTATAAAACTATCTTTATTTGAGATAAGATACTGTACATAAGTGCATAGGAAAACCTGTTCAACTGATATCTACTTTCAGCAATGTAGCTGGATACAAAATTAGTTCATAAAAATCAGCAGTCACCCTACATACAAATGACAAACAGACTGAGAAAGAAATCAGAGAAACACCTTTCACAATCACATCAAACAATATGAACAATCTTGTGGTAACTGGGAATGAAAGGGAAAAAATTGTAGGATGCAAACCTTAAGAAATTGAAGAAGAAAGGAATTAATGAAGATGACAAAAGATAGAAAAATTCTTCCATGCTCGCAGATTGGTAAGAGTGGTATAGTTTAAAATGTCCATGTGATCAAAAGCAATGGGCAGGTTAAATGAAATCCTTATCAAAATTTCAACACAATCCTTCACAGATTTTTTTAAAGAATGTATGTATTACATTTTCCAGAACACATTGTTTTGAAAGTATGCTATAAGTACTAACATATATGGGTTGATTAAATTAATGAAGAACTTCTAAAAGTAATGACTACAAGAGATCAAAATCTCCTGGGAGCTAAGAAAAAAATGGAAGTCTAATAAAATGAGTATTTAATTTATAATTGATAATTCTTATGCTTTTTCTTTTCTCTTTTTTATTTTATCTTTATTAACTTGAGTATTTCTTATTTACATTTCGATTATTATTCCCCTTCCTGGTTTCCAGGCGAACATCCCCTAACCCCTCCCTCTCCCCTTCTCCTCCCCATCGTCCCCCCTTTACTACCCTTTCCCCAACAATCACATTCACTGGGGGTTCAGTCTTGGCAGGACCAAGGGCTTCCCCTTCCACTGGTGCTCTTACTAGGCTATTCATTGCTACCTATGAGGTTGGAGCCCAGGGTCAGTCCATGTATAGTCTTTGGGTAGTGGCTTAGTCCCTGGAAGCTCTGGTTGGTTGGCATGTTGTATATATGGGGTCTCAAGCCCCTTCAAGCTCTTCCAGTCCTTTCTCTGATTCCTTCAATGGGGGTCCTGTTCTCAGTTCAGTGGTGTGCTGCTGGTATTCGCCAATGTATTTGCTGTATTCTGGCTGTTTCTCTCAGGACAGATCTACATCCGGCTCCTGTCGGTCTGCACTTCTTTGCTTCATCCATCTTATCTAATTGGGTGGCTGTATATGTACAGTTCTTGAAAGAACAACTTGTTTACTATTTAAACACACAGGTGCGCGCACACACACAGACACACACACACACATTCACATGCATTCACACACACACATATTTATACACACACACACACGACCAGCAAGCATTATAGCTTCAACAATCTAGAATAACTAAATAATTGACAGAGACATCATCCCCCACCTCATTTCAGGTCATACTATATAGGTATAGTATATAAATATAGCATCTTACTGGCATAAAAAATGACATGTTGATTGATCAATGGACTCAAGTTGAAGAGACAGATATGAATTGCTACACTTATGGACACCTGCTTTCCTCACCCTGCACAAAACCCAACTCTAAATAAATCAAAAGTCTTGGAATAAAACTTGATACAGTGAACCTGACAGAAGAGAAAATGAGAAACAGCCATAAATTCATTAAGACAAGAGTTTCTGAAGAGTTCACCAATAATATAGTCAATATGATCAATAACTAGTGAACTAATTTCCCATGAAACTGCAAAGTGTCATCATGCCTGTTACATAGACAAAATGTGAGTCTACAGTATGTGAAAGGGTAAATAACCGAAGTGTATAAAGAACTCAAAAACAAGATATCAAAAAAACCCCAATTAAAATGTGATACAGATTCAAACAAACAACTCTCAAAAGAGGAAACATGAATTTCTCTGAAATACATAAAAATGTTTAACAATCTTAATCTTCTGGAAAATGCATATTAATATTATTTTGATATTTCATATTTTGACTATCAGAATGTGTAAGATCAATAGAACAAGAGACAGCTCATGATACAGAGGATGTGGACTAAAGGGAACACATATCCATTGATGTTGGGAATTCAGACTTGTACATCCAGTAAGGAAATCAGTGTGAAACATCCTCAGAAAGACGCAAATTGATTTATTTTAATTCCTACTATGTGACTCTTGGACAGATACCCAAAGGTTGTTTCAATTTCGTACAGATACTTGCTCAAACATGTTCATCATTACCCTGTTAGTAATAGCCAGAAATGGGAGTCAGCATGGACTATTTAACAGGTTAATAGATAAAGTTAATGCTGTACATTTATACAAAAGAATATTATAGAGCCAGTTAAAAAGTAAAAAAAAATTAAAATATGAAATTCATAGGTTAAGAGGGTGGAAATATAAAACTGTCTTCAGTGAGTCACCCCAGACTCAGAAAGAAAAATATTTATTTGCTTATATGTGGATATATGCTAAAATCCCTAAAATACAGAGGCTGAGTATTAAGGGAGAGACTTAAGTAGACTGGTATATCTCCCTAAGAAAGGAAAATAGAATAGATTGTTATGGCTAAAATGCAGGAGTATGGAATGGGAGAATCAAGGAGGACTGGGAGGGGTGTGGGATAAAAGAAAAAAATGCAAGATGATATTGCTAAAATAATGTCTATTTGTGTGGTAGTATGAAACATATTACAGTAGAAGATTTCAAAAATACACACATGCATACACTCACACACACACATGAGGGTGAATATATATATATATATATATATATATATATATATATATATATATATATATATATATATATGCAGGCTTGTGACTGTGTTGGTATTTACATTTTTCCTCTGGTAGCTCACAGACTAACTTTCTGTACTGAAGTCTTAACATCTAGGGGTAGAAGCTCTAAAAAGGCACTAGCTCTACTTCTCCATGTTCAAGGAGTTCTGTATGTGTTGACTTCGTTAATCAGACCTTTTTGTCAGTAACCATTATTCTTAGCAAAAGGCTAGGTCATTTGTAGATTTCTATGGGACTCTTTGGCAAAAACTAATTCAGTGGGACTTTGAAGGTTGACTGTGGTTTTTGTACATATAAAGGCACAGACACAGAGGTAACAATTTCAGGTACTTCAGCGGTCCGTACCAATGAGGCATAGGAACTAAAAGGAGGACACATACAGCCTTCCCTATTTTCGATCTTCATTACCTACAAGGAAGTCTCACTGGGAAAACAAAGTAGTCTGCTTATCCAGCAGTAGATGACCAAATGAACTCATTGGCATCTTCTGTGTTTCCTTAACTTACAAGGTATTTATCATATAATAATAAAATAAAACCTGAATTTAAAAATACCACACCAAACAAACAGAAAAATAGCCAAAAAATAGCAAATGACCCAAAAAAAAAAACACATAAAGATATATAGACAGACAGACAGGCAGGCAGACAGACAGACACACACACACACACACACACACACACACACACACATTCATGAAGCCATCTCAAATCAGAAATAATAATCTGTAAATGAAACACTTTTAGGGAAAAATACAATGCCCAGACAGAACATTACAAGAGAGAAACAAAATAAACCAAAGTCAACTTACATAACTCCACTGAATTAGTTTTTGTTATTGGTCCTCTACTGTTGGGCATAAGGCATGTCCTTAGGTGCGGTTTATATACCCAGTAGGACTCCATTGGGCAAAAGTAATTTTTTGTGAGTGCTTATCAATTGGAAGCAGCTTTTAGATTAAGGGATGCATTGGGGTGGGGTGGTTATCTATTTCCTGTCTTAGTACTGGGGCCCTATCTGGCTTATCCTGTGTTGGCCATGATGATGTTTCCATAGTCTTTATGAGTTTGGATGTGTATCAGTCCTGCTTTGTCTAGAAAGCATTTTCTTTTCTTAGTGTCGTCTATCCCTACTGCCACTTATAATCTTGCTGCCTCATCTTCCACAGACTTTTCTGAGACCAGAAGGAGGAGATTTGCTGTTACTTTCACATATTTTAAATTTGAAATATCCCTCTATGATATATTCTTTGATTCCCTCAGAAACTCCAGAATCCAGGCCTTTATCTTTTATACCTCTCTCACCATTTTTATCTTCCAAGTAGAGCACTTAGTTACTCTTTTTAGCACAAAGCTCCAAAATATTTGAACAGCCACCTCCCAAATCATAGAGCCATTCATCACAACAATTCCCCATCTTCTTGGTACCAATTTCTATGTTAGTTTGTTTTTTATTGACATGACCAAAGTAAAAAGAAATGACGTAAAGCTCCCTGTGAATCCAAAATCCATAATAGAGGAAAGCCAGTGCAAAATCAAGGCTAGAATGTTGTAACAGAACTGAAGTAAGCATGGTCAACAGCTACTTTCTGCCTCCCTGCCTGGGGATTACACAGAAACATCCCTTCTTCACCCCAGAACCTATTTAGGAATAGCACCAGACAACTGAGTTAAACCCCTATATCAATCATTAAGACAGTGCCCCTCCCCAAAGATATGTCAGCAGACTATTCTGATGGAGGTAATTTAATAATCGAAGTTTCTTCTTTCCAGGTGACTCTGGATTGAGTCAAGTTTGTGGTTCTGTGAATATTGAATTGGTCTAATTCTAATAGAAAATGGTGCCACACTTGGTCAAAATACAGAGAAAAATTGAGTGTGAGGTGTCCAACACCAACTGTTACATCCTTTTACCTAATGCTAAGGGAACATCTTAGAAGAAGGGAGATAAGGCAGAACAACAGTAAGAGCTAGACCACTAGGAAATCTGATGTGAGAGAGTAACTTTTATATGTGATAGGGAACCTATATGAATATATATTCCATAAATCAGAAGAACTAGGAAGGGGGTATGAGGAGTTGGAGAGAGAGATGGATGGTTAAAAGGAATAACTACCGTAATCATATATGTAAATCTCAAAAATACTTAAAATCTGTATTATTAAAAAAGACTAGTTATTAGGATGAAATACTGTAATTAATGTACTCTTTCTACATAAAAAGGTTTAAATCTTTAATGAAGTAAATTATTAGCAAATACTTGACATAATTGCTCAGTGTGCTATCTTAGTAATTAAAGAAATTTTTATTATTTTAAGTTTTATTTTTCATGGGTATTTTAGGTATTTGCATGTGAAATGTTATCCATTTCACTCCCTTTCCCATAATCCCTCCTATCTCCCACTGCTTCTATGAGGATGCCTTCACTACAACCCATCCACTCGCACCCCAATGTCCTGACATTTCCCTTGACAGGACCAAGGGCTTTTCCTCCTATTGATCCTGGAAAATGTGATCCTCTTCTACATATTTGTCTAGAGTCATGAGTCCCAACATGTGTACTCATTGGTTGGTGGTTTAGTCCTTGGGAGTTCTGTTGTGATCATGTTGTTTAATACTGTTGTTATTCCTATAGTGTTATAAAACCCTTTAGCTACTTCAGTTTTTTCTCTAACTCCTCCATTGGAGTCTCCTTGTCGAGACCAATGATTAGCTGCAAGCATCCTCATCTATATCAGTAGGGCTTTGGTAGAGCCTGTCAGGGGACATCCATATCTGACTCCTGTCAGCAAGCATTTTTGACATCAGCAATAATGACTGGGTTTGATGGCTGCATATGGGATGGATCCCCAGGTGGGCAGTCTTTGGATCCGCTCCACTCTTTATCCCTGTGAGTATTTTCTCCCTTCTATGAAAAAAGAATGAAGCATCCTCATTTTGGTCATTCTTCTTGAACTTCATATGACCTGTAAATGTTTTCTTAGGTATTCCAAGCTTTAGGGCTAATTGTATGTTCTTTTGTGACTGTGTTACCTCTCTTGGGATGATATTTTCAAGTTCCATCCATTTGCTTAAGTATTTCATTTAGTCATTGTTTTTAATAGCTGACTAGTACTACATTGTGTAAATTTACCACAATTTCTGTATCCATTCCTCTGTTGAAGGACAACTGGGTTCTTTCCAGCTTCTGGCTATTATAACATAGTGGCTATGAACATGGTGGATCATGTGTCCTTGTTATATATTGGAGCATCTTTGGATGTATGTCCAAGAGTGGTATACCTGGGTCCTCAGGTAGTAATATATCAAATTTTCTAAGGAACCACCAGACTGATTTCCAGAGAGGTTGTACGAGCTTGCAATCATACCAACAATGGAGGGGTGTTCCTCTTTCTCCACATCCTTGCCAGCAACTACCTGAGTCATTCTTAGCCATTCTGACTCGACAATCTCAGGGTTGTTTGGATTTGCATGTCCCTGATGACTATAGTTGTTGAACATTTCTTTAGGTGCTTCTTAGCCATTCAGAATTCCTTAGTTGAGAATTCTCTGTTTAGCTCTGCACCCCATTTTAATAGAATTATTTGATTCTCTCTAGTCTAACTTCTTCAGTTCTTTGTATATATTAGCCCTCTATCAGATAGATGTAGGATTGGTAAAGAACTTTTTCATATCTGCTGGTTGTGATTTTGTCCCATTGAAAATGTCCTTTGTCTTACAGAAGCTTTACAATTTTATAAGGTCCCATTTGTTGATTCTTGATCTTAGAGTTTAAGCATTTGTGTTCTCTTCTGAAAAATGTAACCTGTGCCTATGCTTTCCAGGATCTTTCCCACGTTGTCTTCTATTAGTTTCAATGTATCTGGATTTATGTGGAGGTCTTTGACCCATTTGGACTTGAGCTTCATAGAATGAGGTAAGAATGGGTCAATTTGCATGCTGACTTCCTGTTGAACCAGCATGATTTGTGGAAAAGTCTGTCTCTTTTTCTACTGTATGCTTTTAGCTTCTTTGTCAAAGATCATGTGACTATAGATGTGTGAGGTTATTTCTGGGTCTTCAATTCTATTCCATTGATCTACCATCCTGTCTCTGTACCAATACCATTCAGTTTTTATCACTATAGCTCTATAATATAACTTAAGGTTAGGGATAGTGATTCCTGAAAGAGTTCTTTTATTGTTGAGAATAGTATTCACTATCCTGGGATTTTGCTTTTCCAAAAAAATTTGTAAGTTGTTCTTTCTAATTCTACAAAGAATTGTGTTGGAATTTTGATGGGGATTACAATGAATCTGTAGATAGCTGTTGACAAGATGGCCACTTTACTATATTAATCCTGCCAATCCATGATTATGTGAGAACTTTCCATCTTCTGAGATCTTCTTTGATTTCTTTCTTCAGAGACTTAAAGTTCTTGTCATACAGATCTTTCACTTGATTGCTTAGAACCAAGGTGTTTTATATCATTTGTGGCTATCTTACAGATGTCCTTTCCCTAATTTCTTTCTCAGCCTGTTTATCCTTAAAGTAGAGGAAGGCTACCAATTTGTTTGAGTTAATTTTATATCCACCCACTTTGCAAAAGTGGTTTATCAGCTGTGGGAGATGTCTAGTGGAATTTTGGGGTAACTTAAATATACTATCCTATCATCTGCAAATAATGATATTTTGATGTCTTCCTTTCCAATTTGTGTTCCTTTAAAACCTTTTTGTTGTCTGATTGCTCTGGCTAGGACATCAAATACTATATTGAATTGGTAAGGAAATGGTGGGCAGCCTTGTCTAGTTCCTGATTTTAGTGGGATTACTTCAAGTTTCTCTGCATTTAGTTTGGTTTGGCTACTTGTTTGCTGTATATCGTTGTTACTGTGTTTAGCAATGATCCTTGAATTCCTGATCTTTCCATGACTTTTATCATGAAGGGGTATTGAATTTTGTCAAATGCTTTCTCCACATCTTATGAAATGATCATTTTTTTCCTTGAGTTTGTTTATATAGTGGACTACTTAGATGGATTTCCATATATTGAACCATCATGCATAACTAGGATTAAGCATACTTTTTTTTTGTGAAACCATTTCTGTATTTGCTTCAAGAGAACAAAAATTACATGCATGCATTAAAAGTTTCCCTGATATAGGGCTTAGCATTTTACTTCAGAGACAACATTAAGACTTTTCTCAGTTTGTGCTTCATGACCTTAAAAAGCACATGTGAATTTTTTTAAACAAACAAACACTTTCATTCTACCCACGGCACTGTTTTCTGTAGACTGCATGATATCCTGTGAGCCTAATGTTGGGTGGGGACCTCCAGAGCCACTCTACCTGTCCAACTATCTAGCACTCTCCCACCCCCAGGACAACCTGGATTGTATAATGTCCTGCCCTTCCTTTCACTACCCTAGGTAGGGACCCTCTGACTGACTTCTTTTTTTTTTTAACTTGAGTATTTCTTATATACATTTCGAGTGTTATTCCCTTTCCCGGTTTCCCGGCAAACATCCCCCTCCCCCCTCCCCTTCCTTATGGGTGTTCCCCTCCCAACCCTCCCCCCATTGCCGCCCTCCCCCCATAGTCTAGTTCACTGGGGGTTCAGTCTTAGCAGGACCCAGGGCTTCCCCTTCCACTGGTGCTCTTACTAGGATATTCATTGCTACCTATGGGGTCAGAGTCCAGGGTCAGTCCATGTATAGTCTTTAGGTAGTGGCTTAGTCCCTGGAAGCTCTGGTTGCTTGACATTGTTGTACATATGGGGTCTCGAGCCCCTTCAAAGGATTAAGCATACTTGACGATGGCAAATGATCATTTTGATGTGATCTTGGATTTGGTTTGAGAAAATTTTATTGAGTATTATTGCATCGATATTCATGACAGAAATTGGTCTGATGTTCCCTATCATTGTTGAGTCTTTGTGTGGTTTAGGTATAAGCATAATTGTGCCTTCAAGAATGAATTGCATAGTGTTCTTTCTGTTTCTATTTTGTGGAATAGTCTTTGGTCTTCTTTGAAGGTCAGATAGAATTCTACACTAAACTAATCTTGTCCAGGGCTTTTTTCAGTTGGAAGACTTTTAATTATTGCTTCAATTTCTTTTAGGTGTTATGGGACTGATTAGAAGGTTTATCTGATCCTGATTTAACTTTGTACCTGGTATCTGTCTAGAAAATTGTCCAATTCCTCCACATTTTTCAGTTTTATTGACTATATATAGGCTTTTGTAGTCTGATAAGTTTTTGCATTCCTCAGTTTCTGTTATGCCTCCCTTTTCTTTTCTGATTTCATTAATTTGGATACTGTCTCTGTGCACTCTAGCTAGTCTGGCTAGCTTAAGTTTTATTTATCTTGTTGATTTTCACAAAGATCCAGCTCCTGGTTTTGTCGAATCTTTTTATAGTTCTTTATGTTTCTTTCTGTTGATTTCAGGTCTGAGTTTATTTCCTGAGATCTGCACTTTTTGGGTGAATTTGCTTCTTTTTGTTCTAGAGCTGTCAGGTATGCTGTCAATCTGTTATGGTATGCTCCCTACAATTTCATTTTCCAGGCACTCAGAGCTATGAGTTTTTTCTCTTCGGACTGCTATTACTATATCCCATAAGTCTAAGTATGATGTGCTTTCATTTACATTATATTGTAAGAAATCTTTAATTTCTTTATTTCTTCTTTGACCAAGTTGTCATTGAGTAGAGCGTTGTTCAGCTTCCATGTTTTTGAGGACTTTACCTTCTTTTTGTTGTTATTGAAGACCAGCCTTAGTCCATGGTGATCTGAGAGAATACATGTCATTATTTCAATCTCCTTGAATTTATGAGGCCTATTTTGTGACCAATTATGAGATCAATTTTGGGGAAGGAACCAGAGGTGCCGAGAACAAGGTATATTCTTTTGTTTTATTGAAATGTTCTATAGGTGTCCTTTAAAACCATTTGGTTCATAACTTCTGTTACTTTCACTGAGTCTCTGTTTATTTGCTTTGCATTTAGTGTTTTGACTATTACGTGACAGGAGAAATTTCTTTTCTGGTCCAATCTGCTTGGAATTCTGTAGCCTTCTTGTATGTTTATGGGCGTCTCTTTCTTTAGGTTAGGGAAGTTTTCTTCTGTAATTTTGTTGAAGATATTTACTGGAGGAGTTTATTTAAGTTGGGGGAATCTTCACTCTCTTCTATATCTATTACTCTTAGGTTTATTGTGTTCTTGGTTTCCTTGATATTTTGGGTTAGCAGCTTATTTCTTTTTGCATTTTCTTTGACTATTGTGTCAATGATTTTATGGTATCTTCCACCCTTGAGATCCTCTCTTCTCTCTCTTGTATTCTGTTGGTGATGCTTGCATTAATGACTCTTAATCTTTTTCCTAGGTTTTCAATCTCCCAGGTCGTCTCCCTTCCTGATTGATTGACTTTTTTTCTATATCTAATTTTAGATCCTGGATGGTTTTGTTCAATTCCTTCACCTATTTGGTTATGTTTTCTGGTAATTCTTCAAGGGATTTTTGTGTTTCCTCTTTAAGTGCTTCTACTTGTTTCCCTGTGTTGTTCTGTAGTTCTTTAAGGTAGTTATTTATGTCCTTATTAAAGTCCTCTAACATCATCATGAGATGTTATTTTAAATCCAAAGCTTACTTTTCTGGTGTATTGGGATATCCCGTATTCGCTCTGGTGAGAGAACTGGGCTCTGATGATGTCATCGAGTCTTCGGTTCTGTTGCTTAGTTTCTTGGGCTTGTCTCTCACCATCTGGTTATCTCAGATATTAGTTGGTCTTGCTGTCTGTGACTAGAGCTTGTCCCTCTTATGGTCCTATGAGTCTGTGATATTAGGAGTGATAGGGCTCCTAGGAGACCAGCTCTCTTAGGACACATTTTGGGTCTGAAAGCTCTGAGACAGCCCCAGCTCTGGGTACAGATGGATATGTAAGGGTCCTGCCATAGACAGCGCTTTGGCTTTGAGCCCAATGTAGTCCTGGCAGGTAGCTCTTTGGCTCTTCAGTGGAGAGAATATGGGGTCCTACCTGTGGGCTGTGGGCTTAGGAAGGTGAGTGTTCCTGTCACACCAGCTCTCTGAGGGCAGGTTTTGTGTACAAGGGCTTTGGGGGAGCCTCAACTCTCAGTACAGATGGGGATTGGAAGGCTACCATACCAGGTCACGCTGTAGCTTATGAACCCTGTGCAATCCTGACAAGTCTTTCTTTAGATCTTCAATGGAAAGAATATGGGGGTCTCACCTATGGACTGTCAGGTAAGGAGGGAGAGAGTTCCTGGAAAACCAGCTCTCTGAAGCATATTTTGGGTCTAAGAGCTGTGAGACAGCCCCAACTTTGGGCACAGATGGAGACTAGAAAGCAAGAATTAAGTTTTATTTTACTGTATTCCTAAATCAGACATTTTCACAGGTATTCTACTTTTATTCTTTTTTTCTGCCTGTGGCAAGACCCTGGGAATTTTAGAACCCAAAGGATGCTGTGTGGAATAAGCTAAAGAAGACTTTGATCAAGAGGTACAGCTCACACACTCAGGCACTAAGGCAACTCAGGCTACCTTTATTCATACATATACTTTTTCACAGCTGAAAATGTTTTTCATTTTCTCATTTATAATCTCTTTTAAGAACTTCTTATATTTAGCAATAATGTGCATAGTGTAATTTTGTTCTTCCTGCTCCTTCTCAATCTCCAAGATTTCCTGCTAATCTATTAACTGTATGAAGAAAGAGGAAACAGCTTCAGCAAGTGGTTCATCTGTAACCCAGAAAGAACACTGGTACGTAACCACATGATACTGGTTGTTAGCAATTGGAGTTACAGTATAGAGAGCTGAAAGACTACATATCTAATGTAATTTAATAAACAGAAATTATAATTTAATTATTGGCACCAAGCATCTCCACATATGCTAATCAAGAGGTCTAACTCTTCTAATGCCAAGAGTTCCCAGAAAATTAGTAAATTGAGTCAGTTCCTCATCCTTGCTTGACTTACCTCTGAATGTTTCTATTTGGTCTTGAAACCAATGAACCAGCAGGACCTTTTCAATTTTTTGTGATCCATTAAATGTTGTTCGCAATAGGTTGGTGTTGTTAGAACAATATTCTCCTCAGAAGAAAATATCTGGCTGGACATTAACTGCTATATCCAGACCATGACCATGTGTCACCATTATTAACAAGAACAAAGCATTAACTTATGAAAAGTCAGAAGACTTTTCACTAATATCCCCACAAGTCCTTGCCAAATAGAAACTTAAATTTTCATACCTTACCAAATAAGAGAAGCATTAAACATCTTTTTCAGCAGAGGCTTGGCTACCTCCAATTTCCCTTTCAGACTAATTGCCTATCACCATTATCTTTCTTCTCTGTCAGTTAAGTAACATGATCAGAGTTAGATCAGATTTTAGAAAACTTTAAAACCTATTGTACACAATGGATTTAGTGGTATTTTTTGAATAGGTATAGACCTTATAGGCTTATTATATATTTGAATGCTTAGTCACAAGTGAGGTCACACTATTTGAAAGGATTAGAATGATTAAAATGTGTGACCTTGTTGGAATATGTGTGGATTGTTGGAGGACTTGTGTCACAAGGGGTAGGCTCTGTGGTTTCAAAACTCTAAACCAAGCATGGTATTCATTCTCTCTCCCTCTCTATCTTGCTCTTACTTTCTACAAACAAATTAGGATATAACTCTCAGCTACTTCTCCAGCATCATATGTGCCATCATGCCCCTTACCATGATAAAAATTGACTAAATCTCTAAATTCTAAGTATGCATTCCAGTGAAATGTTTTCTTTAATAAGATTTGCCTAGGTCATGGTGTCTTTTCACAACAATAGGACAGTAACTAAGACAAGTGAAATACAGAAATCTCGTTGTGAAAGCTGTATCTAATGAAAATACTGCTAGAAACAACAAGCATATGTGCTAAGGAAACAAGAAGTGAAAGCTTTTTTAAGTAGGCACCAATACCAACAAGGCACCAGCATCTTGTTTCTCTTTGCTTAAATTGGTATAGTCATAGAAGGAGTGAAAAGGCATAGTTCACTTACTGATAAACCTGGCATTTATCTCTAGAAACAGTTATAGTGATATGAAATCATGCAACCTCTATACATGGGATGTGACTGGAGAAATGGAAAATTTGACTTCATATAAATCCCTTTTCCTGAGATAAACAACCAACCAAAACCAGAACACCATGATACTTATTGAATACCCGGCTCAGTCTTTCTCTTCTGGGGCCTCTAGATAAAGTCTCTTTAAAGGCTGAATTGGACATCAACATCTATTAAAAACTCGATATCAAAAATAAATCTCCCAGAATACAGTAGATTTTGTACTCTACTTACCAACTGGATTACACAATCTCTTGTCTGAACAGTCATAATGATTTCAATCTTCAGAAAAGTCAAATAGTTTATGAAGGTAGAGTAACTATGGAAAAAAAGATCAGATTAAGTTTTTGTTCTTTGAAAACTGTAATTCACCTCAACATCTAAAAAACAGCTACCCCAGGATATATATTAAAACAGTTCAGCAAGCTTAATAATTTTAATGTGCTTTCCTGATCTCATGTCATAACATTTGCCTTTACAATGTTCACTTATTAGCATGTTTTATTAATTTCCATCTCAATTACCTTCTAAATCCTATGTTGATTTCAGCTTCAATTGAAACACTGTGTATAATAATAATACAGTTTTGTGACTTGTTCTCTCAGTTGGTATTCCTTGTATAAAATTGATAAATGTCATTGGACATAATTCATTTATTCTCTATCCCCAGCACATAAAAGTTATATAATTCTAATATGGAGCATAGTCAACAAAATTAAAAATAATACATTACTGGATGTTGCTTAAAATATAGGGCATTAAAGATACACAGTGAAAGTGAACTCACACATGGTAGGAAAGTACCATTTCTCATTGGATCAAAATGGCATTGGGAACAATATGTACACATCTCATCTTCAGAAAACATTCTACAATATTACTCATCGTAATTTTAAAACAATACAGATACTTATGTTCTGTACAATGAGTGAATAAAAGATTTTGTGTTCAGAAATCTAATGTGCAATCTAATAATGGCACATTATTCTATTCCTTTATACATGTGATGAATTAAAAAGTGGTAATTGGTTTAATACACAGTGAGAAAGAGGCATAGAGGTAAAAAATATAATGTACCACTGTGAATTCATACTGTAAAATCACATATACACTTCAGTTATCATCACATAGATCTAAAATGTATGTGAACATACCTTTGTTTTCTAACTTTCTAAGAGTTCTGTTCTTATGTTTATATTTATGTATGTGTCAGTGTTATCACTTGTAAAGTGCAATTAACAATACTTGGAAAATACTTAACTTATTTGAAACCAATCTGCTTTCATTAAACTCCTAAGTATCACAGTCAACTTCTTACCTCTGTGATTACTATGTATTAATATTATCTGAATGAAGCAAGGTGACTTCAGAACATCACATTGCCCCCACACTCCCATTAGTATTTGTATTATCATATCACTAAAAAAAGTATGGGGGAGGAATATATACAAGTTCTCATTAGCAGCTAATGAAATCCATCCTGGTGTAATGTTCTAGCCGGTATGCATTCATAAAAAGAAAATGATCTCTAGATGTGAAAGAGCATATTTCAGCAGAGCCACACCTGTGTTCATTTTTACAAACACAAGCTATGTGTGTGGTAGATGAAACTGTGTTTTGTAAGGCAGTTTGTTTGCATTTAGTGTTGTTCCTAGTATTTTTGATTTAGGCAGAACTAAAACCTTTGCCTAATGTTTACATACTACTACTAATAACTTTCTTTATTGGAAATGTCATTCTTCCAGCTTTACCTCTGAGCTCTTGCCACCTACTGTCATCTTTTTCTTTCTTTTGGAGAAAAAGTCTCACTCTGTACCCCACGTTGACCTCCAGTTCTTCCTCTCCTGCAGCACTCCCAGTGCTGGATTGGAAACATGTACCAGCAATGTACTTACCATATCTTCATAGCTGTAGTCCTCTCTACTTCTCCTCGAAACAAACATGGTTGATTTATTTAAAAGAGGAAAATGCAAATAAAACAAATATGGCACCGATAAATAAATATAAAAAGATATGAGGATTCCACCTCAATATTCTCCCTTCAACATTTCTATATAGTCACTCTTGTTAAAATAGGCACATGCTCCTTTACAATGAGGATAAAGGAAGTATTTACTTCACTTCTAAAACTAATGCAAACAGTCACTGTCAGAACAATGAAAATCAGGGGCTGGGGATTTAGCTCAGTGGTAGAGCGCTTACCTAGGAAGCGCAAGGCCCTGGGTTCGGTCCCCAGCTCCAAAAAAAAAAAGGAACAATGAAAATCAGTACACTAGATTATTGTTGAATTAAAAGTTCATATTAGATTCAGATATTATATAAAAGTGATATAACACTAAAATTGACTAACAGGTATATAGAATTTATCATCTTCTAATTCTAGTAATGTCTTTAAAGCCTATATTTTAACAAAAACCTTTAATCAATGGACACATTTTTACCTAAAATAAACATATAATTCCATAATTTACTTGTTTTCTTATGAGTACATAAGAAAAAAAAACTTGCAACCAGCTCCCTGCTCATAAAAATTCTTTCTATCTTTATATTTATAAAACCTTATTGCTTTGAGCTTATATAAAAACAAATATAGTAAATAAACACAAAAAAATTAAGCCTATTGAATATAGAATAATTTATTTAACCAAGGGTCTACCAACAAACAAAATCTAGAGAGGTTCATAGACTTGTCTGCACCTTTGGGAAAAATTCTTCATGACTGCAATGACTAGAGTTCCAGGTTCTACATTATTTGATCCATGCAGTATGAAGCACGGTTTGGTCAACAATAGCTAGCTACATTAAGCTCTGTTGCTGTTAATGACTCAGACCCATATGCCTGCAGGAGTAATCCTTAGCAAATGAATGGAACTAGAAAGATCCATCCTGAGAAAAGTAACTCAGTCACAGACACACACACACACACACACACACACACACACACACACACACACACACACACACTAAAACCAAAAAAAATCCACACACATAGTACGCACTCACTGATAAGTGGATATTATCCCAAAAGCTCAGATTACCCAAGATACAATTCAAAGAGCACATGAAGCTCAAGAAGAAGGAAGTACAAGATGTGGATGCTTCAGTTCTTGTTAGAAAGGGGAACGAAATATTCATGGGAGGTAAAAGGTAGGAGGGACTTGAGAGGAATAAAGGAGGGGGAAGGGGAAAACTGTGGGAAGGATCAGATATAAGGGGAGACAGGGATGATATGCAGAGGGTCAGAAATTTATATAGCTATGGGGAACTGGGAACTGGGAGCAGCCATCAGCAAGTCCCAGATGCTAGGAAAGCAAGAGCCTCTCCGGACTCAACAGGGATGAGATTAGCTGTAATGGTCAACAAAAGGGGAAGGAGAACCTGAAGAGACCATATCCAAAAGTTAGGAAAGGCCCTCCATTGGAGAATAAGGCCACCCACTCATCTCCAAAACTTTAACCCACAAAAGCTTCTGTCTAAAGAAATACGGTGACAAAATGTGGAGCAGAGAATGAAGGAAAGGCAACCCAGAGATTGCCCTACCTGGGCATCCAACCCATATTCAGACACCGAACCCAAACACTATAGCAGATGCTGAAACATGATCGCTGACAGGAGCCTGGTATAGCTGTCTCCTGAGAGCCTCTGCCAGAACTTGATAAATACATAGGCAGATGCTCACAGTCAACCATCAGACTGAGCACTGGGACCCCAATGAAGGAGTTAGAGAAAGGACTGAAGGAGCTGAAGGTGTTTCCAACCCCATAGCAAGAACAGCAATATCAACCAACCAGATCCCTCAGAGCTCACAGGGACTAAAACACAAATCAAAGAGTATACATGGATCAACCCATGGCTCCAGCTCATATGTAGCAGAGGATGTCATTGTCTGGCATCAATAGGAGGACAGTACTTTGTCATGTGAAGGCATGATTCCCACGTGTATGGCAATGCCAGGGTGGTGAGGTGGGAGTAGGTAGGTGGAAGCAGGAGGAAGGAGATGAGATAAGGTGGTTGTAGAGGGGAAACCAGGAAAGGGGATAACATTTAAAATGTAAATACATAAAATATCCAATAAAAATTTTAAAAAAAGAAAATAGAGTTTCATATGTGAAGGTAGAGGATAAATGGTTATGCATATGAATAAATAAATGTATTATGCATGATTAAACAAACAGAATATGAGTGATGTAGCAAAACACCTCTTTGACCTATGCACCTACTTATATAGGTACACACACACGCACACAAACACACATACCTACACACACACACACACACACACACACACACATGCACACACATTCAATTTATTGTCTTTTAATATTTCTGATTACCAGAACTTTACTAATGTGTGTTGCTATTTATATATTCTGGGAATGCTATTTTCAAAATTTCTAAACTTGGAAATATTGAAATGATATTTTAAACAATAGTTATAATGAAGTACTAAAGATACATTTTACATGAGTGTTTGCTTCATATTGATTTCAGATTAGGTATAATTGCCTGTAAAAGTAACAACGAAAGTAAACTATGCTTTTTCAAGCCTTCATGTGCATATGGCAACTTATCAGAGAGATTTGCATTCATATACAGTCTTGTTCTTTCCTAGGCAAGGAGTGTGGAAGAGTTATTATAAACTTATACGATAAATAGAAATAAAAGCACCATCTTCATGATAGTAAGCTATTGTTAAAATTATTGGTGCTTCTGGAAATGTATACTGGAAAAGATGACTCAAATAGAACAGTATGCAAATTATGGAATATATATAAACATGGTAGCATAGATTAGTTTTTTACAACGCCTATCATTTTTTCAAATCTCAATATATTTTTAGTAATTATATTATAAGCAAAGAAAAAAGTCTCAATGTGCTTTCAGATCCTTAAAGGAAAGTTAGAAACCATGTTTCTAGAATTTGTTCCCATTAGGATAAATATCATTAGATTGTCTCGCCTTCAAATTTAGATCCAATTGCATCCAGGGTTAAATATGATTTCCCAAAACAAACTGGAATAAAGAAGCCTAAGGAAATGCGTCTTTCAGCAGCATCTTCTGACAGTATGTGATAAACAGCATTGTTTACAGGACTGCAAAACATGCCATTTACATTTAGAAAGAAGAATAGTGCTGATTAAGCTTCCATTTGGCCCAGGCTTTCTCCTCCACAGTGCGCTAAGAAATTCAATCTTTTTTGGGTTTTAGAGCCATACATACTTCTAATCATAACATGCCAGAAGCAATAAAACTACCAGAATGAGTGTGGCTGCTTACTTCTGACATGATAACATTTCTGAGCCAGCAGTGTTCCAAAAACATATGTTATTATTATCTTTGGATTGACAGCTTAGCACTCAAGGGCTTCTTTCTCTTCCCAGGTTTGATTTTAAAATACACAAAGGGCTCCCTTAAAATAAAATAAATGCTATATTTTATTTTTTCACTTTGTGTCTTATCTTCTTCTTCCTTAGGAAAGAAAAATATCGTTTTTGTAATTAACTAATCTACATGTTTTTAGAAGAGCTAAAGGACACAGGGGATTTACTGAACATTGTGCTTTATCGATTGGCTCTGGCTGAGGGCTGTACCACTGTTTTCTTTTATTATGTGTATATTAAACATGACAACTCTCCTAGAGGAATACAAAAGATTCGTAGTATCAAGATAAAACAAAAAGCAAAACTTCACCACCTGATAACAACTTCAATTCTTTCTATAAAAAACAGAGTTGACATTCAACTTTTCACTGATTTTAAAGACAAATCTCCTTCATAAAAACATTATTCTACAAATTGTGAATGAAATAAGCAATTACACAACCAAAGTGGTCTGTATTTGCATAAATTCTCTTTATTATTTTAATAGAAATTTATCTAAATAAATGATTTATCTTCACTTATGATTTCATTTTACCTGTTTCTCAAGGAATTTCTTATTTATAGCCCACAAATCCAAATTTACTTAACAAATATAGTTTAAAATGCAGAATACATTACTTTTTAAACAGTTTGCTATTTAGACTGAACTTCTAGTAGTCTAAAATACCTTTTTTGTATTTATCAATTTAGAAAATATTAGTCAGAAGCCAATATTCTCTCTGTATTATGCCTCATTTGCTTTAATTACGCTTGAAAAAGCGCAATAAAGAGAATATTTGTTTTTCAAATTATATATCCTGTTGAAATTCTGAAATAAGAAAAACAAAGATGCACAATTTTTAGAATATAAAGATGTTTAAAGTGGAGTAGTGAACAATTATCCTTATAGGAATAAATCTCAAATAAGAATTTTATTGTTGATAATTAAAGTACACTAGATAGTTAATGCACTCTTGTGCTAGCTATACATGTCCATGTGTTTCTGTGTGCATGTGGGTAATTAAGAAGGTAGGTTAAAAGAAAGAGTGTCAGGGTGGTAAGTCATGAAATGATAACTTCTAGAGATTTGGACATTTTATCCCAAGCTACAGATAACTGTACTCCTGAGGTACAGTTATTATATACCTCATATCTGTCCTGGGTCATAAACTACACCTGACGGTGTACCTTCACCGATGGCCTTCCTTGGCTTCTCAAAGTGCCAAGCCTCAGCGCCTCTTAATGACACCTTCATGCTTTAAAACCAGTACCTCCTGGGTGACTTACATATTACCAAGTACATCTGTAGCATGAGGTTTAACCTTGGCTATCTCTGGAACACAGCTTCTTTGTGCTCCCAGAAAACACTTTCCAGAAGATTTGATCTCAGTGATGCTACCCTCTTCTTAATCACCACTAATTTCTTAGCACCAGCTAACCAGGGTCAATTGTCAGAGTAGTCTCCTTCTCCTCTTGACTATAAAACCAAAGGCACATGGCAGATGTTTCCAAAGTTCTGATGCTCACTGAAGCTGCAATATGTTCCAATGTTCTATCACAATGTCATTAGCTTCCTTTTTTCCAAATCTTCCTCTGACTAAGCTAGGTTGTCCTGGATCTTGCTCTGTAGATGGACCTTTAACTCAGAGATCACATATCTGAGTCTGGGGATTAAAAGTGTATACCCCATACCTGGATATAAGTTTTTATTTACCTAGAATTTGCTCTGTGTCAGGCTGGCCTTGAACTCAGAGATCTGTTTGGCTTTATTTCTTGGGATTAAAGGTGTATATCATCATGTCTGAATCTAAAGGATCTTGCTCCAAGGTCCTACTCCTTTAATTTCTTTTCTCCTTGAACACAGGATTCAGCTCCATTTCACTTCTTAGTACCACTTTAATACTCAAGCCATATATTTTATATTTTTCTTTCTTAGCTTGCTATGCTTGTTTAAAATCTTCTTCATGAGACATAACCAGAGACCAAAGTCTATGAAGGGCATTTCTGACACTTCCTTTGTAAACATAATTAAACTGAGTCTTTTCACCTTAGCCACAGGCAGACTCTTCAGACAAGGGCAAAAAGTAGCCAAATTCTTCACCAAAATAACAAACAGTCTTTACACCACATACTAAAATTCTTCTCCTCTGAAACCTCTTGAACCAGGTCAGCACAGTTCAAATTACTCTCAGCCACCAACTCTTCCTTATTCCTACTAGTAGAGTCCATTAATGCCCGTTTAAAACATTCTACTGATTTACATATCCAAAGTACCCAAATACACGTTTTTCCAAACAAAAGCATGGTCAGGCATATCACAGAACTATCTCATTTCTGATACCAACCTCTATCTTAGTTAGGAATTTATAGCTGAACAGACACCATGATCAAGGCAACTCTTATGAGAATAAATTTAATTGGGGCTGGATTACGAGGTTCAGATGTTCAGTCCATTATCATCAAGGTGGTAACATGGCAGCATCCCCGCAGGAATGCTGTAGGAGGAACTGAGAGATCTATACCTTCATCTGAAGGGTGCTAGCAGAATACTGACTTCCAGGCAGCTAGGATGAGAGTCCTAAGCCTAAGCACCTAAGTGATATACCTGCTCCAATAAGACTGCACCTTCTAATAGTGTCATTCCCTGGGCCAAGCATATACAAACCATCACAAACCCTAAGAAAATTATATTTTATATTCCAATAGTATGTGTATTTATAATAACACTTCAAAGACATTGATATTTTAAAACTAGTCTTGAATTGAATTGTAGCCGAACTGTAATTATTACTAAATAATAGTTCTCAAAACTGACTGTGATTTGTGGTGACAAATTGTTCATACTAATGAGCAAGCTATCTCTACCAGTATTTCTGGATGTTTAGATGGGGCACAGAATGCTAACTAGGTCATCACATACATGGATGTAAAACAACAGGATAATAACTGAGTAGTAACAAGAGAGGTTTTGATTTGTAGTATGTATACTGTAACATTATTTGATATGCTGACAAAGTCAGGAGGAGATAAGTCTAGGCTCTCTTGAGCAATGTATGTTAGAACTGAAATGTGTGTGAGAGTTAAATATGTCATGGATGGGATAAAATCATTTTAGGTTCAGGAAATTCCATGTCCACAGGAAGGCTAAAGTACATATAAAGACACATAATGCCCAAGGAACAGTGCCTAGAGCAAAATTAAACTCTTATACACACACATACACATACTCACACGCATGTACACATGCACACATGCATGTATGCAGGCACACACACATGCATGCACACGCGTTTGTACAAAGGAGATTATGACAATATTTCAGTGAGAAATAATGGCTGTGTCTTTGAATAATGTCTCTCACAACTTCCAAATTAAATTGACCAAGTTTTCAATTTTTATTTAATCCATTAAAACTTTTAACTTTGTGGAGTGTCAGAATTTGGATTGGGTTGATTTAATAGTATCACGTTTTCATATTTTCAAACTGGAAAGTTAAATATTACCAAATTTCCCAAAATGTGGCAAGTTTGTGAAAAAAAGCATTCTAAACATATCACCCTCATTTTCTCTTGCCTTCTTTTATTTCTGACCCGACTTCTCTCATATGGTAGAACTACTTAGATAAACAATCAACAACAAATCTTTTGTGTACTTTTTATTACTAATAATGATCACTAAGAACAGAACCCTAAAGCAGAGCATGATTTCTTTCCCACTTTTTTAAGGCATTCAGATGACTCACTCCTCACTCCACTGATTCAGTTAGCTGGTGAAAAGGTATCCTATGCTCATTATAATAAATCCAATTATATCCATTATAATCCTCTAAAGGACCCTGACTAATACACCTTTATTATTAACAATATGTATGAATGAATATGCATATATATAAATACATATATTTTATTGTAATGGTCTCACTTAATATTCCTCTCAAAAGTGATGAAATGATATATCAAATCTAAATTATTTATAGTTACTATATGAGGTATTGCTTCATATTACTTATATTTTATATGTGCTTACATTTAAATAATTTTGTTGAAATTTTCATAAATATATCTAATATACTCTGAAAAAATACCCCTCTTTCACTCTCCTCAATCTTTCCCTATTTTCCCATCATTTTTTCAACATGTGCTTTGACTTATAACCCACAAAATTCAATTAGTGCTATTTGTGTGACTTTAGATATAGAACAATCTACTAGAGCATGTGTAGCCTCTCTGAGAATACATTTTGGAGAAAGGACTATCACTTCACCATCAACAATAAGTTGTCCACAAATCTTCAGCTAGGAATGTGGCTTCTGAACCCCTTCCTTCTTCAATACCACAGTTTTTAATAATATGCTTGGGTATTAAACATGTAGCTACTAAATGTATGTTATAACCCTGTTAGGCACAATTAATGCAATATGTAAAGATAGATAAATTTATGATACCTGTGTTTGTTAATAATCAACAAAACTTGGAAAAGGGGAAGGGCAAAATAGAGATGACAAATGTAGACCTTTGATATACACTGTCTTATTCCCTGAACACTGACCAGCTATGAATCTCTGTATTAGTTAAGATCTACTAAAACAAGAAGCTTCCTAAGTGTAGCTTGAAAGTTCTTACCGTTATACCTTATTCTATGGATTCATGGACAAGAATTTACTGTAGAGTTTGTTTTCAATTTTAGTTTTCTATATTTTAAGATTTAATCATTTTTGATTATGTGGGTTTCAGCGTATGGCACATGAGTGCAGGTACTATGGGGACAGAATAGGGCATAGGGTCATCTGGGTTGCCATTATAGGTATTTGTGAGCCAACAGATGTAGTTAAAAGAAACTGAATTGGGGTCCTCTAAAATGCCAAAATATGCACTTAACCACTGAGAAATGACTGCAGAACTCACTTACCATTGAATTCTGCTTGGGATTATTTATGCTCATATATTGGGGATATATTTATCTTCATAAGTATTTAGAATCATTAGGAATCTCTGATTAGCAATTAAACCTTTAAAGAGGAAACAATTGCCAGAGCTCATACAGCTAGAAGGTGTGCAGACGACTGGGAGAGGTGCTGACTGATCTGCATGATCAAGAAGCATGTGAATTGCATCTTGGGTAATTTGAGCTTTGGGGCTAATATCCACTTATCATTGAGTTTATACTGTGTATTTCTGTGATTGGGTTACCTCAGTCAGGATTATATTTTCTTGTTCATTCCATTTGCCTAAGAATTTCATAAAATCAATGTTTTTGATAGTTGAGTAGTACTCCACTGTGTACATGTACAACATTTTTTAAAATCCATTCCTCTGTTGAATGGCATCTGGGTTCTTTCAAGTTATGGCTTTTATAAATAAGGCTGCTGTGAACATAGTGGAGCATGTATCTTTGTTGTATGTTGGAGTATCGTCTGGGTATGTGCCCAGGAAAGGTATAGCTGAATCCCATTTTCTAAGGAACCTCGAGACTGATTTCCAGAGTGGTTGTAACAGTTTGCAATCCTACCAAGAGTGGAGGAGTGTTTACTCTTTCTCCACATCCTCACCAGCATCTGCTGTCACCTGAGTTTTTTATCTTAGCCATTCTGACAGGTGTCAGTGAAATCTCATGGTTGTTTTGATTTGCATTTCTGTGATGACTAAAAATGTTGAACATTTCTTTAGGTGCTTTCAGCCATTAGATATTCCTCAACTTAGAATGTTTTGTTTAGCTCTGTACCCCATTTTTAATAGGGTTATTTGACTCTCTGGAGTTTAACTTCTTGAGTTCTTTGAATATTTTTTATTTTAGCCCTTTATCAGATGTAGGATAGGTAAAGATCTTTTCCTAATCTCTTGGTTGCTGTTTTGCCCTAATGACAGTGTCTTTTGCCTTACAGAAGCTTTCTAGTTAGACCACAGGAAGCTCAAGAAGAAGGATAACTAAAATGTGAATGCTTCCACTCTTTCTTAAAAGGGGAAAAATACCATAGGAGGTGATATGGAAGCAAAGTTTAGAGTAACAGCTGAAGGAACGGCCATTCAGAGTCTTCCCCTATATGTGGCCTATATATATACAACCACCAAAACTAGATAAGATTGATGAAGCTAAAAAGTGCATGCTGAAAGGGACTGTATATAGATCTCTCCTGAGAGACACATTGAGAGCACGTACAATACAGAGGTCAATGCTAGCAACAACCCACTGAACTGAGAACAGGACCCCCTTGGGGGGATTTAGAGGAAGGATTGAAAGAGCTGAAGGAGCTTGCAACCACATAAGAACAACAATCACAACCAACCTGAGCTTCCGGGGACTAAGCCACTACATGGACTGACCCAGGGCTCCAACTTCATATGTAGCAGAGAATAGCCTTGTTGGGGCACCAGTGGAAGGGGAAGCCCTTGGTCCTGCCAAGGTTAGACCCCCAGTGCATGGGAATGTGGGGAGTAAGAGGGTGAATGGGGGAACACCATATGGGGGAGGGGATGGGATAGGGACTTATAGGCAGGAAACAAGGGAAGGGAATAACATTTGAAATGTAAGTAAAGAAATATACCTAATAAAAAAAAAGAAGCATGGCACAGGGATCAAGAAGGCAAAGCTAGATAGAGGACTTGGATTCTTATATTCCTTGCAGTAGCAAAGATTTAACTTGGTGTCCTGCTCAGGTGAGGCTGTCACTTAGGACAATGAAGTACAACACCATTCCCTACAACTCTTGTACAATTTGCTTAACTGGCATCATTTCCCTTTTAAAACTTCATGTATTCAGTCTTTATCACTGATTTAACTGGGAAAAATAAAACAAAATTTCAATTGGGATCTATTCATTAATGTGTCTTCATCATTCAAAATTTATTCTGAATATCTGATGTTTTATAGGGGTTATTTATTTGTTTGCTTGCTGTGGTGAGTTTGTTTTGTTGTTTTAATGAGCATGCATCTAAACTGATATCACTTTCTCCTGATTAACCCTAAGCTTAATAGCTGCAAAGCAAACATCTGCCAAATAAACAATATGGCCTGCAAGATCGTCCTTAAAAGACAGCTAATATTCAATGATTAATACCAATTGGTCAAGAGACTTTACAAAATAGCAGGGCATTGTATGCTCTTCTATTTTAAAATGAGGTATTCACTAGCATGATTTCATAACTAAACAAGGAAATCTTCATGTAACTGATACAGAAGTTATCACTTCTACAGACCTCAATACTGTATTCTCACCTATTTATGATCTGGTATGTGTCCAAAGAGTCAGAAATATAACATGTTGGGTGGCTTTTGGAATTGAACACACATATAAAAAGTTAGAAGTAACATAAAATATTAGATGTTCTTAAATGGGTGGAAAAAGGAAAGACAAGAATAAAATACAGAAAATGCTTCCTTGGAAACTCAGCAAATTTCTTATCTTCCTACACAAAAGACATGAATGAATAAACAAGGACAAGACGATGTGTAAACATCATACTCATCACTAATTCAGCTTCCTATTCTCATCTCTTTGATAATGTAATATTTCAATTGAACATATTCTATGAATTTGATACTTAGATTTTAGTTTTTTTAACAATACAATCGATATAATATATCAGCAAAAATTCCTTTCTGAGTCATTAGATTATTTTAGTTTATATGGTGGAGAGTTAGAAAATCTTATTAAAATGTTATGATTTCTCTGAAAAATTATGAAATGATAAAATGAAAAGCCTTCTTGAAATGATTATTCTGAGGTAGTATGATCAGTTATTTTTAACTTCATCTCAGTTATATGTGTTTCCATCAGTCCTTCTGAATGGAGCAGTGATTTGTTGGTGAAGCAGAAGTTGTAAATATATTTCTCACATCCCCTAGGGTACTTCTTGACTCCTTCTCACTACTACTTCCTACTCAAAAACAGGTAAGAGTTTGGTGCAACTCCATTTCTGAGTGATTCGAAAGTAAGCCTTCCCATTTGGAATTCTCAGTGATGCAACTCTAGGAAGTGCCAGGGGGAAAATTAATCATGTTTTGCCTCTTAGAGTAATAAGAGTACTGACTCTGGAAAAATATATGGGCACACAAATAATGAACCTGGATTTCTAAATGCAGATAACACTAAAGTCAATCATCTACATACTCGTATTATACTTAAAATCCTGTATGCAGAAGGGATAATCATTTATTCAAGCCACCAACAAATCATATCCTGTTAAGTTTCTATGTATTTTCTATAAAAATATTTACTTAATTACCATCCTTTTAAAATTATCATTTCCTTATTTCTTGCACACACACACACACACACACACACACACACACACACACTCACGTGTGTGTGCCAGTGCCCATGGAAGCCAGAAGAGAGCGTTGATCCTCTGGCACTGGTGTTATAAGTGGTTAGCTAACATGTGAGGGCTGGAAACTGAACCCAGGTCCTATAGAAGGACAGTGCATGCTCTTATCCTTTGAACCATCTCTCCAGCACCAGGTACCATTTTTCTTAAAAAGATATTCCATGTCTGAGGAAGCAAATTGAAAACTGTCCTCTGGAAGATATCACACAATGGGGGAAATAATACTATCATCTTAAAGAAATTACTAATTACTAAAACAGCATTTCTTTGAATATTAAGTAAAACAAAATTTTTCATTTGCACATTTCTGAAATTGGGAAACATAATATACCCCGCATATGAGTTCAATATAATGTTTCATTTTTTTCCAATAGTAATTCACTAAAAGAAAGAACACATTTTGAACACTGACATCTTACAACAAAGGAAAAGCAACAATCATTTAGACAGCAACTTGATTTGCCATTCATGATGTCATTTTTCTGTACATAGGAAGAACAGAAAGAAAAAACTGTTGCTGACTATAGATCTATAGGTACAACTGACACATATATTAAATATGCTAAATATACATTACCCATGGCTATTTCTTTAGATTTTAAAAATTAAATCATTATGCATATAGTATTACACAACTACATATTCAACATAAGAAAATCTTTCTGTCTGTAGTGCTACAGCAGGTGATGACAGTACCTTAAATGAGTTAATTCATATAACAGAAATTAGTACTTTTTTTTTAGATGTTTAAGTAATCAGAAACTTTGCAGCTGGTATTTCTGCGTTCTCTTCCTACATCTGTGAAACTATTCAATATATATGTATTCTGTATTTACTGAGATACAGTAAAATGCATATATGAAAGGTGCATGGGAAAGAAATATTTGCTGTAAATATGGTTATATATGAATGACCTCAGATTGCTTACAGTCTGGAACAAGATATGATGTTTAAATTGTCTCAAATAGGGTCATCAAAATATAAAATTTCTTCAGTAGCTAAAGATAAAATAAACCTATATGATGGAAAAATAGTCAAATGTACAAAAAGATTTTTAAAGTTCCTGGCATTATTATGAAAATATAATTATTTTTAAAGCAAACTCAGGTTCTCATTAATACTTTGAGATATGTAGCCTGCTAAAGTTTTTATTCTTATTTTTATTTTTTAGCCATGTTCATGTGTGTAGGTCAGTGGGCAATCACCTATGAACACAGATATCTTTAGAGGAGAAGAGCATTAGGTTCCCCATGGAGCTGGATTTATAAGTGGTTGTAAACTGACAATGCGGGTGCAGGAATTTTACTTCAGGTCTTCTACAAGACAAGCACATGCTCTTAATAACTGAGCCATCTCTCTAGCGCTTGATGCTGTAAAAGTTTTATTAGCCTTACCAGTAGTTTTATTAAGCAGAAATTAATTTCTAAGAGAAGCATTTTTGTCAGTTATTGTTAATTGTGCCTATGAAGACTTAGAGGATTAAAGTAGTTTACATGCAGCCAAATTTTACCACATATCATATTCATAGCTCTATAACTCTGGTATTTATGGGCAAGATGGGCAAAAGCTGCCACACTAGAACACAGGTTTTGTGGAAGCTGTCTAATATATCAGCTAGAGGTAGGAAACATTGCATGTTAGAGACATAGGCTACTGAAGGAAACTGAGCATGAAGCGCTGAACTCCCTGAAATTGTCTCAAAAAAGTTCTAGCATGGTACATGTGTAAGGGGTTGTGTGTGGAGTGGTCACTGAATTTAAGTACAAAAATAGAACAACAGTCAGAAAGATAGCATTTGTGAATCCCATTCAGGAGTTTCCCTTGAAGACAAAGGCAAGGTATTATAAAGTGTTAAGATAAAGCAATGTGATTCACAAGGTTAGGCCTCATTTAAAAAAGACAGAGAGAGGGGGGAAGAGGAGGGAGGGAGAAAGGAGGGAGGAGAAAGAGAAAGAAAAAAACCAAATGGCTAGAAATTTAAATACTCTATACAAATCCTTAGCTGATTAATAGACATGGAAATGTACACACACACACACACACACACACACACACACACACACACACACACTATTCAGCTGGAAGCACTAGAAAAGTTTATACCTAGTTTTATAAAGAAGACCCAGAAACAGACATCTCATGTTCTCTCTCTTACGCAGTTTCTAGTTCTAAATCTTTTGATGAGACTATATAAGTCAGAGTAACGGCAGAAAATTTGAAACTCAGACATGACGATGGGTCATAGAGCTAGAGAGTAGAATACCAGATACAGGCAACATGAAGATGGAAATTTGGAAAAAAACAGTGGTTGGTGTTATTTGTAGAAGGAAAGGGGAAATAATCCAAGGGGAGTGGGAGGAAAGAAGACTTTATCTGTTCATGGGGAATCACTTGGGCTTTCTATTCACTTGAAATTACACATAATATAATAAATATAATACAATTAACAGATGTAACTTTGTATGTCTCTGTGCAATTTTATATGCATATATATAGTTTAAATCTTTAATTTAAATAATTTAAATAAACCTAAAAGTTTATATATCCTGGGGCAATAAAGCTCCTCATAAAAGCCAGAGAGTGTCTAGAAGTATTAATAATAAGCACGGAAAGTTTCTTGTGGTGTTTGCTATGGGATCAGGTCACTCCAAGGGATGCCCCCAAAATGAGGTAACATCTCATTGCTTAAGATACTATACAGTTCAGACACAGAGTCTAAAAACCCTTGAAATTGGTCTGATGTGGCATCCTATTTCCTGAGAACTAGTTTTTATGTTACTAGAAAATTTGATGGAGGAAAGCAACTAATTAACCTACCTAGAGCCCTTACCTAGTATACTATAACAGCCAACATGGCACAAGAACCCTAAGTCTATGACAGTAGCACCCACATATTTTCAGTAACCAAAAGCACTCTACCAGGACTAAATGTCTGCTCAGAAGGAAGGAAATCATGCCTGTTACTGGAAACCTACCCAGCTACTGCAGTCTTGTGAGGTCATGGATCTTAAAGGAGGACCTGAAACCAGCACTTTCCTAACCCAGCATATTTATACTCATACCCACAAATAAATGTTAATGCTCATCTCCCATCAAAGAAGCTTCTTCTCACAGCAGAAAGAGACTTTTATAAAACCCATAACAAGTTAAAAAGTGGAAAACAACTGACCCTGAGGTAAAAAGGTCAGTTCCTCTATCTATAGCACAAAGCCTACACATAAGGCTCAGGAAACATTCTTGAGGAGGAAGAGAGGAAAATGTAGGAATCAGAGAATCAATAGTGACAGAAAAGCTACAACCGTGAAATGTCAACAACCTAAACAATAACAGCATTTGTAACGTCAATGTGGATGGGAGAAGTCTCATGTGACCACAACCCTCTATGAAGAATTAAAGTTAATTAATGACTTCCATGAAAAGAATTCGTTTTCTACAGGGATGAGTCCTTGTTTGGTAGCTGAGTAGTGAGTGGTCAGCTTTCATATCATATATGCAAAAAATACTACAGGGACTCTGTAAGCTTTATTTAATTCTGTACATATTTATATGTGAGCAAGAATATTAATTAAAAAATGAAGGACCATGAAATTGAGTGGGAGTGGTAGGTTGTTGAAAGGAGAAGAAAGAAGGGGGGGACTGTATTAATACAGTTCATATACATGAAAATTAGAAGAAAAAGGTCAACAAAAAGAAGACTGGGTTGACATTATTTTGATAGGTTTGTGATTTAAAATAATAGTACATACATACAACCTACTGTATTTGAGATTCCCTACTTATTCAGTCAGTTTTGATTAGAATGTATTCATTATAAAAATAAACATCATACACATCAGCACACTTTCCTCTTTCCCAGCTCCTAACAGCTGATATGTATTTTTGTTTATCAGTTGTTTTGTATACATATTTCTTATGTTTTAAATTGCATATGTGGCCGTATGACAAGGTGATTTCAAGCTCACCTATGATATAGCATCTATTGGTTCCATTTTGGGAGTTTTATGAATACTCACATTGTAAATATTTGTATCTTCTCATGTGGAGTCATAGTTTCTTTCATTTAGAGTATATTGAAGAGTAGATTTACTAATATAGTAAAGTCTATGTTTAATGCTTCGATGAAATGACAAACTAACTTCAAAGGTAAGATTTGTTTTCACTATCAATGTATGGGCAGTCCACATTAGTTCTAGCATTGTTACTTCTGTTTTTACTTGGATTTTACAAAGAAGACATTTCCCTTAGGAACATCTCACACAAACTTGTATGGTATATCTCTATCTTCTTTAAAGAAATGTCTTCAAATCTCTGCCACTTACACTTAGGTTAAGTTGACTTTTTATTATATATGTGTATTTTTTTCTTTTGTTGAGTATTTTCTTTATTTACATTTCAATTGTTATCCCCTTTTCTAGCTTCACCTCCCAACACCCCCTACTCTATCTCCTCCCCTGCTTCTATGATGGTGCTCCCCCACCTACTCACCCACTCCCTCCTGCCTCCCTACCCTGGCATTCCCCTACGCTGGGGAATCAAGCTTTCACAGGACCTAGGGCCTCTCCTCCCACTGATGCCCAACAAGGCCATCCTCTGCTACATATGCAGCTGGAGTCATGGGTCCATTCCTTTGTACTCTTTGCTTGGTGGTTTAGTCCCTGGGAGCTCTAGGGGTTGAGTGGGGTCTGATTGGTTCATATTGTTCTTTGAATGGGGTTGCAAACCCCTTCAGCTCCTTCAGTCCTTCCTCTAATTCCTCCATTGGGGACCCTGTTGTCAGTTCAATGGGTGGCAGGGAGCATTAGTCTCTGTTAAAGTCTCTTGTGTTTTCCCTTTTTCCATCTTGTGCCTTGACTATTACTAGTCCTTCATTTTGATGAATTCCAATGTTTATCTTTCTTACTATTTCTTCATTTATCATATTTTAGAATCCTATTATATTTTCCACAGATTTTTGTCCTATGTTTTCCAGAGAAATTTTATAGCTTTAATTCTTACATTTTTATCTCTTTTCATTTTGAATTTATTCTGCTATATGAAGAATGGAAGTCTAAATGTAGATTTTGCTGATACTATCACAAACATCCGCATTAGTTTGAATGCCATTGGTGGAAATCAATTGGCCATAAAGTTCAGTTTTATTTCCAGAATGTAATTGTATTTAATTGACAAATATCCCCTATGTTGTTTTTATTATTGTAACTTTGTAGGGATATTTGAAATCATAAAATATGAGTACTTTAAATCTTCCATCTTTCCAGATGGTTTTAACTATCAGAACTAATATGTTAGTTATTAATACAAATTAAACATCTGGAAGATGGATGTTTTTCAGAGACTGTGGTAAATCTGTTGATTAGTCTAGGATGTATTGCTATCTTAAAAATTAGATTTTCTAATTAAGCCAATACAAAATACATTTAGATATATGCAGGTTTTTCATTTCCTTAAATTGATTTTCAGAGCTTTATTTTTAATTTTAGTAATGATGCTTAAATTTATTTTTATTTCTGGTGTGTGTGTGTGTGTGTGTGTGTGTGTGTGCGTGCGTGCGTGTGTGTGTGTGTGTGTGTGTGTGTGTGTAGTTGTTTTATTGGTGTGTATGCATCCTATGTGCACTGCCTGCAGAAGAGAGGACATGGTTTTAAATGCTCTACAACTGTATTACAGACAGCGGTAAGCAACTCAGCATGAGTGCTGGGGATCAAACTCCAGTGTTTTGAAAATCTGCCAAGCATTCTTTTTGTTTGTTTGGATTTTTTTACTTACATTTCAGATGTTCTCCCCTTTCCTGGTTTCTAGTTCATAAAGTCCCTATCTTATGCCCCTTCCCTCTTCTTCTGTCAGGGTATTCCCCCACCTAACCACCCAGCCCTTCCCACCTCCCTGCCCTGACATTCCCCTACACTGTGGGATCCAGCCTTGGTAGGTTCAAGGACTTCTCCTCCCATTGTTGCCCAACAAGGCCATCCTCTGCTACATATGCAGCTGGAGCCATGGGTCTGTCCATGTGTATGTACTCTTTGGATGGTGGTTTGTTCCCTGGGAGCTCAGGTTGGTTGGTATTGTTTTTATGGGGTTTCAAACCCCTTCAGTTCCTTCAATCCTTTCTCTAACTCCTCCATTAGGATCCTGTTCTCAATTCAGTGGTTGACTGCAAACATCTGCCTCTGTATTTGTCATGCTCTGGCAGAGCCTCTCAGGAGACAGTTAATTCAGGCACCTATCAGCATGCACTTCTTGACATCTGCAATATTGTCTGGGTTTGGTGGCTGTATGTATGTGGGCTGGATCCCCAGATGCGGCAGGCTCTGAATGGTCATTCTTTTAGTCTCTACTCCAAACTTTCTCTCTGTATCTCGTCCTATGAATATTTTTGTTCCCCCTTCTAAGAAGGACTGAAGCATCCACACTTTAGTTGTTCTTCTTCTTGAGCTTCATGTGGTCTGTGGATTGTACCTTGGGTAATCTGAATTCGGGGGCTAATATCCACTTATCAGTGAGTACATACCCTATAGATTTTGTTGTTGTTGTTGTTGCTGGTAGTGGTGGTGGTGGTGGTGGTGGTGGTGGTAGTGAAGGTGGTGGTGGTGCTGGTGTATGTGCATGTGTGTGAGATTGGGTTACCTCACTCAGGATGATATTTTCTAGTTCCATCCATTTCCCTATGAATTTCATGGACATTGTTTTTAATAACTGAGTAGTAGTACTCTGTTATGTAATGTAACTGTCTGACATTTCTCAAGGCTCAAGATTTCATGCTCTTGAATTTACAAGTACTGCATTTATTTTTATAAATAAACTCTTACATTTTGTTCTTGAGAAAACAATATTCATGGCATAATTTTATTATTATAATATTGAAATTGCTCACTATTGTGTGCAGAAATTTAATTGATTTATCAATATTCGCCTTATAATGAACAGCTTGGTGGGTTAATTGATAGTTTTAAAAGTTTTGCTTTAGAACACTTGATTATCTTGAAAATTTCAAAAGCTTATCACAACAATCACAGTATACATGTCATATGAACGTATGCCTTTGTTTTCGTCCAATGCCCATGTCACTTTTCTTCCTTCTTTCTCCCCTTCCTTTCATTCTTTCATTCCTTCATTCTGTATATCTGTCTTTCTCTTCCTCTGTTTTTCTTTCTCTTTCTTTCCTTTTCATTTTTTCTCTCTTACTGTTTAATCTTTCTCTTTCTGCCTTTCTATCGTTCTGTCTTTCTATCTTTCTGTCTTTCTTTCTTTTTTTCTTTTTCTTGACTAATTGCCATGGACAAAACTCAGTACAATATTTGACAGATTATTGTAAAAAGATATCCCAATCTTCTTCCTGAACTTAAAGTTGCCTTTATTTTTTTTTCTGTGTGTTTCTTTGTTCGGTTTGGGGATAATGTATGGATCCATATCTGCCATCATAAATTGACTATATTGCTAAAGCTGATCTTAAACTCCTTGATTATCTGGTCTCTTTTCCCAAGTGCTAAGATTACAGGTTTGTGCCACTGTTCCCATCTCAGTTTTTCTTTATTTTTATCTGAGATAATTAATTATGGATATTTTACAATTTTACATATAAGGTTGAAGCTATATTTCTTTCCTAGGTTATTTAGCTTGCTATTTTTAATCATAAAAGAGTCATGATAAAGATATATTGAATTTTTTGTTAAATGCTTTTTCTGCATTAATTAAAATGATCATGTTAAACTTCCCTATATTTCATTAATTTATTTTATATTAGGATTAATATGGTAAGTCAATCCACAATTCTTGGCATATACTCCATTTTGATGGGTATAATATTTAAGATTTAAGATTTTAAAATTCAGTTGCTATTGTTTTGTTCAGGAATATTTTTATTTGCTTGTTTTGCGTGTGTGTGTGTATGTGTGTGTGTGTGTGTGTGTGTGTGTGTGTGTGTGTGTGTTTGTGTGTATGTTTATTGTGAGACTTACAAGGAGGTCAGAGGAAATCATGGCAAGTTCATTCTCTTTTCCACCATGTAGTCCCGAGAATCAAATTCAGGTTGACTGGCCTGGTGACATGCACCTTACCAATGGAGATGTCTTACAAGCCATTAGTGGAATTCTATCTGTGGATTCCAGCTCTAATTCTCTAGATATAAGTATAACTATGGCCCCTTGTCTCAAACGATTCTTTTTGCAACTAATCGAGACAATTACATAAAGACACAATGGATCAAAATATTGAAAACCACTGACTATGTGGTACCCAATCTCTACTGACACATTTACATCACAACCCTTATACATAATAATCAGGCAATGTTGAAGAAGAGGCAGAAAAATTTAAGGTCCTGGACACCTGTTGATAGGTAGTGTTTTCTACACAAAAGAGAGGCTGAACCTATTATATATCAGCAACATAGTTGTCTATCAAGAATCAAAAATTGATTAACACCAATTGAAAAGCAGATATGTCTAGGAATGTTGGGTTGACAGGAGGATGGATGTGGTGGGGAACACTTGTATAGAAGAAGAGGAGAGGGGAGGTATAGGGGTCTTATGTCCTGGAAACAGGGAAAGGGAATAACATTTGAAATGTAAACAAAAATTATCCAATAAAAGAAAAAAAGAGAGAAAGAAAAAAGAAAAGCAAATGTGAATTTGGGGAATCCCATACAGTGTTCCACATTTAAGTAAAGAGCTATAAGCAATTTAGGGTACTAAGAGAAAGTTTTTTGGGTTTTTTTTGTTTTTTTTGTTTGTTTTTTGTTTGTTTTTTGTTTTTTTAAAGGATGAGTCCTCTTATAGGTTACATAATACTCAGCAGTCATCCCTGTACACATGTACATAAACAGCAGGAAATGAGCTCATATTGTTGTATTTTTAATGTATATTAATAGATACATAATAGCAATTTAATAAGAGACCATTAATTTGACAAAGAGCCAGTGAGGAGATAAAGGGAGCTACATGGAGGAGATAGAATGGTAAAATGATGTAAATATGTTACTCATACATAAAATTTTGAAAAAATAAAAAAGGATGATCAAATTCAAGTAAATTTAATGAAAATATTATGGTTTTTTTCTGGTAAAGAAATGAAAATAAATCATGACACAACATATATTCCGAGTATTTTAGAGACTGAGATAGGAGAATGTTGACTGCAAGGCCAAACTGTGTGCCAGCAAGTTCCTCGCCAATGTGGACAACACAATGAGGACCTGTATACATAAATAAATAAGCAATTCCTCTGTAAGTTATCCTTGAAGATTTCCTTCAGGGAAAAAGAATTATGCCATTAACCTAGGAGATATTAAAGGCAGGATAAAATCTTCCTGTATAATATCCTAGTTGATGCCTTATAGTGAAACAGAATCATTAAGAAAGATATACTGTACATTGACTTACTACCTAACAACAAATGCGATAAAAATATATAATGGCAAATTTAGAAAACGTTAAAAAGCTACTTAGACATGTGGCAGACATACATATTTAAAGAGCAGGAACAGGGTAGAATCTCTAAATGAGACCCACAATACAAGACCTAATGTAATCAGAAATAGCAGGAAAAATAGAAATTCTGGAGTAATTGCCGTTATGTTTTCAATCTTACTTTTTCTTAAGAAGAAAAGAGTTGATATTGTTAATAGAGCCTTAGATACTAAGGAAGAAAAAAATTGCATCTCATGACTGATGTCTGAGCGATAAGGAATCCAAGTCCAGTGTCTTGATAAGATTTGCTGCAATAGGGTCATGTGTGCCATGTGTGGAAGGCGCTTCCTGGGACAAGAGGATTCAGTGGGTTGATTCTTGTCTCTTTATTCTTCATCTCCAAATGGATCCATTTTATATTTGAAGAGGATCCAGCTTTCAAGGAGAACAAGGTAGGGGTTTCTGAAGGCTAGCTCCGGGGAGAGGGGTAAGCTTATTTTTATTTATTTTTTATATTTTACACACACACACACACACACACACACAAATACACATATGTGTGTATATATATGTAAATCATATATACTTACATAAATTCATATATGTAAATATATTGCCTCAGGGACTCTGCACATAAGATAAACCACATTAATGTGGATGAAGAACTTTTTCACTGTGCTATTAGCAGAATTAAAAAATTGAAATTTCACATTTTTTAATGTGATGGCATGTTAGATAGGTTTTATGATAACCTTTTCCAATAGCCATTATTATATTTTAATATTTACATTTTGAAATTTTTTGTTTATTGATTTCTTTTAAAAATGAATTTTATTGGATTTATTTGACTGTGATTTTCTTCTCTTGTTTCCCTTTTACTCCAGCTGGAAACTTTTTAAGTTTTGAAGAAGATTCAGTTTCTACGTATCAACTCTGAAGAGTTTCTCTTCAGCTACATATGCTCCATCTCTCACTGTAAACCATTTTAGAATGAGCCGCCAGTGTTGTGACACATTTCTTTCTAATTAATTCAGTAAGAAACATTAATCATCTGGGAACAGAGATATTGTCTTACATAAGCACAGGGAAGTTGCCATACAAGGCACATTTAGCATTGATACCATCTTTTATGTCATATGAATTGTATTTTAAATTCCACTGACTGTCAAGTGTGCCAATAATGTCTTTCTGAAACTAGAGACCCTAAGAGGCAAAGAAATTCCTGTGTGTTTTGATCCTTTGAACTACAAACTCTCAAGGATATTTTGCTTTTTTAAAAAATGTTACAATATTAACATTTGTAAAGGTCCACTGTAGACTGTTTTACAATTGGATTGGCTTCCTGTTTTCTGTGATTAGATGATGATAAGGGAAATTGGGTGATACAGGATATACAGAACACGTAATGTAAATCTGTTACATACTCGCTGAACCTAATTTTCATCAATTAGTTAAAAAATTGTCTCAATTAATCTTTGAAAACACATTTTCTGTAATTAATAGTTTGTGAAATGATACATTAAAAGCCACATGATTACCAGTGTCCCGAAAACATTTTATCCAATGTTTTTATAATTTTTTTCAGGACATTTTCTTGATTTTAATTGCTATGGCCTTTGTAAATGCTGACTTCTAAATCTATATTTTCTTTATGTATAATAGACCATTTGAAGTTGTGCCTTTCAAAAGAAAAACAATTTTCTCCAAATTCTTAATTTTCTTGTTTTTAAATAATTACTTACCCATATCAATGAATTTATACTTACTTCATTCTGGTCTAAATGTTGCTATTTCCTAAAATTTCATATTTTGGAATTTAATATTCAGCATATCTGCTCACATTTAGTAAATGATTTAGAGACAGACATTCATTTATATAATGGAGGCAGGCAATTATAGGGAAATTTTTAGCAACCTCTGAGCCCAGGAGCCCACTTGTTTGGACAAAATTACTTGGAAGTTTGAGGCATATACATATATGTACTCTGAAATGTACACCTACTAACATCTTCCCAAACTAGGATCCCCATTTTTCATTCTATACATTCACTGTACTCCAAAATATGGGAAAGATTTCTCCTTACATTAACAACCATCAAACATTGACAAATTCTAGTCAGTCATATAATAGTCTGTGTCCACAAAGTGAAATTTTATGAAGAGTTCTCTATCATCTGACATCAATGCATAACTGCACTTACTAGATCACAGTCAGTTCTAGTATGAGAAAAAATATGCATAGTGTAAAAGAAGTCATATAACTTAAATATGCCAGTCAAGCTTGAGGAAAATATAAACTATTTCTTTCAGTAATGAACAGCTTCTTCATTTTAGACCTGATCAAAAGAAGTCCAAGGCGGTAGTAACATGGGGTCCATGCGTACCTTCATTCATGTGCCCTGCTACTGCTTTCGGAGGCATGTTTAAATTTTTATCTGCACCATCATTTTTTGAATAAATATACCATGCTATTTGATAATCACTATGAACTTTTATCTCACTTATTAAATAAGAGGTCAAGAACCTGGAAACATGTTATCTAGACTTCAACCTCCTGTATAAGGACAAGTTTACATACATATACAAAGAATACTCAAGAGAACTATGGTTGTTTGAATGCGAATGATCACCATATGCTCATATATTTGAATATTTGGACATAGTAGCTTGATTATCTAGAAAGAATTAGGAGGTATCACCTTGCTAGAGAAGGTATGTCACTTGGGATGAGTTTGGAGGTTTCAAAATCCCCTACCAGGCCAAGGATAGATCTTTTTGCTTACATTTTGCCAAAAATATGTATATTCTTAATTCCTACTCCAGTACATGCTTGCCTTTCTACCACCATGCTTCCTGCCATGCTGCTCATAGGTTAACACTATGAAAGTTTAACAATCTCCTACAACTAAAATGGTTTGTAAAGTAAGTTTTCTTGTCACAATCTTTCTTTACAGTTATAGAATAGTAACTAAAGCAAGAAGTGATGGCATTTGCTAGGCCTCCCCACCCCCTTTGATTGAGAAGAGATTTTGTCCTTATACACTATATCCTGATTAGTTTCCCCTTCCTCTACACCTGCCAATTCTTCCCCACCTTCCCTCTGCCCATGACGCATTTCCTTTCTGTTATTATAAAAGAATAAAATTCTAAAAGATAACAACAGAATATAACAAAATGAATTATAAGGCAAAACAAAAGCATTCACATTGAGTTTTAAGAAAACAGAAGAAAAAAGGCCAATAGAAGACGTAAGAGTCAGAGACACATTCACACACTCAGGTATCCCATGAAAAGGAAAAGGAAAGGAAAGGAAAGGAAAGGAAAGGGAAGGGAAGGAAAGGAAAGGAAAAGGAAGGGAAGGGAAGGGAAAGGAAGAGAAGGGAAGGGAAGGGAAGGAAAGGAAAAGAAAGGAAAGGAAAAGAAAGGAAAGAGAACAATAACAATAAAAAATCCCTACACTGACAACCATAATATATAGGATGAGAACCAGGGTTAGACTTTTGTAGGCCCTGTTCATGCTGTTTCAGTGCTTGTGAGTTCATATGAACTTTGTTCAGTTGATTTAGATTGCTTTATTCTCCTGGTATCCTCCATCCTCTCTGGCTATTGCATTCGTTCCACCTCCTCTTCTGAGGGATTGCTTCAGCTTTGAGGACAAGGATTGGTAGAGACATCACGTTTGGAGTTGCGTGTTCCAAGGTCTCACTGTGTATGTTATGTCTGGCTGTGGGTCTCTTCATCATTTCTACCTGTGCCAAGAGGACGCTTCTCTAATGATGGATGAATAAGGCAGTGGGGCTTTTTGTTTTAATATTCAAGGCCTGAGATTCTTTCATCTCTTGTATTCTGTTCATGATCCGTGCCTCAGGTCCTGTTCAAATCCCTACATTTTTCATTCTCAGAATTCCCTCAGTTTGTTTTGTACTTTATCGATTCTATTTATATCACCATGTCTTTGAACAGTATTATTCATTTCCTTCTACCATTTGTGTTTCCTGGATTTCATTCAGGGACTGATTCACTTCTTCTTTAAGAACATCTTTTATCTTTATATTATCTGTCTCAAAGTCTGATAAAGTGCTGAAAACTTGGACCCAAATAAACAGAATAAATAAAGATCTTCAGTCAGCCTATCTCCTTTCCTGGCAGAAGAGTCTTTGACATAGCAGGGAATCCCTACTGGGGTTCTGGATGGAAGAAAGCAACCAGTGGAAAAGAGGCTAGAAGGAGAAGATACATGAGATTCATAGGATATGTGGGTAGGGAAGGAAGGATGCAGCATGTTTTCTGCTGCAGCACTAGGTATGAGAGATTGGAAACTGAAAATGGAAGAAAGGAGTGGGAGGATGTTGAAGGTCTTTAGTTAGCTTACCTGTTTCTCTAGCCTTCTCATTTGGTGTGTTCCCAGATTATTCTTGCAGATGTTGGAGGCAGTTTCTCTGGCCTGCTTACCTCTCCTGTTCTCACGGAATGCCTGCAGATTTTGGAGGACAGGCTATTGAGATGAGTTAGAAGAAAGAAGGTTGGAGGAGCAAATCTGTGATCCACTGGGTTCAGTGACAAAAAGGAAAGGGAAACTGCAGCCGGTGTTTTGCACAGAACTGGGGATGCAACTGGGAGCTGTGATTTGTATGAGCAAAATGAAAGGAGATGCTCTCCAGTCAGCCTACCTGCTTTCCAGGCAGGAGTGACCTGTTGGTTCAGGAGGAGTGCCTGCTGGACTTGGGGGCTAGGATAAAGCATTGAATTGACTGAAGGAGGCTAGGAGGGGAAGATGCATGGGACCCACAGGAGATGCGGGTAGGTAAGGAGAGAAGACTGTAGCAGGTTTTCTGCTGCAGAGCTGAAGATCAGACATGGAGATTAGATATGGAGAAACAGAAGAAAAAATGTAGATCTACTGTCAACCTGCTGGCTTCCTTGGTCGAGTCCATTTGCTCTTTCTATCCTGTTTAGAACAGCAGAGAGAGAGAGAGGCCACACAGTGAAGAGAGAAAATTCTTTGTATTGTATGAATGCCAGACCTATCAATTTAAAAACCTATAGTCAAAGGAAAGGGTAGAAGTAAGAATTCTGCCCTAGAGCCAGGTGAGGAGATTTGCCTGGGAAAATGTGTTGAAATGGTACTTGGGCACAGGTAATCAGCAACATGGTAGAATGTAGATTAAAATAAATGCCATAATTTGTTATTATCTAAAAGGAGAAGAGCCTAGGTATAGGGCCAAGTTATTTGTAAATATATTTTGAGTGTGAGTCTTATTTCTGGGATCATGGGGCTGGCATGAAGAACCAGATCATACTCTACAAAGCAGAGCTCTCCCTAGAATCCTAACTGCTAGCACTGTTGACCTTCCTGCTAGGCTGGAAAGCTATCATGGGACTCAGGAGCTCATGAACCACACATTCTGAGGGCAGAAAGTGTACAAATGGAAGAGCATCCTGAGATATGGGAGTCTAGCTCTTAGTGAAGCTAAGCAGGGAAGGCATTGTGACCTCCACACGAGGGTATTGACAGGTGAGCTAAGGCACTCAGGTAACCCAGTTCTGCTCCACTCCTTCACTTTTTCTCTTCTTCTTTGCTGCTCGGTTTCTTCAGATGAAAGGGTTATACCAGGCAGTAAATATCCTAAAGAAGATCCATTGGGAAGTTCCAGGGCATGGAGAGACAAATCCATCGTTAGCTGCCTCTGATCCTAGGAGAGAACTGGAAATAAACTGAACAGACACACCCTTTATGAAGGATTTTTAGGGGTTGGGGATTTTAAGCGTAGAGATTTCTAAGTTCAGGATTGGTGAAATTTTAGGTGCTGAGTTTGGGGCAGCTCAGGATTGGTGGATTTCTGTGGGAAACTCAGGAATTGGTGACTCTTGCTCTTCTGGAATTGGTGAGAACTTGTTCAGACTTTTACCCTAAAGCCAGCATAACCCGTGAAAGATCCCATTAAAGGCTGGAAAATTGTGACAGTTACAGAGACTGATAATGCCATTATGACAGTTAGAGTGATCTTGGAAAAGGGGCCTGGCTTTCAAAATCTCCTCAGGCCAAGGGCCTGGCCATTTTCCTGAATTGAAGGTTACAGAGCTACAAAGCATAAAGTTTACAGCAGGAGTCCACATCCACTGAAGTTGGTAAAATAGCCAACAAGTACTCTGTTGGTACTCTTTTGGAATTTTCAGTTGCTAAGACATAGAATAATAAACTATCATCAATTGTAAATCTGATGGTCTAAAAGTGGTGTCTCTCAATCTATGGGCCTGCACTACTTTAGGGGTTAAATGACCTTTGTTACAACTGACTGAATAGACTGAGACAAATATTATCACCTATTATCTCAGTCTTAGAAAAAATTGAGAAGAAATTGTGTCTTTAATTAAAGTGTATAGTGCTGTTTATTGTTTGTTTTATTTTGTTTATTTTGTAGATTTTTGTTATTGAGTCTAGGATTTTGCTCAGGATCAACATATTCCATACCAAAATCCTAGGATGACAAATTTTCCAATATTATTACTAGCTCTTTGAGAATTCTATATGCACACTCTCAACTTTTTCTATGACTAGCCATTTCACAATCCTAAACCTTCACAATCAGTTGTGAGACTTTTTCATTGTTCTTTAATGAGTCCAGTCTGTTTTGATCACCAAATCTTAGAACTTGAGGCAGTTCTGCTCTGTGATCATCCTCACAAGGCTTTTATCATTAAAGAGAATGTATTCTTCCTCTCCAAGCAACTTTTAAGGACAACAGTTTCTCAAGTAATGGTGGAATTATATATCTGTCTTCCTTTTTTCCATGTTGAAATTTTATCTAGGTTAACTTTCTGACACCAAGTGGAAGACATCATGGTATGGATTTATTTATACATGTTTTCCTTGTTACATCTTAAAAACACTCATTATTTTATGTTATCGACCACAAATGATTCTTCCAAAGTTTCATCCCCCTTACACAAAAATCCTTAAAAATACTTGAGATTTGGGAAAGGGGATAAGAATATCTGATTAGGGATAAACCCTCTACAGTCCTTTATTCTGTGAAGTTAACCAATTGCTATATATATATTTGTTGGCATCTACTACAAGGAAAAGCTCTGATGAATGTTGAAAAATTCTTTGATCTATATGTATGGCTATTAGTCATCAAAGAGTCATCTTTATACTGTGTCCATTCAAATAAATAATAGAATTTGGTTCTCACTTATGACATATGACCTATATCTAAAAATAGGTTCTTTTTTCCCTTTAATTGTAGCACATATAGTTTGTATTTTATATAACCAGAATGTTCTTGCTTACTACCATGATACGTATGCTATTACTGAACTAGTGGAACTATATTCTGCAGTGTGGGACTGCTGTAGCTCATAGGGTCCAAAGCTGAGTGATAACAATATTTACTTTTGTCTTCTAGCACTATGAGAACCAGCCAATAGGAATGAAGCTTCCAGATGAGTACCATCTTAATGACTCCATGTCATATTCCATAATTCAATATGGCCTTATAAAATATAGAAACATGTAAATAAATGTTTAGTGGCATTATGTTACAACTGTGGTGTAACACTAAAAGCAGACATCAAATGCAAGCAAATAAAAACCGCCATACCAGCAATCCAGTAACGTTATCTCTTTTGAGTTATTGGCCACTGGAGCCATATAGAGCCTGTCCAAGAATAATAGTCTAATGTCAATAACGTTGGCTTTCATCCAACAGAATATTTTTAATGTACTTTTACTTATTTTATTTTCACAATCAATATAGTACATTCATCATTAATATGATCAGACGTTTCTGGTGGAAGCATTAAAATATATGTTATTAGCAAATTACAAGTGGATATAATACATTGTCATTGACTTTGGAAACCACACTCTAATAAGATATCTACATCCTATTCATTCTATAACTGAAAGTTGGGGCAGTTTTTTCAGCATGTTTTCATTTGTAAATAAGGTCATCTGCTTGGTTCATGTCCCCAGTGCTTGAAAATGATCATTTGTTCTAATTTTAGTATATGCAAGTTCTGCTATTTGTGATTGTATGTATATGATTATATGTATAATATTATTCCTTTTGTTTTTAGATTTTATAAATTAGAAAATATAATTCAAGCTCACACTTTTATGAATGACTCCTTTCTTGGCACCAATTCACTCATATATATATTTGCATTCAATAGCTCCTGAAACCCACGCAAGTTACTTCTATTAATTGACAGTTTTGAATGATATTGTTTCTGTCATGGTTTATTAGGTTTATCAATATGTCCTGAATTTAGACATGAAAGTTCCACTTCATTCATGTCACTGGTCACTTTTTCACTTTTTTAAAATTTTAAATCACATGGCCAGAATTATGAATATATATATATACATATGACATATATACATGTTTATGTGTAACAAATCAGTCGATAAATACTTTCTTTTTACTTCATGTCCAATTTGAAGAGTTACAACTATGACTCAGCACTAAGCCAAGACTATAAGCTTGAGTGAAGATACAATAGTATAATATGATTAAGAGATACTCAGTGGAGGAAGCCATGGGGCTTACAGAACAGTTTGGGTGATATTTAGATATGACCCTACAAGGAACAGCCCAAGGATCAACGTGTGCTCAAGTTCATTCAGAAAAAAATGTGTAGATGAATATATTTGACAAGAGGAAGTTGGAGTTGCCGTGCAACATAGTCACCACAAGGAAAGAAAAGACCACCAAAACTCAAGCTTAAATTAGTCTTTGCACAGTGAATATATGTATATCCCTTAAAATAATATTTATGTTTGTATATAAAATTAAACCAGACTGAATAGTTTTATTTTTCTTCTATTCTATGCTATATCTCGGTGTTTCACCCTGAGAAAACAATACAAACATATTAAATTGTTTGCTCAGTTCTATGTAATACAATAAACATCATTTTAGATTAAATGAAATAATAGGATTGCCCTCCATGCTGCACTATGGTCACAGAGGCCTTACTTGTGATAACCAGAAGCTGGAAACCACCCAGATATATCTAAACAGAAGAATAGATACAGAAAATGTGGTTCGTTTATGGGATGGAATACTATCCAGCTATAAAGAATGAGGACAAATGCAGAGTTAGAGGCTCACAGCCAACCATTGGACTGAGCATGGGGATGGTAATAGAGGAATTAGGGAAAGGACTGAAGACACTGAAGGGTTTTACAACTCCATAGGAAGGACAACAATATCAACCAAACATAATCCCCAGAGATCCCAGGGACTGAACCACCAACCAAAGGTTATACATGGAGGGACCTTAGGCACCAGCTGCATGTGTAGCAGAGGATGGCCTTGTTGGACATCAATAGGAGGAGAGGGCCTTGGTCCTGTGAAGGCTTGTTTCCCCAGTGTAGGGGAAAGACAGGGCAGTGAGGTGGGAGTGGGTGTCTGGGAGGGGAAGCACTGTCATAGAAGCAGGGAAAGGGGGGTTGAGAAGGGGATTCTGGAAGGGAAACCAGGAAAGAGGATAACATTTGAAATGTAAATGCATAAAATATCAAATAAAAATTACAAATATAAAATAGAATAAAGCAAAATTCATAAAAAAATAAAGTTTTTGTTTCTTAAGCGAAATAGTCCAAGGACCATAAAGTTTTGGGGAAAAAATTAAAGATAGAATAAAAGAAATTATCTGAACTACAGAAAAAAATGAAGACATCTTGAATTTGGCAGGCAAATGGATAAAACTAGAAAATATATTGAGTGAACTATCTCAGAACCAAAAGGGCATGCATGATATGTGCTCACTAATAAGGGAATATTAGCCAAAATGTACAGGATACCCAGACACAAGCCACAGAACTCAAGGCTAACAAGCTGTAGGGCCCAAGTGAAGATGCTTCAATCTCACTAGGGAAGGAGAAGAAACCAGAGGGCAGAGGGAGGGAGGGAACTGAGTGGGAGAAAGGAGGGAGAGTGACAGGGGAAAAGGGGAACAGGATTGGGTATTGGGGGTCAGAAGTGAAGCACTGATGTCCATCAGAATGAATGGAAATGGAGGCAGAGAGGTCTCTAGAATGCATCAGAGACCAGGGAAGTACTAGACTTTCAAGGCTCAAAAGGAGGAACTTTAGATGAAATGCCCAGCAGTGGGAAGAGGGAACTTTTAGAATCCATCTCCAGTAGAAAGACATGGCCTCAAGTAGAGGTATGAGATTGCCATCCCACAGTCAAAAACTCTAAATTTACCCTATCTAGAAGAACCGCAGAGAAGAAAATGAAGAAGAGACTGAGGGAAAGGAGGTACAGTGGACAGCCCAAATTGGGACCCATCTCAAGGGGAAACCCGAAGGCCTGACACTATTACTGATACTATGATGTCCTTACAGAGAGGAGCCTAGCATGACTAACCTTTCATAGGCACCACAAGCAGCTGACTAAGACAGAAGCAAATGCTTACACCCAATGGATAAAAGCTGGGGACCCATGTGATTAATTAGGAAAAGGCTGGAAGACGCAGAGGAGGGCAATCCGATAGGAAGACTAGCAGTATCAACTAACCCAGACCCGTGAGATCAATCAGACACAAAGTCACTAACCCCATAGCACACACCAGCTGGTCCAAGGTCCCAGACACACACAGCAGAGGACAATCTGGTCTGGCTTCAATGGGAAAAGAGGCACCTAAACCTTGAGAGATGTGAGGGCCCAGGGAATGGAGAGGCCTTGCAGGGTATGTGTGGGTGTGAGGACATCTTCTTGGAGATGGGAGAGGAGGAATGGGATGAGGAACTGTCAGGCAGAACTGGGGTGGAATGAGGGGATAATGCCTGGACAGTAAAAAGTAAAATAAAATAAAAATTGAATTCTTAGAAGGAAGAAAAAATAACAATGCCCTCTACACTGATCCTTTTTTGTTATTAAAACATATTAGATCTGAACATTGAAATAGGATGATGAAGGAAGCAAAAAAGCTTGGAAAACAGAGCAATATGAGGGAATAGAGGAAAAACTGTGTGATCAAACATAGCATGCACAAGTATGTATGGAAATGCTTCAGGAAAAACGTTAATACATACAATCGGCATGTGCCAATTGTTATAACAACAGAAATCCAAAACAGTGATAAGAACAGTAATCAAATAATATACTTAACCTTCAAAGAATAAAACTACTAGTCATTTTAATTAAATAATCAGTCTCATAATTAATCATGAATGTAAATTTTAGTGCTATTTAATTAAATTAAAAAGACAATTAAAATTGAAGCCAGCAGAATCATTTCTCTATTTTTTTATTGTTGTAATCTTTATTACATTTATATAGTATATATGGATGTGGGGTTAGTCTTCCAGCACTGTGTTTCAGGAAACAGTTCTCTGCTGATTCTATGTGGATTCTAGAAATGCAGCCCAGTCTCTCAGTTTTAGTGGCAAACCACATTATTTGCTGAGCCACCTGGTGAACCCTAGAGCCCCTTTTCTTATTTTCATTTTGTGAACATTTTATTGATAAAATTATTCATGAAAATGATTCTGCACTTAAGTACTTATAGGAAATTACAGCACAGAAAGCAAAACAAAATCCTTAATCTTTTTCCTGGGCTGATTAAAATAGTCAACCCAATATTGTATCTTAGAGGTTATCAGAATACTAATAATGTCAATTTGTGGATGGCCATCAGAGATGTAATATTTTATGGGGAAAAGTTACTTTGTTCAATAAAGATGGTAGAGATAACAAGCTTCATTTCATATTATCTCTTTCTTACTTCAAAAATCATACTTCACTTTAGTGTGACCAATATACATTGTTAAAATTCAAAGCTGTGTAAAAGGCATTATGTGCTTTCACAGAGAAGGGTTTGATGTCCACCAACTCCCTTTCTCTAGACACCCAGTGCCTATGGCAAACTGTTTCTCCTTGGAACTGAAAATCAGACTCCCCATACTCTTCTGCCAATGTGAATATTGACTTGTACTTTCAAAGGTAAGACAAATACACCAGATAATGGCAGTAAGAAGAGCAGCTTCAACAAGTCTCTTTGAAAAGTGATTTAACCTTCAAATTATAAACCATGAAGTGCTAAGAAGCCAGTGCTGGGAACGAAGAATATATGTGCTTTTCTACTTTTCAAAAGTACTAATGGGAGGCAGAGAGCGAATAGTGCATTGAGGATGCACACCTGCCGTAGGAATTCTATCCAAAGTAGCCATTGCCACTTTTATTTTTAATACTCTGTTGAGTTCTGTTGAGTAAGCCTTGGGGCTGTGAGCTTTCCTCCATGTGGAGTAGACTTCTTGACTTCTAAGAGCCATGTGCTGTAGGATGCTAAGACACCACATATATTTTTCACAGCATCATTCTTACACAAGATGGAGAAAAAGGTTTATTCCCAGGGGAGTGCAACATCTCGTCCACTGTCCTTTGAAAGTCCTTTTCCTTAGGTTACTGTCTCCTGACTGAGAGTTCACCAAGGGCAGACATAATTTACAGGCTCTGGGAAGGCCGTCTATCTGTTAATAGCAGTGTCTGAGAGACAATGAAAGAAGAATGGGACTGAGAACACGAGGCTAAAGATGAGAATGAGACTTCACTTTTCATTCTGATGGAAAGTAAAACCAATATTTTTAATTTTTAATAAAACACATTTGTATTCTTGCACGAAGGCCAGGAAAAATGCTCTGAAAATAAATGAAGATGATTCCTCAGTTTGTCTTGAAGAATGTAAGACTGAAGACACAGTGATGAAGACGGTATTATCCAATAGTAAGTCCGAGGAAAGATTTGTCCTGGCATCTAGAAAAGCAAGCCTTCATGATTCTGAGAATATTTTACAAATGGCATTATGGGTTTCTCTGCTTTATGTTTGGCAATGGCAGGATTTTAGACTGTACTAAAAATTATCCTTAATGTCATTTTTCCCTCATCAGTGGGTGACTATTCAAGTAACAAAATGCCAATCAGCAGTTCTTCTTCCTCTTCAATTTCAAGATGTCTCTGTCGAGGCTTTTCTGTGAGTGCCATCTCTCTGCTCTGGCTGACCTTCATTTTAAGGATAGTTAAGGTCTGCTGACTTAGCCATCATAAACCACTAATGTTCCCAGCTACAAAAATTTCTTCTAAAGTAAAGCTTAGAATACTAAGTTGGAGCCCAGGGGAGACCCAATTTTGATAAATTCAGAGGAAATAAAACCTTCAACTTTAGCTATAAGAGAGACAGAAATATAAATATCAAAGATCGTTAAATTATGTGTGTCTCTACTCTGCTATCTCCAAAAATAGCCCCATTAATTAAAATGAAATCGGAAACTAATTTGCTCATAATGTGCACTGATCATTTTTTGTAAGTTTGAGTGTAAAATTATAATTAAGGAAAAGAAACATTAGTACTACACAGGATAATTTTCTTGATCAAGTAAATATCAGTGAATTTTTAACCCAAATATTTTCTGAATGTCCTGGATCTATTTTCTGTAACAATGACTATAGTCTTTTATTTGATAAGTAAGATATTCTTATCACATAAGTCTTTACCTAAAATCTTCTTAGACGTCTTTAAGTTTCTCAATAGTTGACTTGGTCCAGAAACAGTAATTTGTTAAAAATTTAACAATAGCCTTCCTGACCTGAGAGAAAGGATAAGTACTGGATATATTATAACATCCTAGTTTTAATAAAATACATGAAATTTGTTTATTAATGACACATGTGTTTTATAGTTTCACATTTAACTATCCTAAGACATTTATTTTTGTGCATATGTTAAGCCTAAACTCAGCAAACGATAAAACAAAATGAACCATTTCCTTGAAATCTGTAGAGAATGGTGACCATGAACAAACAAAAGAAGCTCTGGTGCTCAGATGAGTAGATTGAAAGTCTACCACAGGAGGACTTTGTAAACCATCCAAAATTTCCAAAGGATGGGTTGTGGTTGTTCCTTCTTAAGGTGGGGGAGAGTCTGTCTCCCGCTAGATATAGCAGTCAGTGAAGATCATTCTGAAGATATAATATTAAAATTAAGAATTGATGGCTCAAAATTAGTAAAATAAACACATCTATAGGAAAGCACAAGACTGCTAGAGTAATGAAGCCAAGCTTTCATGTTCTAACACAGTGATGAACAGCGAGAGATTGGGAGGTAGAGAAGTGAAGCATAAAAGTGGGGCAAGAAGACAGGAACCAGATAATAGGACAAAACATCCATGCCTAACAACTTTCAGGAAATGCATCCAGAAATGAAAGTGAAGTAAGTTTGTTCCCCAGCTGATCTTCCAATCTGAATTGGAAGTCAGGGTACACTGTGAATGCACCTTGTAGTAGGAAGACTCTGTGTTGATGCACTTTACTGCCTCCCAGGTCAGATCCAAGAAACAAACAAACAAAACTGTTAAAAATGGCAGGCATGTTGTTACGCTTATATGGATTGAAAAAGTCTAGCTGGTTGTTCAAACAGCACCTCACAACTTATTTTTCTTGGGCAGATTATGTAATTCAAACTCTGAGCTTCAGCTCTCCTTGAGCAGGAAAATATCAGTTAAATTTCTTTGTGTCACCTAGGTTGACTTCTGAAAACTGTACATTTCAGGAGCAGAGTATGTGATCTCATTCCATACTTTCATTTATAAAATATTCATAATCAAACCTATCTCCTAACGACGTATAAATGTTCTCTTTTAATTTTTGTAAATGAGATACCATAGTCAAAGATCATTAGCTATTTATAACTCAAGCTAGAAGTCCAGAGTTGTCATTTTGTCTGAAGGACTACTGAGGAGAAATAATGCCCAATAAATGACCTTCAATGCACAGAATCATGTACCAGACATTGCTTTATGAGGTTCTGATTTAATGAGAAAATGATGGAGCTGTTTTAATATGAGCAGCGGGTATTATGGTATCTTCTTTGAGAAAGTTCAGATCATGGGCTGGAGAGGTGGCTCAGCAGTTAAGAGCACTGACTAATCTTCCAGAGGTCAATTCCAAGTAACCACATGGTGGCTCACAATCATCTGTAAAGGGATCTGATACCCTCTTCAGGTGTGGTTGGAAACAGCTACAGTGCACTCATATAAATAACTCTTTTTTAAGAAAGTAACTAAAGATCAGCCTAGGGAGAAAGATAGATAGTAGTGATTTATATGATATTAAGCTCTTTCTTACCAAAACATAACTGCCTAACATGAACATCTGAAAGTTTTGCCAACCAGAACTACATTCTGGATGACACAACTTCTCATTCTCTCCCAGAACCAGACAGCACACTTCGAATTTTATTAAACAAAATGTATCAATATTGGAAGCATTTGTTCATTTAATCTTATGTATAAGTTTTAATGGTTTCAAGGTATTGGGGAATCTCTGAGACTGTATAAAAATGCATTGACTACTTTTAGAAGTATCCTTATTCACCTTTTGTAATTGTTGTCTTATAATTGTTCACTTACTGCCTCCTAGGTTACTGCTAACCTAGGTAGGCCTGGTCCTGGAAGCTTGTAACTTCTTTACTATCTAATCTAGGTAGGCCTAGAATGTTTTCAGCCCCTGAGACTGGCTTCAGAATAAACTCACCCTTTCTAGGTTTGTTTTAATTAATTCAATTAATTAATTAATTAATTAATTTATATCCAAATATCAGCACCCTTTTTCCTCTCTGTCCCCCCTCATGCAGATCTCCTTTCATTATGTGTCCTTACCTTCTGCTCTAAGAAGACAGACACCCAATTAGGTATCACACATACAAAGAGAGAAAAAGAGAGAGAGAGAGAGAGAGAGAGAGAGAGAGAGAGAGAGAGAGAGAGAGAGAGAGAGAGAGAGAGACTGCCTCCCAACACTAAGTAACTGCAGGACTCCCATTGAGGCCAGACAAGGGGAACATGCTTCACAGTCCGGATACAAGTTTAGGGACACCCCCTGCTCCAGTTCTTGGATGAGCAACATGAAGATGAAGCTGCACATCTGCTACACGCTGCTTACGGGGAGGGATCTAGGTCTACCCCATGCGTGCTCTTTAGTTGGTGGTTCAGTCTCTGGGAGCTCACAAGTGTCCAGGTTATTTGCCTCTGGTGGTCTTCCTGTAGTATCCCTGTCCTCTTCAGGTGCCTCAACTCTTCCATGACTCTGTGCTCCAACAAATACTGGGCTGTGGTTCTCTGGAGAGCTCTGCCTGGCATCTTCAACTTAACTGTTCTGGCTCCAATTCCTCTTCAGACTGACTAATTCAATCTGGCCATTTTTCCTCTCAGCTTCTCCTAAGTAGCTCACAGTAACTTTGTGTTATATATGCTAATTTCCTGGCTCCTCATTCTTTGGCGTATTCTGTCTTCACCTATGTCTACTCTATTCTCTCCTCAACTTCTGTCTGTAAACGTCTCTTAGTACAACTCCCTTATTTTCCCCACTTTGTGCTATTATCTTAAGTAGCCTCCTTTTCCTCTCTTCCTTAGAGTTCGGCATAATCTAGTCTGTCAAATCTTTCTCTGATTTGTCACTTTGCCACTCAAATTAGACATAAGTTTCAAATATGGTTGCTTCTTTCTATGAACAAACTTTACTCTCACTTTTCAGAATGAAAGTTTTTTACACAGGGAATGTCTCTATTCCCATCAGAGGGATTACAGGTGTCTGCTAAAGGCTGAGCACAATTAGAAACATTTTTTTCAGTTAACATAATCTTGGGGTTCACAGTTGTGTTCAAAGATCCTGTTACTTTTTAACATTTTACATGCTAATGCATTTGTATATTCATATAAAATATCAGAATGATTGAGAAAGAAGAAAACGTTTGGGATTCAATACTATGTGAACAAGAATAGTTTCTCGCATGTTCTAACTTGAGATCTGGGTGATGGCTATGCACATAGTATGGTGAGTATGAGAAAAATTCCTTCAGCTATAGACACATGATGTTTGTTTAGCTATATACATTTACTAATGAAGACCTTCACTTAGTTTTCAGTCAAATAAGGTACTGTGGTAATCCAAAAATTGTCAACTATGGACTCAGAGAAGACTTTCTTTGAAATTGTTTTTCTATTACTTTGAAACTGGCTTAAGTATTAACACTTCTAAAGTTAATTCACCACTGTATTGAGGATAAACAAATCCTTTCATGATTTTCTGTCCAAATATAACCATTTCTTTATAATTATTGATGTACCTGATTTTTCTAATATTTAAATTTTTATATTCTATGAAACTACAAAGTAACTAATAACTGATTTCTCTATAATATGAATCTAACACAATGAGTAAAAGACACCATGAGTGATTGAAGGCAATTATTTGAAGCTTAATAGCACAGGATAACTTGGCTACAGAAATGAATGTTCCTGGGGTAGATAGATAAGCAAGATTGGATATTTGAAAATGGAGACACGGCTTTAGAAGTCAGCACATACTGTTATCACAGCTGTTACTACATGTATATCTACAAATAAAATAAATGTAGAGAATCCGATCATTCCACAGACCACAGATTACAAAATAAGACAAAAAATACATTGATTCAGATGTGTATTGATTATGTAGAAACATACTGTCAAAAATGCAAAACTGAGTAAGAATAGTGCACACTAGCTATAAAAGTGCAAGAAATAATAGCCTGGCATACATGTGCTGAAGTTACTAATGTCATAGTTCTACATAGTAGAAATTCAAATAAAAATGTTTCTTAAACATATGGGATGTGACTTTCTTTTTAAATCACACCAGTTTTATTAGCGAATCATATTTCAAAGGGAAGCTGATTTGGAGAATTTGGGGAATTCAAAGAAAAATGTATTTATAATGCAATGATGCCATAAAGAAAAGAAACTAATCATATGCAGAAAGATATGGAAAGATGAAGTCTAAGACAAGCTGATCAGATAAAGTAATCAAAAAGAGAACTATGTACGAAAAAGTATTGGCTAGCTCTTGAAGAAAGAAAATTGAGATTTCTTCATTTGTTTGTAATAATTTTGAATAGGAAAATTATATTAACCAATGAAAGAATTAATCATAGAAATGTAGATGAATTTCATATTTCCAACTTGGTTAGTCTCTGAGTAAGAAATGAGTGAAAGTGACCTGAGTCAGCAGGGAGCAGACACCCTGGCTATAGGAAAGTCACACTCACAGGAGCTTCTGGGAGAATAGTAGCCATTGAGCACTCTTTCAGTGAGCTTCCCTCACTGCTACAGCTCAGTCAGTATTAACACATGCTTAAACTCCTCACATTTACATACGATGTATGAAGTTATAGTTGATAATGTTGAGGAAAGCATGAGCTGAGGACATTGAGCTGATGATGTTATCTGAAGCTCAAAAGCAGAAAATATATGGTACTGAAAATAGCACTGGACTGTAATCTCCAAATATCTTCCCTCTCCTGCAAATAGCACCTCATCCAATGGTCCTCCCCTCCTAATCATTCCCTTCTTCCTAAATGTAGCACAACCTTCCAAACAGAACAATGTATTATAGACAAAGCAATAAAACAGAAGAATATCTACACAATGACATCATCAATCCCAAGACAAAAATAAGTCTTCACAAAAACCAGTGTTCACATTTTCATACTGCACACTTAATGGTAGAATCCACTTTTAATTATATCAAATAAACCCATGTGATAATCTGTATATATTAAAGTATCTTCCTTCACATATATTATGTAAAGTATTTTACAAAGTCCTAGAATAAGTTGGGGCATCCAGGAACATAGCATAGGGGGATAAATCAAATCTGTTATTTCATGGCCACACTGAAAAAACACTTAACATAAATAGTAGATATATAGGCTTATCATATCCATAGCTTTGGTATCTACTGTGGATCTTGAAGTATCTTCCCAGTGAAAAATGGCTGTTTTAAACTATATGCCTACAACCCTTGTACCTTTTACTTTACATTCACTTCTAATTTCTAAAGGAGGGATTGTGTTGTTTTTCACTCTATGTGCTATTTTCTCTATAAACTTCATGAATATTTTTATTATTTCCTTGGACTAGAGAAACCAAGGCACAGAAAAGTATTTCTTTCAGTGTAGGCATGAGGTGTGAATGTTGAATGTTCTTTCTCCAGTGAAATGCTGCCTCATATATCTGTCAGGCTTTTTAAATATTTAGCAAATGCTAAAAATTAAGTATAGAAACTGAATTATAGTTTTGTAGTTTCTGTATCCATAATTTGCATAGAAAGAAGGAAAATGCTGAATGTTTCAGGGAAACAGTAAGACTAGTCAAGTGATCCAGAAAATTTTCTCTTTCATCTGAGATGTCCCAAATAGCTCTACTTGGAAAGGTATGTTCCTTTTTATTGGACTTTCTCCTAAAAACTAGTTTGAAGTATATAGTGTTTGTTCAGGATTGGGGGGAAATAATAGAAAAACAACCTTCATTTCCAAAAGCAGAATTGTTCCTTGAATCAGAACAACTGAAGGTTCTACAGAGTTGACTCTGTGCATGTGTCAAGGGGTGCTTTGGGTTTTATAGAATGGAAAGCACTTTGTGGGAAGATTAGATCTGTGGGTCCCCTGGAGTCTCAAGTGACAGCTACTACTCAAATAGGTATGTTGATCCTCTCGTCAAAGCACATTGTCAGATGTTATTATTAAAGTCAGCTTCCCTGTCCAGAACTTCTCAGTTCACCTGAGGATCTTAGGTGATTAAACTTTTATATACATATATCTTAGATATAAACTTTTTGAGCATAACTATCAAGAAGTTATGGGCATTGAAGTCTCAAAGCTACCAATCACCAACATTTAATAATGTTCCCTTTGGTGACTTGGTAGCTGTTTCGAGGAACAAGTTTGTACCTTATGAGTTTTTATGTTTATTCCTTCAAAACAGAGAGCTCACACTGAGAGAAAGGAAGAGGTTTCTCTTTTCCTTATCAAAAGTTAGATTGGCCTTATGGATGCATTTAGAGAGAAAGGTGCAGACGGGTATTAAATTGTATTATAAATTTGACATGTGGGTTATAGTGATCCAAGTATGGATGTACTGCAGTGCGAGCCTTAATCAAATATCTGTGGTGGAAAGGAGTGAAGATTAGAGCATCAAGAAGTCGGAAAAAAATAACATCAAATTAATAGTTATAAAATAAATGGCAACAATATAACATCACCTCTACTAAATTTGGCATTAAACATACCATTTGTCTAAGACCTCTGTCATCTAATACATAAATTTTCTAATAAGCGGGTTCTTTCTATTGTTGCCATCATAGAAACCAGAGTTTTCTGAAGACAGACCCAATTCCTGTGTTTTCTGCTACTAAAAAGTCTACTCACTGGAGAGCAAAGAAACCAAGAGAAACTCCATATCATTCAAACAAAAAAGAAGCATCTTAGCACAGTGAGACAGATACTTAGAAAACCATCTCTTTACAATTTGCAAGGATTTAAGCTTACTTATTTTTAAGAGTCTTATTCTACTTTTGATCATGCCATTTTGAAATGACTTTTAATGATGACAAGCAATTCTAATTGAATAAATACTTTTGAAATCAAATGGTTTGAGAAAAGGCACTGTGTAGGACCATTTTTTCCAGAGAAATATGTACTTAGACTGTCAGAACAAACTAATAATTTTCCTTCAAATCTCTATTAATTCCTCACAGAAGAGCAAAAGAGGTAATTTTTGTTTATGGAACTTCTTTTGTGTTGGTGGAATGAGTCATACAAAAATGCAGTTTCTGGCAAATGTGTCATTATAATCTAGGACTTAGTAGTTCTTTTGTTAAATTATAATGCTATAATAGGCTGTGCTTTTCTTCAGCTATCCTAATGATAATATCACTTCATAAATCATTATTGCTATTAAAAGCGTAAATCAATGCATTTGAGAACATGTCACATTTTGAAAATATGGATGTTTTTATTTCTCACGTATATTACAGCTTACCCTCAATTTTAGGATTGCACAATTAAATTCTAAATATAGTTGATTTATCTTCTTTCAAATTTTGATTCCAAGGACAATCACTGGAAGAATGGTGTCTTGCATACAAGGCCGCTCATTTTCTTAAATTTATAAAGTAAGTTTTGATCATTTTCTAAGTAAGAAGACTAAGACTCAGGTGCTATTTTCTAACCCACAGGGTTATCTATACTAGAAAGTATTTTAATGACTAGCATGAATTATTTTCGCTATAATTTACAACTGATAACTGGTACTAGGCATGTATTATTATATTAAAAAACAATAAAAATAAAAGCACACAGTGAGTCAATTGTTTTTGGCCATTAGACCAAAGACTATAGTGTAATCAAGTCTGAGAGGAGGCACAGTCATTCCAGTATTCCTCTCTTTTTTTGATGAAAGATTGTTGCTGAAGCCATGCAGGAGGAATTAAAAATGGCTTTAGCACTCATGGAATGTGATCCTATTGGTTACCACAGCCACTTGGGTGAGCCTTAGTGTGGGACGACCTGAGAACCAATGGCTCTCATCAGCAGTATTCCATGCTGTTAAGGAGTTCTGCTCACCCATCTCCTAATCTCAGAATTACTTGAAAACTCTGTGGGGGTTTTCAATCCATTATTGGACAGTATATATGGCATTCACAATAATAATGTCTGGTATCTTTCAAGCATTGCTGCTGGGGCAGATTAATGATTCAATCATCACCGTACAAAAGAATGTAGAGACGTAGATTGTCAGGAATGAATAGTACCCATAGGAAAACATTTAGCATAAATGAAATTGTGAGTGAAGCTAGGTTGAGATGTTTTTGTTACTTGCTCTGATGTAGAAAATCTTGGGGAATGAAACTAGGAACCCTGCCTGTATGGTCAGGGACAAGAACAATGGCAGCACTGGCTGACATGACTCTCACTTAGGCTAGAGAGCTGATAATTGTTTTCTTATTCCGATTTTTGCTCTTACCTTCCTGATATGATTCATTAAGAAATGCTGATGAGTAGATATGTATTTTGAGGATTTAAAGTAGATATAACTGATTTTTATATAAATATTTAGATTTATGATTCTTTTAAGATTCTTACAATATTACATTTTATTAAAAATTGTTCTATTTATCTACATTCCAAATGTTTTCCCCTTCCTGGTCTCCATTCCAAGAGTTCTTCACCCCGCTCCCTCCCGTTTGCCTCTGATTGGGTACTCCCCAATTCACCGCATACACAACCTTGTACACACTCACTCACTGGAACCTTACCAAGATTATTTTTAAAAATATATAATAAAGTAATTACTCCCTTCTTTGTGACTGCAAATTGTTTTGTGTCAGTAAGAGAAACTGGCTGAGAAAACTAATGTTCCTGCTTACACTTTGTTAATTTATAACAATTGCTTAGTTACGAATGAATGTACCCAGGTTTGGGGAATAATTTGTTTTCTTTACCAGTATAACATAATGTCATTTCGTATAATGATCTTGGGAAACACCCAGATTTTTCCACAATCACTCATTAGAAGAAAACTAAAAGGTAATTGCATTGTAATTTCATACTGTTTGAGAGATTTTGCTTGGATAGATAAGCCATAGAAAAAAATAAACTGTTAGCATTGGAAAATTGTTCTTAATATCCATCACCTCTCCACCTATCTATATGTATGTAAGTATGTATGTATGTATGTATGTATGCATGTATATGTATAAGGGCTGTATGAGTGGGGGTTGGAATACTGTTTCTTTCACCTATCAACTACATATATATGATATATATTATATTATTTATTATATATCACACATTTTATATATTATGTATTATATATTATGTACTTTATATCATATATTGTATGATATATATTATATACTATACAGTATATAGTATATACTGAATGATATATTTTATATATTACATGTTATATATTATCATATATTATATATTATATATCATATATCATATATATGCACATACATATGTAAAACTTCTCTGAATATGTCTTAGAGCTTGCTTCATCCACCAATTTTGTGTATATATGTATGTATTTACATGTGCGAAATGCTTGGAACCTGCTTTCTGGAACTTTGCTCTAAACATTCTATGTCTGAATGAGTATGTCTGTCTACCAACATGTGTGTGTGTGTGTGTGTGTGTGTGTGTGTGTGTGTGAATTTTCTATCTCTTCTCAAACCACTGGCTGCCATAGGCTGCATCCTCTGTAGGTATCTTGCAGGTATCTAGATTCACATGTGTAAGCTGCTCTCAATACTGACCTCTGCCCAACAGCTAAATGACTCAGTTTATCCTTCAGTGTCAAAGCTTGTTTTTGGCAGATGGTAGATCCACTGTCACAATGCAGATACCTTTTTGAAAAGGTTTTAAAAGTTGATATCTGTTGACCAAGATGTCTATAACCAAAGTGAATCTCTCAGGTTGTAAATACAGGATGTCTCAAACAGCAAGTGAGGCTGCTTCTGAGGAATGATACCTGAAGTTTTCTTCTGGCATCCATCCATATATACACACATGTTCATAGGGCATAGACCTATATACGAAGGAAGAGCAAATATGCTTGATAATGAAACAAAGCCAAATTTTGGAACTACTGCCATATAGTAGATGATAATTAATTGAGATTAAGAGATATCCAAAAGTCATCAGAGGTTAAGCACTGTGAGAAAACTTGAAATACTTGCTTAAAAACTGGAGGGATTTAAGAAATATTTGTTTACATGAAGACATGACCTTAGATTTATTTTTTCTTAATTTCAAGTAATTGCACGCAAAAAGATTGTTTTTACCTAAAAGAAAATGAGAGGTAACTCAGTACTTTTAACTCTAAAGAGGGACGATAAATTCTTTGGGGTATTTGGAATAGATTTTTCTAGAGCATGTGATGGTTACATACATTTGTACATTTTCCCAAGCTCACAACATTGTGTATTTAAAATGTGCTTAACTTTGATTTATCTACTTAAGTCTCCAGAAAACCCCTAACTATCCTAAGCAGCATTGTCTAACGCCATTTCTCTGTAAAACAATAATTCCTGGTTTAGTTTCTGTTAGGTACTAAAGACAAAGGTTATGGAGAGCCTCATATTTCAGCTCAGATTTTTCGTGTAAAAAGAACATCTAAATACTGAAATCATTAAATGATTCATCTCGTTTTAATTTTAAACAGTATTGGAACAAGAATGCATATTTCTTAAGCCTTTCAAGTGTTCTCAGTGGAAGAATGTCATCTAAAAAATATTTACATGGCTCCCTATCCTTCCTACTCATTGATATACCCTTAAATGCCAAAGCTGATCCAAGATTAAAAACATGAACTCATCTTATCTTTATTTCAGAAGAGAAACACACAAACCTCAAAGAAATACAAAATGACTGAGTGGGCTAAGAAGACTGCTTTTATGGTATTTTTTATGGAGATGGCACATTATTTACAGACTGTTAGAAACAATTATCACCTTTTCCCTAAAGAAAGCTCTCTAATGCCTTTCTTCAAAACTTTGATGGTTTCTTCCATTTTTGCACATTATTTAGTTTGCAAAACCGTGGATGTTGTTCTTAGTTTTGACAAATTATCTTACTTTGTATATGAAAATAATCTAAGGATATATTTCTTGCTACCCAATTGTTTTCTACTTCTTTAAAGTAACTTTATTGCATTATAATGACTTCAAATTCTGCATCATAAATGGTCTATATCACCAACTTGTTTGAATATTAATATAACATCTTTCCACATGTATAATTTACCACTTTTTATGTTTGGGAGAATTGTCTCATTGTACTTTCTAAGATGTTTATATGTTTGTGGGCTCAAGCGTTCCTTTGACCTCAGTTTCAATAATAGGTGTTGGTATAAATGAACACAAAGTCAGGGCATTCTAACTTCTTAAATCTTCACCCATAACTTCTTCCAGAAGTCGTGGAGGAGGGCAACCCCATAGAAAGATCAGCAGTTTCAACTAACCTGGATCCCTGAGATCTCTCAGTTACTGAACCACCATCAGGCAGCATACATTAGCTGGTACAGTGTCTCCAACACATATACAGCAGAAGACTGGCTGGTCTTGCCTCCATGAGAGAAAAGAAAGAAAGAAAGAAAGATAGAAAGAAAGAAAGAAAGAAAGAAAGATAGAAAGAAAGAAAGAAAGAAAGAAAGAGAGAGAGAGGAAGGAAGGAAGAAAGAAAGGAAGGAAGGAAGGAAGGAAGAAAGAAAGAAAGAAAGAAAGAAAGAAAGAAAAATTTACCAATGAACTCCTTAAAAACCACAGTTATTGATATGTCTCCTAGTTGTTTGAAACCACTTCAATAAAAACTTCTGTGCTTCATTGTTGCAGGGGGAGGATTTTTTTTGTATTATCTCATAGAAGCTAGTTCTAGTGAGATCATAGATCTTGGAGGAGAACCTATATCAACTAATTTATTAAACCACTATAATTCCTAATAGCAATAAGTACAATTACCTTTCACATATCAGTGTGGTCTTCACCCATAATCAGGAAAATGTTTCTTTGCAGCAGACAAAAACCACTATAGAATACCATAACCAAGAAAATTATAGAGTTGTGAAGCACAATTCCAGTGGCTGTATTATAAAACATACCCACCTCTAAGTCTCAGAAAACCTTACTGAAAAGAAGTCAGAGATTGTAAAAGCCAGAAATCAGGAAGTTTTCTATGATACTATAATTCAAATGTCAGAAGCTACATCCATAAAGTATCACTAACGTGACTGTCCACACATGAGCTGAACAAGGAAGACATTAGTAAACATGCAAAAGTGGGACCTGGAACAGCTCTTGAGGCTTCAACCCTATACAAAGTTAACTAACAACTAAGAAATGCTGATCATTGGATAAATAGCCTTCCCAGGGATGAGCACACCAATTTATTATCTCATACCAAATAATCAGTCCTGGAAGCATGCATACACGTTACATTAGATGGACTCAACAGGTTATATTTAGGGTACTTAAGCACATGCATATATGTGTGTGTGTGTGTGTGTGTGTACATAATAAAATATATGTAATATAATATTAAGAAGTAATAAACAAAAGTTGCCATGAATAGAAAAGAGTGGAGGATTGCTTGAAAGTGTGTGGAAGTGACAAAGGGAAGGAAGAGTTGCAATTATTGTATAATCTAAGAACTGTTTTGCAGTCATATTACAAAAATTGTTCCTGTCAACAGAATCATTAGTGATCTCAAACTTTTACCATCCCTTTACTCTTGCTTGAGTCTGTAATGCAGTTGCCATTTTGACATCTCTAAAGAACTTAGTCATTTGCAATCCAAACTTAATATGTGAAATCTATATAATAGTTTAGTACCCTCATTCACTTTCCAGCCACCCTTCAGTGTTTCTGTATTCATCACAGACCACATTTCATTTGCTTCTTCAAACACTGACTAATCTCCTCCATTTCCACCACTACCTTATTCAGATTCTGTTCATTCCTTGACAAAATCATGATAGTAACTCTCATTTGAGACTTCCAATTGTCAGTATTTAACTTCTACATTCTTTCCCACCAGCATACAGATAAAAATTAAACAAAATAAACCATAAAATCTAAAATAAAACTACAAATGTATTGAATGAGAAATTATTTCACCAGTGTTTTACTATGTTTTCTTTAAATGATGTGACTTCAAACATTATTTTTGTCCTTCAATCAATATTTAAAATATACATGAAGGACAGCTAATATTTCCTATGAATATTTTTCTGATATAACTAATAGATAGATATACTTGCAAATGTAAGTAAACTTGAGAAACCTACATTATTTTTCGTTCTTTTACTGGGTATTTTTATTTACATTTCAAATGTTATTCCCTTTCCCGGTTTCCCAGACATAAGTTCCCTATCCCATCACCCTCCCCTTCTTCTATAAGGTGTTCCTCAACATTTACCTTCTTCCCAGCCCCAAAATTTCCCTACACTGGGGGTCCAACCTTAGCAGGACCAAGGGTTTCTCCTTCCATTAGTGCCCAATAAGGCCATTCTGTGCTCCATATGGAGCTGTAGCCATGGGTCAGTCCATGTGTAGTCTTTAGAAACCTACATTATTATCCTAGCATGTATTTTTCTTCTCTATTAAGTAAAATAGACTGTAGGTTTGTTGTCAATATTTTTTTGGTTTATTTTCTTAGCTTTAATAAAACTTTTTTTTAACTTATTCACTCGATATCCAACTCATTGTTCCCCTCTTGGTCATCCCTTCCACAATATGTCTCCCCACCCCCTTCTCCTCTAGGTAAGTTGGGGCACCCCGGGTATCCCTTCACTGTAGCATATCAAGTCTGCGAATACTCTATCACTGAGGCCAGACAAGGCAGTACAGCCTGAACAACATTATCTCACGGAAGGCAACTTTTTAATTATTTCTTTTATTTGTGAGATTACAATATAATTAAATCATTTCCTCCTTCTCTTCCCTTCTTTCAAACACTACTATATCTCTCCTTCCTATTCAAGTTAATGGCCCATTTTTTTCCATTAATTATAGTTACATTCACAGATATAGATACATGTTCTTAAATATAACATGCTCAGTATTTAATGGTACTTCTATTTATATTTACAAGGATGACCATTTAGTATTGGGTAACCAACTGATGTGGACTTCCTTGCTAAGATTCTTTCCTACACTCAACATTACTCATTTTTTTTTGTGTAGAGTTGAGTGTTCATAGTCTTTCTCTTACGAACTTAGTATGGCTATTGTTGTGGTCCTTGTTCAGCCTATGTTTACAGTTATGTTGTTAAGAATTTATAGACATAGCTTCTGAAATTTCTGGAGATACAATCTCACAGCCATATCCTCTGTCTTCTGACTCACAATTTTTTTATTCCCCTCTTCCATAATGTTCTAGTAGCATTAGGGTACTGAGTATTTTGTTAGATGTGTCCGTTGGGACAGGCCTCCACTACTCTATAATTTTTTTCTTCTTAATTTTACTTAATCTGTGGGTTTTTGTTTTGTTTTGTTTCATTTTATATACTCTTGATTTTATCCCCCTCCAGGTCCACCGTCTGACTGTTCGCCATCCCATATCTCCTCCCAACCCCCTGTCTTCAAGAGAATATCCCCACCCCCACAACCCCCAAAACTACTAGACCTATAAATATCCCAGACCCTCCAGTCTCTTGGTGGTTAGGTACAGCTTGTTGGACTGAACCCAGACCAGGCAGTTCTCTTCTGTATATGTGTTGAGGCCTCATATCAGTTGTTGTATGCTGCCTGGTCCAGTGTTGAGAGATCTCGAGGGTTCAGGTTAATTGAGGCTGCTGGTACTCCTACAGCGTTGCTGTCCTCCTCACCTTCCTCCAGCTTTTCCCTAATTCAGTCACAGTGGTCAGGTCAGCAGCTTCTGTCCAATGGTTGGATACAAATATCTGCATCTGACTCTTTCAGAAGCTTTTTGGGTTTTTCTGTGGGTAGTCACATGTCCCTTTTTGTGAGCACCCCATAGCATTAGTAATACTATCAGACTTTGGGGCCTACTATAGTTATTTTGTAATGATCTCCATCTCTATAAGCATTTCTTGAAAGATTTTAAAAATAAATTTGTTGTCTTTCTGTCATTCAACCTTTGTCTTTGACTCTGTTTCTGTTTCTCTCTATTTTTCTCTACCTGTGTGTGTATGTGTGTGGGGGGGAGGTGTTCATGTGTCCACATGTGCAAATGTGAGTGCAGTGCCCACTGAGGTCAGAAGAAAGCATGAAATTCTAAAGAGTTATCATTCAAGGCAGTTGTATGCCAACAGAAAGGGATGCTGGCAGCATAACTCAGGTTCTCTGTAAGAACAATACTCAACTCTGAACTACCAAGCTTTCTCTCCATACCAAATTTGTAGCCATCTTGAGAGAACCATTGTCTTTAAGGTGAAAGCTGTAAGTCTCTTTCACATGTTTTTGATAGATTTTAAGATCTTACTATAAGGTAATTTTAAAGTTGTGTTTATAAGTAGAGAAGAAATGGATATTCAGATGTACAGTTTTACTATACATTTGTACCTTCAGTTTGAAGAACAGTAAGTTTTCTTTGTATGCATAATCAGTCTGTCCAGTTTAGAAACCATGGCTCTGCCTTTGGAAAAACAATGAAAAAGGGTTAAGTTCCATGTTCTTGTCTCTGTCATGTGTGCAATTAACCTCTTGAGACCTTTGTAAGTTTCTTAAATTAGTAGATTTCTAGGGACATTGTATGTTTTACAGGTTTGTGCAAAAACATGCTATATTGGTAGATGAGATGGCCCAATATCTGGACAAACAGGTTGAAGTGCAAAACTTTTGGAACATTTGCTTTATTCTGTTATTTGTTTCTTATACTTCCATCACCCTTACTCTTCTCCCACCTAATCCATTCTAAACCAACAACACTAGAAAGATAAGAGAATAAGAGAAAGTAAATTAGTGTAGAAAGGAGACAGGGACCACTATATCCTACTTCCCATAGATTAGGTTCACTGGGTTCTTTGGAGCAAACCCAAACTTCCTCATCAAAATATCCAGCATTCCAGTAATCCAGCAATAAGTAGCAAATACAGCAAGAATATGGCAGCAACATCAGGGAACCGTAGTTGTCTTCTTTTTGGAGTACATCCTAGCCCCCTCGAGCCTCTGGCATTTATTCCCTCTTGAATGATCCCAGAATCCAAACGTAATCTATCCACATCAGGCAAAATGCCTTTCTAGAGCATGAGATAATCATAGTTACCATCTGTGGACAAACTGAAGCAGCCCCATACCCCATATCTGGGAGTAAAAGAAAAACATTGACATAACATAACTGGATTTTTAAAGAGATTAAAATTCTCACTACACAAAGCTTTGGACTCTTGTCACTGTGAATGCAGCATAATACTGAGTAAACTCTTTATCAACTGATCACCTGCTTTCTTACCAGGAAGTGGTGCTTAAAAAACATCATTGTTATTTTTGTTTCTCTGACTGCTGTTGTAACGATACATAACATAATAGGTTTGGAAAAAGTTGATCTCTTTAGAGAAAATACTTTATCATTTGGTAGCTATTACTTGACATGAGAGTTTATCCATGAGTTTGTTGATTTTTGTAAGCATCTGGTATTCACGTGTATTCATTAGTGATACATGGCAGTAAATATCCATGTGTGTACACTGCATTCAAGGAGACTAAATGTTCCTTTCAATTGGTATAATACATCTTTAGTGAAGAAGGGAGGGGGAGTCAGATGGATGGAGACTTATCAAAAATATTTTAACTTTTTAATAAAAGTTATGTGATTATTTGTTCTGTTGTATTGTGACTCACACTCAAGAGAATAGAGAGATCAAGGAATGACCCAGTTATGACACTGTCAGTTGGAAAAATACCATGCAAAGAGGTGGTTTACGTAGAGGATGATCTTGGGGGAATTCTCAGGATTACAAAATCTTCAAACTCTATTTACCCCATGGTAACTATTAAAATGACCTTTCCATGGCAAAAAAAATGAAAACAGACACATTGCACCGAACTATAAATTATATAAAATATGGAGATTATTTGATATTTTCCTCTAAGTTCATGGAAAACAAGTGTTTCTGTGAGGCATGGATTTTATCATAAGAATTCTAGTATCTTACAAGTATGTCAGACAATTATTGATTTCCACAAAAACAATATATTCATTAACTTCCTCAGTACCTATATTTCTTAACTTAGTAGCATTATAGTTAAACATCATGTTCATGCACTGGTGTAAATTATGACCCAGGATAAAATAGAGAACAGTTCACAGATCAGATTAGACTCAGGAAAATAAGGTGTTGCCTGCTTTATTTCTTTATTTTTAAACCCTAGTTTACCTGAACCACACCAGTTTTCTCAGTATTTCTTAGTTTTCAAATACTTGCTCAGTTCCTCCATGTCAGATCACTTTAAATTGCCATCATTCCAAACAGAATTTTCCATATTTACATGAATGGCTAAATTCTAAGATTTGTATCCCTTCTGTACTGCTTATTATACATTCCTCTTAGTCAATGAATTGTGGGAAATTGTAAAGCATTTCAGTTGAGCAAAACGAGTTACATGCATTTTACCAAGAAGAGAACATTTTCTGTTTCAGCATCAGAAAGATCAACCATAAAAATCTAACAACATTAGTTGTTTTTGAAAAAATAGAAATACAGTATTTAAAGTATGATCAATAAAATGACTTATAAAAATAAAATGTAAAATAAATAACTCAGATTTTCTATTTTAATAACTGTCTACAAAAATTGAGAAACCTATAGGAAATTTCAACATAATAAATATTGTCTAAAATCACTGATCAATAAAAGACAGTTTCAATAATACATGTATCTAAACATTAATTTTGATAAACTATGTAAGATTTTTGCTAAGATGTTTCTTTTTTAAAGGTTTCTTCTGTAAATTTAATAGTAATATCTAGAAACCATCAAGTGCTAGTTTCATGTTAGGTGTCACCTGTGTGTCAGAAGTAGCAGTAAAACAGAGCCATGCTTTGAAGCTGTGAAGCTACAGAATAGAAGACGAAAGTTTTGAGCCTGAGTGCCAACTCAACTTACTATGACACAAGACATGCACACTGCCATTGGAAAAACAAAATGAAAATTGTCATATGAATAATATATGGAAAAGACATTTAAGACTTACATTACTTTTAATGCTTTTTAACTAATCTTCATTGCCAACTCTATCACTTGGAATGAAATATAACTGTCTTCAGGATATTAGTAGGAAAAAGGAGAAAAATGTTGAAAAGAATATATGAATATGGAATGATGTGAAGTGGCATTTGAAATTCATAGTTGTATTGAATCTTTTCTATATATTTTATGAATCTAAGAGGGAAATTGCCAAATTCTTCTCCTCATCCAAATTGTTGAGGTTTGTCTAGTTTTTTGTTTGTTTTGTTTTGTTCTGTTCTGTTTTTTGTCAGAGAGGATGTTAAGGAGTCTACACAACCCTCAAGTTCACTATGTATTCTAGTCTAGACTAGAATACCCTATCTTCCCCCTTCTACCTTGCGAGTGTTGAAATGGTAGATGTATAATATCAGACCCACTGTACGCAATTCTCAGGATCAATCTAGGGCCTCTACCAAATGAGCCTGTTCTGACAGGATCTCTATCTATTGAAATCCATCCACAGCACTTTCAGCTAAATTCTAGGATATGTGCTTACGAAGTCTTGTCTCTGTGACATGTAACCGTAACCTCAAAATGAAAAACGTCCACTCCAAGTTCACAGTTCTTTTAAGCAGTGATTGGTATTAGAATAATCCTTGCTGAGTCTGGAGACATAGGACTCTAATCCAACATACTCAGAAGGCTGATACAGAAAAGTCACAAATACTGCTGAGTGTACAGAATGAGGTAAAAGCTAGCATTGGTAACTTTGTGAGACTCTGACTTGTAGCAAAGATATATGTAGAGGCCGCTGTAGCACTTACCCAGAAGATCAACCTCAAGCTCAGTCATGCAGAATGAAAACTCGACTGACCTTGCCTCATCATTAATACTGAGAAGCAAATATGAGTTTGAAAATCTTCTAAATGTATAAGTACATATACTATTATATGAACTAATTTTGGACCATGTGTTTTCAGTTTGGACCAAGTAGTCTCCCCCCTTTTCCCCCACCTCTCTGTGTGTGTGTTTGTGCGTGTGTGTGTGTGTGTGTGTGTGTGTGTGTGTAGCTAGGATTTATTTGAAAACATTTGTGTGCTATTTCCGTGTTCACAGTGAAATGTTTTTGAACTATTCTTTGAAGAGTTTCTCCTTCAAACAACATATTATCAGCCATATGTTCTTGATATTTATGTTTAAAAATAACAGTATTCCTTATGCTGTTTTATTAAGATATGTTAATTATGAAATTCTGTTATTTCAAAGATAAGAGCATATCTGACTCTTCATGTTTTAGATAGAAGCAGAGTACAGATTTTTTTAAACAGTTTTGCTATATATGATGTCTAAGATTCTTTCCTTTCAGTATGGGGTTTATGAATTTGCCCAAATGTTTAAATGCTTAAACATTGTTTTCTATTTTAATTGTGAATGTATATATAAGATAATAGCTTAAACTATGTAGGAAAATGTGGATATGAAAACACTTTATTCTTAAGTCAAAAAGAATTTCGTTAATGAAAACTTGTTCAGCTGGAGCATAGAAGTGGTGAACTGTTGATGTTTTGGGGTCATTCACATACGATTACAAACTTGGGTCAGATCCCTTAGGGCAGGGTGTGGGAGAAGGGTGGGAGGTGTCAAATGTACAAACTGCAAATATTATTTCCAAAAAATGAGTGATGATGACTACATCGTTTCAGTCATTCCACATGGCAAGAACTACAAGTCAAAGTATTTACAAACAGTAAAGTTTACCTTAAGCTTTATTAAAGCTACAGCACAAAGGACTGTGCCCCTAATTTTGATGCATTTCACCAATATGAAAAAAATTTCTATCACTATCTTGGGTGACCTATATTGCATAAAATTCCAGACAAAATTTAAAATGAAGACAATACTGTAAATATAATCTTCTTCTTCCTATATATATCTCCAAAAGTGACTAGCATGGGCTGTGATAAATTGATTCTTAGTTTCATTAGTTAATTATTTGGTTTACTCAGAATCTAGGAGTTCTGAATGTCACTTTCTTTGTAACCTTGGCAAAGTCCGTTAAGTTCTCTAAAACTCGATGTCTTTTAAATAGGAACCCTGAAACCTTACCAATTATCACTCATTTTTAAAACCAATAGTAAGGTGTCCAACACCATCAGTCCGTAATAGGACCCATTTGAAGCTCATCATTGGCATGTGTCCTTAGGGCAGTAAAGGAATTAGAACTGTTTAATTAGATATTAACAGCTTAAGGGAACCCAGAGTTGTCCCCACTGAGAACAGCTCAAGTGCAAACTGTGTGTCTTGGGAGTCATGAAGAATGCAGGAGAAGAGTGAAGAGTGTTTTCAGAGGCTGAGAAAGCATAGCTTATTCTTGTTTTCACATCGTAGTTGTGATTTCATGACTACAGGTCACACTTCCATAGACAAAATACACATTGGTTACTTAAAGTACATTTGAAATTTATGAAATACATTTATAAAATCTCCTCTTCAACAACAACAAAAAAAACACAGAAAAATTGACAGTTGTGACTATGCTACAAATCCATAGTAGAATATGCTTTAGAGAAGATTAATTTGTGTATACAATAGACCAAAAGTTAACTTGTCAGAACAAATTTATATATGTTACAAATCCCATATATGTGCAGGGGTTCTGATAACAAACAAGATGCATTCCTTTCGCCTATGTCAAAGGCTGAATGTAGACTAAAATGTAAAATGGAAGAGAAATAAGCAGTCAACCTCAAAGAACCCTGTGATGGCCTACTTTTAAGGGCCCACTTCACTGGGTTGAAACAGATAGCATTAGTAAATATACATTTCCTCTATCTGGGAATGTAGTAATAAAGGGGATTAACCAGGTAGGAAGTGTTGCGCTGAGTGTGGGAGACATTGTCCAGTAGGCTTAGTCCTGATAGAATAAATAAATGTAATTGAGGTGGTGGAGACATGGCTCAGCAATGCTGCTTTTCAAGAATAATTGAGTTCAGTTGTTGGCCTCCATGTTGGATAGCCTACAGCTACCTGCAATACCAGTTCCAGGGCATCTGACTCTCTGTTCTAGCATCTACAAACACCTACATCCATAAGAGCAGTTGCACTGGTGCGCGTGAACATGTGTGCCTGCACGCACACCCAGACGCACACACACACACACACACACACACACACACACACACACACACACTTTTGAAAAAAAATTCAAAGACACCACACCTCAAATATCTCTCTGCTGATTCTGAGTTCTTTTTTCTTAAATGCCCTTGAAACTCTAAAACACATTTTCCAATTAATGCTTTACTCTCTGAGTTTTTTTTTTTTAATATGGTATTTTGTCGTACAGACCAGGAAGCTAAATGACATAAACATATGTTCAAGATACTGACCAACATCAAGAGCAAGATAAGAAATAGTTGGGAAACTCACTCAATGATAGAAGGATAGTCATTTGAAATGACTTTAAGTTATGAAGTAAATTACTTTCTTTGTTTTAGTCCATAACAAGGTAAACCTGTTCTAAGGTATTTGCAAATAATCTAACACATGGAAACATATTTTCATGGGACAACACATTTGTAGTGACTAACTAGATTGTACATCCCCATCATGGACATTCTGAACTCCTTTATTTAATATTGTAACAGATCACTCATGTTCAGAAAATTTCTTGCTCCCCATTCTTCTTGGGTGTTCTCTCTGAATTTCACTCATGTCTTTATATGTTTGGAATCATCTGACTGACTTCCTATTGATTTCTGATTTTCCAGTACATTTGAGTGAATTTATTTACACTTTAGGAGGAAAGGCTACTCAACTTATCCACATAGACTTTTGTATTTCTGTTGCTGGTTTCCAGATATCTTCCTTGTTTATATCTGCATTGTTTCATGTGCCTATTGTTTTCCACCACTAGTGCAGACTAAAAAAGAAAGAAGGACTTACCACTTGGATGTGAACCCATACGCAAAGGTACATTCATGATACGTGTTCATTTAAAGGTGTATGTTGGCCATAAAGTGCAGTCCATAGGCCCAAAGAACTCAATTAACAAGGAGGGCTTAGAAGGGGAAATCAATATACGAGATGGGTGGAGAATGGGAACTGGTGGGGAGGGGATGAGAAGGGGAAGTGAGAATCAGGTGTAGGGAGAGAAGAGGAAAGAGAAAGAAAATCAGTGGTAAGCAGAGGAAAACAATCTACAGAAACTTGTAGCAGTGGGAGATACAGATCCTGAAGTAGCCAGATAGAACTAACAGCAGAAAGATAAGGACAGTAACCCACCCACAAAAACCTTCGACCTAAAATGTGTCCTGCCTACAAGATGTGTAGGAAAAAGGAAAGAAAAGACTGAAGGAATGGTCAACCAATGACTGGCCCAAATTAAGAAAAATCTCATGGGCAAAACCCAATTTCTGTCACTATATTAATGATACTCTGTTATGCTTGCAGACAGGACCATAGCCCAATTCTCCTCTGAGAATCTCCAGAGGAAATGGGGAAGGGACTGCCAAAGGGGAAATTGGGAGGAGAGGGAACCAATGATAGTTAATTAATTAATATTAAAAGAAAGACATCTATATTCTTGTCGTTGTATGAAAAGAGCTACTCGGGAAAAATGCCTTTGAAGCAGACCTATTATACTTAGAATTGTCCGTTGTGACAGTGATGTGCCAGTTTCTTATTCCAGTTTACTGAAGACTGACAGTGATGATTCCTTCGGTATTGATGTAGATTATGTATTTTATTAATTTGTTATTATTGTGAAATATGGAGAAAATTGTGTGTGTGTGTGTGTGTGTGTGTGTGTGTGTATATACACACATATAAACAACTGAGTCCATTAAGCATTGGAGGTATACACCTGTGTTAAGGCTGTCCATTTGTAATCGTACAAACTATGTTTGAGCTTGTTCCAGCAAGAAACACTTATCTACTCTCAGTAGCCTCTGACGACCTATAGTTTTCAGCTTGAAGTAGATTAATATGCAAAGTCTCATGTCCAGGTTGGCATGTCGACTAGTACTGGCGTTATGCTAGTCTTGTTTAGGCAATCATGCTGTTAAGATTTTATGGGTACATTTTCCCTATTTTGTTTAGGAGATACTGTCTAGAAGCAAGCCTTTTGTGATTCTGTCTATTATAATCTTTCTTTTTCCACTTCCTTGATTTTCCCACATGCATATTGGTTGCATTTTGATATGTTTTATTTTCTCTTATATTATATTTAAACTGATTATTTTCTGTGTTTTTACCAATACTGGACTTTTTATCTGTACCTTTTTTTTAAAGTCATTAGTGATCATATCTCATTTCTAAAATATTGCAGCAACACCTTCCAGTTGAACTATCCTGCCCAAATGCAATGCTGAGTAATATTTGCCGCTAGTTATCCTGCTTCCAAATGTATTGTTATCTCCACACCTTTACTCCACTTTGCTCAATGTGGATAGGTTATGATGGAGATCAAATCCACTAACTGCTCCACTTTGAATATTGCCTTGATATTTTTTTTTATTATTATTATTAACTTGAGTATTTCTTATATACATTTCGAGTGTTATTCCCTTTCCAAGTTTCCGGGCAAACATCCCCCTCCCCCCTCCCCTTTCTTATCAGTGTTCCCGTCCCCACCCTCCCCCCATTGTCCCCCTCCCCCCAACAGTCTAGTTCACTGGGGGGTTCAGTCTTAGCAGGACCCAGGGCTTCCCCTTCCACTGGTGCTCTTACTAGGATATTCATTGCTACCTATGAGGTCAGAGTCCAGGGTCAGTCCATGTATAGTCTTTAGGTAGTGGCTTAGTCCCTGGAAGCTCTGGTTGCTTGGCATTGTTGTACATATGGGGTCTCGAGCCCCTTCAAGCTCTTCCAGTTCTTTCTCTGATTCCTTCAACGGGGGTCCTATTCTCAGTTCAGTGGTTTGCTGCTGGTATTCGCCTCTATATTTGCTGTATTCTGGCTGTGTCTCTCAGGAGCGATCTACATCCGGCTCCTGTCGGTCTGCACTTCTTTGCTTCATCCATCTTGTCTAATTGGATGGCTGTATATGCATGGGCCACATGTGGGGCAGACTCTGAATGGGTGTTCCTTCAGTCTCTGTTTTAATCTTTGCCTCTCTCTTCCCTGCCAAGGGTATTCTTGTTCCCCTTTTAAAGAAGGAGTGAACCATTCACATTTTGATCATCTGTCTTGAGTTTCATTTGTTCTAGGCATTTAGGGTAATTCAAGCATTTGGGCTAATAGCCACTTATCAGTGAGTGCATACCATGTATGTCTTTCTGTGTTTGGGTTAGCTCACTCAGGATGATATTTTCCAGTTCCAGCCATTTGCCTACGAATTTCATAAAGTCGTTGTTTTTGATAGCTGAGTAATATTCCATTGTGTAGATGTACCACATTTTCTGTATCCATTCCTCTGTTGAAGGGCATCTGGGTTCTTTCCAGCTTCTGGCTATTATGAATAAGGCTGCAATGAACATAGTGGAGCACGTGTCTGTTTTATATGTTGGGGCATCTTTTGGACCACAGGGAAACAAATAACCCTATTAAAAAATGGGGCTCAGAGCTAAACAAAGAATTCACAGCTGAGGAATGCCGAATGGCTGAGAAACACCTAAAGAAATGTTCAACATCTTTAGTCATAAGGGAAATGCAAATCAAAACAACCCTGAGATTTCACCTCACACCAGTGAGAATGGCTAAGATCAAAAACTCAGGGGACAACACATGCTGGCGAGGATGTGGAGAAAGAGGAACACTCCTCCATTGTTGGTGGGATTGCAAACTGGTACAACCATTCTGGAAATCAGTCTGGAGGATCCTCAGAAAATTGGACATTGAACTGCCTGAGGATCCAGCTATACCTCTCTTGGGCATATACCCAAAAGATGCCTTGATATTTTCTATGAAAATATTCAAACTGTCTTTTTAATTTTTCATGTTGAGTGTATATATTTTATAATCTATTATCTATGTAAATTACCTTATATGCTCACCGTGATAAATCACCTGCTTTTGATGGCTTTCTCCTGACTTAGTTTCAATTATTCTCAGACTGGTTCATGCATCCATTGTGGATGTTGCATATTCGACTCTCTATTCTCAGTTTCATCATTATTAATTGCAGTCACTTGTAGAGTCATGAATTCTAACAGATTAGTGTTGAAGCTCAGCAATAGCAGATCTGCTGAGATGCAGGAAGTCTCTGTCTCTATACAAATTACTCTCTTCTAGGTAGTTAGGTAGGTCAATAGACAAGTGAGGACATAGAAAAACATATAGGTGACAGATCGATAAAAATACATACTTACAAATTACATAAATATGTTAATTTTATATAAATATTTATGTTATTTGTATATATGTAAAATATATTTTTTACTTTACTACTAATGCGTTTTTGCTATTGCTTAGTTATATTGTGTTAACCCATTAAAATGAAATTATATCTTTTATTAAACATAAAAAGAAATAATAAATTTAAATTGGTATTGGTGAAAAAATAAAATAGAAGCAATAATTTTTTAATGTCCAGTGACATGGTTCGCTACTTGTTTTTGGTGAAGTTTTTCCAAATGTAATATATTAAAATTAGTGATGGTAAGCTTGAACTTTCCTTTCCTTTTTAACAGGTGTTTCAGATAATTTTAATATGCAAATAGATACAAACACAACTGGTCATAGATTACTGCCCATCATTCTGTTAAAAATTTTAAACTCTTGTTAAATAAATTGATAGAATATCCCCTGTATTAAATGAAAATACCTGTCTTTTGCTTATAATCTCAGCACTAGGCTGAGTAATTAAATTGCAGCATACTTAAAATAATCTATATAACAGCAAAGTCAGAAGAAAATGAAACTGGAAAAGCATAGAAAAACATATTGCTTCTCTCTCTTACTCAGTGGGAAAATGTTATTTAATGGTTTCAAGGATGTCATATGTCTATTGATGATTGTAACTATTAAAAATTTTGTAAGTTCAGATTAGACACTATGGTAAATATTAGAGGAAATATCTGTCTGGTGTGTACAAAAACTTAGTAAATATTACTGTCACTGAAGTGTTTATCTTTTCGAGGATTTCAAAGACCATTCTATCTCATTCTTCACTCACACACTGAAATACTCCTTCTTACTCTGATGTCCCTGAATGTACTTTCTTTTTTTTTCCAATTTACTTTTAATTTTTTAAGTTAACCTTTGTATGTTTTGCATTTTCATATTGTGTATTTTCTGTATTCACATTTCCAATGTGATTGATCCCCCATCCAGGTTTCCCCTCGAGAAGCCCACTATCCCATCACCCCTCCCCTGCTTTTTTGAGGGTGCTCCCTCACCCACCCAGCAACTCTGGCATCCGTGTCCTGGCATTCCCCTACACTGGGACATCAACTCTTCCAAAACCAAGGGCCTTTTCTCCCACTGATGTCTGAAAAGGCCATCCTCTGCTACATATGCAGCCAGAGCCATGGATCGCTCCATTTGTACTCTTTTGTTGGTAGTTTAGAAGAAGGAAGAGAAAAGTGTGGATGCTTCAGTCCTTCTTAGAAAGGGGAAGAAAATATCACAGGAGGAAATATGGAGACAAAATGTGGAGCAGAGACTGAAGGAAAGGCCATCCAGATACTGCCCGGCCTGGGGATCCATCCCATATACAGTCACCAAAACCAGACACTATTATGGATGGCAAGAACTACTTGTAGACAGGAATCTGATATAGCTGCTTCCTGCTCTACCAGAGTCTGACAAATACGGAGGTAGACACTGACAACAAACTCTTCAGTGGCTATACCACTGAAAAACTGATGCTCCTTCCTGCAGTGATCACTCAGGCATGGGTAAAGTCTCATGAACTCACAATGCGACAGGCACTTCACCCCTAGAATTATTTTCCCTGCGCACTTTCCTATGCTCTGGTTGGTAAATTCTTGCTTATCCTCTTAGTCAATGTTTTCTGAACCTTGGATGTGAAACATACATGCGCTCTGTTTAGGGCTAAGCACATAAAGCTGACTTATTCTCACTTAAATAGCTAAACGAGAGTCTCTGCATTAACCCCTGCCCATTGTCAAAAGTGAGCTTCTATGACAGAAATGGAAAGCTGCATTAGTTTATAAATATAAAGAAGGAGATCCTTCAACATGTTTTTTGTTTTGTTTTGTTTAGTAGAGAACAATTATAGGTTTAACGCTTGGGCCTATGGCCTACCTATCTATGGGTTCCTGTCCAGGTTTATAGTACAAAGCATGAGTTCCTACCTGTGGAGCAAACTTCTAGTTGAACCAGAGCTGCCACTTACCCTGAGAATAGTCATGTCACTATTGTATCAGTAAGTTCATATTTTGCCAGGCAAGGTCCACAGCCAGGAAGAACCCTCAATAACTATTTGCCCGTAACAGAGCTCATGGAATGCAATAGGAGATCTTTTGAAGTTCTTGCAGGACTAACACTGCGTATCACAGTTTTTAACATGCCACTGTTAACTTACACATTTTAAGTTTTAAATTGAATGCTTTTCAAATTTTAAAGTAGATGAAATATTATTCTGTATGACTTTATTTTATTTATTTTGCCTTCAAATGACAATATCAGTTTTTTTCTTCTTCCAACAGGTATTAGCAAATCACAATGTGCCAAATAATGTGTGTGATAGAACTTTCCCACTCTTCTCCTATAATAAATTACTTTAACAAAGGTGTAATAAAACTAATATTTTTACAAAATCTCTTCTGAGAAATAGAAATCCCTAAGAGTTTCAAATCTGAGTGTCCAGTGATGCTTTGTGGAGATATTAATAAAAGGAAGTTAACCACTGTAGATCTGCCTGGACAAGCTGACATACTCAACTTGTTTTTATCAAAAATCTGTTGGCATGACGCTTCAATCTCTCACTGGCTTTTTGTAGGCATATCTGTTTCTCAAAATGTGACCTTGACTGTGTCCAATGTGATCTTAAAACATGTAGGTAGCTTTTTGAAAGCTAGTTAAAGCTAAGACTTACAGAACTAAAAATGCATCGACAGAAACGCTGCCTATTCACACAGTCTCTTCCAAACCGAGTTGACATTGCTTCTACCAAAAGAATTATTTAAAACATTTTCTTATTCTCTTTATTGTGCAAACAATCATGCCAACAAATCTGTTGACTGTGTGAACATTTTTGTTAGATATTTCCTATGGACTACCTCCTAAAAACTTCTCACTCACTCCCTACTTTGATATAAAGAAGTACTGAGTTTTTCCCATGAAAATTTCAGAGACCTTTTTGTCTTAAAAAGCATTCTAAAACCCTGATCTGGACTTTCTTCTTAGAGGATGTTTCTTGATGCTGTTTCTATCTGCAGACATTAATAATTCAGAGCAATCAAGTGCTTCAAGAGTATTTTGTCTTTCTCCTGTAACATTGTAAGAAGAACTCAAGTAGATTCTTCAATATTTGATTTCCTAAGTTCCATTGCTGCATACCCAAGCTTGTTGGGTCCAATTTTTACTTGCTAACTTTTTTTAAACAATTCTTGCTAAACTTTTTTGATACTAACTGAAAGATTTCAAGTTTCTAGTAGATTTTTAATATCTAGTTTCTAACCCCAAACACTGTCCTCAAATTGCACATAAGATTTCTTCAAGGCTATTAACATCTTCATTTTCTTTGCTAGTTTGTAGCTAATGCTCAGCTCCAAAATGGCTCACAGAGATTTCAACCTTCTCATAGAAAACTAGGGCTGATTCATTTCCAGTATTATTTTTGACTAACAATTAGAAGCTACAGTTCTCTAAGAAATGGTTGCATCCCATTTGTTAGAAAAGAATTGGAAGATTTCAGCTCACTCTTAGAGGAAACAGTGTCAAAGTGATTTGTGTGTATAGTACAAAACTCTAGAGGATGAAGTTATTAATAATAAATGTCATTTCACTTTAAGGCACTCATAAGTAGAAAACAACAAAAGGAAAAATAAGTTTGATAATATGAAAACCACAAAATTCAATTTATTTGTGATGTTGCAGGTACTGAAAAAGAAATGTAAATATCAGTTTCATAAGTTGGTAAAATTTAACAGTGAATTCAAAGAAACAACTCAAAGAAGGTGAAGAATGGTATTTTAAATAAAGGAGTGCAAGAGAGTTAGGAATGAATGAAATAGAGGATGAGTTTGAAGTTTGAAACTATTGTCCATTAGAGACAAAGGAATTCAGTATTGAAATATTATAGGATGTAGTCATGGCTGCAGTCCAAGTGTGAAGAGAATTGTATACTACAAAGAGGAGACCAGACTAAAGATCAAAAATTAATTTTATAGTTATTTGATTTTGTTTATGTTCCTCTGAAAATTCATATTCAATTACAAAATTAATGTGGCATTTTAGTCAAAGTAACTTTTATTAATCTAAGGTAACTGTCAGATGGGTGACTTACTGCTAAATCACCTCACGCTTTTTACTTATTTCTGAACTATGGCTTGCTGGCCAAAGTTCCCTTCAAGCTGACTGATTCGATCTAACTTCTCTCAGCTCTGTTTGACCTCAAACTAAATCTTGCAATTTGTTGAAATCTCTGGCTTCTTCTTCTTCTTTTTTTTTTGTTTGAAAAAAATTTTTTTTATTAACCTGAGTATTTCTTATTTGCATTTTGAGTGTTATTCCCTTTCCCGGTTTCTGGGCAAACATCCCCCTAATCCCTCCCCCTCCCCTTCTTTATGAGTATTCCCCACCCCATCCTCCCCCCCATTGCCGCCCTCCCCCCTACAATCTAGTTCACTGGGGGTTCAGTCTTAGCAGGACCCAGGGCTTCCCCTTCCACTGGTGCTCTTACTAGGATATTCATTGCTACATATGAGGTCAGAGTCCAGGGTCAGTCCATGTATAGTCTTTAGGTAGGGGCTTAGCCCCTGGAAGCTCTGGTTGCTTGGCATTGTTGTACATATGGGGTCTCGAGCCCCTTCAAGCTCTTCCAGTTCTTTCTCTGATTCCTTCAACGGGGGTCCTATTCTCAGTTCAGTGGTTTGCTGCTGGTATGTGCCTCTGTATTTGTTGTATTCTGTCTGTGTCTCTCAGGAGCGATCTACATCCGGCTCCTGTTGGCCTGCACTTCTTTGCTTCATCCATCTTGTCTAATTGGGTGGCTGTATATGTATGGGCCACATGTGGGGCAGGCTCTGAATGGGTGTTCCTTCTGTGTCTGGTTTAATCTTTGCCTCTCTATTCCCTGCTAAGGGTATTCTTGTTCGCCTTTTAAAGAAGGAGTGAAGCATTCACATTTTGATCTTCCGTCTTGAGTTTCATGTGTTCTAGGCATCTAGGGCAATTCAAGCATTTGGGCTAATAGCCACTTATCAGTGAGTGCATACCATGTGTGTTTTTCTGTGATTTGGTTACCTCACTCAGGATGATATTTTCCAGTTCCAACCATTTGCCTACGAATTTCATAAAGTCATTGTTTTTGATAGCTAAGTAATATTCCATTGTGTAGATGTACCACATTTTCTATATCCATTCCTCTGTTGAAGGGCATCTGGGTTCTTTCCAGTTTCTGGCTATTATAAATAAGGCTGCGATGAACATAGTAGAGCACGTGTCTTTTTTATGTGTTGGGGCATCTTTTGGGTATATGCCCAAGAGAGGTATAGCTGGATCCTCAGGCAGTTCAATGTCCAATTTTCTGAGGAACCTCCAGACTGATTTCCAGAATGGTTGTACCAGTCTGTAATCCCACCAACAATGGAGGAGTGTTCCTCTTTCTCCACATCCTCGCCAGCATCTGCTGTCACCTGAGTTTTTGATCTTAGCCATTCTCACTGGTGTGAGGTGAAATCTCAGGGTTCTTTTGATTTGCATTTCCCTTATGATTAAAGATGTTGAACAATTCTTTAGGTGTTTCTCAGCCATTTGGCATTCCTCAGCTGTGAATTCTTTGTTTAGCTCTGAACCCCATTTTTAATAGAGTTATTTGTCTCCCTGCAGTCTAACTTCATGAGTTCTTTGTATATTTTGGATATAAGGCCTCTATCTGTTGTAGGATTGGTAAAGGTCTTTTCCCAGTCTGTTGGTTGCCGTTTTGTCCTAACCACAGTGTCCTTTGCCTTACAGAAGCTTTGCAGTTTTATGAGATCCCATTTGTCGATTCTCGATCTTAGAGCATAAGCCATTGGTGTTTTCTTCAGGAATTTTTTTCCAGATGCTTCCCTAGTTTTTCTTCTATCAGTTTGAGTGTATCTGGTTTGATGTGGAGGTCCTTGATCCACTTGGACTTAAGCTTTGTACAGGGTGATAAGCAAGGATCGATATGCATTCTTCTAAATGTTGACCTCCAGTTGAACCAGCACTATTTGCTGAAAATGCTATCTTTTTTCCATTTGATGGTTTTGGATCCTTTGTCAAAATCACGTGCCCATAGGTGTGTGGGTTCATTTCTGGGTCTTCAATTTTGTTCCATTGGTCTATCTGTCTGTCTCTGTACCAATACCATGCAGTTTTTATCACTATTGCTCTGTAATACTGCTTGAGTTCAGGGATAGTGATTCCCCCTGAAGTCCTTTTATTGTTGAGGATAGTTTTAGCTATCCCGGGTTTTTGTTATTCCAGATGAATTTGCAAATTGTTCTGTCTAACTCTTTGAAGAATTGGATGGTATTTTGATGGGGATTGCATTGAATCTGTGGAATGCTTTTGGTAAAATGGCCATGTTTACTATATTAATCCTGCCAATCCATGAGCATGGGAGATCTTTCCATCTTCTGAGGTCTTCTTCAATTTCTTTCTTCAGAGGCTTGAAGTTCTTATTGTACAGATCTTTTACTTGCTTGGTTAAAGTCACACCGAGGTACTTTATATTATTTGGGTCTATTATGAAGGGTGTCGTTTCCCTAATTTCTTTCTCGGCTTGTTTCTCTTTTGTGTAGAGGAAGGCTACTGATTTATTTGAGTTAATTTTATACCCAGCCACTTTGCTGAAGTTATTTATCAGCTTTAGCAGTTCTCTGGTGGAACTTTTGGGATCACTTAAATATACTATCATATCATCTGCAAATAGTGATATTTTGACTTCTTCTTTTCCAATCTGTATCCCCTTGACCTCCTTTTGTTGTCTGATTGCCCTGGCTAGAACTTCAAGAACTATATTGAATAAGTAGGGGGAGGGGTTGGGGATTTAGCTCAGTGGTAGAGTGCTTGCCTACCAAGCACAAGGTCCCGGGTTCGGTCCCCAGCTCCGGAAAAAAAAAAAGAAAGAAAAGAAAAAGAATAAGAAGGGAGAGAGTGGGCAGCCTTGTCTAATCCCTGATTTTAGTGGGATTGTTTCAAGTTTCTCTCCATTTAGTTTAATGTTAGCAACTGGTTTGCTGTATATGGCTTTTACTCTGTTTAGGTATGGGCCTTCAATTCCTATTCTTTCCAGGACTTTTATCATGAAGGGGTGTTGAATTTTGTCAAATGCTTCTCAGTGTCTAATGAAATGATCATGTGGTTTTGTTCTTTCAGTTTGTTTATATAATGGATCACATTGATGGTTTTCCATATGTTAAACCATCCCTGCATGCCTGGGATGAATCCTACTTGATCATGGTGGATGATTGTTTTGATGTGCTCTTGGATTCGGTTTGCCAGAATTTTATTGAGTATTTTTGTGTCGATATTCATAAGGGAAATTGGTCTGAAGTTCTCTTTTTTTGTTGGGTCTTTGTGTGGTTTAGGTATAAGAGTAATTGTGGCTTCATAGAAGGAATTCGGTAGTGATCCATCTGTTTCAATTTTGTGGAATAGTTTGGATAATATTGGTACGAGGTCTTCTATGAAGGTTTGATAGAATTCTGCACTAAACCCATCTGCACCTGGGCTCTTTTTGGTTGGGAGACCTTTAATGACTGCTTCTATTTCCTTAGGAGTTATGGGGTTGTTTAACAGGTTTATCTGTTCCTGATTTAACTTCGGTACCTGGTATCTGTCTAGGAAATTGTCCATTTCCTGCAGATTTTCAAGTTTTGTTGAATATAGGCTTTTATAGTAAGATCTGATGATTTTTTGAATTTCCTCTGAATCTGTAGTTATGTCTCCCTTTTCATTTCTGATTTTGTTAATTTGGACACACTCTCTGTGTCCTCTTGTTAGTCTGGCTAAGGGTTTACCTATCTTGTTGATTTTCTCAAAGAACCAACTTTTGGTTCTGTTGATTCTTTCTATGGTCCTTTTTGTTTCTACTTGGTTGATTTTAGCTCTGAGTTTGATTATTTCCTGCCTTCTAATCCTCGTGGGTGTATTTGCTTCTTTTTGTTCTAGAGCTTTTAGGTGTGCTGTCAAGCTGGTGACATATGCTCTTTCCTGTTTCTTTCTGCAGGCACTCAGCGCTTTGAGTTTTCCTCTTAGCACAGCATTCATTGTGTCCCATAAGTTTGGGTATGTTGTACATTCATTTTTACTACATTCTAAAAAGTCTTTAATTTCTTTCTTTATTTCTTCCTTGACCAGGTTATCATTGAGTAGAGCATTGTTCAATTTCCACGTATATGTGGGCATTCTTCCCTTATTGTTATTGAAGACCAGTTTTAGGCCGTGGTGGTCCGATAGCACGCATGGGATTATTTCCATCTTTCTGTACCTGTTGAGGCCCGTTTTTTTGACCAATTATATGGTCAATTTTGGAGAAAGTACCATGAGGAGCTGAGAAGAAGGTTTATCCTTTTGTTTTAGGATAGAATGTTCTATAAATATCTGTTAAGTCCACTTGGTTCCTGACTTCTCTTAGTCTGTCTACGTCTCTGTTTAATTTCTGTTTCCATGACCTGTCCATTGATGAGAGTGGGGTGTTGAAATCTCCCTCTGGCTTCTTCTTGTTCTCTGGCTTCAACTACTTCTGCTTACCTGCAATGAATTGCATGAACTCATAAACTAACTTATCTGTTAAACTCAACTAACTTACCTGCATTACCTTAACTCAACTCAACTTCTTTCTTCTTGTCTATATTCGTGACAGTTGGACATAACCTATATCTAACACATATTTTTTCTCTGGTTCCTTACCTTATCTGCCAATGAAATAGTCATTCTTTTCATACATGGCTGCTTCCTTCAATAAATTATCCTTACATCCATTGTTAGGGCTTAAAGGTATACTCTAATTGAGTTTCCACATTCTAGCCAGAGCTGCCATGTTGCTGCATTAAAACTCCTCTACAACTTCCATGTTTTTGTTTAAGCAAAACAGTGTACACAGTTTAACTTTTTACAACAAAACTATTATCAGTCCCATAAAACTATCAGTACAATTACCTTTATGAAGATCCATTGATGTGTTGATCTTTATCCCATGAAGAATCCTAATCACACGTCTTTCAGCAATGTCTATTTCAATACCTAGGTTTTCAATCTGCTAGAATCGGATCTTTATGAATTATGATGTTTTTTAATCTTTTATCACTTGTGAAAATATAGATAAAACTTCTACCCAGTGTAACATTCTGAAGTTATATCACCTTTATATAACACATGTACATCTAACTCAACAGTTTTTTCCTACAATCCAGTCTCTTTCAGCTAATTTTATTCCGCTTTACTGTTTGTCAAGGTACAACTAGATCTTTATGAATCCATGCATAAATTAGACACTTAGGAAGTAACATTCCATGCCCAGGTCCACATCAGTGAGCTGAGCTTCTTACCTATACATGTTATCCAAGGTAAATCTATATTTATTTAAGTTTTCCTAATTACTAAGTATATTTCTGGAACAAATGTACTTGCTCTGCTTTGAGCAGATTATTGGTGTGGAATACTTATGAATTATCTTTGAAGATTTAGCACAGTCTACCATGTCCTCAAAAAGTTCCTTTTGGAAATAATTAGCATCACAAACTATATTTTGAATAATTGAGAAATAATATTATTGTATACAATGGTTTATGTCTAAACTGTTGACCTGAATGACAAATGGAACAGAACGAGTTTAATAAATATGGGAGCTCAGTGGAATGAATCAAATTCTTTATGTTGCACAAATCTTTGTTTTCAAACTAGCTCATTTAAATCTTTATCCTGAGAGGATTTCCTCTGGAAGCAAGTCTTCCTCATTCTGGTCATCTTGTAAGAGTCACACTATAGAGGTGTAGAAGATGTCACAGAGTAGAGGCCTCTAGAAGTTGTATTTCACTTTTCACTAACTACAAGTCTAAGCGTAGTCTAATTAGATGAAGTTTTATTTATTAAGCCAGGGTAAATAAAATGTATAATTTGCAACCTTGGCATTGTTGTGCCAAAGATATCAGAGATTTATTTCAGCTTGCATTCATAGCAACCCATCATATTAATGATGCACATATAAAATTTCACAAAGAAAAAACTATGCCAGGATTCTATTTCAAAAATAAATCTAATACCCCTCAAAATTATATATTTATTGGTTTCTTACAAGCCTGCCATTTACTTTCTTGTGCTCTCAACTCTCAGAGTTTATTGCTTAGCCTATTAGAAATGAGGAAAAAAATATAGTATGTCTGCAAATCCACTCTACTAGCCCACTTCCTGCTGAAGGGAAAGGAGAAAAAAAGACTAGTATTGAAATCCTGTTTGTGTATTTTTGTTTTTTTTTCAGGTTGTCACATAGTTTTAGAATCTGAAAATATAAAATTTATTTCAATAACTTACCTTTCTTCCACTAAAAGCCAATTATCCAGAGGAAAAATTTAAGTAGAATGTGTGGGAGGAATTGTCAGAATGCACACAAGAGGCATCAGGAAGGAGGATTAAAATGATCTTCCTGACAACTTGCCTCCTACTTACCAAATCCTTGTGAGATGACAGCATTGCCTGAGTTAAGCAGATGCCAGACATAAGAGCAGAGAAAGCTGGACAGAAATCACAAAATGACCATTAAGACAAAATCCTCTAGAGAGGAAGAACCATGTTCAACCATGGTTTAACATTTCTGACTACAAAATGGTTCAGACTAAGACACAGAAAAATGCCTCTAATATAAATGCCTTGTTATAGTTAAATGGTAGAAAAAATAGTGCTGATCGTTTACAAGTTTTCTATGAAGCAATAGCGGAATCTCTAGGAAGACATTAGAAAATCAGGTGCTTTCGTACTGCCATTTCAACACAACTGTTATTTGGTGAGGACTAAAAATGTGAAAACAGAAAAAGAATATACTTTGATGACAATGGACAGCTCATTTTTTCATATATCGTAGGAATTCATTTTTTCTTTTTTCTTCTATTGGACATTTTATTTATTTACATTTCAAATGCTATCTCTCCCTTTCCCCGTTGTTTTCCTTCTGGAACCCGGCACCAAATCCCTCCTTCCCCTGCCTGTATGAGGGTGCTCCCCTGCTCTCTACTTACTCCTACCTCACCGGCCTAGCAGTTTCCTACACTGGGACACCAAGTCTTTACAGGACCAAGGGCCTCTCCTTCCATTGATGCCAGATAAAGCCATCCTCTTCTACATATGCAGCTTCAGGCGTGGGTCACTCCATGTGTGCTCTTTAGTTGGTAGTTTAGTCCCTGAGAGTTCTGGAGTATCACCTTGGTTGATATTGTTGTTCTTCCCATGGGTTTACAAACCCTTTCAGCCCCTTCAGTCCTTTCCCTAACTCCCCCATTGAGCTCCACATGCTCAGTCCAATGATTGGCTGTGAGCAACTGCATCTGCATCTGTATTGGTCAGGCACTGGCAGAACCTCTCAGGAGACAGCCATGCCAGGCTCCTATCAGCAAGAGCTTCTTGGCATCTGCAATAGTATCTGGGTTTGGTGTCTGTGTATGGGATGGATCGCTAGGTGGGGCAGTCTCTGGATGGCCTTTCCTTCAATCTCTGTTCCACATTTTGTCCCCATATTTCCTTTATAGAGGAACAATTCTTAAGCAGCACATACCAGGGTATACTAAAATTAGATACTCTTTTTATGAGCTTTAGTGCCTGCCCTTACCTCAAAAGACTTTATTACATGTGCATGTGTGTATGTGAAAATCAACAAAATTAAAACAAAATGAAACAAAACAAACTAATTACCCAAACTAAATAAGGCATGGAAAAACTGTCCTAATTAGCAAAATCAGAAATTAAATGGGGGAAACATAACAACATATACTCGAAAATTCAGAGAATCCTAAGGATACTATAAAAATCTGTACTCCATCAAATTGAAAAATCTAAAATAAGTATGTAATTTTCCTCATAAGTATCACTAACCAAAGTTAAATCAAGATCAGGTAAATGACTTAAATAGATCTATAAGTCCTAGTTAAATAGAAGAATCATTCATTAAAACTCTCCCAAACCAAAAAAGTCCAGCATCAAATGTTTTAGTGAATAATTCTGCTAGACTTGCAAAGAGATTTAACTAAAACTAATTCTCTTCAAATTATCCCACAAAGAAAAATGAGAAGGAACAAGAAACAATTTGTTGTATGAGGCCATAGTTGTGTACAAACCACACAAATCTTACTTACCATGTCAGTAAGATAATTTACCATGACCAAATATGTTTCATCCCAGAGATCCAGCAATGGTTCAACACACAAAAATGAGTTAGCGTAATCTAAATAAACTGAAAGACAAAATGTGCATGAACGTCACATTAGGTATCTTTAACAAAATCCAGCGCCCCCGCAAGATAAAATTTTCAGAGAGATTAGTGATCGAAGGAACATATCTGAACATAAAGGTAATTTATATGAAGCTTATAGCTGACATCAAATTAAATGGAATGAAAGTTAAAACAATTCCACTAGAATCAGGAACTAGACAAGGTTTTTCTACACTCTCCGAATATATTCCATATAGATATAGAGAGATAGAGAGTGGTAAGATATCCAAAGGGAATCAAGAGATTACAAATTGAAAAGGGTGAAGTCAGACTTTTCTTTGCAGGTGATATAAGTATACATAAGTGACATGAAAAACTTGGCTAGGGAAATCCTACAGTTAATAAACATTTTCTGTGAATTGACTTGGTACAAAATTAAATCATTCGATCAATAAATCAATAAATCTGTAGCCTTCCTATATACAAATGACAATACTGTTCCTAACAGCCACAAATAATGTAAAATATCTGAGACTAAGTCTAACCAAGTAAATGGAAATCTTATAAAAAAAACTTCAAGTCTTCAAAGAAAAACATTGAAAAGCTTGAAAAATATATAAAAAGATTAATATAAATGGCCGTGTTGCCAAACAATCTACAAATTAAACACAATCTCCATCAAAATTTTAACACATTTTTTACAGATATTGCAATGATAGTTTTCAACTTCATTTGGAAATACAAAACAAATAAACAACCAAACCCTAGGATAGCTAAAACAATCCTGAACAATAAAAGAAGTACTTGAGATCTCACCATCCATTCAAGTTGCACTGCAGGGCTACAGTAATAAAAACTGCATGGTATTGGTGTGAGCACAGACATACTGATCAATGAAATTGAATTAAAGTTCCAGATATAAATCCACACACTAATTGAATTATTTTTATAAAGTAGCAAGAAATAAACACTGGAAAAAATAAATTATCTTCAATAAACGGTGCTGGTCAAACTGGTTGTCTCTATGCAGAAGAATGTAAATAGATCAATGTCTATCACCCTGCATGAAACTCAAGGCCGAGTGAATCAGACGCCTTAGCATAAAGCCTGACACATGGAACTTGATAGAAGAGAAAGTGTAAACCATCCTGAACACATTGGCCCAGGAGACAACTTCCTGGACAGAAAACTGATAGTACATGCATTAAGATCAACAATAAATAAATGGAACCTCATTAACCTAAAAGCCTTCTTTAAGGCAAAGGAAACTGTCAACTGGAAAAGGGGTCAGCATACAAAATGGGAAACAAATGTTATCAACTTCACATCCAATAGAAGCCTAAAATCTAAAGTATATGAAGAACTCAAGAAATTAAATATGAAATGCAAAACAAAACAATATAAGTAAACATGGAGTACAGATATAAACAGATAATTCTCAATAGAGGAATCTCAAATAGCCTACAAACACTTAACTGTTCAACATCCTTAGCCATCATGGAAATGAAAATCAAAACTACATTGGCATTTCATCTTATACCTGTCAGAAGAGCTAACATAAATAACACAAGTGGCAGTTTATACTGGTAAGGATCTAGAACAAGTGTAACTCTCCTCCAGTGCTAGTAGGAGTATATATAGTCTTGCACAACCACTATGTAAATCAATATAGTAGTTCCTCAGAAGATTAGGGGTTGAATTACCACAACATTCAGCTATACAACTCTAGTGCACATACCAAAGAATACTCCATCTTATCACAAAGAAACTTGCTCAGCCATATTCATGGTGGCTTTATTTATTTAGGTAGAAAATAGAAACAATTGAGATGTCTTTCAACTGAAAAATGAATAAAGAACAGTGTGATACATTTACACCATGGAGTGCTACTCAAATGGCTTAAAATATGACTATAAAAATTTCAGGATAACGGACACAACTAGAAAAGAAATATCATCCTGAATGAGGTAACACAGACCCAGTAAGTAAATATGGTATATATTTACTTAGAAACGGCTTTAACCTCTTATGTATATAATAATCAATTTGTAATCCACAGGTACAGGGTGGTGAGATAACGAGGGCTTCTTGAGGGATGGTGAATGAAGGTTTCTGGAACGGGGAAATTGGATAAATTTACCCATACTGAAATCTATAAGGCTTACCCTCATGAATACTCCTTGTAATGGGGGATATGGAGGAGTCTGAATTGGTTACCTTTAGCCAGGCGATTTTTTTAAATTGTGGTATTAGGTTGCATTCAGTTGAGTTGTTGGCCAAGGTGTATCATGAACATTCATAAACAACTCATGCTGACTCTAGGCACAAGGTTGCTCTCTAAAAACTGACATCGGGGCCCCATCAACAAAGGACAATATCCTTGCAACTCATTGAATGTGGATATATTATTCTGGTGCCTACAAGGAGCCTTCAGTGCTATGTTCTAGAATCTTTGGTGCAAGAAGATACTCTGTAGGCTACAGAAAGAACTACTTATACACCACCCCAGTCACAAAACTCTGGAGCTTCAATCTTTTCTGTCTTCAAGATGTGCTGGGGCATGGAGACACAAAACTTGTGATAATGGCTAACCAATCTTTGCTTTAACTTGAGGCCCTAGGCTGAAGAGGTAGCCTACATTGCCTGGATGTCAGGAAACAGGATAGCCTAAAGACATAGGATACAATGAAAACAACAAGCATATATACACACCTCAAAAAAAGCATGAACTTCTGCTACATGTATATACCTCTGCCATTTCCCATCTTCATCAGGGAAGCTTCCGTCAGAGCAGATGGGAGCTAGTGCAGAGACCCAGACCCAGACCTTATCAGGCATTATGCAGGGGGAGAGAGAGAGAGAGAGAGAGAGAGAGAGAGAGAGAGAGAGAGAGAGAGAGAGAGAGAGAGAGAGAGAGAGAGAGAGAGAGAGAGAAATTGAAGGTTTTCATAAGGTCCATGTACAACTCTGCAGAAAATGCAGATGAATGATCTATGTAGGATTTAGAGGGGATGAGTGGATGGAGGACAACAGGAGAACATTGCCCAATGAATGAACTAAACAGGCCTCACATGGGTTTCACAGATAGTGAAGCTGTGAAAACAGAGCCTGGATGATTCTGCATCAGGACCTGTTTATAAGCTATGGCTATTAGCTTGGTATTTCTATAGAATTTCTAACAGTGGGTGGTCATGTATCTCTGACTCTTTAGCCTTCTCTTGGAACTCTTTTCTTCCTAGTGGCTTTCCTAGTCTACCCTGCATATGAGGGATTTTGCCCTATTTTATTGTATCTTGTTTTGTCTTGCTTGGCTATAATCTCTTGGAGACCTGCTTTTTTCTAAAAAGAAAATGGAGAGGCAGTGAGTTTGGATAAAGGGGAAGTGGGGAGATTATGGGATGAGTGCAGAGAGAAAATTGTGGTGTGGATATATTGTATAAGACAAGAACCTATTTTCAAATATATGTCTCTCTCTCTGTCTCTCTCTCTGTCTCTCTCTCTCTCTCTCTCTCTCTCTTCGTGTGTGTGTGTGTAATAAAAAATTAAAAAGAAAATATATTCATTTGTAGTCATTTAAAAAATATTTTATTTATTTACAATACCCCTCCTCCAGGTCCCCCTCCTACAATTTTTCATCCCATTCCTCCTCCCCTGCTCCTGTATTCAAGCAGATACTCCCGCACCACCAGGTCTCCCCATTCTCAGGGTCCTCAAGTCTTTGGAGGATTAGGCACATCTTCTACTGAGACCAGACCAGGCAGTCTTTTACTATATAAGTGTTGGGGGCCTTGGCCAGATCCTGTATGCTGCCTCCTTGGTGGCTCAGTGTCTGGGAGCTCCCTGGAGTCCAGTTTGCTTGAGACTGATGGTCTTCCTATGGGGTCTTCCTCCTCTTTGTCTTCTTCTATCCTTCCCCTAATTCAAGCATAGAGGTCCCTGACATTAGTCGAATGGTTGGTTGTATCTTCATCTGTCTTAGTCAGCTGTTAACTTGCTGAAATAAATAATAATACAAAATTAATTTTAAAATAGTTAAAAAATAATCCAAAATCAAAAGGAAAATAAGAACAACAAACATTTTTCCTGGATAGATTGCTAGCAGTTATGTTAGGTGAGACAGAGATACTGTATGACTCTCATAGTTATTAACCACATTTAGGAGACTATCGTCACAAGGACGGATGCTTATTATTTTTCTTTTAAGGCTGGTCTTTGGTCAGTGAATATTTTCATATTTATTTCTACATTATGCTATTTTCTTAAAAATTCTCCTGAGATTTGACACAATTATACATAGTTGTTGATAGTTGAAGATGCCAGGCCTGCACCAACAAACCCTTAAGACACAAAACAACAGAACACTCAGAACAAAGCACATAACAATTTCTTAACTGTGGGTATTAAAGGGAATTCAAAACTGTCTGAATCTTTTGATCAAATATATTCCTGTATTACCCGACAATTTAAATGTACCTCAATTTAGGGACCATAAAGAGGGAAGCATTTATTAAATTCTTATTAGAGGTCTGGTTCCTTTTAGATGAGAGAATAAATTATTGTAAAATTCCATACTGGAGATTTTGAATTAAGCAAAGCAATTGTTTCTACTAAATTTGAAGGAGTTCTCAAAACTTTTTTTTTTTTGTCATTTAGTGTATTACCAGAAAGTCTAGTTGAGTTTCTTGACCATTTGACAAGGTAAATACAGAAACTTCAGATTAAAAATATAATTTTGTTTTTAATCAACATTTCTTTACCAGCTCATGGAACATCCAGAGGCTTTTTAATGAACTAAACCCTTTCCTAAGGAAGCCAGAAAAGTTACTACGAATATGGAGAAAATTTTATTTTTATTGTATTTTTTGGTTCTGCCCTAGATCTCTGGACTATCCAATCTCCTGTTCTCAGGCATCAACGCAGTGCAGGGCATGAACTCCCTCTCCAATGTAAGCATTATTTAATGTGGTCTTGGATTCAGAAGGAACCACCGTATCAGCAAATCTCTGCTGTATAATGTCATTGAGCTTTTGTGTTCTTTTAAAGTCCATTTTTTAAAAATAAGCACATCTCCATATGTACATGGGAAAAAGGCAGAAAAAAATCCTAGGTACTGGCACTTATCCTACTCCTTAATATCCTTCCCTGTCCTGTTCTGCCAGGCTTATTCTGAAACTTGACTGACAATAGGCTTATGACCCTCTTGTCTCAGACTCAAGACGTCAAGGACTGCAGAAATAGGTCAAATAAATCTGTATTCCACCCATCATGAGACTTGCTAAATTTAAGATTTGGGTGTTCTATATTTCAATACTCTAAAATTTAAACTTTCAGGAGGATGATGTCGAGATTTTTAGCCATTAGGTATTTCAGACTTTAAATGTCTTACAATCTATGAATTTTGATTTTTTTCTGACCTTGGCATTTGAAATTATGTTGTTTAGAGCTGTGTTTTACACATATGGTAAACATTAATCTGTCTTTTAATTTCAGAATAATCATTTGGGTATCACAGTACCATATCTGGGACTTCAAAAATTTAAAGATATCACTTTTAAATGCACTGTAAATACCCAGGTGAAAGATTTGTAAGTGAATATTCAATACTAATGTGATGTTAACTAAAAAGTACAGAACTTGAGATTGTAGATCCTTGTTATTCAGAGTGTGCCCTGGGCACAGAAGCATCAACATACATGGTGAGCTAATTAGAAATACAGTCCCTCTGCCCCTACCTCAAAGAACAGAATCAGTCTTCATTTTAATGGAATCTCTGAGTGACCCTGTGCACATTATTGCTTAAAAATAAGACAATGGAAATGTGAGGGTGTTCTTGGCTTCCCAAACTATGTTTTCTGTTAAAATATGAAGTCAATTTTACTGAGAATATTGGTTTCATAAAAAATCCTAGCTATGTTACACGAATCATTTTTTGTTTTAATCCTAGGTATAGAATAAGAAGCTGATACACAGTAGGTGATTATGATTTGCCTTGAGCACTATCAGGAGCATGGATTGTGCCACCTGCCTGTAGTATATTGTGAGGACTCTGGAGAGAGTATAAATCGAAGATCCTCTAGAGGGCATGTGGCAACTGCTGCCCCTGCTGCTGTTTCCCTTACACTGTTGCTGGTACCTGCGGGTTCTAGATGCTGACTTTACTTCTGCTGGATGGCTAGTTTGCTAGTTGGATAGACTGCTGGATATTCTGATGGTGAAGATTGGATTTGCCCCAAGGAATTCAAGGCCCTTATTCAGTGAGGAATAGCCTATAGAAATCTATGTCTTCTTTTATCAGTAACCTTCATTTCCTTCTACTTACTGTTAGGGGGTTGAAAGGGATTAGGGTGGAATAGGGTGGGAAGGGAGTTAAAGGCAAAAGAACCCAATAAAATATGCTAACAATCCATGGGCTACAGATTTAGCTGTGAAAGGAAACCAGAAATGAGAATCACATGAACTTAATTCTGATCTGTCCTAAGTCTTCGTATTACTTCTTCTTTCTGTTGGTTAATGATTGTCAGAATGAATAGTTCCTTGTGGCCTGCATCATAATGAATCTTCAATTTCAAATTTTAGAAGTGTCCTACATTATTTGGCAAGTACATGCTGTTCTTATCTCCTGACAAATAACAGATTAAAAAGTAAAGTACCCCATGTTTCAGGGTAAGAGGGAGGCTAGTAGCTGGATATTTAATATCTGTGTTACATTTAGATGTCTGCACTTTTCACAGATGACAGACAAGAAGGAGCAGTAACAGCTCTTTTGGATCTAAAAAATATCTGAAAAGAAGTGTGGAGACATTAACATTCTATTCATTTCTTCAAATCCTTATCAGAAAAGATCTACAAGTAAATTAAATCATCACTAGTCATATTGTGTCAAGGATTTACAATTAAAACTATTAACATATAATATATGGCCCTTAATATAGAGATATTTTACTGTCCCGTTTTATTGCATTTTAATATACAATTATTTGCTTCTTTAAAACATTTTGGCTCAGATTTTCACTGATCTTCCTGTCAATACATATTGTTCCTTATAAAAGTATTGTAACATTATTTATTTATGTGTGTGTGTGTCCGTGTGAATGTGTGTGTGTGCGTGTGTGTGTGTGTGTGTGTGTGTGTGTGTGTGTGTGTGTGTGTGTGTGTGAGAGAGAGAGAGAGAGAGAGAGAGAGAGAGAGAGAGAGGGAGAGAGGATCAACTTGGGGAAATTGCTTTCCCCTTCTACCAGGTGGATCCTGCATATTGAACTTATATTATCTGGCTTGGCAGCAGGTGGTTTAACCCACTACGGAATCTCACTGGCTCTCAGTTTTTATTGTTCCAGTCTAATCTTTTAGTTGTCAATATCGAAGATTACAAATGGACTATCAAATGTACTCTGACATTGTTATCCAGGGTTTGGATGGAGTCAATGGGAAAAACTTTAAAACTGCAAACAGCTTACCTACTCCATGTATTTTCCGTGCTGTTTGTATATGAGGAATGGTGCAGGTTTAAAGCTGATTAACTATCTGTGACACTAATATATCACTCTCCCTCTGTAAACCGAACTGTTTTGTTTTTTAAATGTATTTTCTGTTCAGCAAGTTTAAAGCTGTCTAACTCTGACTCCACTCTCTCCATAAATGACCCTGAAAACATTTGTGAGTTAGTATCACTTAGCATTTCCAGCCACAAGCTCAATAACACGCTGGGTGGTGATGGAATCTTAATACTAATGATATCAGCTTTGCTATCCTGCAGGGAATTACAATCATGCATCTAACTCCCATCCGATGGCAGATTTCTTCCTTAACTAACACAAGCCACTTATTCATGTCCCTACAGACTCACATTTAGACAAACTGGCTTTTCTTGAGAAGAGGAGATGAACTAAACACTACACCACCAGTCTTGTCTAATTCATGTATCACTCTTTAAAAGCACAGCTTGCAGCAAAAACAAAACTTGACAGTATCAGCTCAGTGTTACACACACATACTGACTTTCACACAGCTGATTCTTTAGTTTCTCATAGCTCTCCCACTTAGGATTAATAATTTATACCCAAGTTTCTCAAGATTTCTACTTACCTGTACCCTGCAAGTCAATGTCCCATCAGCAGTAAGCCCACATTTATGAAACAAGGAAAAACTACACATTGTATTTCAGATCATGTGTACCAACTGTAGAATCATATTAAGAACAGTAGGGATCATGCTGTCAGAAAGGCAGCACCTTCTACAATTCATCAAGATCCTTCTACTCTGATCCCAAGGGGGCCTTTTTGATCAGAAAAAACAAAATAGGGCTCTAACCACTCTAGGTGTCCTCTCTGCTGATGAGAAATGTCCAGAAATTGCAAGTAATTCTTGATTTTGAATACCATTACCAACTGTTTTATACCATTACTTAAATAAATATTTTAGCACTAAGCAGAATAGAATCATTCCTTTTCTGAACAACAGCTACTAAAATATTTGAAGGTTTGTATAAATTGTCTTAGTCCTCTGAGATCATAATTTGTTTTACCTGGATTTTGTATTAATATTGCCATAAAGAAAGTACCAAGAATAAGGGGGTGGTGTACACCTACATATTATATGCTGATTATATGTATCGAAGTATAATGTCACATCCAATTAATATATACAGATTTTGTAATTTTATGCATCAAATAAAATGCCACTATGGAAATTAGTGTGGTCATTCCTCAGAAAAATGGGAATCAAGATACAGCTATATTATAATTAGTTCTAAAAATCACTTCATCCTACTCTTCAGACACATTTTCAACCATATTCCTTGATGCTTTACTCATAACAGCAGAAATAGGAAACAAACTAAATGATTTCAACTGATGAATAGATAAAGCAAATGTGATACATTTATATAAAAATATATTACTCAGCCATTAAGAAAATTAAATATGCAGGTAAATGCAGAAACTAGAAAAATTTATCCTGATTGAGGTAACCCAGATCCAGAAGGACAAATATAGTGTGATACACTTATATATGGATATTAAATGCTAAGCTAAGGTAATGATAAGCAAGCTATAATCTGTAGAACCACAAATACTAGGTACAGAGTACAAGGTTAGAGGGGAACAGATAGTACTCGCTCTGTTCAATTATTTGACTCTATTTGATTCTAGAATACTATAGAGCTGGGTTTTCCCTTTTTTTCTATAATTTTCTCATATGTAATTGTGTTTCAAAATTGTTTTCATCATGTAGAAATGCTTTGCAAACTATGTTTTTTCTGAGTACTTTAAGATCCAATGTGTTCAAACAGTGAAATGTTGTAAATCCTATTTTTCATGCATTTCACAGCCATCTGTTCATGTTTTATAAATATGTGTTCTCTCAAATCTTAACGTGTAATTTCAAGTGGAGACAATTCCACATATGGTCCCAAATCCTTCTGCTCCCTCTCTCCTTTTCACTAATTAGTCAATTAGTATCAATAGGTAGTCAAATTTTCTTTAGCTACTTGTTCTTTTATTCTTCATGTCTTCCTTAATTTAGAAGGTGTGTCTATCACATTAATATTATTCTAGGCATTATAATGCTATTAGCATAATTTTCAAAATATTTTTAAAATTAAAAGAGGATAAAAATTTCAAAAGGATGATTGATTTCATATACACATCTACCATGTTGTCTAATAAACTTTGTCAACAACAATGTAACTTTTGACATATTAACCAATAATTTTTTAAAACATTATATAATATGAGGCTGAGATTCATTTTAATGAGCAAAATGGGTATCACAGGTGAATAACCTGAGGTATACATTGAAAAATGTCAACTCAAAATCAATCTTTTTTTGCCACATAATAATCATTTGAATCACTGGGCAACCCTGGGGATGGGATAAGAATTCCTCCCTGAAGAGGGCAAGCTTCATACTCATAGGTGAATTGTTCCAATGTTTAAATGCCTCCGTTAGATTAGTTCAATAGATAATCTGTCCTCCTCTGTTTTTTATATTCCATAGGTGCTGAATAATAACAGGCAACTATGTTCTACACTATAAACAGAAACACATCGGCACACAGGAACAAACGATCATGAAACAACTCTGGGGAACTTTTTTTTTTTTTAATTCATTATAGAGACATTGACTTTTCTTTTTTTTTCTTTGTTTTTTTTTTTATTAACTTGAGTATTTCTTATATACATTTCGAGTGTTATTCCCTTTCCCGGTTTCCGGGCAAACATCCCCCTAATCCCTCTCCCTCCCCTTCTTTATGGGTGTTCCCCTCCTCATCCTCCCCCCATTGCCGCCCTCCCCCCAACAATCTAGTTCACTGGGGGTTCAGTCTTAGCAGGACCCAGGGCTTCCCCTTCCACTGGTGCTCTTACTAGGATATTCATTGCTACCTATGAGGTCAGAGTCCAGGCTCAGTCCATGTATAGTCTTTAGGTAGTGGCTTAGTCCCTGGAAGCTCTGGTTGCTTGACATTGTTGTACATATGGGGTCTCGAGTCTGGGGAACATTTTAGGTTAACACATGTGATTGCTAATTTAAATATTAACTTGAATAAACCCTGAATAACCTGAGAAGAGAGTCTCAATGAAGAGTTGTCTAGATTACACTGGTCTATAGGAATGCCAGAGAATTCTCTTGATGGCCTTAATTGAGAGTGGATAGCATCATTCCAAGGTTGAGGCTCTGAACTGGTAGAGAAAGTGACCTGAGCATTAGCCATGCATACAGTTATTGTCTCTTTCCTTTAAAGACAGCAATGTAAAATGGAACAAACAAAACAGCAAAAAGAAAGGAAAGGAAAACAACAACAAAAAATGCTCTATACTAAAAAGCTATTACATGAAAATAAATTCTACAAAAGTGCAAGAGAAGACAAAGAAACTGAAATAAGGAAGAGTTCCTTTGAAAAGCAGCATCTACAAACTCTTTCAGGAACTTTTAAACATTTAGGTTATAATTAGCAAAGCTGAAAATTCAGTATATGATTGAATAGATTATTGAGATTCTCATTGAGAAAAATAGGAGAAAATAGTATTAAAAAGATCTAATAGCTTATTTTTCACAATCAGAAGTAAAATATAATCATTTAAATACAACCCAAAAGCAGGGACATTTATCCAAGGTTTTGGGGTGACTTTTAAAATTGAAAACAGACAAGTATCATTGGGAATCTTTTATTTATTTATTTATTTATTTATTTATTTATTTATTTATTTATTTTATGATGAGGTGTTTGTTTTAAAATAAATCCTTAAGAAATGGTTATAATTTTTCTATATATGTAAATATAACTATTAAAAATAAAAATAATAAACAGATAAGCAAAAGGAGATTTACAGGCTTATAGATGGCCTCATGTGTCCAACACATAATCACCACAGCATGAGTCTTCGTCCTTCTTCCTTTGGGCTGTCTTTCTCCTATAGTTACAAGAGGACTTGTTAAGCTTTCACATGCTTTCAAATCAAATTTTAATTCTGTCAGACTATGAACTGCTAATTCTTTTTCATGTCAGTAATTTCTCATATTGTGTAAGAAATAAACTCTCTACTTTGACACCAATATTTCAATATTTTCTCAACTTTTCAAGCTGTCACACCACTGGGAATTAACATTTTTTTGGATAACAATCTACCTTGAATTTCAGGATTAAATGATATACTGAATCTACTAAATAAATTAGAATATTTTTAAGTAACTGCTTTTAAACACATAAATTTGACTACAAGTTTATATGTACAATTCATGTACAATCTAATGCTTCTTTATAAAGCCTCACCAATTGATGTTGAGTTCAGAAGGAAATAGAAACAGAGCAGCCTGCCTTTTCTGTCACTGAAATGAACAGCTTAGTAGCTGTATTTTATGGGGTCATTGCCTAGAGTTTCATGACTGACATGTCAGGACCATCTCTATCTAGTTTCTGTATATTCACCACGACAAACAAATAGCCTAGCATTCCTCTCAAATTGCTCACTCAGTGATGCTATTATTTTTTTTCTTTCAAGATCTTTTACTTCGCTTGACAGGTTTGTTTATTTGTTTGTTTGTTTGTTTGTTTTCTAATTTTGGTTTATTTCTGCACATGGAACTCTAGTAGCTTAACTCTTTATTGGTTATTTTATTTATTTACATTTCCCCTCCACAAAACCCCTATTACCTTCCCCTCCCCTGCCTCTGTGAGGGTTCTCTCCAACTCACTCATTTACTCCTGCCTCAGCTCCATAGTACTCCCTTATCCTGGGTCATCAAGCCACCACAGCACCAAGGAGTTCCCTTCCCACTGATGCCATATAAGCTAGTCCCCTTCTATATATCCGGTTGAAGCCATGAGTTACCCCACTGCCACCCCGTGTACTCTTTGGTTGGTGACTTAGTCCCTGAGAGCTTTAGAGGTCTGGTTGGTTGATATTGTTCTTCTTATGGGGTTGCAAACCCATTCCGCTCCTTCAGGCTTTGATTGAATTTCTCCATTGGGGTGCCCATGCTCAGTCCTATATTTGGCTGCCATCAACAATAAAGTCTAGGTATAATGTCTGCAGGTGGGATGGATCCTTAGGTAGGTCAGTCTCTGAATTGCCTTTCCTTCAGTCTCTGCTCTACTCTTTGCCCCTGCATTTCCTTTTGACAGGAGGAATTCTGGATTCATATTTTTGAGATGAGTTGGTAGCATTATCCCTCCACAGGGGGCCATGCAGATCAACTGGATAAGGTCTCAACAGGTTCTCTAGCCCCTTTGTTGGGTATTTAGGCTAATGTCCTCCCTGTTGGGTCCTGGAAACCTCTTGGGCTTCTGGCATCTGTGACTGTCTAGTGGCTATCCCCAGTGTCCCACTGCTACACACCTCCTTTCAAATTCCTGACCCTCTGTACATCTCCCCCATCTCCTCCTCTATCTGAACCATCCCCGCTTTTTTTATCCCCTTCTCTCTCCCTCACAGATCACTTGCTTCCTCTACTTCTGAAATTATTTTCTTCCCCCTTCTGAGTAGGACTGTAGCAACCACACTTTGGCGATCTTCCTTCTTGGGTTTCATATCGTCTGTAAGTTATATCATAGGTACTCTGAGGTTTTTTGTTTGTTTGGGGTTTTTTGTGTGTGTGCTAAAATCCACTTATCATTGAGTACACCCATGTGTGTTCTTTTGTGAGTAGGTTACCTGACTCAGCATGATATTTTCTACTTCCATTCATTTCCCTAAGAATTTCATCAACTCATTGTTTATGATAGCTGAGTAGTACTCCATTGTGTAAATGTACAACATTTCCTGTCCATTCCTCAACTGTAGGACATCTGGGTTCTTACCAGATTCTAGCCATTATAAATAAGCCTGCTATGAACATAGTGGAGCACGTGTCTTTGTTATATGTTGGAGCGTCTTTTAAATATATTCCCAGGAGTAGTATTGCTGGGTCCTCAGGCAGAAATGTTTTCAATTTTCTGAGGAAACTTTCAGACTGATTTCCAGAGTGGTTGTAACAGCCTGCAGTCCCATCAACAATTGAGGAGTGTTCCTCTTTCTCCACATCTTTGGCAGCATCTGCTGTCACCTGAGCTTATGAACTTAGCCATTCTGACTGGTGTGAGATAGAATCTCAGGGTTGTCTTGATTTGAATTTCCTTGATGTTGAACACTTCCTTAAGTGCTTCTCAGCCATGTGAGATTCCTCAGTTGAGAATTCTCTGTTTAGCTCTGTTCCCCATTTTTAATAGGGTTATTAGATTCTCTGGAGTCTAATGTCTTGAGTTCTTTGTATATTTTGGATGTTACCCCTCTATCAGATGTAGGATTGATAAGGATCTTTTCCCAATTTCTGAAGCTACCAAGCTTTCCTGCTGCTGACAGACAATTTCTTGTCTGGTTCTTTTTCCTTCCCTCCTCAGCCATCATATGGATTTAGCTTTATTTTTTCATGAAGCGAGCTCTTCGATATTCATATTTGAAATGCTATCCACATTGTACCTTTTTGTCTCTTCCTGAGGGCTTTCCTAGAACTTCTAAGGGATTTGAAGGGTACACAAGTTTATTTGCTAATTGTTTTTATGAAATTGTCATTCCCTTCTGTATTCTCAAAGTTGAAAACCACATACCCATATCTTTTCTATTCCCAAGGTCACATACTATCATGACTTATTATTTTCTTGGTTACTATACTCGTCTGCTCTTTCTAATGGTGATTTTGAGTCAGTCTAGACAGAGGAATGTAAATCATATGCATCATTATACAACAAATGAAAAGAATGGGCATGTTTCATTGAATAAGCGAGTATTGGTAAAGAAAGAATTTTTTTACATTTTCTGATACTGATTTTACTTTTATTCTAAATACACTGACAAATATGATTGTGGTGTGAAAGAATCACCATAAGAGAAATATTGGTGATCTTCAGAGCTGGCTGCATCCCTATGGTTGAAAGACAGTTTGTTATATCCCTTCCATATTCCAGCTGGAATATGTGGCTAAGACCTTTCTATATCCAAACTTCAATTTCAGTTTTCTAATTATACATATTCATTTTTAAATGTATTACTTTGCCGATATATTATCATTACTATTTTTTTTTGTTTTTCTGTAATAACTTTTAAAAAAACTGTGTGCCTCTGGTTTGGATTCCAAAAAAGATTTTCTTCAAAGTTTAGTCACTGAATTCTAATGCTTTTGGGTCAAATATTCCAACCTTCCTGATGACAGTGTATAGTGAAGGATATAAAGGATGTAGTTATAGCTGCCATTGGTATAAACTAGGGCTTGTTTGTGGAGCAAGACACAGTATGTTGAAATTTTCTCTACAGAAAAAAGCAAGAACATTTTTAAACCTCTTGTAGAATTTGATTAGATCAGGTATTCACCTATCATATTCAAACTGTGTGATTGATTTTTCTTAATGTGAAGGCAAATATTTATAATATCTAATGCCAAATACTGTGTATTCTGTATAAAAATATGTGGTGAGTTAAACTATTAAATAACAGAGTAAAGAAACCAATTCAGACATAAACAAAATACTACATTGTTATAAAGAGCAGCTTTGTTTCAACTGCAATAATGCTGAGAAGTCAGACCTCTATTTAGTTCAGATTTACGGGGTATTCCTAACACCATGCAAGAAAGAGAAGAATAATAACACACAAATTCTCAAAGTACAAATTGCTACTCACACAATAATAGTGGGAGACTTCAACACCACATTCTGTGTCAATGGACAGATCATGGAGACAGAAACTAAACAGAGACACAGGAAAACTTAGAGAAGTTATGAACCAAATGGATTTAACAGATATCTATAAAACATTTCATCCTAAAACAAAAGAATATACCTTCTACTCATCACCTCATGGTACATTCTCCAAAACTGATGATATAATTGGCCACAAAACACACCTCAACAGATATAAGAATATCAAAATAATCCCATGCTTCCAATAAGATAATGATGGACTAAGTCTGGTCTTAAGTAACAACAAAAACAACAGAAAACCCACATCCATACGGAAACTGAACAGCGCTCTACTCAACTCACTTGATCAAGAAAGTAATAAAGAAAGAAATTAAAGACTTTTAGAATTTAATGAAAATGAAGCAAAACATACCAAAAATTATGGAACACAAGGGAAACACTGCTAAAAGGAAAACTCATAGCTCTGAGTTTCAAAAAAATAATAAAATAAATGGACAGAGCATACACTAGCAACTTGATAGCACATCTGAAAGCTCTAGAATAAAAAGAAGCAAACTGTAGGAAATAGTCAATAATCGGGGCTGAAAATAAGCCAGTAGAATCTAAAAGAACTACACAAAGAATCAATAAAACCAGGAACTAGTACTTTGAGAAATAACAATAAGATAGATTAAACCCTTAGCCAGACTAACCAGAGGGCACAAAGACAGTATCCTAATTAACAAAAATCAGAAATGAAAGGGGAACAAAAGAAACTGAGGGAATCAAAAAAAAAAAAACAAAAAACAAAAAAAACCAACAAAAACAAAACAAAACAAAACAAAACAAAAAAACAAAACAAAGAAACAAAAAAAAAAAACCAAAAACAGAACACAACCAAAAAAGTACCTATCAGATCCTACTACACAGGCCTATATTCAGCAACATTGGAAAATTTGGATGAAATGGACAATTTTCTAGATAGACACCAGGTATCAAAGTTAAATCAGTATCAGATAAATCATTTAAACAGACTCATAACCCCTAAAGAAATAGTCATTAAAAGTCCCCCATCAAAAAAGTCCAAGACTAGAAGGATTTAGTGCAAAATTCTATCAGACCTTCAAAGAAGACCTATAACCAGTACTCTTTAAACTATTTCACAGAAACAGTAGGAACACTACCTAATTTGTTCTATGAAACTAAGATCACACTCATACCTAACCACAGAAAGACTCAACAAAGAAAAAGATCTTCAGAGCAATTTCACTTAGTAATATCTATGCAAAAATACTCTAAAATTATCACAAACCAAATCCAAGAACTCATGAAAAAGATCATCAATTAAGATCAAATCGACTTCATCCTAGGAATGCAGGGATGGTTCAATACAGGGATATTCAACAATATAATCCACTATATAAACAAACGCAAAGATAAAAACCATGTGATCATTTAATTAGATACCAAGAAAGCATTTGATAAAATCAACACCCCTTCATGATAAAATTCTTAGAAATGTCAGGAATTCAAGACCCATACATGGACATAGTGAAAACAATATGCAGGAAACCAGTAGCCAACACCAAACCAAATGGAGAGAAACTTGGAACAATCACACTAAAATCAAGGACTAGATAAGGCTGCCCACTCTCCTCTTGCTTATTCAATATAAGATTCAAAGTCCTAGCCAGAGCAATTATACTACAAGAGGAGGTCAAAGGAATACAAAATAGAAAGGAATAGGTCAAAATATCACAATTTGCAGATAATATGATAATACACTTAAGTGCCCCCAAATGTTCTACTAAAAAATTCCTAAACCTTATAAACAACTGCAGCAATTTGGCTAGATATAAAATTAATCCAATTCAGTAGCCTTCCTCTACTCTAAGGATAAACAGGCTGAGAAAGAAAATAGGAAAATGACACTCTTCACAAGAGTCACAAACAATAAAAAATTCCTTGGTGTGACTCTAACCAAGCAAGTGAGATATATGTATGACAAGAACTTCAAGTATTGAAGAAATCAAAATAGATCTCAGAAGATAGAAAGATCTCCCATGCTCATGGATTGGCAGGATTAATATAATAAAAAATGGACATCTTGCAGAGAGCAATATATACATATAATAAAATCCCAATCAAAATTCCAGCTCGATTCTTCAAAGAGATAAAAAGAGGAATTTTCAAATTCATTTGGAATCACAAAAACTCAGGATTGCTAAAACTATACTCAAAAGAAGTTCTGGGGGGGAATCACCATCCATGACCTCAAGCTGTATTACAGAGCAATAGTGATAAAAACTGCATGTTATTTATACAGAAACAGGCAGGTAGATTGATGGTATAGAATTGAAGACCCAGAAATGAACCGACATATCTATGGTTATTTGATCTGTGACAGAGGAGCTAAATCCATCCAGTGGGGGGGAAAAGGAGCATTTTTAACAAATGGTTTTGTTGTTCAACTGGAGGTAAGCATGAAGAAGAATGCAAATTGATTCATTCTTATCTTCTACAAAGCTCAAGTCCAAATGGATCAAGAACCTCCACATAAAATCAAATACACTCAAACTAATAGAAGAAAAAATGGGGAAGAGACTCAAATACATGGGCACAGGGGCTAATTTCCTGAACAGAAAACCAATGGCTTATGCTCTAAGATCAAGAATCAACAAATGGGACTTCATAAAATTGCACAGCTTCTGTAAGGCAAAGGGCACCAAAAATAGGACAAACTGACAACCAACAGATTGAGAAAAGATATTTACCAATCCTACATCTGATAGAGGGCTAATACCCAATATATACACAAACTTAAGTTAGACACCAGAGAGCCAAATAACACTGTTAAACGATGGAGTACAGAGCTAAACAAAGAAGTCTCAGGTAAGGAATATCGAATCGCTGAGAAGAACCTAAAGAAATGTTCAACATCCTTAGTCATCAGGGAAATGCAAATCAAAACAAACCTGAGATTCCATCTCACACTAGTCAGAATGGCTAAGATAAAAACTCAGGTAACAACAGATGCGTGTGTGGATGTGGAGAAAGAGGAACACTCCTCCATTTTTGGTAGGATTGGAAGCTGGTACAACCACTTTGGAAATCAATCTGGAGGTTCCTCAGAAAATTTGATATTGTACTACCTTTGGACTCAGCTATACTACTCCTGGGCATATACCCAAATGATGTTCTAAAACACAACAAGGCACATACTCCACTATGTTAGTAGCAGCCTTATTTATAATAACTAGAAGCTGGAAAGAACACAAATGTCCCTCACCAGAGGAATGGATACAGAACATATATATTTATACAATGGAGTTCTACTCAGGTATTAAAAACAATGATGTCATGCAATTCTTAGGGAAATTGGATGGAGCTAGAAAATGTCATCCTGAGTGAGGTAACCGAGTCACAAAAGAACACACATCATATGTACTCACTGATATGTGGTTATTAGCCTAAATGCTCAGAACACCCAAATAATGTCTTTTAAAATGAGCCTAATATATCCTTCTAAGTACATTAGCAGAAACACTAGAATTAATCTAACAAAGTGATGTTTTCAGACTCTAACATTTAGCAGTTTCTAGAATATTTAAGTCAACTTTGAAAAGAACAGCCTCAAGATATTGAATTTCTTTATATAGTTATCAGCATATATGTATATTATATAGATTATAAATATAGTTATAGATATATAGATATAGATACAAACAAATGTAATAGAGTTAGAGATAGAATTTGTGATAGAATTAGAGGTAGATTTATGTTGATTGGTCCTCTCAGTCTCAATTTGTAGCAAAAAAATACCTGTAAAGTTTTATCTTCATTTGTGCAAAAAATAATTGTTTTCTCATTCTTTGAATTGTGATAGCAAAAAGAAATGTGATGCACATTTTGTCCTACTTTGATTCACCAAAAGACAAAAATTATTTAACTATGGTTCTGCCACATTTCTAGGATGCAAATGACTACTAGTTTACTATTACGACTATATCCAAGGGGAAAATTCCAATATGTGTTGCTATCTTTTACCTTTTTAAAAGGTGGCTTGTCTTTGATAAAATGTGCTTATCTTTTCCCATAACATGATTTAGATGTGGGATGTAAAAGAGTGTCTAGAAAAAGTCCTTTATTAAAAAGAAATAGAGACGGATACCCTCTATAGTAGAATTCAATTAGAGACAAATTAGGCCCCTGGACATACGTATGTATGCATGTGTTTCCTGGGTACTCATTTTAAACCTACACTCAAACCTAATCAGAAAACCAAAGATAGATAGCAATTAATTTGTGTTAGTTCACATTCCACTGCTACACTCTGAAATATCTTATTAAATATCCTTATTAAAATATCTTAAAGGCAAAAATATACCTATTTAATTGTTTTCACTATTTCATAGGTTTCATTCAATGAATATTTTACTCCATTAGTTTGCACATGTGCTGAACAAAGCATCATGGTAGATTGAGTAGTGTAAGCAGTTAATATCCACATTTCCTGGCATTCAGGAACCATAAAGAGAAGAAAAGGGGACAGTTAAAAAGATTTTTTTCAGTATCATACCTCCTGTCACTTCCAACTAGTCCTCAATGCATGAAGAAGATTGTGCCACCTCCCAATAATGTCATCAAACAGTGAACTCACCTATACAGTAACCCAAATCATCCAGTGTTTTATCAATGACAGACATCACCAACTATGAATCAGCTTCAGCACCTAGCCTTCTGAGGAATAATTAATAACCAACAACTAAGACAGTTGCTTTAATTTTAAAAATCATTCTGTAGAAGATCATTTTTACTGAAGGCATTTTCTAGACACTTACAACTGTGGAAGAACAATGAGAATGGAAGGTGTTTGACATTCTTCTTCCTAAGAACTAAAAGTTTGTGCCTTCTCTTTCTGAATCAGTGAATGGTGATTCAGTTTGTTTTTATTTATATTGAACTCTTTTTCTCTGCATTATTATCTAAAATAAAGCACCCTGGTCAGCTATGTTCTGGAAAGAAGCTATATGTTTTTCATTAAAGAAATAGTAATAATGATAACAATGTAATAATAATAATAATAATAATAATAATGTTGATGAAACTTTGTATCTGAACTCAGAACTTTGAGAATCATTTTACTAATACTATTTTTATGAGAAAACTTATATTTTTATGGAAAATCTGTAGAATAAAAATAAAATAATAAAATGGATCAGAGAATTATTCCAGAATGATAAAACGGATCATCTAAAGAGGAGGATCTTGTGAAAGAATCTAATTCTTGTTTTCAATATTTCAAATCTCCTAGATATCTGCAATGCCCTCAGAGTCACCAGAGGACTGGTATGTATCTAAACAGATGAAGCTCAGCTTACATGTCCCTTGACAGAAAATGACTGTAGTCACTGCCATTTTCAACTGTCCTTGCAAGCACGCTTGTTTTAGGCTAAAATAATTCCATGTTCTTCCCCTATGTTTTACCTTGATATAAATTTATCGTGCACAATGGCACTTTGTTTAAACCATACAGGCAGGAAATATAGATTGACATTTTAGGGTAGTTTCAACAAAAATGTGGAGAAGAGATAAATATTCATCCTGATGTAGGTTTGATGATTCTCTATGCCATCTTTTGTCTCTTGGTGTGTGTGCTCGTTTGTGTGTGTGTGTGTGTGTGTGTGTGTGTGTGTGTGCGCGCATGCATGCACGCAGTTACACCTGGTAGTAAATAATTTTCAAATAAAATCTTTCAAGCTCTCTTTGTTGTTTATAGCCAATTGTTTAAATACCCTTGACTCAATTGTACATTGCACATAAATAATAATCTAATTTCCTTCCTGTCATAGTTTGGGAAGTTATATTAAAATACAAATCACTATGATGGCCTAATAAGCTATTATTCAAAGGAAGGTGTAAACTCAGTGTGTGATTCTAAAGTTAGAATACACCTTTTCCTTAAGGCATATTACTGAACTACTATATTCTTTCTCATGTAGTAATCAGCTTTTGGACACATGCTCCACTATCTTCATAGCAACTTTATTTATAATAGGCAGGAACTGGAAAGATCCCAGATGCCCCTCAACAGAAGAATGAGTACAAAAAATGTGGTGCATTTACACAATTGAGTGTTACTTAGTTATTAAAAACAATGACTTCATGAAATTCTTATGGAAATGGATGGAACTAGAAAATATCATCCTAAGTGAGGTAACACAGTCACAAAAGACCACACATGGTATGTACTCTCTGATAATTGGATATTAGGAAAAAGCTAGGAATACCCAAGATACAATTCATAGACCGTATGAAGCTCAAGAAGAAGGAAGACCAAAGTGTGGATGCTTCATTCCTAATTGGAAAGGACAATAAAATAATCTCTGGAGGAGGATGGTGAGAGGGACTTGGATGAAGAGAGGAAGAGGAGAGGGAAAAAGGGAGGCGGGATCATGTGTGGAAAGAGAATGGAAGATATACAGAGGGTCAGGAATTTGAACAGAAGTGTGTGGCAATGGGGGATGGGGAACAGAGGTAGCGAACAGAAAGACCCAGACGCCAGGAAAGCAAGAGGCTCCCAGGACCCAACAGGAATGACATTAGCTGAAACACCTAACAAATGGGAGAGAGAACCTGTAGAGATCATATTCAAAGGTTAAGCACGGCTCCTGTTTGAGGGATGGAGCCATCCAGCCTTCTCAAGTATTTTAATCCAGAATTTCTCCTGTCAAAAGGAAATGCACGGACAAAGAATGGAGCAGAGACTGAAGAAAAGGCCATCCAGAGACTGCCCCATTGAGGATTCATCCCATATGCTAATACCAAAACCAGACACTATTGCTAATGCCAAGAAGGGCTTACTCTGAAATAGCTATCTCCTGTGAGACTTTGACAGAGCCTTTCTGATACAGATGCAGAGGCTTGCAGCCAGCCAGCAGACTGAGTATGGAGGAGTTAAGGGACAGCCTAAAGAAGCTGAAGGGGTTTGCAACCTCATAGGAAAAATAACAATATCAATCATCCAGACCCTACAGAGTTCTCAAGGACTAAACCACCAACCAAAGAATACACATGGGAATAAAAGAAAGAAAGAATACACATGGATCAACCCATGGTTTCACCTGCCTATGTAGCAGAGGATGGTCTGATCTGGCATCAATGGAGAAGGTTGGCCCTTTGTCTTTTGAAGGCTTGATACCCAGCATAGGGAAATGTTATGTTTGTTAGGTGGGAGTAGATGGTAAGTAGGGGAGCACCCTCATAGAAGCAGGGGGATGGGTTGGGACAGGAGGTTTTGCAGAGGGGAAGCTGGGAAGAGGGACAACACTTGAAATGTAAATAAATAACCAATAACAATTTTTACAAATCAGGTTTCTATTTAACTAGAAATGTGGAAGTATTTGTGATAGAACAAATTAGTAAAAGTGCCACATAGTCAGGGAATGTGTGCAAAACACGTTTGAAATACGATTATATGTATTTAATGGAGGAATAAATAGACATTTGAAGAATGTTGAGATCAGAGTTGACATTTGTAGAGCTAATGTAAACATGGGTGAAAGATCAATGTTTGCCTCTGAATGAATACATGGGAGTGGATAGATAGCTCAGCCCTATTCCAGCTATGATGTTCCAAACTCTCTTCATCTCATATTTTCAGGATGTTAAACAAAGCCCAAACTGCTACAAAATCTGCAGTTACTCTTTTCAAGCCAGAGTTTCAGATTTAATACAAAATAACCTTTTTAAAAATGTGAGTGTTTTTGCTCTCCTACATGTCTGTTTATTGCATATATGCCTGAAGAGTGTGTTTCATTCCCTGGAACTGGAGCTATGTAGAGCTGTGGGCTTCCATGTTTATACTGCTAACCGATCCAAAAAGAATCCTTGGCAAGAAGAAGAAGAAGTGCTGTTACCTGGCTAGCTATCTCCCCACCCCTCACCACTGAATTTTAACTACGGATCTCACATTATTAGTTTCAGTCATTACTGTCAAGAAATTGACTTTAACTGAGAAATGTTCTCACTCTTCATATATATTCCAGAGCCTTGCTTTTTCTTCACAAATACTTTTATTGATTTCAGTCAATATTTCCTGTGGAGGAACTTCTGAGATAAATAAATTCTACACTTACTAAGACTCCTTTTCCAATCATACTGTTTGTCTTCCCATGTCTTCTAGTCATTGTTGCTACATTGCCTAGTATGTAGATTTTAGGCGGAGGTGTTTGTTTTTGTTGTATTTTGTGGGGGTTTGTTGCTTTTTTTGTTTTGTTTTTCCAGTTACAATGAAAATACTAGCTCTACATAGGATGTTTTCATAGGTGCAGTTTCCATATATATCAAACAGCAAAGTGAAAATAACTTAAAAGGACTCCTTTATTTGAAGGGAAATTGGAATAACAAAGAGTATGTATTAGCTTCATATCATGTTGCTGTGGTCACTGGTTTTCTCTGCTTCATGACATGAGCAAAATCAGATACAGTTGGAATAGACATGCATAGAATTCTTCATGTCTTCATATACTTTAGTATTTGATATACACAATATTGTCAGAAAAAAGAAATTAAATAAAAAGGATTAAAAATAAAATATATCCAGATAATCAGAACACTATGTCAAATGTTTTGGGGACTAGGGGTTTTTTGAATATGTACATGAACAAAAATGTGTTAGGTTTGTTCTCCTTTAGAGATAAATGCTTGTGATGGAGATAGCATGACTGCAGAAAGCAATTGTAGTCAATTGTACTTTTTTTCCCCTCAAAGAACCAGCCATCATTAGTAAAACCCTGCAGTCAACTGCCCTGGACTATAAAACTTTTCAAGGTAAAAACCCAATCCTTACATTACAACTTAACATGTTGGCAGATATTCTTAAATTGCACAATAGAAACACTCCTCAGATGGTCCTTACCACTTCTTACCTCTTTATCATAACTAGGTAAAAAGATAAATCAATTAGATAAAATTACAGGTAGCAGCCTAAGTGAGAATTAATATTTTTTAAAATGACAGTCTCATTCTGAACAAAATCATTAGGTAAGAAAACTTGCTTTATTTTTAATCTCAAGTTTTATAAGAAATATGTATACTATTCATCATATATCCTATAAATGAACTTGGAACTTGGGGCTAACTGTATATTGGAGAGTCAATGGAATAGGAGAAGATGAAGTTATTATTGATGAAGCAATTTGCCCATTTCATACACAAAGTTTCTTGAGTCTAAACCTTTAATCTTACTATTTTCCAAATTCAACCATCAGAGAAATGCAGTTATCATCATGTGGGGCCTCCCTTTGTTCTTTTTAACAACCTTCTTTACAATAACTATGATAATAGCATCTGTGATATTCTCAATAGATCAGGGTATCACTAATTGTATTTCTTCTTTATTAATGTTTGAAACCATAGGTCTCTTTACCCTCTCCTCCACCCTATTATACACAGATCAATTGGATTTAATGCACAAGTTAAACTTTAAAATTATAAACTATAACTAATTACAGTGGATTTTTTAGCAGAAGAGAGAACACTTTGTGTCATGAATTTACAAGGTAAATATAATCTTCCTCAAGTGAAATGAGGACAAGTATCCATGAGATGCACATCTGTCTTTTTGTTTATCTCAGCCCCTTAAATGCAGACAGCATACTGTAAACACAATTACTTTATATGTGACCTAGTCACATACCTCATAACGCTAATGGTTAACATTTCACAAGACTGGAGCACTGCACGGTACTCACCAAAATGAATTTTATTTTTCAAAAATTTCCCATCACAGAAGAAATGTTCGCAAACCTGAAAAATGTGGTGATTGTTCTTCCTCTAGGTAAATGAAACAGCTTTTCTCCTGTCTTTCCTAAATGCAAAAGAAAACCAATCATCACATGAAATATATACCTAAGGTTCTGTTCATTCATTTCTCAGTAAGCAACATTTTCCTTTCAAATCTGGATCTTCTGAGAGAAATGAAATTATCAAAGCTATGAAAGGTATGTCAAAACTATAAATGACACGTTAAAGTTTGCTATAAATATGCTTAATTCATTTCAGTCAAAGCAAAAATTAGTTCATTCTATAATTATAGCAAAGGATCCCCCTAACTCTTTTCTTAAAGAAAATAAAAGCAACAAATATTCTAAGTCAGTTATTTCTTGAAGCTATTTTGCCGCACTTTAATGCTTCAATTAAAATGAGTTTTGAAAGAGATAGAAGTTAGTCAGCGGCTTGCTGTAACAAGCTATTAGGTGAATTTTAATGCCAGTATTGGCTAAAGAAATATTAAATGTGAGGACTTATGTTTGTCCTCTAGCACTGGTATGTGAAAAGCCAAGTAAAGAATTGACTCCCTGAATTCCCAGCACTGAGGAGATAAGAAGGAACCAGACAACTTCCGGAAGAACTTGCTAGCCATCCAGAGTAGCTCATCAGTGAGTTCTGGGTTTAGTGAGAAACTCTGTTTTAAACAATTAGATAGAAAGTGGCTGAAGAAGGTCAAATGTTGACCTCTAACTTTCTTATACACACAAATGCATGTAAACATTTGCACATGTGTACACACACCCAAACATATACACTAAGCAAAAATAAATAAAAGTCAAATGTGTTATTTGTGACTATTACTAGATTGTTTCTTTATACTTTAAATAGAATATTTAACATGCTATCTCCTGTTATCTGAGTAGTATCTACAAATAAAGGGATAACAGGGAAACTGCACTATACTTTGGCTGTTTCTCTTCTGAAAGAGACAGTTTAAATATATGAGAGTATTAATGATTTCAATCAGTTAGTAAAATATTCATGTTGACTCTGGCACAATCTATTGATAACTTTCACACTGGTTCAGGTCCACAATTCTTTTCAATCCAGTATAGATTTTGACTCCCGGCATCAATGACAGAACCAGACATGTAAGGCATCTGTAATGCTAAATTTAATGGAGGAATTCAAATATTTGTTTTTATAGTGTTCATCAAGAATTCATCAAAATATTAGCACTAAAAGAAAGATATGACTGTATTAGAAACTATGCTAAGTACAAAAACTGAAATATTGACTAAGGCAGACATTATACTTAGTACCATACAACTTAAATCATACTGATTATAGAAAGTTACAAATGCATTTTGAAAAGATGGAAATAAAACACACCTTTGTGTAAGCTCAGTGAATGCAATAATTGGATTAGGAATGGATGGTTTTTTGGAGAAATTTTGCTTAGATTTATGAAGCTCAAGGGAGTAATTTCTTATATTAGGCCAAAAGCTCAAATTACCCAAGATGCAATCCACAGACTACAGGAAGCTCAAGAAGAAGGATGACCAAAATGCGGATGCTCCCACTCCTTCTTGAAAGAGGGGAAAATATCAATAGGAGGAGATATGGAAGCAAAGTGTCGAGCAGCAACTGAAGGAATGGCCATTCAGAGCCTGCCCCACATGTGGCCCATATATATACAGCCACCAAAACTAGATAAGATTGATGAAGCTAAAATGCATGCTGAAAGGGACAGGATATAGATCTCTCCTGAGAGACACATCCAGAGCATGTCCAATACAGAGGTCATTGCTAGCATCAAACCACTGAACTGAGAACAGGACCCTCTTGTGGGGAATTAGAGGAAGGATTGAAAGAGCTGAAGGAGCTTGCAACCCCATAAGAACAAAGCAAACCAACCAGAGCTTCCAGGGACTAAACCACTACCGAAAGACTATACATGGACTGACCCAGGGCTCCAACTGCAAATGTAGCAGAGAATAGCCTTGTTGGGGCACCAGCGGAAGGGGAAGCTCTTGGTCCTGCCAAGGTTGGACCCCCAGTGCAAGGGAATATGGGGAGAGGCAGTTAGGGGGATGGAGAGGGGATGAGGGCTTATAAACACAAAACAGGTAAGGGAATAACATTTGAAATATAAGTAAAGAAACATATCTAATTAAAAAAAGGGAGTAATTTCTTTCCAGGGATCACAAGGTTAGGAAGAAAACTACTTCTAATGGACAGTACAAATGAAAGAAGAAGGAAGGTAGGAAAAAATGAAGGGAAGCAGGGTAGGGCATGAAAGCAGGGAGTGGAGGGAAGTGAATGGAAAGTGGAGAAAAAAGAGAAGAATAGTAAAACAACATACAAAAGGAAAAGTGGATTAAGAAATGGCCAAAACTCCTAAATATTCTTTCTCCATGATTACTTTTTCTAACAATTCTGTCTATACAAACATGATGTCAGAGATGGAAAAAGTCTTATTATTCCCAAATAAAAATATATTCCATTCTGAAATTTAAATGTATGAGTGAAATATTGCTCCCAGGAAAATATGGAGCATATATTTAAAATTATTAACTGTGATTTATAAGAAAAAAATCCTTAATTATTAGCTTCTCATCCTCAACAAATGTCACTTGACTACAATAATTTCTATATTGAACATGTTGTAAATTTGCCAAAAAAGATTTGTAAGCATTTCCAAAGGGCTTTCAAAAAATCTTGCAATAGCATCCATTTTATGATATTTAGATGCTAAATTAAACAGACATAAGTATAACTGTTGAATATTGATAATATTTGGCTAAATGAATATTTACACCAATTTAATGCATAACTTTCTCCTGTTAATGTTTAGGAATGAATAAGAAATATAGCTAGTGGCATGGTAGGTATTGTAAGAGCATCCAACTAGACCCAGCATAGCATTATTAGGGAAAATGGTGACTTTCCACCCCAGCAGACCTATGGCTAGCAGTTTCCTTTAGATGCACAGAGAATACATTAGATAGTTAAAAAAAGCATAAACATTTTCTCCCTTTCCAAGTTAATCGCTCCTTTCATATACATCTTTAGAATTGATTCTTCAAGTTCTTGTTAAAGCTTCATTATGTGCAATTCGGTTGATCAAATGTAACTTGTATGATTCCTAAGGGTGAACATGCAACGTGCTACCTCAAAAAAGAGATTTGTATTATCAGAATCAGGGCCTGGATGAAGAGAGATGGTTGAATGAATGATTTTGCTTCTTTGTCATTAATTTTGGCATGTATGTACTTATTCCAATGCACAGTGTGAGACACATGTATATCAACAAAATTACTATACACAATTACTATTTAGAGCAAAGTATCTAACTTGGGTGTATGACAAAAATGTCTAAAATCTGGTACACAGGTATAGTAAATCATGTAAACAAACCGGGCTATTTCTATGTAAGTCAAAATAGGATCTCCCCATCTGACACTTATTAAAAGTTAATATTGTAATTTAATTATACTAAAATAACATGACAATTTTTAGAATATAAAATATAATCTCTAAATGCAAAAGGATTATGAACCTTGTGTTTATTCTCTCTTATTTTTTACTTTGTATTGTATTAGTTTGCTCTATTTCTACAATCATCATCTCCCATATACAGGTTTATGCTGGTATTAGCTATTGTTCTACAGCTCTAGTAAAAAGCCCATGAGCAAGGAAATTTATAAAAGAGTTTATTTAGGTTTGCATATTCAGTGTTTTTTAACATCATGGCATGGAGCATGGCAGCAGGCAGGCAAGCATGATGGGGGGATAGTATTTGAAAGCTTACATTCTTTTCCAAAGACATGAACTAGAAATAGAGATGAAAGGTAATACTTTCTAATCTTTCCAAACAGTTCTATCAACTGGAACCCAAGTATTCATATAGAGCCTATGTTAATTATTCTCATTCAAACCACACAGTAAGTATGGATTTTTCTTGAGAGGTAAAGAAGGATAAAGATGATAAAGACAGAAAATGAATGATTATATGTGTTACTAACAGAATGAATCCAATGATCATTTGATAATCACATGTTATGCAAAAGTAGAGTTCAAAAGATCAGAGTTGGGGCATTACCAGAATTCCTTAAAGTTGCATAAAGGTTTAAGGTTTAGTCAATTAAATTTTAATAGAAAATAGGTACCTCAGAAGAGTGTAGTCAAGCTGCTGATAAGAATCAGAATGAACGCACACACCTATGGTCACTTGATTTTTGACAAAAAAGCCAAAACCATCCAATGGAAAAAAGATAGCATTTTCAGCAAATGGTGCTGGTTCAACTGGAGGGCAACATGTAGAAGAATGCAGATCGATCCATGCTTATCACCCTGTACAAAGCTTAAGTCCAAGTGGATCAAGGACCTCCACATCAAACCAGACACACTCAAACTAATAGAAGAAAAACTAGGGAAACATCTGGAACACATGGGCACTGGAAAAAATTTCCTGAACAAAACACCAATGGCTTATGCTCTAAGATCAAGAATCGACAAATGGGATCTCATAAAACTGCAAAGCTTCTGTAAGGCAAAGGACACTGTGGTTAGGACAAAACGGCAACCAACAGATTGGGAAAAGATCTTTACCAATCCTACAACAGATAGAGGCCTTATATCCAAAATATACAAAGAACTCAAGAAGTTAGACCGCAGGGAAACAAATAACCCTATTAAAAAATGGGGTTCAGAGCTAAACAAAGAATTCACAGCTGAGGAATGCCGAATGGCTGAAAAACACCTAAAGAAATGTTCAACATCCTTAGTCATAAGGGAAATGCAAATCAAAACAACCCTGAGATTTCACCTCACACCAGTGCGATTGGCTAAGATCAAAAACTCAGGTGACAGCAGATGCTGGCGAGGTTGTGGAGAAAGAGGAACACTCCTCCATTGTTGGTGGGATTGCAGACTGGTAAAACCATTCTGGAAATCAGTCTGGAGGTTCCTCAGAAAATTGGACATTGAACTGCCTGAGGATCCAGCTATACCTCTCTTGGGCATATACCCAAAAGATGCCTCAACATATAAAAGAGACACGTGCTCCACTATGTTCATCGCAGCCTTATTTATAATAGCCAGAAAATGGAAAGAACCCAGATGCCCTTCAACAGAGGAATGGATACAGAAAATGTGGTACATCTACACAATGGAATATTACTCAGCTATCAAAAACAACGAGTTTATGAAATTCGTAGGCAAATGGTTGGAACTGGAAAATATCATCCTGAGTGAGCTAACCCAATCACAGAAAGACATACATGGTATGCACTCATTGATAAGTGGCTATTAGCCCAAATGCTTGAATTACCCTAGATCCCTAAAACAAACGAAACTCAAGACGGATGATCAAAATGTGAATGCTTCACTCCTTCTTTAAATGAGGAAAAAGAATACCCTTGGCAGGGAAGGGAGAGGCAAAGATTAAAACAGAGACTTAAGGAACACCCATTCAGAGCCTGCCCCACATGTGGCCCATACATATACAGCCACCCAATTAGACAAGATGGATGAAGCAAAGAAGTGCAGACCGACAGGAGCCGGATGTAGATCGCTCCTGAGAGACACAGCCAGAATACAGCAAATACAGAGGCGAATACCAGCAGCAAACCACTGAACTGAGAATAGGACCCCCGTTGAAGGAATCAGAGAAAGAACTGGAAGAGCTTGAAGGGGCTCGAGACCCCATATGTACAACAATGCCAAGCAACCAGAGCTTCCAGGGACTAAGCCACTACCTAAAGACTATACATGTACTGACCCTGGACTCTGACCCCATAGGTAGCAATGAATATCCTAGTAAGAGCACCAGTGGAAGGGGAAGCCCTGGGTCCTGCTAAGACTGAACCCCCAGTGAACTAGTCTATGGGGGGAGGGCAGCAATGGGGGGAGGGTTGGGAGGGGAACACCCATAAGGAAGGGGAGGGGGAGGGGGATGTTTGCCCGGAAACCGGGAAAGGGAATAACACTCGAAATGTATATAAGAAATACTCAAGTTAATAAAAAAAATGTTAAAAAAAAAAGAATCAGATGATCAAAGTTTCAAAATAGGTAGACAATTTTTCTCCGGTATAAGCTCAATATGCATAGTTAAAAACTGTGTTTTATTGGATTCTAAACTTCTTTGGAAAATCAAAACATATTTTGTTCTATATTTAATATTGAATGAGACTTTTATGAAAAACAAATTGATTATGAAATATCATAATCTTTACAGAAATATCAATAATGCAATAATGTATTTTGTGAATTTAAAAGATAAATATGTAATTTTCAGTCTTTATGTTTACTTTGTTTAAACATATAAATACTGAAATACTGAAATTTAGATATATAAAACTGAGTTTTATATGGAAAACTATAAAACACAGTAATCACAATTATTATTTTTGTCATCACTGCTATTAAAATGCACCTTGTTATACATTGCCTTCAATTATGAGAGTTGTCAAATATAAATAAAAATTAGTGAAAAATTTTTTGGCATTTTTTTCAATAAAGAGAAGATTCTTAAAATTTTATTTTTTTTGATAAAAATAAAACTGGTCCATATTGATGCAAATAACATCCCCAACTGGACATCTTTTATCATCAAATGAAGTTTCCAGTATTGGGAATAGGTCACATTTATTCAAATTGTTGAGCAAAGGAGTTCCATTGGAACTCCAAAACAACCCAAGTTATTGGTTCCATGCTCTCTAAAACCTGAAAGTAAGGCATTATGGGTGAAGACAAAACCTGTTCAACACATTGAACACAGAAGTTGATTTGATGTCTGCATAAAGTCTTAATTTTTCTGGGTAACGTTCATGGTATGTACTATGGATGCTACCAAAAGAGAAAGGTAAACATGAATGCAGCTATAAAGCCTTTGATTTACAAGGGTGACCTTCCTATGAGATATACTAATTCAATAGAGGCACAAAGCTTGTTGGAGTAATCAACTGATATCTGATTTGGCTTATGGCACACCCCACAGAATGGAACTATATACAACACTACATGTAGCCAAGAACTGAAAACTAGATATATCAATAATGTGGTGACAAACCAAATATTATGTTCTACTAAGTGAATATACCAATAAATGGTGCCTATGGAATTTGTGTTGTACTCATAGAGGAATGTCTTGCATAGAGAAGCTCCTTTTTGCAGCATTTGGGTTTATAGAAACCTAGAGCCAGACAATATGTGTAGAGTGAGAAATTTTAGGACACTCAATGCTAAACTGAGTGTTTCCATAAAATCCCTCAACTAATTGTACAGGAAACTCTTTGGAAGAGGAGGCAGAAAGAATGCAAGAGCTTATGGCCTGCAGAATAGCAAGGAAACAGAGCAGTAGTGAAGACACATAGATAAATTCACAGAAACTGAGACAGAATGCAGTGGACCTGTACAGATCTGTAGCAGATGGGGTCCTAGAGCTGAGAGAAGAGGTCAAATGCCAGCATTCCTAACGTGAAATGTATCTTTCCAATTCATAAACATTTGTATGTTTATATAGAGAGTGGATTCATTTGACTGTTTTACAAAACCAGTCTTATTGATTCTAACCTGACCCTGAATCTATGCCATTGCCATTCAATAACTGAAAAACAATAATCCCACTTTTGGTCTCAGGTGTTTGTTGCTGAATATATGAGTTCATATTTATAAATTACTAAATAACACGTTTACCTTCAAAACAGGACCTCCTTCAGGAATGGAACCTTGTATTTGGAGTGAAATCCCCATAGCAGAACCCTTCCAAGGTGTACTCATGAAGGATTCTCCATGGCTGCACCCATATCTCCAACAGCCAAACAGGAGTCCAGCATGACTACACTCCTAAAGGCCCAACACGCACCTAAAAGAATCAGATACAGATATTTACACCCAATCAATGGAAAGAAGCTGCTGACCCCTGTGGTAGAATTAGGGAAAAGATGGAAGGAACTGAGGAGGAGGGCAAGCCTATTGGAAGAGCAGCATCTCAACTCACCTGCCCCTCCCACAGTAAGATTACTCAGACTCTAAGCCACCAACCGGTCAACATATCCCAGCTGATATGAGGCCCCAACACATATATAGCAGAGGACTTCTGGGTCTTATTTGAGCCCCCAGGGAGTAGGAGGGTTGGTGGGGAGGAAATAGGGGGTGGGGAGTTGGGGACAATAATAATAATAACAATAATATGAATACAAAGCTTTTAATAAAAAAGTCAAAAGTAGACATCCCCTGGCCTGTGCATCTTTGGTTTAGGATATTGAAATAGCCTCACAATCATGGGGTTTCCTTAGCTTTCACATTTCTGAGCTGTGTTTTTCCCTTAGTTTTATTGAGTATTGTTTAAAGTAAGTAGAGGTGGTAAAAATTTGAAAATAAAAAATTTTGAAAATAAAAAACAAATGCTTTGTTTCCATTTCTTATAAATTATCCAAGCGAGATAATTTATAAGAAGCCCCAATAAATCAAGAGCTTCCGTGCATGTTGAGTTCATTCATCTGCATAGTTCTGCCTCTAGGGCATCACAGAAAACAGGAAGCTTTGGAATGCCAAGCTGAGTCAGGCCTAGAAAACATGTCTGGGCTCTCTATTCTCATTTGCCTCCTGTCATTGGTATAATTTTTTTGTTGGGTTTGCTTTGTGGTTTTGTCTTCAGGGAACTCTTCTTATAATTTTTTGGTGCATCACTAACTTGTAGAACTAGAAAGATATTTTGATGGGATAGGATGGGTTTATTAGTGCTTTTTCTTCATGCAATTACCTATCTCAAGTCTGTCTCAATGTCACAGGAAGCCCATCAGATTTGACCACTTGGACACATTTGATTACCCAATTGAAGGCTTTTATCCAACCAACTGGAATTGCACTCAGGTATTAGTCAAATGTCCAGAGCAGCTCCTGACTTTTCTCACTCAGCAAGCTGCATGAGAGCATCAATGAAGCAAGTAGTTTAACAAAAGTGAAGGTAAGTAGTTAACTGGAAGAGCTTCTGTATGGGCAAGGCTTTTAATTGAGATAAGGCAAGTTAGCTGGTGCATCGTGACCTTGAGCTCCTGGAACAGAGTTTGGTCATTTTCCATGGGATTCTCCACAAAGAAAATTAAATTCTAGTCAAATCTGAAATGACCTCAACAAGGATACAAACTGAAGAAAACTGCATTGAATTGTCACAACAGCTCCTGTGGATCCAGTATATATATGGTGCTGTCTTCAAACCTTTGTGGGTACCCACATGTACATCGTATACTAACATGCAAAACACACATACTCACAAACACAAATAAAAACAAAACAAATCCTTTAAAAAAACAGAAAGATTCTTCGAGAGAAACAGTTCAACATCAAATTGATAACAGCATGAATTTAGTATGGATTAATCCTTGAAAGGAATGGTAGACAAGGTCGTGAGTGAGTGTAAAGGAGGGAAAATGAATCAGAACTTCAGAAGTTGAAGCTGAGTTGTTATTTTGAAAATTCATATTAGTCCCGTTCATGGGCTTACCATACTCTCTTTTGAAATGAGAAGAGATATGCTTGACAGAGAAAAAAAAGGAAAGACTCCCTTCAAACTCGCATAAAACAAATAATACTAAGTTTACATGCAGACCTCATTTCTATTTTCTGAAGTAGCGGTTTTCAAATACCAAGTGGATTACCTCCTGCATATCTGACACTACTTCATTTACTGTAGGCAGTCTAACCATCACATATTTTAGAAATAACGCTAATCTGGGCAAACACTAGAAAATCTTTAAAGCTTAACAAGAGGAAAACTTTATAGAGTGTGAAAAAATCTTATTGCATTCATATCTTTATTTTTCCCTTGGTGATTTTTATGTTAGAATGACTGCTGTGATTTTAATAGTGACACGTTCTGTTCACCCAGACATAGGGAAGGCATGATTAGAGTTTTAAATAATACAGAAGATTCTTTACTAGAAAGATTTGAGATGGTTGGGGAATCTAAACTGGAGCAATTTCACTCTCCATAGGTTTCCACTCAGCATAGCCCTTTATTTAAATATACTTGAGTGTAAATAGCTATGTAAAGCAATACATATTTTATTTTTGTATTTTTCTCCTGTGTTGCAGCAATGACTAGACAAAAATGTCAATTGTTTTAACCTAATAAACAGTCCTGTACGAAATTCCTATACAATAGGCAGAATTAATGAAAATTAACACAAAAATTCTCTTTCAATTATTTGGTAAAGTTTTCCAGACAAGAAATATTCTGATAGGAAATGATGCTGTAACTGGAGTTGTGAGGGTCAGAGCCTGGACCCTAAGAGCCCTCAGATGTAATGACCATTCTGAGTCTATTTTCTCGGTTGCTACCACAAGGCTTGAGTTTAAATAGAAGGCAAAAGGTGTCTGATGCTAAACTTCTTTCTCTAACTTGAGACAAAATCTTGGCAGTATTAATCAAAGGGATTGCAGTCTTTTGTCTCAGCTGCCAGCCCCTTGATGATGGACTGGCTCAACAAGTTTCAGGCCAGATCAGGACTTGTTATAGACCAATTTAGGGCCAATCGACCATTCTTCCTCATTTTTAAACTGACCAACCCTAAATTGGGTTACTTAAATTCAGAGACTTAAAATAACCTCCAGTCAAAGAGAGGAAAAGTCTGGATTTTTCAGTTTCCTCACTCTCTCCTCTGTATGTCCAAGGCTATTCCTCTGTGCGTGTCTACATACATGTTTTCTTGTTTCCAATCAATGCCTCTCTTTAACTGTCTGCTGTTGCCTGCCAGGATTTGAGATTTCTCTGTTGCTAATTGTTGCACTCAAGGTTTTTCTACATTTCAATTATTAATTAGTATAGAAAATGAGGGGATAGACAATACAATTTTGTGTCTGACAGTTCTGAAAGAGTAATGTCTGGTGAGGATCCACTTTCTGGTCACGGATGTTCTGCACTTGATAAGTCCTCAAATGAAGGGTAGTCCAAGTAGCACTCTATGGTTATTAGAGTTGGAGACGTGGGTTCTGATAGAGTTTACACTGCCAAAAAATAAGCCAATTCAGCTGAATTAAAGTGAAAAGGGTAGGTTTATTTGGAAATGGGATTCCAGGCAAGTTCACCAGTCTCAAGGGATGAAACCATAAGAAGTAGCATGTGGCCCATACATATACAGCCACCCAATTAGACAAGATGGATGAAGCAAAGAAGTGCAGGCCTACAGGAGCCGGATGTAGATCTCTCCCGAGAGACACAGCCAGAATACAGCAAATACAGAGGCGAATGTCAGCAGCAAACCACTGAACTGAGAACAGGACCCCCGTTGAAGGAATCAGAGAAAGGACTGGAAGAGCTTGAAGGGGCTTGAGACCCCTTATGAACAACAATGCCAAGCAACTAGAGCTTCCAGGGACTAAGCCAGTACCTAAAGACTATACATGGACTGACCCTGGACTCTGACCTCATAGGTAGCAATGAATATCCTAGTAAGAGCACCAGTGGAAGGGGAAGCCCTTGGTCCTGCTAAGACTGAGCCTCCAGTGAACGTGATTGTTGGGGGAGAGGGCGGCAATGGGGAGGAGAGTGGGGAGGGGAACACCCATAAAGAAGGGGAGGGGGAGGGATTAGGGGGATGTTTGCCCGGAAACCGGGAATCGGAATAACACTCGAAATGTAAATAAGAAACCCTCAAGTTAATAAAAAAAAAAAGTAGCATGCAGATTATTGCCTCAGAGTTTTGTATAGACTTTGTGGGGCAGGGTCACTTGTTTTGGGTGGCTAGTGACATCAGGTAAAGGGTTGCTCTGTTTTCTACTTTCAGAGTGGTTGGGGTTCAAGGGAGAGGGGAGAGATGGAATTTGCAGGGCTGTGGAAGAATGGCTGACACACCGGGACTGTTTATGACAAGAAAATTTAGTTCTAATGATCATATCTGCTGCCAAAATCCCTCACCTGAGACCCAGAGGAATGGTGTTATCATTCTCACCAAGACATCACAATTGTGATGAATGCGGTGTTGCACATGGATTTCATCCACAGGGTACAAATTGCATGAAGACTCTTAAGGGACAGCGCAATCAATGGGGAATAATGTTAAAAGTTAAAATTCGTCTTCCCTTTCAGAGACTTTCATATTTCAATAAGTTTAGGAGTTTCACCAGTCTGTAGAGAATACATAATGTAGTTAAATGTGAAACAGAGCCGAAGCAAATAAAATTACAAAAAAATAAGAGTTTAGAGTCTAGTGTCTGTGGAGGCAGTATAAAAACACAAAGAGAATTATGTACACTTGAGAAGGACAAGATGTCCCTCATTCTAAGGTATTGGTGGTGTGCAGCAACTCAGAAGCACTAATTCCAGCCCAATTGACATTTGCATATTTGCTGTGAAGAACACCAATTATAAAAATAGTATCCCTTTCATATATAGATATTTATGTTAAAATGATAGTGAATCAGGCTAAACAATAGATATGCCCTAAGGAGGCCTACCTATTCCTTTTCCTGGTTACCTGAGAAAGAGACATGGTTATCATCTTGGTTTACAGGAGGAGAATACCCTACCTTCCTGCATTTCTGGTTTTCCTAACAACTTAAAAACCAACAAGGAATAAAAGAACTTGTCTCAAACCTCACCAAAATAAAATGCTAATAAAATCCAGGACCAAACAGAGAATCCTTGAGAGCAATAAGGAATTTCTAATCTTAATGTGCATTCTAGGGAGATACAAAATCACACAAACAAAAGGACACAAGAGCCACACAAGTCAGTTGTATCTAGCAATTTGTCTGGAATGCTAGAACAATGAATTTCACAGGGGTTATATTTAGAAAGGAGTCTATTATGAGTATGAAGAGCTTACTATAAAGAAAAAAAGCAGAGCTTTGTAGTGAAATATAAGAGAGCAGGTCCACCCAAGAGTGTACCACTGCCTTTGACATGTTGCTTTATAGCTTCTATGGAGCGTCATAAAAAACAAAATAAAACAAAAAAAAAAAAAGAGATGCCACTCTTTTAGAGAAACTCACACCCATGCTCTAGAATATGGTTTATTTTTTCCTCAGAACCTCTATTTTTAAATGAATGTCATTAAATTTTCATTGCATATGTCTTTTAAATACTATGTATAATTTAAAGAAGTCAACATCAATTCTTAGTATTTCTAAGCCTTTCCCTTTTCACTCCCATTCATAAGTCTACATTAAAGCATATTTTCGGGCTGGGGATTTAGCTCAGTGGTAGAGCGCTTACCTAGGAAGCGCAAGCCCCTGGGTTCGGTCCCCAGCTCCGAAAAAAAGAACCAAAAAAAAAAAAGCATATTTTCAAAGGATTAAGTTTAATTATTATTACTGTGATATGATGATGTATGTGTACAGGGACATATGAATGCAATGGCATGGAGATAGAATTCAGAGGACAGTTTTTGGAGTTAGTTGATCTCTTCATTCTTTGTGTTCCAGTGATTAAGTATCAATCTTAAGTTGCAAGAGCTTTATCTTCTGAACCATTCTAATGGCTTTTACTAAAATATATTTAACAAAATATCAACTTGATTTATACTGGCTAGTTCTGAAAATGTAATAATAGATAGTTAACTATTATTGAATAATATTAAAGTCATTAAATAATATTAACTTTTATTATTTTTGTTAAATTATATCAAAGCTTTGGATCTTGACTTGTCCAAAGTTGAGGTCCCTCATAAAACCAGGAGAACTCCACCGGATGCTGAGGATCATAGCTATGTCTCTATGCCAGCCTCCATGATAGTATTATGGATAACACATACATTATAGAAATTCAGAGCAGTCATTTGAAGGAGATAAATTTTTACTTAAACCATTTCTAAAAATATGCAAAATATAGAAAGGCTTAAAAGTCAACTGAAAATTTGTATTTTTAAGTTGAAAGAATGAAGAAACATAACCAAAAACAGTGACAAGCAGAAAATGATGAGCTCGGGGGTCCAATGGGACTAGCAAGTTTAGTGGAAAGTGAAGGTCAATTAGTGGGGCATACTTTGGACAAATGAACATGAGAGCCTTCATTCTAGTGGCCCAAGATACACATTTAGATGTTTTTCTCCATCAAGCACACATATCACAGAGACAGTGGAAGAGTACCATAGCCCTAACAACATGAGATGCAAGATTCTTCTCATTCTGCTCGCAGCTTAATCACTATTAGAACTACTGGTTGCCTAAGTACCTGACCACAGAGCAAGTGCTTCAGACAGAGGATGACAGAGAGAAACCAAGCTTTCCTGAAATCTACACGTGGGCTGTTGGTTTCTTATGTTAAATGGTGACCTAAGAAAGCCTATTTTGTTGATTTCTTTTTACTAGTTCATCAAGAAGAAGTTATAGGATATACATATTGAGAAATCAACTTAGATAACCTGCTTAGAATGGTCCCCCAATTCTTCATTAAACAAAAAGCAAAAGCAGTTGCAATGTGATGGGTAGTGATGACTAAACTGAACTGGTTAAGGCATTTTGAAATAGAACTAGGTCAATCCTGGGTGAGGTAACCCAATCCCAGAAAAACACCATGGTATACACTCACTGATAATAAGTGGATATTAGCACAAAAGCTCGAATTACCCAAGATGCAGTCCCCAGACAGCATGAAGCTCAAGAAGGACAACCAAAGTGCAGATGCTTCAGTCCTTCTTAAAAGAGGGATCAAAATATTCATAGGACAGGATAAGGAGGCAAATTTTGGAGCAGAGACTGAAGGAATGGCCATTCTGAGCCTGTCCCACACGGGTATACAGCCCATATATATATACAGCTACCAAAAGTAGATAATATTGATGAAGTTAAGAAGTACATGCTGGCAAGAGACTGATCTAGCTGTTTCCTGAGAGGCACAGCCAGAGGATGTCAAATACAGAGGAGGATGCTAGCAGCAAACCATTGAACTGCAAATGGGTTCCCTGTTGGAAAAATTACAGAAAGGATTGATGAGTTGAAGGGGCTTGCAACCCCTTAAGAACAACAATACCAACCAACCAGAGTTCCCAGGGACTAAACTACCCAAAAACTATGTGTGAACTGGCCCATGGCTCCAGCTGCATATGTAGCGTAGGGTGCCCTTGTTGGTACCAATGGAATGAGAAGCCAGTGGTCCTGCCAAGTCTGGACACCCCCAGTGTAGGGGAATGTTGGGGGGGCAGGAAGGCAAGTTGGTTGGGTAGGGGAACACCCTTATAGAAGAAGGGGAGGAGGATGGGATAGGGAGCTTATGTCACGGAAACCTGGAAAGGAATTAGTATTTGAAATGTAAATTAAAAATCCAATAAAAAATGAATTAAAGGAAGGAAGAAAGAAAGAAAGACAGAGAGAGAGAGAGAGAGAGAGAGAGAGAGAGAGAGAGAGAGAGAGAGAGAAAACAAGGACTTTGTAAATACTCCTGGTGATGGCAATGTTGTGGGACAGGGAAGAAGGAATCATGATGACGGGTGGCTTAGAACAATGCAGAAGCATCAAATATAATTTAAGAGAGAATATATTTGTGTACCTATATTAGAATACTACAGTATAGGATTCTTTTTAAAGAAGCAAGAATTGAGCATTAGCATGGAGAAAAAAATAATAAACTGTATAATTTTCCAGTTTATGAAAAGTTTGTAAGTAAAAACCCAGTTTGCTAACTAAAGCACAGAAAAGACCAGAGATCTTTCAAGGCCCCAAATACCAAGGATAACCTGATCAAAATTACGCTTTATTGCTTAAAATTTAATTTCTATAACTTATTTTATACATACAGTATACATGTGACTATTTTCAAAAATAAGCCACACTTTATACTGTACACTCTTCAAAAGTTGATTAATTTGGAATTATAATTGTGGAGAGGTTGAAATTTTACAGGTCCTGAGGTAAATTATATTGATTTACCTTTAACTCCCTTAAATGGTCACCTATTTCCTTCCTCTATATGTGACTTAACAACCATGTGACTATTAGGTAAATTGCTCATTGCATAAGAAGAGACCTCTTTAGTCCCAGCAGCTCCAAAAGAAATTAGAATTTCAGATAGTATTAAAGAACTGTAACAAAAATATCCTGGTTTGTTGTAATACTTAGGACTTGATTTACATACCAGTGTATTGAAAATCTGTTAACTTAGTGCTTTGTTGTTGTTCTGTTGTGTTGTGGGTCTAATTTCCGCCAAAATGGAAGCATTCCACCTGAATAAAAAGCTCCTTAAGACAGATACCCCAGTGTAGAGAACAGCCAGGGCAGTGAAGTGGGAGTGGGTGGTCAGTGAGGGAGCACCCTCATGGAAGCAGGTGGAAGGTGGATGAGATAGGGGCAAACTAGGAAAAGGGATATAATTTGAAATGTAAATAAATAAAATATCCAAAAAAAAAAAAAAAGACAGAAGGTCAACAATTCCAGACTCACCAGGTCCCTCCCTCTCAACCTACCAAGAGTAAACAGGATTGCTGGATGCCATTCTCAGACAAACTAAGCTATAAGGAAGATTCTTATATGAGTCAATACCCAAAGAAGACTCTGAGACCAGGCCATCTGCCTAGAAGAATCAGAAACCAACCCAGATGCCTGAAAGACGATAGCACTAAGTGAGTCACTTGGAAAGGATTCTCTCCAACAGCTTCTCCTAGACTGTGCAGTTTGCTCCAAGTTCCTAGCGTTTGTGAGCTAACGTTAGCTCTGGGATAGACTTTGGAAGAGGTCTTTGGATAATTTCTCCTCCTGTAAGTAACCCCTCACCACTATTTCTATAAGTAACCCAAATAGCACCCACTGGTTCACCAAATTGGGATTTCATAATCTCTTGTCTATTGGCTTGCCATGGGCTCACTATTTGGAGTAAGTAAATGTGTATTGGATCTTAAAAGAAAAGGTCTTGACTCATAACAGTTACTGTAATGAAACTTTCTTGAACTTTCTATATGGTTGATTAACTGAATTAAATGTCAATGATTATAGAGAAGTTGGAATGTCACAGTTGAGAGCCTAGTTAAATTGTGTCTTTCTATTACCTCACCAGTAGCCATTGCTTGTCCACTACTCTGCTTGACCTAAAATCCTTGTGACTCTTTAGACGATACCTATGAAATAATGTTAACCTACTACTATCTGCCATCAATCAAATGGCTAAGGATGTCACGGACAGCAGCTGAGACCTCCACAGAAATATCTTCCATTTAGTTTGACATACCTAATATTTAACCAATGTATTGGGAAGACTCTTTATTTGTGATGTTATGTACCACTTTGGAATATGTAAAAGAGGTAATCTTAATCTGTGTTCTTAGGTTATTACAACTCATTTGTCTTCAGAATAAACTATCTTTTGTCTTTGGGGCAAGTACTGTATTTTGGTAGCAAAAGAACAGACAAAATATAAGCACATATTTTAATAATTTATACTCAGGGAATATAGTAGAGTTTTTCTAACTTTTGGGGTCATGAAAAACTGGAAATTAGAGCATAGTAAACTTTAGATTACTTTTATTGCTATTTTATATATTACACATAGGCATAACACACTTCTGCTGTGCTGTTATAGGAATATAGCTGGAAATTACATTTCTAGCTTGATAAAAATAAGAAAGTTAACACATGTAGTCTCCTGGAGGATTTGACACTGAAGGGAATTAGTCTTTATTGCTACAACTTGAGAACTTTTTATTTTCATGTTTGTCATAGGAAAAGTTGTAAGCACTTACAGAAAGATTGAAAGTCATGACGCCAGCTTTTGATATTTATCATGAATTTTACCTTAGCTCTCCAGCTCTATGGTGCACTCTCCAGGTCTAAATTACCAAAAAATTTTAACTTCGAAAAGAATAGCTATTTCTCATATGCTATCTACCTTTCTTGCTGCTGAGATTCTAACTAGCATAACAAAGGAGCACTGATTTCCTAGCTCCTGAAACTCCATACTCATCATAGGCTCATCAAAACAGACGGCTGGCTCATGCCATTTTCATAGGTCTCGGCTTTTCTTTTGATCGTGGATCATCAAACTTGATGTAGCATGTAGAATTGCTAAAGTGATTTAATGCATATTGTTCATTTAGTATTTTTCCTTAAAAATTTCATGATCTCATCTAATTAGTTAAATAAAACAGAGTTTTCAAGTTTCAGACACCAATAGTGCATTTTCTTGCCGATAATCATAAGTTACATACTCTCCATTTATACAGTTAATAAATATTTCTGCAGTATCTACCACTTGTCATGTTTAACCATGTGAATTGCAAATTAGGTTAAGAGACACAGTGCTAACCACACAAGAAATATTACAGCTATAATCACATTTTGTGAGACAGACTGTAGATACACATTTTATTATAAAAAAGTTGTATTTTATTATGCCGAAGGTCAAAACACCATGTTCACACTCTAAATTACTATCAACCTTAGGTTATCTCCCTAAGACTTCACCTGTGTGACGTACATTAGCTGATGGTCAGATCCATTATCTAACAGAACTCTCTGATTTTAGGGTCAGGATCCTGGGGGAGACTCTAGCCATAGGGCAGATCAAGGTGATATCTCCCCAGATTTGCAGAGCAAAGCCTTGCTCTTGATTTCTGTTTATATTCTATCCAGTGTGTATTATAGGTTTCTAGAGCTGTCAGGTTATCTGGAGTGAGTTATGTCACTGAGTTCTAGTTATCAGGCATACCTTTGGGTATGGTGAGGTTCATGACTAATCTATTTTACATGTCTACATGACATTTTTTACTGTGCTCATTATATAATGTCATAATATAAACAGACAAGAAAACAAAATTGTTTACAGTAAACTGTAAAAGAAAAAAGGGCCACACCTTTGAATAAAACTCACTCTCTTTCCACTGACAGTCACAAAAATCAGTTGTTCCTCCTCTACACGTGGGGGTCTCATGAACTCCTCTTTTCCCATGTTTGAATGTTGACTGGACTGAATTTATACAGGTCCAATTGTCTTGTCCTAGTACACATAGTTCTTCTAAGTTCAGGAATGCACTCAACTACAACCTCCATCTTTTACAATTTTTCTGCTTCCGTTTCTATATGCTCCCTACCATTAGGGGTAAGCTGTATTATGTAGAAATCACAGGTTTTGGATGACTACTCTACATACATGTATTCTTTGCAATTTCTCTAGTTTTATGTTTTTATGTTAAATTCCATTCAGTGTATAAAGAACATTTTTAACAAGGTCCAAAAGTTGGAAATAGAGATATGAATTTGGGGAACATTTTGAAAATATATCCATTTAGATAAATAATCAGGACAAGTTCATCTCCCAGGCCTATGAACACTGCAGCCATTGGTTCTTGGCCAATAACAGACATGCATTTTCTTCTATGGAATATACCTTATATCTAAGCAGTATGTTGTTCCTTAGACGCATAACATGCACAATGCTATTGTACCCAAAGGAGTATCTTGCCTTTCTTGTTATTAGTTCCTAGGTTCACAGTCTTGGAAGATTATTGTTTATTTTCCTCCTATATTAGCCTGGAAAGCATTTTCTGGTACTACAAAATCTAGTCAGTCAATCTGGAGGCAGCTTTCTGGTTAGTACAAACTAGATTTCTTGATTTCTCCATGTCTTTTGAAGAACATTATATGATTTCTTCAGCAACAGGATCTTGTCATGAAGTTGTCATGGGAAATAACACAATGACAGAGGCCTGTATTATTTTATGGCTCTCCAATAATAACTTCAGCTGTCACAATAATAAGTTGAGATTAAATGTCCAACACTTTGTGTTAGGTTTCTATTTGACTATACATGGCTTCAAAGAGACATATTATCCAACAGGTAGTACAATTCCAATTAAGCTCTTATCTGAATATATATGAAGTGTATATAGTAAGTTTCTACGTGGATTTTCCAAATAACCTTAGTGCTTCTGCACTTACTAGCAATATTTGGGGTATTTTTTCTACCAGATAATCTGCTATTTTAATTTTCACACACACACGCACACACACACACACACACACACACACATATATATATATGGAATATATATATATATTCCAAAATGTGTCATTGATTATGAAGGCTATATGTATATGTAGATTAAATCCTATGTAGTTTAGAAAAAGTTAAAAACAAGACAATAGGATAGAAAGCCTTTTTCATATATACCAAAAATAATTGTATAGAGTTGATGGAGCATATTTTAGAGCACAGTTTAAAATGTTTCTGGAGTATAACTATTTTCTACACATTTGTACAAGATAACCATATTTCCACAAACCTTAAATTTTAAACGTTCTTAATTTTATATTTATAGAGTGAAAAGAGGTCATTTTCAAGACATAAGTAATAAATAAGAAGCAAACAGGGAGGTGTCTTGAGTGGCACAAAGGGAAAGAAAAACCTTTTGATATCATTCAGCTTTTAGAATAAAAGATTTACATGTAATTTACTAGTTCGTGTTAGTTGATTAATGACGAAGAGACTTTCTTAATCTCTACAGAAGAGAGAAGCACATTATGTCAGTTTAAAGCACAGGTAGAAAGCCAGCATAGGGAGATGGGACTTTCAGAAGATGAAGGAGGAGAAACTGTACAACAGTTCACTCAGAAATATATGTGTTCTCTACTTAATGCAAATGCAGACCCACCCTGCCTAATATCATCCTAATCCATCAGGCTTCTTACCATTTACAATGATATCCCCCAAGGTAAAGAGCAAGAGTTTACTTGAAATTTGGCATAGTTCATACAGAAATCTTCATTTATTCTTGTTAGAGAATGTAAGATGATTTAGAGGTGAACTATATGCCACTGTGGAGGGAAATAGATAAAGTATGTATTAATATCTGTGTGATTCTTCGCCTTCTCGTAACAAGATTCAAAATAATTCATTCATCTTAAGCCTTTTCCAAAGAAACTGAGTAGTTTAAAATGTAGTTTATTTCTTGCTTCTGTAAATTGACATTAAAAACATAGAGTAGGTCTTCCTGGTTGCTGCCGCTGCAGAGAGCCCGTGGGGAGCATCCCACGAGCGAACCTGAGCCTCGGGACCACAGGTAAGACCAAATTTTCTGCTGCAAGAAAGCTGCCTGGTGAGCTTGGGACACAGGAAAGCAGAATTTCTCTAGGACCGGGCACGTTCTGTGTTTACCGGAAGTCCCACACCCACGGATCCCGGCCCACAGCAGCTCTCTGCTCCCAGACCCGGTGAGAGAGAGACCCAACCGCCTGGTCAGGTGGGCACTCCTGAGGCTGCAGAGCGGAAGAGACCACCAACTCTGCTCACCCCTGCCCACATCCCTGGCCCAAGAGGAAACTGTATAAGGCCTCTGGGCTCCCGTGGGGAAGGGCCCAGGAGCGGCAGGACCCCTGTGCCTGAGACACCGCCAGAACCTGAAAGAAACAGACCGGATAAACAGTTCTCTGCACCCAAATCCCGTGGGAGGGAGAGCTAAACCTTCAGAGAGGCAGACAAGCCTGGGAAACCAGAAGTGACTGCTCCCTGCACACACATCTCGGACGCCAGAGGAAAAAGCCAAAGACCATCTGGAACCCTGGTGCACTGAAGCTCCCAGAAGGGGCGGCACAGGTCTTCCTGGTTGCTGCCGCTGCAGAGAGCCCGTGGGGAGCACCCCACGAGCGAACCTGAGCCTCGGGACCACAGGTAAGACCAAATTTTCTGCTGCAAGAAAGCTGCCTGGTGAACTCAAGACACAGGCCCACAGGAACAGCTGAAGACCTGTAGAGAGGAAAAACTACACGCCAGAAAGCAGAACACTCTGTCCCCATAACTGACTGAAAGAGAGGAAAACAGGTCTACAGCACTCCTGTCACACAGGCTTATAGGACAGTCTAGCCACTGTCAGAAATAGCAGAACAAAGTAACACTAGAGATAATCTGATGGCGAGAGGCAAGCGCAGGAACCCAAGCAACAGAAACCAAGACTACATGCCATCATCGGAGCCCAATACTCCCACCAAAACAAACATGGAATATCCAAACACACCAGAAAAGCAAGATCTAGTTACAAAATCATATTTGATCATGATGCTGGAGGACTTCAAGAAAGACATGAACACACTTAGGGAAGCACAGGAAAACATTAATAAACAAGTAAAAGCCTACAGAGAGGAATCGCAAAAATCCCTGAAAGAATTCCAGGAAAACACAATCAAACAGTTGAAGGAATTAAAAATGGAAATAGAAGCAATCAAGAAAGAACACATGGAAACAACCCTGGATATAGAAAACCAAAAGAAGAGACAAGGAGCTGTAGATACAAGCCTCACCAACAGAATTCAAGAGATGGAAGAGAGAATCTCAGGAGCAGAAGATTCCATAGAAATCATTGACTCAACTGTCAAAGATAATGTAAAGCGGAAAAAGCTACTGGTCCAAAACATACAGGAAATCCAGGACTCAATGAGAAGATCAAACCTAAGGATAATAGGTATAGAAGAGAGTGAAGACTCCCAGCTCAAAGGACCAGTAAATATCTTAAACAAAATCATAGAAGAAAACTTCCCTAACCTAAAAAAAGAGATACCCATAGACATACAAGAAGCCTACAGAACTCCAAATAGATTGGACCAGAAAAGAAACACCTCCCGTCACATAATTGTCAAAACACCAAACGCACAAAATAAAGAAAGAATATTAAAAGCAGTAAGGGAAAAAGGTCAAGTAACATATAAAGGGAAACCTATCAGAATCACACCAGACTTCTCGCCAGAAACTATGAAGGCCAGAAGATCCTGGACTGATGTCATACAGACCCTAAGAGAACACAAATGCCAGCCCAGGTTACTGTATCCAGCAAAACTCTCAATTAACATTGATGGAGAAACCAAGATATTCCAAAACAAAACCAAATTTACACAATATCTTTCTACAAATCCAGCACTACAAAGGATAATAAATGGTAAAGCCCAACATAAGGAGGCAAGCTATACCCTAGAAGAAGCAAGAAACTAATCGACTCGGCAACAAAACAAAGAGAATGAAAGCACACAAACATAACCTCACATCCAAATATGAATATAAAGGGAAGCAATAATCACTATTCCTTAATATCTCTCAATATCAATGGCCTCAACTCCCCAATAAAAAGACATAGATTAACAAACTGGATACGCAATGAGGACCCTGCATTCTGCTGCCTACAGGAAACACACCTCAGAGACAAAGACAGACACTACCTCAGAGTGAAAGGCTGGAAAACAACTTTCCAAGCAAATGGTCAGAAGAAGCAAGCTGGAGTAGTCATTCTAATATCAAATAAAATCAATTTCCAACTTAAAGTCATCAAAAAAGATAAGGAAGGACACTTCATATTCATCAAAGGAAAAATCCACCAAGATGAACTCTCAATCCTAAATATCTATGCCCCAAATACAAGGGCACCTACATACGTAAAAGAAACCTTACTAAAGCTCAAAACACACATTGCACCTCACACAATAATAGTGGGAGACGTCAACACCCCACTCTCATCAATGGACAGATCATGGAAACAGAAATTAAACAGTGATGTCGACAGACTAAGAGAAGTCATGAGCCAAATGGACTTAACGGATATTTATAGAACATTCTATCCTAAAGCAAAAGGATATACCTTCTTCTCAGCTCCTCATGGTACTTTCTCCAAAATTGACCATATAATTGGTCAAAAAACGGGCCTCAACAGGTACAGAAAGATAGAGATAATCCCATGCATGCTATCGGACCACCACGGCCTAAAACTGGTCTTCAATAACAATAAGGGAAGAATGCCCACATATACGTGGAAATTGAACAATGCTCTACTCAATGATAACCTGGTCAAGGAAGAAATAAAGAAAGAAATTAAAAACTTTTTAGAATTTAATGAAAATGAAGATACAACATACCCAAACTTATGGGACACAATGAAAGCTGTGCTAAGAGGAAAACTCATAGTGCTGAGTGCCTGCAGAAAGAAACAGGAAAGAGCATATGTCAGCAGCTTGACAGCACACCTAAAAGCTCTAGAACAAAAAGAAGCAAATACACCCAGGAGGAGTAGAAGGCAGGAAATAATCAAACTCAGAGCTGAAATCAACCAAGTAGAAACAAAAAGGACCATAGAAAGAATCAACAAAACCAAAAGTTGGTTCTTTGAGAAAATCAACAAGATAGATAAACCCTTAGCAAGACTAACGAGAGGACACAGAGAGTGCGTCCAAATTAACAAAATTAGAAATGAAAAGGGAGACATAACTACAGATTCAGAGGAAATTCAAAAAATCATCAGATCTTACTATAAAAACCTATATTCAACAAAATTTGAAAATCTTCAGGAAATGGACAATTTCCTAGACAGATACCAGGTATCGAAGTTAAATCAGGAACAGATAAACCAGTTAAACAACCCCATAACTCCTAAGGAAATAGAAGCAGTCATTAAAGGTGTTCCAACCAAAAAGAGCCCAGGTCCAGACGGGTTTAGTGCAGAATTCTATCAAACATTCATAGAAGACCTCATACCAATATTATCCAAACTATTCCACAAAATTGAAACAGATGGAGCACTACCGAATTCCTTCTATGAAGCCACAATTACTCTTATACCTAAACCACACAAAGACACAACAAAGAAAGAGAACTTCAGACCAATTTCCCTTATGAATATCGATGCAAAAATACTCAATAAAATTCTGGCAAACCGAATTCAAGAGCACATCAAAACAATCATCCACCATGATCAAGTAGGCTTCATCGCAGGCATGCAGGGATGGTTTAATATACGGAAAACCATCAACGTGATCCATCATATAAACAAACTGAAAGAACAAAACCACATGATCATTTCATTAGATGCTGAGAAAGCATTTGACAAAATTCAACACCCCTTCATGATAAAAGTCCTGGAAAGAATAGGAATTCAAGGCCCATACCTAAACATAGTAAAAGCCATATACAGCAAACCAGTTGCTAACATTAAACTAAATGGAGAGAAACTCGAAGCAATCCCACTAAAATCAGGGACTAGACAAGGCTGCCCACTCTCTCCCTACTTATTCAATATAGTTCTTGAAGTTCTAGCCAGAGCAATCAGACAACAAAAGGAGATCAAGGGGATACAGATCGGAAAAGAAGAGGTCAAAATATCACTATTTGCAGATGACATGATAGTATATTTAAGTGATCCCAAAAGTTCCACCAGAGAACTACTAAAGCTGATAAACAACTTCAGCAAAGTGGCTGGGTATAAAATTAACTCAAATAAATCAGTTGCCTTCCTCTATACAAAAGAGAAACAAGCCGAGAAAGAAATTAGGGAAACGACACCCTTCATAATAGACCCAAATAATATAAAGTACCTCGGTGTGACTTTAACCAAGCAAGTAAAAGATCTGTACAATAAGAACTTCAAGACACTGAGGAAAGAAATTGAAGAAGACCTCAGAAGATGGAAAGATCTCCCATGCTCATGGATTGGCAGGATTAATATAGTAAAAATGGCCATTTTACCAAAAGCAATCTACAGATTCAATGCAATCCCCATCAAAATACCAATCCAATTCTTCAAAGAGTTAGACAGAAAAATTTGCAAATCCATCTGGAATAACAAAAAACCCAGGATAGCTAAAGCTATCCTCAACAATAAAAGGACTTCAGGGGGAATCACTATCCCTGAACTCAAGCAGTATTACAGAGCAATAGTGATAAAAACTGCATGGTATTGGTACAGAGACAGACAGATAGACCAATGGATTAGAATTGAAGACCCAGAAATGAACCCACACACCTATGGTCACTTGATTTTTGACAAAGGAGCCAAAACCGTCCAATGGAAAAAAGATAGCATTTTCAGCAAATGGTGCTGGTTCAACTGGAGGGCAACATGTAGAAGAATGCAGATCGATCCATGCTCATCACCCTGTACAAAGCTTAAGTCCAAGTGGATCAAGGACCTCCACATCAAACCAGACACACTCAAACTAATAGAAGAAAAACTAGGGAAGCATCTGGAACACATGGGCACTGGAAAAAATTTCCTGAACAAAACACCAATGGCTTATGCTCTAAGATCAAGAATCGACAAATGGGATCTCATAAAACTGCAAAGCTTCTGTAAGGCAAAGGACACGGTGGTTAGGACAAAACGGCAACCAACAGATTGGGAAAAGATCTTTACCAATCCTACAACAGATAGAGGCCTTATATCCAAAATATACAAAGAACTCAAGAAGTTAGACCGCAGGGAAACAAATAACCCTATTAAAAAATGGGGTTCAGAGCTAAACAAAGAATTCACAGCTGAGGAATGCCGAATGGCTGAGAAACACCTAAAGAAATGTTCAACATCTTTAGTCATAAGGGAAATGCAAATCAAAAGAACCCTGAGATTTCACCTCACACCAGTGAGAATGGCTAAGATCAAAAACTCAGGTGACAGCAGATGCTGGCGAGGATGTGGAGAAAGAGGAATACTCCTCCATTGTTGGTGGGATTGCAGACTGGTAAAACCACTCTGGAAATCAGTCTGAAGGTTCCTCAGAAAATTGGACATTGAACTGCCTGAGGATCCAGCTATACCTCTCTTGGGCATATACCCAAAAGATGCCTCAACATATAAAAGAGACACGTGCTCCACTATGTTCATCGCAGCCTTATTTATAATAGCCAGAAAATGGAAAGAACCCAGATGCCCTTCAACAGAGAAATGGATACAGAAAATGTGGTACATCTACACAATGGAATATTACTCAGCTATCAAAAACAACGAGTCTATGAAATTCGTAGGCAAATGGTTGGAACTGGAAAATATCATCCTGAGTGAGCTAACCCAATCACAGAAAGACATACATGGTATGCACTCATTGATAAGTGGCTATTAGCCCAAATGCTTGAATTACCCTAGATCCCTAGAACAAACGAAACTCAAGACGGATGATCAAAATGTGAATGCTTCACTCCTTCTTTAAATGAGGAAAAAGAATACCCTTGGCTGGGAAGGGAGAGGCAAAGATTAAAACAGAGACTGAAGGAACACCCATTCAGAGCCTGCCCCACAGGTGGCCCATACATATACAGCCACCCAATTGGACAAGATGGATGAAGCAAAGAAGTGCAGACCGACAGGAGCCGGATGTAGATCGCTCCTGAGAGACACAGCCAGAATACAGCAAATACAGAGGCGAATGCCAGCAGCAAACCACTGAGCTGAGAATAGGTCCCCCGTTGAAGGAATCAGAGAAAGAACTGGAAGAGCTTGAAGGGGCTCGAGACCCCAAAAGTACAACAATGTCAAGCAACCAGAGCTTCCAGGGACTAAGCCACTACCTAAAGACTATATATGGACTGACCCTGGACTCTGACCCCATAGGTAGCAATGAATATCCTAGTAAGAGCACCAGTGGAAGGGGAAGCCCTGGGTCCTGCTAAGACTGAACCCCCAGTGAACTAGACTATGGGGGGAGGGCGGCAATGGGGGGAGGGTTGGGAGGGGAACACCCATAAGGAAGGGGAGGGGGGAGGGGGATTTTGCCCGGAAACCGGGAAAGGGAATAACACTTGAAATGTATATAAGAAATACTCAAGTTAATAAAAAAAAATAAATAAAAAATAAAAAAAAATAAGTGCTATACACATGCCATTGTTTGATGATTCTATTCAACTTTTCCTTATTGGAACGGAAACCCTCCCATATGTGAACAAGAAGAAAGTTAAGCACTGCATGTGGATAACATTATTTTAAGAAGAATAAACCACCCAAATAAAAAAAATTATCAGAACAAAAAAAAAAAACATAGAGTAAACAGGAGGGAGTAGGACAATAAACTATCCAAGAAAAACTTGAAGGAATTAGAGTAACCATTGAAGCTAATAATAAGAAAGCCAACAATACTACTGTGGTAATAACAAGTAAAATATTTTTGCTTCTTTAACAAAGAGGACACATATACATGCATACATGCATATACACATTCAAATAATCATCACAATGCTATTACTTTAGTTCCTCCATTATCTATAACAAACAGAAAATAATGAGAAGGTGTTTTGTTCAAGTTCACTTTAGGTTTTAAACTGAACAATGGCTCATTTGATTAGCAAGATCATAATTTTAATAAAAATTCGCTATATTGATCCAGTTTTAAGAACATTGTAATACTATTACCAGAGGGGTTTTCCAGACAAATATATTTCACTATTAAGGTAATAATGATACAGAACTTGAGATCTGGGACATTTTCTGGCTCAACTGTGTATGACCCAAGAACACAAATGACAGACAGTCACAGTCATCAAAGAACAACTGGCAGTCAGCATATAGAAGAATGCAAATTGAACCATTTTTATCACCTTGTACATACCTCAAGTCCAAGTAGATCACAGACCTACACATAAAACGAGATACACTGAAACTAATAAAAGAGAAAGTGGGAAAGAGCCTCAAACACATGGGCACAGGGGAAATTTTCCTAAACAGAACACCATTGACTTATGCTCTAAGATCAAGAATTTAGAAATGGCACTTCTAAAATTACAAAGCATTTCTGTAAGGTAAAGGGCACTATCATTAGGACAAAACCAACAAACAACAATGGGTACAAATCTTTACCAATCCTACAACTGATAGAGGGGTAATATCCATTATATACAAAGACCTCAAGAAGTTAGACTCCAAAGAATTAAATAACTTTATTAAAATGGGGTGCAAAGCTAAACAAATGATGCTCAAATGAGGAATATTGAATGGCCAAGAAGCACCTAAAGAAGTGTTCAACATCCTTAGTCATCATGGAAAATGAAAATCAAAACAACACTAAGATTGCACCTCATATCAGTCAGAATGACTAAGATCAAAAACTCAGGGGACAACAGATGCTGGTGAGGATGTGGAGGAAGAAGAACATACCTCCATTGTTGGTGGGATTGCAAGCTGGTACAACCACTCTGGATATCAGTGTTGATGTTCCTCAGAAAATTGGACATAGTACTACCTGAGGACCTATATATACTGCACCTGGGCATATACCCAAAAGATGCTCCAACATACAACAAAGACACATGCTCCACTATGTTCATAACAACCTGGTTTATAATAGCCAGAAGCTGGAAAGAACCCAGATGCCCTCCAACAGAGGAATGGATGCAGAAAATGTGGTACATTTACACAATGGAATACTACTCAGCTACTAAAAACAATGACTTCATGAAATGCTTAGGCAAATGGATGGAAATAGAAAATATTGTCCTTAGTGAGATAACCCAATCACAAAAGAACAAACACGGTATACACTCTCTGATAAATTATATTAGCCCAAAAGCTTGGAATATCCAAGATTCCATTCACAGACCACATGAAGCTCAAGAAGAAAGAAGACCAAAATGTGGATGCTTCATGTCTTTGCAGAAGGGGGAATAAACATACTCACAGGAGGAAATACGGAGACAAAATGTGGAGCAGAGACTGAAGGAAAGGCCATGCAGAGACTGCCTCACCTGGAGAGTCCATCCCATATAGAGACACCAAACCCAGACATTATTGCAGCTGCCAAGAATTACATGCTGACTGGAGCCTGATATAGCTGCCTACAGAGAGGCTCTGCCAAAGCCTGACAAATACAGAGGCAGATGCTCCCAGCCAACCACTGAAATGATCATGGGGATCCCAATGATGCACTTAGAGAAAGGACTGAAGGAGCTGAAGGTGTTTGCAACCTATAAGAAGAATAACCATATCAACCAACCAGACACCAAAAATTCCCAGGGACTAAACCACCAACCAAAGAGTACACAGGAATGGACCCATTGCTTCAGCTGCCTATGTAGCAGAAGATGGCCTTGTAGGGCATCAGTGGGAGGAGAGGCCCTTGGTCTTGTCAGTAACTAATGCCCCAGTGTAGGGAAATGTCAGGGCATGAAGGAGGGAGTTCTGTGGAGCAACCTCATGGAAGCTGGGGAGAGGAATGAGATAGTGAGTTTCTTCAGGGAAAACTGGAAAATGGGGTAACATTTGAGATGTAAATTAAAAAATAGGTTAAAGAAAAGGTAAAAAAATCATTAGGATTCCAAAACTCCATACACTACTGCCAATACCCAACCCCTATTGATCCATTGAAACTTAATGTCTTGGATCATAATATTTGGACATGAAATCTTTGGGAAATGGTTAGAATTAACAAGTCCACAATGGCAGGGCACTTATTTTCTCCTTTGTTCCACTTAACACAAGTTTCTAGAGTATTAGCTACATATACTCCTTTATTGCCATATTGGATGTTCTAAAAAATAGTAAATGATCTAAGATAGTTGGACTCAAACAGTGGCGATTTCCTATATCAGGAGACATCTGACAATGCCTGAGGACTTTTTTAAAAACAGCTCATGGCAGAGAGGAAGAGGGTTATAATTATCTGTAGCTAATACAACAAATTAGCTAATGTGTATCTGTTCCATCCACAACAAATAATTATCCAGGACAAGTGTCTTTAGTATAAGGTGGAAAAGCCCCAAATTATTAAACCAGTCATGTAGTTCCAAGGAAGAACAAGACTATAGGATAAAACTGACTGAGCAGGGAGTAGGGATAGAAGAAATATACCATCTCTGCTTGTTTAATGGTTCTATCAAAAACATGCTGCAATAAAGCTAAAGATCTTTGGACTTTGAAAAATAAAAGATCAGTCTAAGAGAGGAGCTCCAACTTGGTTTTCTCACTCCAATGAAATACTATGATCCAGTCACCCATGGAAATAAGCAAAGTAGAAGCAGGATTTACTAAGAATCATAATAACATAAAAGTGTCACACTCAGGACAAGCAAGAAAAACTATTGAAAGCATGGACAGGTATTCACAAAGAGGAAAAAATAAAGTGCAAAGAGGCAAAAATAAATTTACTTTTCTAGGAATTTTTAAAGAATATACAGGAATTATAGACACTGTGCATAAGATTATTTTACTTTTCTAGGAATTTTAAAAAATTATACAGAAATTGTGGACACTGTCCACAAGATTATGTAACTCTTCTTGAGGCAGTTAATTCACAGGGCTATTGTGGGTTAAGCCAGCGGCAGCGATACATGATTTTTATATGCTATTATAAGCTCTCCAGGGCATTATCATGTGATGTGCTTGTACTGTCCACACAATGTAAGGTCTTTGAAGTCCCTCTCTGTTCATATCTGAATCTCAGTTTGATCCTAACCATATACTGTCACTTTATCAGCATCACTAATTTTTAGCCTTGCAAAGAGTCTAGTACTTTCACATATGCAAAATTTTCTTTGCATTCACAGTTCATGAAGAGTTGGTGACTTTACTGTATCAGAGACAACTCATCATAGACACAAAGATGTAGTTGCAGTCAAGTTGTTAGCTATATTTAGTTCCCTTTTTACAGAGTGTTCCAGACTCTTCTTGAAGTGACTGCAAACTTCCTAGAAGTCATCTTTACTTACAATTTAGTCTATTATGGTTAGCTGAATTAGAACCAATGATGTATCAAATAACAATATTGCTTTACATGTGTTCTTTACACATTTCCTGGGGCCTTATGGCCTGTGGTAAATGCCCCAGGGCACCCTTTCTTCTCTTATCTGAACCTTGGTTATTTCATACCAACTACACCCTCTAATCTTCATCTTAACCAGACTCTTGAGTTTACCACTTTAGGTGTGTCCTCATTTTGACTCTATTGTTTGTTCTGTAACATTTAGAGCAAACTACAGTCTTACGAAGAATATTTACCTTTCCATTGCTATATACATGGAGCTAGGTCTGGTCTCAATAAAAGTGTTTCTTAAGCAATGAAATTAAAGTACATTTATGATCCATTGTTATCATTTAATTGTTGGTATGTGTTACCAATTAAATTTAATGGAACTGTTAATTATTCCTTACCATTGTATAATCTCTTAAACTCTTATAGGAACTGATCAAAAGGAAATTTTTAACTAATACACATAAAAACAGTGGCATAGGCAAATCAAATCATTGAAACCAATTATCATTTTTTTTAATGCTGAGCCATTTTTGTATGTCATGAGCTTACGGTAAATGCTCTTTACATTCTATGTTAATGTATCCCATAATGTAATATATGGTGAAATCCACATGTCAAGGTTATTATTCATCCCCACTACTGTGCACTTTATGTAATTCTTCACTTCTGTTCTAACTCTACAGACTCTGAGCTTTACCCTCTAGTGATAGAAAAATAAATATTTCAGTAAATAAATGGTATTTCTTCTGTGGGTTGTTTGCTATAAATTATTTGTATGAATATTAATTACATCATTTACCTTTCCTAGGAATAAAATATTATGTGGTAGTTATGGACTTGAAAGATTACCTACTGTATAGGACTGTGTTATATCTTCATATGAATGAATAATGGAATTTCACTTAGACTGATATCAAGATTTTAGCTAGATTTAGCAAATACAGATTAGTGGTAGATGAAAAATTTTCTGGGTAAGTATGTTTTAACTCTGAGGTTCTCAACAATAAGGAGATTTTTATCTTCTATGACAGTTTTAAATGGTTCAATCTAGGGAATGAGAATAAGATTTGGACTATAATAAAACTGTTACAACATTTTCAATTTAAGAATTAATGATGAAATCACACTCACTCAAATCAGTGTGAAAGTGCGAAGAAATTATCTCATTTTTTATATATTTGCATTTTCCTATTTTTTGATAGTGTGTGTGTGTGTGTGTGTGTGTGTATTGTGCGTGTGTGTTTTGTACTAGTGTACCTGTCACTAGGACCCACCTTGTATTTTATGTGTATGTCTCTGGATATGCATGTGTTGAATCTGTCTCTCTCTCTCTCTCTCTCTCTCTCTCTCTCTCTCTCTCTCTCGTGTTTTGTGTGTGTGTGTGTGTGTGTGTGTGTGTGTGTTTTCATGTAAAATGCATGAGTTCAGTTGATTTAGAGGAATTTCCAAAGTCTGTCTATAGCTTACTCATGCATTTAAATCATTAAAGATGACATTTCAGAAAAAAATCTTACTTCCATATTGGAGTTAGGAACAAAAGGATGGAAAGAAAAATGTTCATGTCATTTTTATTGCCTTCTTCTTTGTAGTTAAAGCAAAAACATTACTATATGAGGTATTGGACTAGAAAAATAAATTAACGTTAATATAGGTTATTAAAGTCTAAAATCAATTGCATCCCAAGTTGAAGCTAGAGGAAGACAGCAGCTATTTCACTGAGAGTAACCTATAGCTGTTTACTTCTCTGTGCAGTGATGTTGCTGAGAGTGTGGTGCTGAATGACGATGAAGCAATGCTAAACATAATCCTCTGCTGGGTTCCCAACAGGAAATCATGCCTCAGTCACAAGTAATAAAGTAAACATAGAAACTGCAAAAATCCATCACCAGAGGAAAACAATAATTTAAATGAGTGATAAAAAAGGCACTTCATCTATGCAGGATAAGAAACCACTGAACAAAACAAATTATACAACACGCCAGAATGGCTCCCTGCCCAAAGAAACTGCATATAGCTTATGATGAGAGGAGAGAAAAAAACCACAGAATGAAAGGAGAATGTCCCTCACACAAAAAATTACCAACATCAGGTTTCTAAAAACGTCCCCCAGAACATGGTTCTAACTTTTAAGGATTGTATTAAAGCAAGAAAGGATTTTAGTGATAAACAGTAATGAGATGAAGCTCTGCTTTGCTCTACAAATCTCCATATTGTATAGGATAATAGTTTGTCAGTCAGCGCCTTGTCCTGGGAGTCTCCATTTTATAAACAGTATTGCATTCCATTTTGTGCATGGAAGGTAGCTCTGCACATGATTCAGAAACATCCAAGCAGCACAAGCAGAAAAATGACTTATTCCTCTCCCTAGAAAAAAGCATAATGCTATGAATTTATTCTATCTATCACCGAATATCTGTTTCCATCTCTATCAGCTCTCTTGGATCTCTGGACTTCTGAGAATTCCTAACTTTTATTGCATCTCCTAACCCTATCCAGCACTCTGTAATCTTTGTGTAAGGTGTGTCTTTATAGTTATGATATTATCAGACTTAGGGAGCACAGAATCACTCCCAGCCAATATTTCTCAACAAGCCAATTGAATATGCTACATTAATACTAGAAGGCAGGATAGATGATTTATTCATTGTGTCTATGTTAGGAAGAGGGACAAAGATCCAGAGCCTCTCTGCCCTCTATACTCATCTTCCAAGTTCTGGTAGATTATAGTTTTACCAAGTATACGCACATCCCAGCAACACAAGCCCCCCTCACCTTTGACCTATCATTATCTGGGATTCAGTTTCATTTTGAGCTCTCACTGTCTGCGGTTCACTCTCATTCTGTAAGGCGATCTATGAAGTTGTTAGAACTATATGGAGTCCTTTTCCAGGAGGCAACTTTTCCTCATGGGAGCCTATTCTTTTCCATGCAGGAGATTCCTAGTAAATGTCTCATTATTTGGGACCCACTATGATGAGGGTCTAATATGAGTTCAAAAATACACGCGTCCTTTCAGAATAGGTTCATTTCTGCCGGGCCTGTTACTGCAACTAAGATATGAATAAAAGAAGCAGGTATTTACTCTGACCAGCCTCTTACAAAAACTGAGCATTTGTGGCCAACGGGAGCCAAAAAACAAAACATAAAAAACAAAAAACAAAACTCCACTGTATTGCCATGTTTTCTAAAATTATGTTATTTCATAAATTTTGACACTGTTGAAAGATATAAACATAGACATTTATGCATTTGTCATGGTGTGCTCTCTACAAAAACCTAGGGGACATTTTGGAAAACAGGACCATAGAAAGTGAAATTTGTCATATACCGCTCTCCAAGCAGCTGCTGCCTGTATTATAGCCATGATTCCTAGACATGGTGATTTTCATTTAAGTCGAAATACTTGTTTACAATATGGGTTTGCTTTTGCTGTTAAGAACAAAAATTAGTATTAAATGTCAATACTTTTATGGTTTTATTTGTAAATTATTATAGAAGCAGCTCCTTTATGAAACTCGATGGATAACCATTTTCCATGGTGTAGACTAGGGATACTATATATCCCCAGAAAAGACTCCATTCCCACTGATTTCTCAGATATAAATGTTAGAACAACATTGTTTATAATTTTATAATTTGTTAACCTTTTTTCTTTTCCAAAATTTTCTCCAAATTGAAGCACTCCCTCTTGGAGGGAGAAGGAAGACTCATACCTCAGAAATCTAATGAGTCTAATAAGGTTCCAAAAGTTAGGTTTGTGGGACCCTTTCCAGAAAGCAAGAAGCAGTGGCTGGGTGAGGAGGTTGCAGTGGATTGACCTGCAGGTGGTACAGGGAGCTCAGAAGATGCAGCTGGCAGGAAATTGTCACGACAAAGAAGGCAGTTAACTTTGAGTCCCCACAGCTCCTGTTAATAATCGTTATCCCATGTTCCTATAGTTAAATCCAATACACAAATTGGTTTGAACTATGTAGGAGTGAAACCATTTCTTTGGTCTGTCTTTAGATTTTTGTCTGAACAGATATTTGCTCACATTTCCTCAAAACATACATACATACATAAACACACATATGCACACATTCTCTCTCTCTCTCTCTCTCTCTCTGTCTGTCTCACACACACATACACACACACACACACAAACACACACACATACACACCAACTCCCACATTTGTTGGCTTTGATAACTAAATATGTTCTTACACTAGGTATCTATAAATATTAGGTTTTAAGTGTTTGAAGGTTTTTATAATGATATTTCTAGATACATTTCAGGATTAGAGAATAATTATGAGAACACTTAGTATGTCTGTGGTGGAGAGCAAGATCAGTGTTTCAGGAGAAATTCATCGGTATGAAATAAGTGGTAAAAGGTGACTGGGAGTACAGAGATGGCTATAAATTAAAAGTGCCTAATATTCTTGAAGAGGACCTTGGTTCAGTTCCCACTACTGAATCTGGTGGCTAGCAAGGTCTCACTGGGGATATAAACCATTCTTAGTGGTAGGTCCGCTATCCGTAGGTAGATGGCCTACACAAAAAATTATCCCAATTGCTTCTTGGAGGCTCTTTATCTCAGTGCTTTCTTAGGGTGTTGTTTTAATTTTAGCTGTAGAGATCTTTTGCATCTATATTATGACTTGCATGTTTGTTTTTATGTGTTTCCTATGTGCTTGAATGGGTGTGACTTGTTTTTCTTTTTGCTTCTTTTATATTTATGTATTTTCTCTGATTCTTTTTGTTTGTTTGTTTGTTTTATTATTCTGTATATGCTTGTTTCTTTACAAAGAGGTGCAGAAAGAATGTAGAGGGGACAAGGGAGAAATTGAAAGAATAAAAGAAAGGGAAGCTACAATCGAGATATATAATTTATTTTCAATAAAAGACAAAAGGATTTATATGGATTACCAAAAAATATGTTAATGACCCTAAGAAATGAAATGAAACACTGATGTCATTATCAAATTTAAAAATTGTACATGAAGAAGGATTGTTACAACGTCCCTAAGATGAAGTACAAAAGCCCAGAGGTACATGTAAAAATAGTACAAAGCACTATTGCAAAGTACACATAATTTTAAATAAATATGACTCAACTTTGTAATAAACTGAAAGGAGAAATAGGAAAACCAGCTACTAATGAATTGCAAAAAGCTAAATAGGCTGAGTAGGTCAGCTTCTTTCTGTGAGTGGTTCTTAGGTATGGCAAGCAAACCTCTTTATGTTGGGGTATTTTGGTGGATTTAGACACTATACTTGCAAGAGCTAGCCACTGTCAATAGCCCCAGGAGCTAAGTAGTCAGTCTCAGGATCAGTAGTGAAAGTGCTGATGTTAAGCACACATCATGAGTTCCATCATATTTTATTCAGACTTCAGTAAACTAGTAGAGCTTCAGAGAACAAAACTCTCTCAATTAAAAGGGGAAATATTTTAACCATAGTTATTGAATATTAGAAGAAAAACCCTAAAACTAGAAATGAGAAATTCATGGAACTCTGATAGACCTTGACATAAGATCCATGAAGCATTAGAAAGAACTGCATACATGCAGAGTTTAAGAAGACTTACACGGTACTTATTCTTTTAGATTTATGTAGATTATTTTATGTGTATGAGTATTTTATCTCTGTGTGAGCATGTGTACCATATGTGTTCCTGAGGCCTATAAGGGTCTGGAGATGACTTCGTATCATCTAGAACTGAGGTTTCAGTTGGCGGCAGATGCTAGGAACTTAATCATAGTCCTCTGTATGAGTGCCATATGCTCTTAACCTTTGAGCCATCTCTCCAGCTATGGCTTACATATCCTTAATTAAGGTTTTAATTTTGAAAGGAAAGAGGAAAATGAATTGATTTTATAGATACTGACAGTTTTTTAGAGATACTGACAGTTTTCCAACATTGAAGGCATACAACAGATTTGTGGTTTTGAAAGACATGCAATACTTACATATAATATTACTTAAACATATGACTGCAGAAACCAAATGGCATACAGAAATAGCAAAAAAAAATCTCCCAAAAATCCACCCATTTTAGACAGAATTGCAATCACTTAAGAAATCATTTAACTCAAATTTTACAAAGAATACCTTTATAATTGAATATATTGGTTTTGGTTTGTAACAGGACATCCCTAACCATCTACACTGGCTTTTGACTCTGTCCTCTCTACTCTCACAAGCCCTCAGATTATAGGCCTTGCTTGGCACTAGTATGTAAATATATTACTGCAAAGACAAAGAAACTAAGTATTCATCTGAAAATGAAAACAGATAATCATTAGTACATACTATCTCAAAACCTGTTTTGCATCTCCAAAATAGAGATAATAATAATATGTTCTTATATAGATGAACATCTATGTGCAAATAACTTAACCATGTGTACAAGGCATTGAATATTTTCAACAAGCCTCATCTACTCAAGAGTATTTCTCTAAAGGAGGGATGAGGTTATAAAAGGGTCAGCCAAGAAACAGGATTTACTGTTTCACTCCCACATTGCCCGAGGGAAATGGGCCCTGGGCAACTGACTGTTTCTCATCAGGCTAGCCATCTCCACCCAGCTCTGATAACAGAAGCCTCTGTTAGCACTATTTGAGGACCTCAAGGACTGAAGGCACAAAAACTACCCTTCCCAGTGTGACAAAGAAATGAAATAGGAAAACAAAACTGAGATACATTATATATTAAATATTTTATTGCCATTTTATTAAAAATTGGAAAATATCAAATGTGTATATACTTAACTTGAAGAAAAAGTTTCAGAATGTATAAAGGAAGCTCAGTGGGAAGAGGACTGAGGGAGCTGCAGATGAGTAGACTGAAGACAAGCCAGTGCTTCCTCTGAGTTCAGCAAGGAAAAAGGACCTCGGTCCTGTGGAGGTAGAGACCCAAGCTTAGGGAGATGTTAGAGCAGTGATATAAGAGTGGCTGAGTGGGTAGAGGAGCACCCTCATGAAGGCAAAGTGGAGGGGGAGAGGACAGATGGGATGGGGGTATTGTGGAGGGGTAACAAGGAATGAGGATATCATATTATTTGAAACAAATAAAATGATTAATAAAAAAGAAGTGAGTAAGTATATGAGTAGTTGTTTTTTAGGAGAAATGAATGTAATTATGGGGAAAACAATTCAACAATTATGTTTAGGAATCAGAAAAAAAGTTCATGAAACATATATAAAGTGGTTTTTAGAAGTCAAAGAGCCCAAATGTAGATGGAGGTGACAAATTTTAATGGGTCAACTAGAAGAAGATTCATTAGCTTGATTCAATTTTGGGATATGCAGGATAAATTTTAAAAGATCAGAGTAAGAAAAAGGAAGAAATTAGACAGAAACAGACAATATAATGCATGGAACTGGGTAAAAGACATACAGTTATGCCATGTGAATGAAAAGAGAAAAAAAAAACGAGATGAAACATGAACTCCTGATGTGAACAGGGTGATAGAAATAGGAAATAAGCACTTGCTGTTTGCACTCAGTAATCTTTTGGCTTGCCACTGTGTATCATTTTCTAGAATTAATTGGATGAAAAGCTTTAGAAAAGTAACAAGATATCATCACTTAGCACTTCACAATGCTTCAGCTAGAAGAATACTGTGAAGTGCAAAGTGATGATGCACTGTCTTTGTCTCTGTCTTTCTCTCTGCCTTTATCTCTCTGTCTCTGTGTCTCTGTGTTTGTGTGTCTCTGTGTCTGTTTCTCTGAATCCCCCCCATACACAACCCTAGTATTTCCCTTCATCATAGTACATCCCTTAGTACTTTTAAGTGAACAAATTTCCATGTCTAAGAATTTAATAAGCAACTAATTGAGTATTATCCAACATGGTGAACTTTGCACTTTCAAATTTGATATAAAAATTTTAAGCATTGGGCCATGAAAATAATTACAAATTTTTAAAAAAAAACTGACTCTGTCCAATTCATTTCTGATGCATCTCTCCACCTATAGCAAAATGATTACTGCCCTTGGCTTTGTGGGCAAAGAGATGCAGAAACCATTCTGAAGCGCTGTCTGTAAAAGTTGCTGTCCTGAGAACACAGGTTCTAGGATGGAAAGAGAAATGAGAGGAAATCAGCTTCAACTTCTTAATTGACCACCCAGATTTTAAATCAGTCTGGAGGTTCCTCAGAAAATTGGACATTCCACTACCTGAGGACCCAGCTATACCTCCCCTGGGCATATACCAAAAAGATGCTCCAACAGAAAACAAAGACACGTGCTCCACTATGTTCATAGCAGCCTTATTTATAATAGCCAGAAGCTGGAAAGAACCCAGATGCCTGTCAAGAGAGGAATGGATTCAAATAATGTGGTTTATCTACACAATAGAGTGCTACTCAGCTATTAAAAGCAATGACTTCATGGAATTCATAGGCAAATGGAATGAACTAGGAAATATCATCCTGAGTGAGGTAACCCAATCACAGAAAAACACACTTGGCATGCACTCATTGATAAGTGGATATTAGTTCAAAAGCTCAAATTACCCAAGATGCAATGCACAGATCACAGGAAGCTCAAGAAGAAGGACAACCAAAATGTGGATGCTTCTACTCCGTCATAAAAGGGGGAACAAAAATATCCATAGGAGGGGATATGGAGGCAAAGTTTAGAGCAGAGAATGAAGGACTGGCCATTCAGAGATTGCCCCACATGTGGCACCGAAATTAGGTAAGATTGATGAAGCTAAAAAGTGCATGCTGACAGGGACTGGATATTGATCTCTCCTGAGAGACACAACCAGATTATGTCAAATACAGAGGTGAATGCTAGCAGCAAACCACTGAACTGAGAATGGGGTTAATAGAGGAAGGACTGAAAGAGCTTAAGTGCCTTGCAACCCCATACGAGCAACCAACTAGAGCTTCCAGGGACTAAACCACTTCCCAAAGACTATACATGGACTAACCGAGGGCTCAAACTTCATATGTAGCAGAGAATAGCCTTGTTGGGGTACCAGTAGAAGGGGAAGCCCTTGGTCCTGCCAAGGTTGGACCCCCAGTGCTGAAGAATGCTGGGGGGTGTGGTAAAAAGGGATAGACGGGGGGGGGAACACCCTTATGGAAGAAAGGGAGGGAATAGGGGACTTATGGACAGGAAACCGGGAAAGGAAATAACATTTTAAATGTAAATAAAGAAATATATCCAGTAAAAAAAAAACAAGCAAAATTCTCAAAATTTTTCAAAGTATTATACTCTCGTTTAAAGGCAGCACAGACATCTGGAGGTGTCTCTGAAACTTGGTAAGGAAGTTCAGACTTCACTAAAGGCTCAGAAGAGAACTTTTATTTTTTTTTTCAGGTAGCACAGAAGTGCATACAATGGATAATATAACAATTGATGCAGAATGGAAAATCAGAACAACTTTCTCACAATGATTATTGTACTTGTAGCTCTTAGGATTGGAGAGGTTATTTGAATTTTAAGAAATTCAGAGTTGAAAATATGTATTGTTGCCATAGGCAGGGTATCACTCAGACCATGAACTTCTGAGGTAAATAAACTGCTATCCTTGAGCCTATACTGTTTTCAACACCCATACTAAAGAAACAAAAATCAGCATAGCAAATTAATTTCTGTTAACTGTATTTCAAATTGGTTAGCACAAATAAGTTTTTCTTTACTTGGAACAATTTAAAATTATTAGCAACAAATTACATGACTTTGCCCCATTATACCTTTTAACTAATCTTTATTTCCTATTTAATAAACGTATTGTGTTGACTTATAAGATGTAATGTCAATTTAGTTTCTCACAGAATGGTTTAAGAAAACCCTAGCTAAATCTGAAAAGTTGTTCTTAACAATAATAAGCATTGCCAGAAAAATCTTAACTTGAAAATACATTATGAATACAAAGAGGTATGTCGTCAGCCCTTGGAATGAATTTATTTACAAAAAAAAATGCTTTTTTATTAATCATAGATAAGACAGTGAAGGAAGAATCTATCAATCAAATATTCTCCTAGACTCTCTTTGAGTTTCATTAGTAAAACTAAATGATAGAGAAATGCTTGTTGTAATAAAATATGTTAAAATAAAGGAAAAGCATGTTTAAAAAATATAGTTTGTGTTTTAAGATACTGATTATATATAGCAAATGAACATATATAATAATAAAGTGAAATGTTAATTTAATTTTTCTAAAAGGCATAACAAACTCACTGAAAACCCTCTACTTAATATTTTAAAGGACTTGCTAATTTGTTTGAATATGTTTTTATTTGCTATGTGAAAAACGTTTTCAAGAGAAAGTGTTTGTATGGGAAGCACAAAATGAAAGTGTCTTTTTATATACTACTTGAAACTCCAAAATCAGATCCAGCATACCCACTTCCTGTTTCTATAGCATCCTTTTATGTGTGTGATGCTTTATTGGTGGTTATCTTTCCATGGGAGCAATGGATTGAGTTCTAATCTCAGAGCTCTAGCTGACACCTCCTTTCTTTTCTTCTTGTGCTTATGTTCAATATTATTATGATTTTTAAGCATGCCATTTATGAAATAATAAAAACCAACTTATTTTTAAAATTGTAAGCTAAAACTTATGTGTTCCTGGGAAGCATCATTGAAGAACATAAAATAAATACATTGAAATATATGTTATGCTGTTTAGGCCATAGTTAGACAGCTACGATTTACTCTTAAGTTTGCAGCCACCTGTAAACTTTTTTAGGTTACAGTTACACTAGGACAACTAGAGTTACACTAGTTATACAGATATAAAATATATATTTTATATCTGCTGTTTTAAATTCATTTGCATCTTTTGAATTAAAATTTCCAGGAATAGTTTTTAATGAAAACATTCATTTGTCATCCCTATTACATCAAAACAGAATTTGGAGGTATAGCATGGTGTCATATGGCTTTCTCCCCAGACTGGGTAGCAAAGATAGACATGAATCCAAGGCCAGCCTGGTCTACATGGTGAGACTTCATCAAACTCTAAAACAAACAAGGAAAAGCCAGCAAAATAACTTGGTAAGTAATTTAAGTAGCTCTTTGTCTCCTCAAGAGTTTTCTTCTTTGTAGAGGTATTTTAATCCAGCAACATGGCTGTTCTGGCAAGGGATCAAATCCAAAGATATCTTAAATCCATGAGATTTGGATAGAATGTAGACATTCCCTGGATTATTGTGTGATCTGGCTGAAACACAGACATGCCCTAAGTATAAACCCTTAACCCCAAACAGTGTAGGTAAATGTAATTGTGGAAGAAAACAGGCATATTTGAAAGTGAAATCTAATTGAGGAACAGACAAGGTGATGAATCAGAGAAAGATTTTACAGAATTAGTCAGAGATATGATGTTCCCAACTATCAAGAGAAGAAACAGGAAAAAAAGAGGTAGCTTAAAAGAGAAGTATGCACTCATTGATAAGTGGCTATTAGCCCAAATGCTTGAATTACCCTAGATGCACAGAACACATGAAACTTAAGAAGGATGACAAAAATGCGAATGCTTCACTCCTTCTTAAAAAGGGGAACAAGAATACCCTTGGCAGGGAATAGAGAGGAAAAGATTAAAACAGACACAGAAGGAACACCCATTCAGAGCCTGCCTCACATGTGGCCCATACATATACAGCCACCAAACTAGATAAGATGGATGAAGCAAAGAAGTGCAGGCCGACAGGAACCGGATGTAGATCTCTCCTGAGAGACACAGCCAGAATATGGCAAATACATAGGCGAATGACAGCATCAAACCACTGAGAATAGGACCCCATTGAAGGAATCAGAGAAAGAACTGGAAGAGCTTGAAGGGGCTCGAGACCCCATATGTACAACAATGCCAAGCAACCAGAGCTTCCAGGGACTAAGCCACTACCTAAGGACTATACATGGACTGACCCTGGGCTCCAACCTCATAGGTAGCAATGAATATCCTAGTAAGAGCACCAGTGGAAGGGGAAGCGCTTTACCACTGAACTAAATCCCCAACCCCATTGATACATTTCAAATGATAGCTCACTTCCCTGTTACTCCTTCACAAACCTCAAATCCCATCCTCTCTTTCCCCATTCTTCTTTGCTTCTATGAGGGTGCTCTTCCACTCACTCACGGACTTCCTCTTCACAGCTCTAGCATCCCCCTATGCTGGGGCATCAAACCTCCACAGGACCAAGGGCTTCCTCTGCCACTGATGTCAGATAAGGCCATCCTTTGATACATGTGTATCTGGAGTCACAAATACCTCCATATATACTCACTCTGTTTGATGTTTTAGTCCCTGGGTACTCTGGGTGGATGTGTTAGTGATTTATTCTTCCTATGGGGTTGCAATATACTTCAGTTCTTTCAATCCTTCCCCTATCCCTTTCTGGGGTTCCTGGGATCAGTCCAATAGTTGGCTGTGAGTATCGCCATCTGTATTGGTCAGGTGCTGGTAGAGCCTCTCAGGGAACAGCCATACCAGGCTCCTATCAGCAAGCACTTCTTGGCATTGTCAATAGTGTCTGGGTTTGTTGTCTGCAGATGGCATGCATCCCTAGGTGGGCAGTCTCTGGATAGCTGTTCCTTCAGTCCCTATACATTCTTGTCCTGTCTTTTCTTTGAACAGGAGCATTTCTGGGATAAAAATTTTGAAATGAGTGAGTGCCCCATTCCTCAAGTGGACATCATGACTATCTATTGGAGGTGGTCTCTACAGGCACTGTCTCCCCTTTCTTGAGTATTTTGGTTAAAGTAATCACTGTTGCGTCCTGGAAGCCTCTAGCTTTCCTGGAATCTCAATATCAAAGACTTGTAACAACATAGAAGAAACTTCAATTGCTGATTATTATTTATATGATATATAATAATAGATCATTCACTAAGAAACTAAATGTAGAGTTCATAAAGCCAGTTGATTCATTTTTCTGAAAATGTCACATATTATCTAAAATCTTGTACTTGACAGTTCATAGTGCATTACTCATAGCAGTCAAATCATGATAATAATGCAATAACTATCAATTCATGAATGCACAAGCAAAACATGCTATGCCTGTGCAATCAATCACAAAAAAAGCTAGCTTCTAATATCTATGGAAAGAATGAGGATCTTGAATACAACCTAAGGAAAGGAAAGACTGACACAAGACACTACTTAGTGCACTATTCCAATTCCATTAAATAGTCAGAATTAACAATTCTATAAGCATATCAGTGTCTCCCTGAGGAAGAAGATTTGAGGTAGAATTTATTTGTGGAATGGGGAGTGTCTAGGCATGAAGGTACAGGTATAGGTACTTGGACATGTGAAAATACTACAGTTTCTATTAACCTTTTCAGTCTTCCAAAAACAATTTCCATAAGTATTTCAACTTGAGAACGGGACCCCCATTGGAAGAATTAGAGAGAGAACTGAAAGAGCTGAAGGGACTCGCAGCCCCATAAGAATAACAATGTCAACCGACCAGAGCTTCCAGAGACTAAACCACTACCCAAGGACTCACTACACATGGACTGACTCTGGGCTCCAACTGCATATGCAGCAGTGAATAACCTTGTTGGGGCACCAGTGGAAGGAGGAAGCCCTTGGTCCTGCCAAAGTTGGACCTCCAGTGTATGGGATTGATGGGAGGGGCAGTAAGGGGTTGTGGATGGGAAGGGGAACACTCTTATAGAAGGGGGAGGGTTTAGGGGGCTGATGGACAAGAAACTGGGAAAGGTAATAACATTTGAAATGTAAATAATAAATACCCAATTTTAAAATAATGAATGAAAAAAGTTAGTGTTATCTCATGGTTACATATCTAACTTCAAGAAGATTAGAAGCAGTATTGAGATGTTTATATTCCAGTGTGAACCATACTACAAATACTTCAGCCTCACACCATAAAAGAGACATCTTTGTCTGCTGTTTCTTGGTTGTATAATGGACCATATTAACAGTTTCATACTAATAGTCAACTGCAATTCTTGTTCCTTTGTCTAAATAATATATTCTTCATAAAACTAAAATGAATTAAACAAGTGTTGTAGCAATTCTCATACAAAAAATAATATAGTAGATATCACATAACCTGCCAGGGGTAGGAAAAGGAAGAGCACTAAAGCTTACCTAAATATTCTAATTTTGCTTGATGACTGCACAGTTTGCAGAGTGCCCAGGATCCTCAGCATCATTGTTCCTATGGGATCTTTGAGATTTCTACAAGTGACACAATGTCTACTTTGATAAGGGAACCAGAGTAATCAGTAGTTAAGGAACAAATAAAATATGGAACAAGCTGAAAAGGGGATGGGACTGAGATTAAAGAAAACTACTTCCAAAACTGTATATGCTAGTGGGATTTAACGTAGTCCATACGTTAGGGTTACAGTTCCCACAGTGTAGCTATCAGAGGATTTCAGATCATTCACTTGTAAGTACTGCTGTGTGTGTTAATAGAATACCTGGCCTACTGTTCCCAAGACTAATTAATTAGTATTACCTGTGAAAGTATTGAAACATGATGATATAACCACATCCCAAACTTAATGAACCAGAAAAATAAAGCTTGTTAATACAAATATAAAAGTACAATGACTATAAGGAATAATGTTGAAGTATGGACTTTTAAAAATCTCTGCATGAGTGTGCCTATGCATGTTTGGTGCACGTATTCATGTGTGTGCAGTTGTATACACCTGAGAGTAGACAAAGGGAGCACATACGGTTTCATGTTGGTTCACTCCCTGCTGTATTCCTTTGAGACAAGGATTGTCACTGATCCTATATGTATGCTGGCAACCAGCAAGAGGAAACCTCTTGTCTACAACACAACAGAGCTGTGGTTACAGGTATTAATGGAGACACATCCAATTATTCCTATGTATTCTGGAACTCAAGACTTGTGCTTGCACAGCAAAATTTTTTACCCTCTTGAGCCATCTAACCAGGCCCTAAATTATGTTTATTTAATTATATTAAATTTATAAACCATATTACTGTAAAAACTTGCAAATGAATGAAAACATTACACAGCAAAATTAGTCAGACCCAAATCCTGTATGAGTTAATGAAATTTCCCATAGTTCAACTTGACATTCAAAATTGAAGTTGTGAAGCTTCAAATTAGATTTTATACTTTTACTATCAAATACATTTTATGCACTCTTCCACGATTGAAATTAAATCATGACAGAATTAGAACTAGGAAAACCACTAACTTTTATCTCTATTAAAACTCACGCTCATTATCTTCATTATATTTTTTCTCATCCTTTATTTTTAGCTTTTCTTGTTCTTTTTTTCTTCATGGTATACTGTACTCAGCTGTAAATATGCATATATATATATATATAATTGGCTACATTGAACATATGAAAGGATATGCAGTTTACTACTTTCTAAGATTGTCTAAATTTAGTTAATATTATATATTTTAAATCCATATATTTTCTGGGAAATTTTTTCATTTTCTTTTTAAATTTATTAATTAACATATCACACACACACACACACACACACACACACACACACACACCCCACCATGAAAAATTCTTTTTTGTTGTTTGGTTGTATAGTTGCAGGTCTGATCACTTTGGATTGGATAATAAATAGGAAGCTCAACACTTTCTCCCACTAATTTCCCCTCTCTTAAAAATCAGAGAAAGAAGTGGAAGAGCTTGAAGGGGCTCGAGACCCCATATGTACAACAATGCCAAGCAACCAGAGCTTCCAGGGACTAAGCCACTACCTAAAGACTATACATGGACTGACCCTGGACTCTGACCTCATAGGTAGCAATGAATATCCTAGTAAGAGCACCAGTGGAAGGGGAAGCCCTGGGTCCTGCTAAGACTGAACCCCCAGTGAACTAGATTGTTGGGGGAGGGCGGCAAGGGGGGAGGATGGGGAGGGGAACACCCATAGGAAGGGGAGGGGGGAGGAGGATGTTTGCCTGGAAACTGGGAAAGGGAATAACACTCGAAATGTATATAAGAAATACTCAAGTTAAAAAAAAAAGTCTGAGACGACAAAAAAAAATCATTAATTGCCTGTGTTGCTGTTGTTGTTGTTATTGTTGTTGTTTTTCTAGGAACAGCTTATCTAGTGAAATATTGTTATTATTCCAGTGTTGTTGAAGTAACCGTTTAGAATATAGGCAATTTCAAAGCAGATTTCATCATATTCAGGCTCTTATGATCTACCAACAAAGGGGGCAAATGGGAGGGAGAATCTCTAGAGACTGTATTCAGAGGTTAAGCACAGTTTCCAGTTAATTGATTGGGCCAACCACCTATCTCAAAACATATGAACACAGAATTGTTCCTGTGTAATGGAAATGCAGGGACAAAGGGTGGAGCAGATACTGAAGGAAAGGACATCCAGAGACTGCCCCACTTAGGGACCCATCCCATCTGCAGACACCAAACCCAGACACAATTGCTGATACCAAGAAGTGCTTGCTGATAGAAGCCTGATATGGTTGTTCCCTGACCAATAAAATGTAGATCCTCACAGCCAACCATCAGACTGAGCATGGGGACGCCAATGAAGGGGTTAGGAAAAGGACTGAAGAAACTGCAGGTGTTTGCATCCCCATAGGAAGAACCACATTATCAATGAAGCAGATACTGGAGAGCTACCAGAAACTAAACTACCAACCAAAGGTTACACATGGAAGGACCCATGGCTCTAGTTGTATATGTAGCACAGGATTGCCTTATATAGCATCAGTGAGAAGGAAGACCCTTTGTCCTGTGGAGACTGATCTCCAAAGTAGGGGAAACGAGCATGGTAAGGTGGTAGTTGGTGGGTGGGTGGGTGAGCTTCCTCCCAGAAACAGAGGGAGGACAAATGGAATACGGGGACAAATCAGGAAAAGGAATAACATTTTAAATGTAAATAAATAAAATAACCAATAAAAATCTTTCTTCCTGCTAATCAGCGATGTTCCCTGACCCATAGAAGAAGCTTTGCCATAGGTGTATGAACTAGCTGAAAGCCTACCATCCAGTGATATTTTCATTATGTCCTGCACAGAAATTTTGTCTGATACTAGAAACCCAGCCAGCTAGTCAGGGCTTGTGAAGTCAGATATCTCAGAAGATAATCTACCACAATCATTCTTTCTAGACAAGGATAATCTCTTAACTAGATCAAAAATATAATTCTTTTCCATATATATATATACATATATATATATATATATATATCCCAGATTTTTATTATCCATTCATTTGTTGATAGAAAACTAGATGGATTACAATTCTTCACTGAATATCTCTATGATAACTTATGGGTTCTTTGGGAACATACTTAGAAAAGAAATAGTCAAATCATGTGGAAGATTTCATTCTTTATCTACCTATCTATTCATTTGTTCATTCATTCATTTGTAGACATGTTCTCACTTTCTAGCCCTAGCTAGTCTAAAACTACTGCACAGACCAGGCTGGTCTTGAATGTATAGAGATTCACCTCTGGCTCCTAGGAGTGTGATTATAGGAATTTTTCATTTTTATACGGGTTTTGTAAATACCATGAAAGATAAAATACACACAAAACAACTTGAAATGACCAAAAATATGAAATTCATGATCTATAATGTGTTAGAAAGCAAATCGTTTAATATAAGTATATATAATAAGATGGCAGAAATAGTAATATGAATTTATATTTATTTATTTTAAATTGTTTTATTATGTTTTAATTATTTTATTTATTTATATTCCAAATGTTACCCCCACTTCTCACCTCCCCCAGAGTTCCCCACTCCATTCCCCCTCTCTTTTGCCTCTGAAAGTGTGTATTCACTCCCTATCCCACCCCATTCCCATTATACCCCTTTCTTGGTGCTTCAAGTCACTACTGGAGTAGTCACATCCTCACCTACTAAGGCCAGACAAGACAGTCCTCTGCAACATATATGCTGGGGGCCTTGGAACAGCCTGTGTATGCTCTATTGTTTATGGTTTAGTCTCCAAGAGCTTCCAGGGGTCTGGGTTAGTTGATACTGTTGGTCTTCCTATGGGGCTGCCATCCCCTTTAGCTTCTTCAGTCCTCCTAATTCATTTATAGAGGTCCACGATCTCAGGCCAGTAGTTGGCTGTAAGTATCTGCATCTGTCTCAACTGCTGGTAGAGCCTCTGAGAAAAGAGCTATGCTAAAGTCAGGTCTGCAAGTACAACATAGTATCAGTAATAGTATCAAGATTTGGAACTCTTCATGGGATGAAGCCCAAGTTGGGCAGGTCACTGGATGGCCTTTCCTTTAGACTCTGCTCCATTTTTGCCCCTGCATTTCTTTTAGACAGGAGCAATAGTGGGATAAAGGTGAGTTTGAAGGTTGATTGTTGGCTCCATCTCTTCACTCGTTGCCCTGTCAATCTACTGTAGGTGGTCTCTTCAAGTTCTATATTTCCACTGTTGTGTATTTTGGCTAAGGTCACCTTCATCGAGTCCTGGGATTTTCTCATATCCCGGGCTTCTAGGTCCTTCTAGAAAGTCACCCTAACCCTGGAAATTTTGTTTCATGTACATTGGTGTTTTGCCTGTATGTATAATAGTTGTAGACAATTGCGAGCTGCCATTTGATTGCTGGAAATTGGATCCAGGTCTTCTGGAAGAGCAGCCAGTGTTCTTAACCACTGGACCATCTCTCCAGGCCCTATTCCCTGAATATATATTTATTAAAGACAGCCTCATATCATATGACCTCTGACTTTTCAATTATTTGCTTCTAATTCTATAGGTATGTAATAACAATTAATACCTAAAAAAATAAGCATTGTACAGACTTTTGAATTGGCATTAACATAGTTTCAAATCCAAGTACTGATCCAAAGTTTAATACTTTTTAAGTAAAGAAAACGGAACCCTTAAAAACTAAATTTCACACACACACACACACACACACACACACACACACATCTTTGGTTGGGACATCATTTCTCCAGTTGAAAACAGGAGACAGTATATGTCAGTTACTTCTGAGTAACACAGACACACAGACACATAAACGCACATACATACATACATACATACATACATACATACATACACACACACATTCACACACAGACACATACACACACATACACATACACATATGTATTAGTAGAAACATGGATTCTAGACTATAAATTTTAGAATTATTTTTCCTTTTACATATAAGATCCTTTTCTTTCAAAAATAAGGACAACCCTGACCTTGTCAGAAAAATAAATTTTTTTGTTTGTCTGGTTTGATTTGGTTTGGTTTAGTTTGGTTTGGTTTGGTAGGGTTTTTTGGCTTGCTAATTTGGAGTATATTTGTTACCATGTTTCTGAGGATCAGGAAATTCATAATAATCTTAGCTGGGTCTTCAACAAGAATGCTATTAGTTTTGGCTAGGTCGAGTCTTTATATAGAGATTAAACTATGGAAAACTTCCAGACTCAGTCTACTTTATGTCAAACTTAGTAAGTCCATGAGATCTAACTTCTTGCTTTCTATGGACTGATTCCAGAGACAGCATATGGTCCTTTGTAGTCTGGAATCCCAAAATACTTGTTTGATTCATTGAAGTTTATAGAGACCATAGGCTAGAAAATGGGAAAATATCCTATCTAATCCTTTTCCTTATCATATTCCATAGTACGTAAAAAGTCATAAACCTGCCTTCCATACTAGGAGAAAGGTGTTAGCTCTGTGGTATGGGAGATCATGTACTCAACTTGGAGGGTACTTACCACATAATATGGAAGACAAGCAATCTCCTTAGCCTTACATTTTATCTCCATTCTTTCTTTGTTCCTCACTACCTTGTCAGATGATTTATGACAATTTCAATGCATCTTTTTGACACAACATAGAACATGGCCTGAAAGAAATAAAAGTAAATACTTGTTTAGAACTACTTGTTTTGCTCAGACTGCCAGTCAGTGCTATAATAAAAGCTTAGACATCTTCACCATTGCTACATGTTATATTTCCTGATGAAATTACAAATTAAATAATACTTTATGTATATGATCAATTACTTTTTCCTAGTAAAGACTGAATATCACCATACACACATGACCAATGATTGACTTTCTTTAATCTATTTTTCCCCTCTTTCCTTTACACCATATCATGACATAGGCAGGCTACAGGCTGAGAATCATTGTCCTTCAATTTCAAGTTTGAGCATGACCCTGATAGTTCAGAATGACAAATCTAAAAAGATAGGAAAGAGAAACTAGATGTAGTCAGTCAGTTCATATAGAGCTTCACTATACAGTTGGTGTATTTTGTAGTATTTTCACTACTTGATCAAAAGTACTCCATGTTAATACTTTATATAATATTTAGAAATGAGCATCATTGATTTTGCATTTTATTTCCATGTGTACTTATCAATGTGGGTTTTAAAAGGAATAAAAACATATTTCCTAGATTTAGTTTCATACAAATGAACCTTCCTCTGACAGTTAAACAGTAATGAATCAACTTAAATGTTTCAATTTTCCTTTATAATCAACATCATTAATTTTTGAATCTTGAATTAATTAAAAAGAATGTTCATTTCCCTTAGGTGGCAGCATAAACTTCAATAGAGTAGTTATTTCTAGTAATAATAACTCATATCTTCTACAATAATGGAAAATGTACTATTTTAGGAAACTCTGAATTCATTGATCAATCTTTTGAATTTATTTAAAATACATCGTACATGAAAGTTTTGAATAATTTATTTTGCTAAAGGAATATGATTATAACTTTACATCATTTCTGACAGCCTTATCATTTAAAATGAATAAATGAAAATTAAAATGACTGAAATTTAAAGTAAAAATTAATAAAAATATATGAGGATCTTATATGACTTTTTATATATCAAATTCACTTTTTATAAATATACAAATATGTGTGTAAGAAAAATTGTAGATAATACTATATATTATACTGTAAGAGTGATTGACTCCTCAATCAACAGATTCTCAAATCTTACTCATTTCTGTGAATTAGTAGAGAAAATAATGTGGTTTCAATGAATTATATTATGATGTTCTCTTGGATTCACTGCAGAGTTCAAATCCCAAAAGAAAGGGAAACTCGACGTAACTTTTAGTTAACCTCTACTGAAAACTGAAAGTTGATGATAACATCCTAAAAAAAAGTTTGCACATTAGATGTAAATTAATGTTTCAGGCTTTCTTGATAAGAAAAGAATATGAGAATGCAATTCCAGAAATCCCCTGCACAAATAAAGAAATTCACACCATGAAATGGGGACTGGACAACTCCCTAAGCAATCTGATATTAAAATAATAAAACAAATTTAAATGTTAATTTTAAAATAGTATAGTTTACTGTTCAATATTTACATTCATTTGTTTGTTTACAGGTTTTCTTTTCTTCTTTGTGTTAATCTATTTCTAAAATATTGCCTTTATTTCTTTAAAAATAGCACTCCAGGAAAAAAAAAAAAACTGTTAGAGCTTAAGACCAAATATATCTGACTCTCAGGTCTACTCCATTTAGGTTTCAAAGATACGGTGGCTGTTGTAACTTCAAATCTCTTCCTTTCACATATTTTCTCCTAGGATATTTTCCCAAAGAAGGATGGATATTGTTGACAAGGAATTAAATGTAATAATCAGGCAATTAACCAAGGGCGTTTGCTGCACTATATAAAGAAGCAAATTAAGACGACCATAGTAGCTAGAAGCCATCTGTTAACCAATGTCAAGTTGATGATAAAGAAAATTGAGTTCCCTTGGCAGTTGGTTTTTCTCCAGCTGCATGCAGCTATAAAAGAGCCATCAAAGACAAATCTGCATTTGTTGTTAATTCAGAAATGCAGTAGGCAGAGATTGAGAAAGCTCTAGTGACGACTGAATGATGATGGCAAAATCCTGAAAAGGTTGTACACTGGGTTTTGGTAAACATTTCAGATACATTTCAAAACTTTTTAAAGAGAGCTAAAAGGTAGCTGTGCAATTCTGGTATGCGTTGGCAGATACAAAGTTATTCATATCAGAGAGCGGTGAATGGAACATTTCAGAAGCAATCAAGCAAACAAATGTTAGGCTATGCTTTGTTTTGTTATTTTATATGATTATTTTGCCTCTGTGTATATGTATAACAAGCATGGGCTTGGTTCCTCCAAGGCTGTATCAATTCATCAGATTGCCTGGAACTGTCAATACAGAAGATTGTAAAGACCAGATATTTGGTGATTAACTGACCCAGGTCCCTGAAAGAGAAGCAAATTCTCTTAACACCCACTGTTTGCTATCCTAGTAGCTCCAAAAGACAATGTTTCCTTTAATCATCTATCAATTCTGACTTTTAGAATCTTTCTGTCCCCTCTCTTGCAATGGTCCCTGCACCTAAGAAGAAGGTGGTGTGATACATATCTCTCAATTTAAGTAGATCATTGATAGTACCTTATTCCTTGTGCCTAAAACAATTGGGTGTCTCTATGTTAATCACAATCTTCTGTAAACAGCAGATTCTCTGATGAAGTTTGAAAAATGCATTAATCTATGGGTGTGAATATATGTCACTTATAGTTAGTTTAATTCTATGTCAAAAACTAATAGCATATTTTCCCCTAGTGGCTAGGTCCTTGGACTCATAATGGCTTTCATCTTGTGAAGTTAAATTAAGTTGCTTAAATGTAATCAGAAATTGATTAGTTACTCCTGTGTTGATTATGTAACTATTGGGCCAGCAGGGTAGGGGGACAGCATGTATTGCCAGGCCTGTCATTATCGTAGATTACAGGGTTCATAGCTGCATAAACCAATGATTAGTTTTATCCTCCTGCAATGTGCACAGCACCTTCAGACATTATAAAAACTAAACTACATGGATTAAGCTTCCTATATAATTGCATATGGACCCAGATTTTAAGTTTAGAGCTCTTGAATATGGGGTATAATGAAATGATTCAGGATGCTCTCATGTAAAGTCTATAACATTTTACCTAATGACTGTCTTTTATTTACTGGATAAACTGATGTATGTGAATTCCACACAAGAAAAGGCCAGCGGGATAGCCACTTTTCTTCTTGTTAGTGTGTCTCACCTTACTCTTGGGGATGTCACAGCACCAACTTGTCCTCTGTAACTTCATCTCTTGTAAATACATAGCTACTCTTCTGTCATGGCGAAATTTAACTCATAAATTGTGAAATAGACTTAGCTTAGCATCCATACAAACAATATAAATGCATAGGAATTTGTCTGACAAGCAATTCTTTATCATTAAAAGGAATACAAGTTACTATAATTGATCTTTCTCTTTTTCTTTTTCTTTTTTTTAAATCATGCCATTTGTTTACATCTCAAATGATACCCCACTTCCTGCTTACCCGTCCAGAAGAACCTCTTCACTCAACCTCCCTCAAATCCCTTCCCTTTGCTTCTATGAGGGTGCTCCCCCACTCTCTCCCACTCTACCCCTACAGCATCTCCCTACTCTGGGGCATCAAATTTCCACAGAATCAAGGGCCTGACCATCCACTGATGTCAGACAAGGCCATCCTCTACTATATATTTATCTGGACCCCAAAATAGATCTCTCCCTGTACATTACTTAGTTGGTGGCCACATCCCTGGGAGCACTGGGTGGTCCAGCTAGCTGATGTTGTTGTTCCTGTGGGACTGTAATCTTCCTCTGCTCCTCCAGTCCCAGTAAGGGCTCCTGAGCTCAGTCTGACAGTTGACTCCAAGCATCCACATCTGCATTGGTCACTTGCTTCTTGTTTGCTGAACCTCCCAAGGAGTAGCCACACCAGGTTCCTGTCAGCAAATGACTCTTGGCAATGGCAGCAGTATCTGGTTGGTGTCTGAAGATAGGATCCCCAGGTTGGGCAGTCTCCAGATGGCTGTTCCTTCAGTCTGTGCTCCACTTTTTGTTCCTGTTCTTCCTTTGGACAGGAACATTTCTGGGTTAAAAACTTTGAGATGGGTTTGTGGCCACAGCCCTCAAACGGGGACCTTGCCTATCTACTATGGTCTCTACAGGTTCTATTTCCCCTTTTCTGCTAAAATCATCCCCTTTGGGTCCTGGGAGCCTCTTGTTTTCCTGGTGTCTGGGACCCTCCAGTGGCTATCCCTAATTTCCCATCCCCTCATTACACATTTTTATTCGATTTCCTGACCCTCTGTACCTCTCTCCTGTCTCCTCCAATACCTGATACTGCCACCTCTTTTTCTCCCCCTCCTCTCTCCCTCCCAGGTCCTACCTCCTGCTGTCATCCTGTTCCCTCCTCAATGCAAGACTGAAGGATTCACACCACGGTCTTCCTTCCTCCTAAACTCTATATGGTCTGTGGGTTATATCCTGGGCATTGTGAGTTTCTTGATGAATATCCACTTATTAGTGAGTATATACCATGTGCGTTCTTTTGTCTCTGGGTTACCTCACTCAGCATGATATTTTCTAGTTCCATTCACTTGCCTGTGAATTTCATGAAGTCATTGTATTTAATAGCTGAGTAGAGTAGTACTCCATTGTGTAAATGTACCACATTTTCTGTATCCATTCTTCTGTTGAAGGACATTTGGGTTGTTTTCAGCTTCTGGCTATTATAAATAAGGCTGCTATAAACATAGTGGAGTATGTGTCCCTATTATATGTTGGAACATCATTTGGGTATATATGCCCAGTAGTGCTATAGCTGGGTCTACAGGTAGAATTATTTCCTATTTTCTCATGAACTATCAGACTGATTTCCAGAGTGGTTGTACCAGTTTACAGTCCTACCAAGAATCACTATCCCTGACCTCAAGCTATACTATAGAGCAATAGTGATAAAAACTGCATGGTGTTGGTACTGAGACAGGAAGGTAGATCAATGGAATAGAATTGAAGACTCAGAATGAACCCACACACCTATAGTCATCTGATCTTTGACAAAAGGAGCTGAAACCATCCAGTTGGGGGAAAAAGACAGCATTATTCAATAAGTGGTACTTGTTCAACTGGTAGTCTGCATTTAGAAGAATGAAAAAAGATTTATTCTTATCTCCCTGTACAAAGTTCAATTCAAGTGGATCAAGGACATCCACATAAAGCCAGAAACACTGAATCTTATAGAAGAGAAAGTGGGTAAAAGCCTGTAACACATGGCACAGGGAAAATGTTCCTGAACACAACACCAATGCCTTATGCTCTAAGATCAAAAATTGACAAATTGGAGTCCATAAAATTGAAAAGCTTCTGTAAGGCAAAGATGCTGTTAATAGTACAAAATGACAACCCATGGATTGGGAAAAGACCTTTATAAACCCTCAAATAGAGGGATAATATCAAAAGTATACAAAGAATTCAAGAAGCTATACTCCAGAGAACCAAATAACTCTATTAAAAATGGGGTACAGAGCCAAACAGAGAATTTTCAACTGAGGAATCTCACATGGCTAAGAGGCACTTAAGAAAGTATCAACATTCTTAGTCATCAGGGAAAGGCAAATCTAAATGACCCTGAGACTGCACCTCACACCAGTCAGAATGGTTAAGATCAAAAACTCAGGTGAAAGCAGATGCTTTTGGAGAAAGAGGAACATTCATCTTTACATTACGTAAAAATGTCTATTTTTTTTCTCAGCAGGTATTGAACAGCTATATCTCTTCCTTTAAGGGTGTGACCTTGTGAGATTTCCGACATCCACATTGGCCTGTCAACTGGTGTTATTATGTAGAATTTCTTTAGACAGCCATATTGTTGGGAGTTTACTCATGAGCATTCTTGTCATGTCTAGATGATATGCTCTGATCCTATAACTTTTATGATTTGTTAGCCATCTCATCTACAATGTTTCTTGAGATATACACATATAGGTTTTGTTGTAGACATAGAAATTGATAAATGTATAGCAATTTTGAAATTGAGAACAAATTATTTCAAAACCATAAGTTTAAAAATATTAACATTTCAAAAATGACCAATGTTGGTCTTGGTATAAAACTGTCATTCAACAACCTCCCAGAACTCTACATCTTTGGTTTAATCCCTAGGAACAAAAAGAAAAAAATGCCTTCCATTTCAATAATATAGTTGAACTTCCTATATATGATGTAGCTAGCTATAATTAAAATTCTCTATGTCTTTCTTTGTATTAATATTACAGGAAAATAATGTTCTGAGCCCGCTGATGCTGATGCATTAAGGAATTTTCAAGTAGAAATGATTAAGTAGTAGACAGAAGTAAACAGTATAGTTTATCACAATATTCAGGAAGCAGAGGAATAACTCTACTGGAAATAAAAAAAACATTTTTAATATATAGTCATACAGAACAAAAAATAAAAACTATTTTGCAAATTCATGATAAACAATAGAACTAACTCATAGACACATAGACTGTTTAATATATAACAAATATCTTGCAAGAAATTGTAACATTAATCCTCACAACAGTATGTATCTAGCAATGATAAGAATTGGGTAGTATTAATTCTTCCTATTTGTTGGTAAAGTGAGATAGCGTACCAGGGACCACTAAAACCAGAGTTCAAGCAGTAGCAACTTTGAATTGCCTCATCTACAGCATACCTTCCTTATTTCTTTCCCTGTTTGAAACTCATAAACACTTCATTTTTTTTTTGCTGATGTCGATTTGTTATTTTTGAAACAGGTGACTAGCTCCTAGGATAAACATTATTTCTCTTTAACTTCTGATCACTTCATGACAAATAACATCCAAAGGAAAAAAAGACATGGGCAGTGACATTATTATCACAGGCTAAAAATCAAAATTACAAACTATTCATTTCTTCTCTACTCTTTTATATACCATATTAAGCAATAAAGAAATGTAATGAAGTATCTGTGGAAATAATTTAAAATTTACCTTTTGTACCTTCATAATAGGTCATAAGGGAAAGATAAAGACACTAAAATAAATAAAATAAATGCCCCCTTTTATTATAAAAGCCAGTAATTTTCTACCAATTCAAAGTATTCTTACTTAGAACTCATTATTTGTGCATAACATTACTACAAAGGTAAAAGTTTCTCGAGAGTAACACTATATAACTTCACCAGATTTCAATAGTAACATCAACTTACATAATGAAAGATGGATTCCGAGCACTTTTCATAATCAATCAATCAGTCAAGGTCTTCCTTTGAGTGTATTTAGTAATTGACATTCTTGTATGACACTATGACTTGACTTATTCACTTTACTGCAACAGCAAAGAGAAAACAAGCCATGAGAAAAAGAAAAGGTGCAACCAACACTTTGAATATTTCTAAGTTTACAGAACACAATGCTTTCTATTAAAGGTCAACTTTTTAGCATAAGGAAAATGCCTGCACTGTCCATGAAGTTTATGAAATATTGTAAGTTCTCATGCCATCAAGAAAAACATCCTAAAATTTGCTGGCTTCAAACCCCACTAGGCTGACCCTATCTGAAAATCAATGTATTCAGAATTTAATCTAGTGAGAAGATATATTAATACAGATATCTGACAGTCATCACTGGCACGCTTGGCTTCAAAGTAGAGGTTTGAAACAGAGAGGTGATTAAGAGTTTAGCCTATGAAGAGTAAAATTTGATAAGCCAGTAGAGTGTGCATTATGTCCTACAAACACTGCTGTTCATATTTTGCTCATAATTGTTCAGAAAAAAATAACAAAGCTATCGAAAGTGTTGAGAAAGTTAAAAAGAAATGAGTAAAATCCTTTCATTACCTGGCAAAGGGTGAATACACTACACTTAGATTTTTCATTATATATTCATAATTGAACACACAAACTTGCATAGAATTAGGCATATGAAAGCAATTTAGAGACAAATTTAGGAAATATTAAAGTCATCTGTATTAGCCTTACTCAAAAGATATGCTGAAATTTTAAAGCAGTGGTTTTTGATCTGTGAGTTGTGAACTCTTTTGGTGGGGATGGGGGATTGGTGGCTGGGTGGGTAAGACAACCATTATGCAGCTCATTTAAGATCATTCAGAACTACAGATATTTACATTATGAGTCATAACAGTAGCAAAATTACAATTATGAACTAGAAAATAAAATGTCCATGGTTAGGTTCATTACAACCATAAACCACAACAAAATTTAGTGGATTAAAGGGTTGCATCATTAGGAAGTTTGAGAACTGCTGGCTTAAAGTATATATGTGGATGACTTTGGAAATTCACTTAGTTTGTTTATCATTGATAAGGTGGAATTTTATTTTAGTGAAAGCAAATAAAATCTGAGACTATGTGGAAGGCATTTTAGAATAAGTGGAGAATCAGAAGAAATGAGAGGATAATAATGAGGATTGTATATGCATAAAATATATAATATACATATATGAAGGTTCAAACAATAAGTTTTAAAAAACTTAGAGACATGTTATGAAGGAGTCTATTTCAACATATTGTTAACTAATACAATCCTTGATATATTAATATGAAATGATATACAAGAATATCTCTTGACAACAAAAGATTTTATGTGTCCATGTGTGTATTTTAAGTGTATATCTATTTCTATATATGTATTTATATATCTAGGAACCTATATAGTGTATATAAATTATATCTATAGGTAGATAGATAGATAGATAGATAGATAGATAGATAGATAGATAGATAGATAGATAGATGTGTACTCTGCCTTTTCCCTACAAATTTCCCACTCTGTGACTATAGAAGAGCTGTCAAGTATAATTCTGAACTTCAGTCAATGGCAAAGAAATTAACACTTGCAATTACTCATCAAAATAAATGATGAAATTGATTCAATGAAGTCAATTTGTCAATTATTCTAAGAGTCCTTCCAAACTACATTCAGTTGTAATTTCTTTCCCTCTGAATGGTGAAAGCAATTATCCACATCTCTTAAACTAAAATGTATTTGATTATTCCATATAAATCCATATATAGCTTATCTTGCTGTTTTTATAAAATTATTAAATATATAACATCTATCCAATTTATTTTTTGATAATAGTACTTTATTGAGTTATATTTGTGAAATTGATGGGAGAAGCCATAATTTACAGTAGGAGCAGCAGGTATCTCCTGGCTATTAATGAGCCTCTTTCAAGATTCTTTGTCTTTGGGCACAATTTTGTTTTTTAAACCCCAGTTTACTTGACGTATTGCTTTGTTAGTCAAGTAAAATATAAAATGTTGAATTCCTCATTTGGAAATTATTTTTTTCATATATTATAGTTAAAAAATAATTGTTCCCGTCACCCATTTTTTCCATCCACACCCTCTAATAAACCTTTTCTTACTCTTGTTCAAAGTCATGCTTTCTGCTTTTTTACTTGTTAAATACGCATATGTATATGCATATATACCTAAGTTCATAAAGACATCCTTGTGCTTCCAATTTCTTTGACTTCCTTGTTGATTAACCCTTTTTTTTCTAATGGGATATATATATATATATATATATATATATATATATATATATATATATATATGGCTTTTAAAGCTTGACAAACCAGAGAAATCTTCCTGTTTGAAATGTGACAGATTAGCTAGTTTAATTGCATCTGCACCCTTTACTTTTAGCATGTTAAATAATGGATTTATAGTCTATGAGCAGGAAATTTTCTTAGTAGGTGCAACTTTCTTTGTACTTCTAACTTGATGCACTTTAATTTGAGAGATATTTTAAATTACAGATTTATAACTCTATTTGTAGTGCTGATACATAAGCATATTTTTAATCATACTAATAAATTTTCCAAGCTTTTCTAAATATTTAACATCACACATTCAAACTTCGATGTGAATTTGCATATTTTTTGATTTCAGATATAACTAATATTTGCACTTAGGAATAGGAGAGATGAAAGTGAAAAATAGAAGCTTTATCATAGTTTTATAGCTTAGACACCTACTTTGCCTTGGGTTCCAAAAAAGTCCTTGGTAAAGTAGTCTAGTGCAGCAATCTAGAATACAAAATTATTGAAATGGACAGAGACTAACAAACTGAAAATCAGCTATTAGATATACAACATAGTAGAAAAACTAATTATATCATGTCCTTATTACTTCATTAATAACAAAATACCCTCATCCATTTGTACACACATATACTTATAAATATGTTTAATTTTCTCTGACATTATTATTAAGTTGTGATGAAATAATGATAGGACAGTAAAGGTTCAAGTGTTGAAAGGACGTATAAGTGGAACATACAATATATAATAATTTTTAATCATTTAAAATATACTTGGACTTTCAGGAATAGATTTCTGTACTCAATCATTTTATTTTATTTCTAAAAAGTATTTTTGGTCAAATATTGCATTGACAATAATCCAATCATAGCCCTGAGGGAGCAGAACCAATTTCCCTTTCACTTCACTACACTATGGTAGCTAATCTCTCACCATTGATAGTCAGCGCATGCAGCCTTCATTAGCAGAGCTTTAAGCATCAGAGTTGGAGACTGTTATAGATTCATAGAAGCCCTGTCATACTTGCTCAGTTCATAATTAGGTTATAACTTTACAAGAAAGCACACACAAAACACTGGGTCATAGCTTTAAAGTTATAGAAGCAATAAAACCACCCAAGGTTAAGCCATTATTCTTAAATGACTTACAAGCAGTTTCATTTTATTACCAAACATTTTTATCATTCTTTTTTGCAAAGACAAACGTGCTCAGCCTGATTTGTGTTTGTCTTTGCATTTAATCAAGCTTGCAGTCACTTTTGAAACTCACAATTAATCCTCCCTACATTTGTGTACTACTTTTAAACTTTTCTCTTAATTTATATTACTGTTTGATTGCTTATTACAATTTTATAATGTTGTAATAATAATAATATACACTAGTGCTCTGAGTATCCCTACAGAAAATATTTTACAATTCTATTATTTTAATTGCTCAAATATTTGCAAGTAACACATTCATAAAATGACAAACGTGAAAACCTGACACAGATTCTATGTTTCCCAGAAACCCACATAAAGTAGAATTCTTAATTTAAACACAAATTAATATTGTACACATTTATTTGAAAATTGAGACTAGATATAGTTTTCTGTCTTCAGATAGTAGAGAATGATTGTGGTTGGGGGAAAGAGAATAGGCATTTATAGTTTTCAATTAGCAACAATCGTGCCTCAAATAAACCTCATTGGCTATGATACTGCCACTATGCAAAGCTTGTTACCATTTATACAGATTTATTCTTGGAAACAAAATAAAGAACAAAACATGCTCAGAAAAATAATAGTAATAAGAATGAGGACAATGAGATATAATTATAATATTATGAGTCCTACATATTTAATATAACAGCATACAGATTATGTAGAGTGTGTGAAAAATTTAGGCTAAATAAGATGCTTTGTGCATTACATTTGACTTTATACTGATAAGTATGCATGCATATAATTTGGTTCTTAACCTACTGCTCCTCTGCAAATTGAGAAATTCAGACAATAAATTATAATTGTCAAGATTTCCTTAAAAGAAGAACCAATAGAATCAGAATACATATCAGATGAAGAAACATAAATATAGATGATACAGACGCTTATATTAAAGGATATAAGGGGTTAACCAGTCCCAGCAATTATGGTAGGTAAGAAGCCCTGTGATTGTCTTTTGGAAAGTAAGAAGCCCAAAAAACTTTCGCTGCTATTCCTCTCTGAGCCTGAAAACTTGGGAGTCAGGAGTCCTGAAGTACATCTTCAGAGTAAAGATGACTCATATCCAACAGAAAGAACAATTTCCTTCCTACTGGGACATGTTCAGTCATTCTGGGAGGAATATACTACGTTTCTCAATTCACTAATCAAATATTACCCTCTTTTGTAAACATGTTTTCAAACATGTCTGAAATCATTATTTTTCCACTTATCTGCATTATACTAAATTGAATGAAATTAATACAAAAGTCAAGTCTTCACATTATTTGGCTAAATGTTTAAAACTTCTTAAAGATAGTTAACACTATGACATTTATCTATTTTTGGTGTGTATGTGAACCCACAAGGTCCCAGTATATAGGGATGATTCAATAAATGAGTTGCTAAATGTTAACTTTATTCCTTTATTTGTGGTTTAATCAATGTCATTACTCAAATGTGTATTCTACATTGATAGGCATATTTTAGATAATAAATAAACAACTTTTATTTTGAATGATATAATAAGTTATAACTGGAGAAACATTACAAAGAGAAATGGTAATTCTGATTGAAGGATTGTAATAATATGATAGCTATGATATGGCAAACATGAACAGTGAAATGGAAAGAAAGTAAATATCAAAATTTTGCAATGTCAATTAATAAAAGAAGTTCCTTTTACCAGACCTGGCTAAAGATTTCTAGTTTTTACTTTGTAAAAAATAGTTGAAGTCCAGAGGAGACCGTGACCTGAGCATATATATTCCTCCTCTCTCTCATTCTAAATATAGATAGAACTAATAGCTAAGACGAATGAAAGATCTAGTATAAAACAATAACCAAAACAACAGTAAATACAGAAATATATCTTCCCAGTAAAAACTAGATATCTAAATAGCAACAATGTTTCCCAGAGTGGGTACTTGAATGATACAAAAATTGGTTTAATAGTTTATCCACTTTGTCTACATCTCCTCTCCTTCTCTACCATCACTTTGATAATACAGCAAATTGATGGAGACATGTCATATCCTGAACATTCCACTTCTTTTGGGGATTGCATTTAACTGAGCTGAAGGGTTCTCCTTGTCTATTACAATGTGGACACCTGGGAATGGATAACATAGCTAGGCCAATGTTAAAGTCAGTGAGCTGTAGCAATCATGTTTATTGTCACTTGAATCTCTGTGATTACATTGTAACTTCATACCACATACCTTAAGCCATTTACTGATTTTTGTAAGCTGTATTTGCCCCATCTTTCTATTTTTGTTTTCTAAACAAGCATTCTGCTATATGTGTATATGATTATAACAGTGAAGATAAAGTATTACTATGATTTAAAAATGCCTTCCATATAAACTCTCATTCACAATATCTAAAAGAAATAGGGGAAATTTCTTTAATCCATATAGATCACAGTTCAATTCTATATGTGAGACATTGTATTCTCTGCTGCCCTATTGAGGACTTCCATAGTATTATTCCCTTCTTTACTCACTGAGGAAAACAATTGCGGTGACAGCCAGAAGAGTCTGCTGTATGGTTACTGAGTGTGCCTTTACCCAGTTGAAGAAGACATTAGGGAAAATGATCTTGTTGCTTACCTTACTGCTTATCCATGGATTTGCCAGTCTTGAGGGCACATTGCAGTCAGTCCTTGCCTAAAAAGGGGCTGGGCCTAGAGGTTCTATGAAGAAATGCTATAGACTATACAGTAAAAGTTATTAGCCCTAACAACTAACTATAGGATAGTCACAAGATGAATAAATTACTTGTATATCTATACATTATTACTGTCAAGCTATCCTTAAAGAGTATTTCAATAGTAAAGTAATCATAGTTCTGGAAAGCAAGAAAAGTTGGAAGACTCCTGATGCTGACTGTAAAAGGGCACAATAAAAACCGTTGTGGGAGGAAAGCATACATATCAATTGACAGCATAGGCAGAAAGTCCGGAAACAGAGAAATACACCTGAAGTGATTATTTCCATCCAATATACAAGGGAAACTTATTGGTAAAAATAGATATTACCAAGCATACATTGCTGTAAAATTTAGGTATATAACAACAAATTAAAATTTGAGAAATTGTCTGTCTCTCTCATTTTCTCTAATTAAACATAACATAGAATAAAATGTAAAGTTTTAAAAACTAAAGGAAAGTTTGAGGTGATTTGATAAAGTGAAAATCAGACAAAGAACTCATAGATGTAATAATAGTGTTCTCCTGAAAGAAAACTTTAATAGACTATATTTCAATAAAAAAATTTGAAACTGAAAAAATACTTCAAATAATGAAAAGACAGCCTAGACAAAGAGAAGAAAATTGTAATGGTTCTGTCCATTAAGAAATTGAATCCACAGAATGGAAGATCTAAAACACACACACACACACACACACACACACACACACACACACACACACACACAGTGTACACAGTGCAAGCAGGTAAAAATTGGGAATAAAAAAGTCATGAAAGTTTATGTATAACCAGCATATAAGAAGATGCTCAATGCATTAGTCATTAAGATATGAAACCAAGACACAAAGGTAGGTTAATGGATATGTTGGGATGACAATATTGCTCAGAGGTTAAAATTTTTGCTCTATAAACATGAAGACCAGATTTTTTATGCATAGAAACATAAGTCAAATTTGCAGTCATGGCCAGCTTATACTTCCACTCCTAGAAGACAAAGACAAGTTCCCCAAAAAAGAGGCCTAGCAAGGTTAGCCATAGGAGATCATGGTTTTCTTAAGTTTCCTTTCCTCAGTGAATACAGGAAAAAGAAAGGAAAGTTAATTTTCTCCATCCTTCAGGTGCACATATGTGCACCCCCAACACACCCATAGATATACACACACACACACACACATATACACATACTGTACACACACATACACATACTACACACACACATAATACACACACACATCCCACACACACATATATATGAAAATAAATATAAAAAGACAAAGACATACAAGTAGATATTCATTAGACCTACAATGACAATTACAGCAAGCACCTCAAAAGAATGCACAAACCAGCAAGTCAGGAGAGCACCTTAAAATACTAAACATTCCTTTTTTTTTTCCGGAGCTGGGGACTGAACCCAGGGCCTTGCTCATGCTAGGCAAGCGCTCTACCACTGAGCTAAATCCCCAACCCCTAAACATTCCTATTTTAAGTACAAAATTCCTACAGGAAAATAATTTAGCATTTTCTAATATATGTAAACATATACTTATTATATAACACAATTTCTTTCATAGATCTTTTACTAACAGAAAATATTTTGTTTTATAATAAGTTCTTCACTTTGTCACACAGATTTATTTAAAGTTGTTTATTTCTAATTTCTAAACCTATTTTAAAAAGAACAAACAACTAAATAGCCTTCAAAAGATAAAGGAACTATGATGAACCCATGCAGGGGGAAACTAACCAATAAGAAAGAACCAATCACTGATACCAAGCATTAACGTGCATGAATTGTCAAGGAATCAAAAGTGTATTAAGTCAGGATCAGAGGGCTGCCTGGTGCATGCTTCTCTTTATGTGAACAATTAGAAAATAAAGCTGTGCAGACTCTGAAAAGAGATGGGAAGATGCCATAGTGATTAAAGAGACAGCTCTGGAACATGTCCTTGATGTTAGCATTGGCCTGTCCTGTGCTAAATGTGGTAGTTACAAAAGTCCCTATATTTGTCAAAACTAAGAGAGTCACTATAAACCAAGAGTGAACTTTACTTTGTATAAATTAAAATTACAAAGAAACAATGCAAATTCAAAATGCAGCACTCATGTTAGTCAGACTTGACAACAGTGACACATAGCTGGAGTGAGGAGATTAAAGAAGGAAAGTTTAATTGTGACTCACCGTTTAGAGATATCAATTCATGGCTGCCTGCTTCACCTCAATGTTTCTCTCCAACCAGCAGTCACATTTCATAGTTCCGTCACTCACTGTCTTTTCAATTTTTGGTTCCCTTAGTAGTTTAAATTATCCATGAGACTGACCATGATAAATAATCTTTTTAATTTAAAAGTGCAATACATATTTGCCATAACCTGAAAGGTTTCCACGTCAAGGCATTATTGAATATTACAATTTCCATCATGACTACAGCTCTACAACCTTCTTCAACTTCCCTGTACTTATGATTCAACTTGGTAGACACCAAATTTCTACAAATTATACTCATCAAGACAAAGGGATAGTTATTGAATTTGAAAAAAGACACAATGAACACAAGGAGATGCAAACATTATTGAAACTGTAGAGCGGAACAGAATCATCAATTTCTTCACAGATGGTCCACTTAGATTTTACACCTCATTCAGTTTTATTTTAAAATTTCTTCTTTTAATTGGATATTTTTATTTATTTACACATCAAATATTGTCAACTTCCCTGGTTTCTACTCTACAAACCCCAATACCATTACCCTATCACTGCTTCTATGAGGATGCTCACCTACCCAGCCATTCCCACCTCACTGCTCTAGCACTCGCCTACACTGGGGCATCGAACCTTCACAGGAACAAGGGCCTCTACTCCCATGGATGCCAGAAAAGGCCATCCTCTGCTCCACATGCAACAGGAGCCTTGGGCCTCTCCATGTGTACTCTGGTTGGTTGTTTAGTTCATGGGAACTCTGGGGGGGGGGGTACTGGTTGTTTGAAATTGTTTTTCATTCTGTGGGTTGCAAGCATCTTCAACTCCTTCAGTCCTTTCTCTAACTCCCCCATTGTGGTCTCCATGCGCAGTCCAATGTTTGGCTGCAATCATCTCCACCTTTATTTGTCAGGATCTAGCAAAGGTTCTCACGAGAGAGCTCTATCTGATTCCTGTCAGCACACACTTCTTGGCATCAGCAATAGTGATTGGGCTTGATATCTGTATATGGGATGGATCTCCAGTTCTGGCAGTCTCTGGATAGGCTTTTCTTCATTCTCTGCCCCATACGTTTTCCCTGTATTTCTTTTAGACAAGAGGATTCTGGGTTTAAAAAACTGGATGGTCTTGTCAGGTATCAAACAGAGGAGAAGCCCTTGATTCTGTCAAGGCTCGATGCTCCAATATAGGAGAATGTTAGGGTTGTGAGATGGGAGGAAATGGGTGGGTAGGTGAGGGAGCACCCTCATATAAACAGGGGTATGGGGGATGGAATAATGGGTTTCTAGAGGGGGAAACTGGGAAAGAGGATAACATTTAAAATGTAAATAAAATATCCAATAAAAAATGAATAAAATTATTGGACATTATTGGGTGGCCCCATTCCACAACCAGGACCCTTGACCAACGTCTGTATGTGGCCTCCACAGGTTCTTCTTCCCCGTTTTTGGACACTTCAGCTAATCTTTGAGTCCTGAGAGCCTCTTGTTTTCCAAGCATGTGGGACTTTCTGGTAGCTACACTGTTCCCCATCTCCTATTGCTACACACCTCTGTTCTATTTCATAACAAATTGTATATCATCCCTGTCTCCTCCCATACCTGATCCTGTCCCCTATTTCCTCCTCTCCCTCCTCTCTTCCTCCCAAGTCTCTCCTACCCTCCACCTCCTATGTTTATCTTGTTCTCCTTCTAAGAAGTATTGAAACATCTACAGTTTTGTCTTTCTTCTTCTTGAGCTTCATATACTCTGTAAGTTGTATCATGGTTATTCCAGGGTTTTTGCCTAATATCCACTTATTAGTGAGTAAATAATATGTGTGGTCTTTTGTTACTGGGTTTCCTCACTCAACATGATATTTCCTAGTTCCATCCCATTGTCTGCAAATTTCATGAAGTCATTGCTTTTAATAGTGTAGTACTCCTCTGTTTTTAATGGAGTATTATTCCATTGTATACATGTAACACATTTTCTGTATCCATTCCTCTGTTGAGAGACATTTGGGTTCTTTCTAGCTTCTGGCTACTGCAAATATGCTATGCTAAGAACATAGTGGAGCATGTGTCCTTTTTATATGTTGGAGCATCATTGGACTATATGCCCAGGAGTGGTATGGATGGGTCCTCTGGTAGAACTCTGTACAATTTTCTGAGAAACCTCCAGAATAACTTCGGGTGGTTGTACAAGCTTGCAATCCCACCAACAATGGAGGAGTGTTCCCCTTTCTCTACATCCTTGCCAGCATTTCCTGTCACCTGTGTTTTTGATCTTAGCCATTCTGACTGGTGTGAGGGGAATCTCAGAGTTGTTTTTATGTACATTTCTCTAATGACTAAGGATGCCAGCAAGTAGAAGAATTCAAATCGATCCATTCTTATCTCCTTGTACAAAGCTCAAGTCCAAGTGGATCAAGATCATCCACATAAAACCAGATACACTGAAACTAATAGACGAGAAAGTGAGGAAGAGCCACAAACACATAGACACAAGAGAAAATTTCCTTAACAGAACACCAATGGCTTATGTTCTAAGATCAAGAATTTACAAATGGGACCTCATAGCATTCATTGCAAAGTTTCTACATGGCAAAGGACTCTGTCAATAGGACAAAATGACAACCAATAGATTGGGAGAAGTTCTTGCCAATCCTACATCAGATAGAGGGCTAATATCCAATATATACAAAGAACTCAAGAAGTTTGACTCCAGAGAAACAAACAGCCCTATTAAAAATAGGACACAGCATTAAACCAAGAATTTTCAACTGAGGAATATCAAATAACTGAGAAGCACCTGAAGAAATATTCAACATCCTTAGTCATAAAAATATTTTTCTATATATTACACTTAAATATAGGCACTCCTCGAAAGTCAGCCGATTTCATGAAAATGGCTTGATGTGGCATTATAAATGTCAACAAAAATTTTTGAAGGACTGTAGAGTCCATTTTGCTCTGTCATAATATATTCTAATTAAGGTATCTGTACTCTGAGCCTGTGTGCATTTTAAACAACACTATAAGAGAAAACAAGAGAGAAAGAAAGCTTATTGAGGTTGAGAGAAGATTTACACCTCAATAAAGAAATAGATTTCACTTTAAGTACCCAGGAGATTATTTTTACAAGGAATAATAATAATATTTTTAAAAAAATACCACTTTGTATTGGCCTTTAAGTCTACAATATTGCTTTCTCAATATAACCCCCATTGAGGCAAAAGCAATATTAACAAATGATAAAGTTTGCTGTAATTCTTAGTATTTTAATAAATATGGTCATAACATGCTAAGTAAATTAAACTCCTTAATCTTCCCCGTTATTTCACTCTGACACTGCACTGCTGCAGTTGGAAAGTGATCATTCTATAGACAAAGCCACTAATCATCCAAGATTGATTAAAACGAAAAAACTTTTGCACATTCCCTGTGACCTCAGAGCTGAAGTCTTTGAATAGGAGATTAAAACTTAATTATTTTGATGTTCAAGTTCACTGTCATCCATCTGCCACTTCACCCATTTGAAAGTGTAAATTGCTTGGGCAAAAAGGATGCATGCTTTCCTCTCTCCATTTTAAAAGAATTTGTATTCTCAGCTTCTAGCTGAAATATAATACCTTAACTAAATGCTAAACATATGGGTTTTTTTCATGTTTTTTTTATTTTGTTTTTGCTGACAAGGATAGAAAAATGAAGAGATTGCCTAGAATACTTAGAGAGCCATGTGAATAAATCAATAAAGCTCTGACTATGGTGTTAATCTTCCTTTTCAGACATAGAATAAACAGTTTCTGATAATGCAGAATATTTAGATATAAATGCTTTCTGAATCTTAGGATATAAGTTTCTTTACTATACTACTTAAACTAAATTGAATATATATATATATATATATATATATATATATATATATACTAGTAACACACAGAAAACTTGATATCTGTTTTGTTTCAAGACTGAAATGGTTTAATAATACACAAATATTATTTTAAAACATTTTAAGAGGATAGTTCTTATGTTTTTGAAAATCAGTTAATTTTCAAGTTGTATGTTGATACAAATAAATACATACAAAATTAATATACTTTGGAAAATGTTCAATGTTCAATAAAAATGTGTACAGAAATAGCTAAGCCTGTTATTGACAGTTTCCCTCTGCTCTTCCCTACTATGAAGATCCATTTGGAGCCACCCAATATTTTGTCAGGAGGACATACCCAATAAAAAACAATTTCATGACAAATGGTTGAGGTTTAAATGTCAACTGCATAAGATTTTCACCATGTGAATTTTAGATAAGTATTGAATTTAAATATGCCTCTGTTTATAAATCTATTAAACATATTTAACAGTTGTGGAGAAGTTCCTGATGAGACTATAAACATCAAGATTATATATAGGAAGTAGAAATGAAAAACTAACTGGAAGGGTTTGTAAACAGTATGGAGAAGAGACTATTTCTGGGTTGCTAGTTGAGGTGGAAGGTCAGCTGAGTGTTTATTTACTAGTAGGCTTTCACCCTAGGATCTGGCTCCTGAGTCTTCATTTGGTAAAAATGAACTATTGGAATTTTTAAAAAAAATAACAAATATTATCTCCAAAGTTTAATAAATTAGAAAATCCATTAAAATATTTAACACTATTACTAGTACAATACATATGCTTTCTCATTAAGCTGGTATGAACATGATAGCCATGTGTTCATTTCCCTTCAGGGAAAAAAGAAAATGAATATTAGTGGAGGAAGAAATGAAAACACCATCACCAATATTGCCTATGAGTATAACCTTATCAAAAGCTGATGTATTAAACTGGAATCATTTTTGTGCCAAATTTTCACCTGCTGACCATGGAGAGGGGCCTTGACTCAATCTCAGTCATGCAGCAAAATAAAAGTTGGTAAATACACTGCTCTCTTCTCTCTCTCTCTCTCTCTCTCTCTCTCTCTCTCTCTCTCTCTCTCTCTCTCTCTCTCTCTCTCTGTCCACAGGCAAACTTTGGCAATACTGAAATAGTAAAATGAGCCGGTAAGTCTTATCTCAACTGCTGGACATTGTTATCAATGTGATTAGACCATCCACTCTATTCAGAAAACATCATTTGTTCATGTATTCATATTTAGGATGTTAACACTAAAAGTAGATGCCAACAGGTAAAAAAAAACCTTTAATGCTTATAGTAATCTAAAAAGAAAAACTATTAGATGCGCTTTCTGTATTTATTAATATAATTTGTGTGGGAAGTGATCAATACTTCCCTTTCTACCCCCTTCATGGAAGAACCATACATTGTACAGTGTTAAATTGTAGAATTAACATTGACATTCAGATTTTATTGACTTGAAGTCCATGTTTACTATAATTCATTGGTTTGAGGGTTAAAATTATCAATGTAAAATTTCTTTAAGAGCCATAACTATAGCAAAATACCGTGTGTGTGTGTGTGTGTGTGTGTGTGTGTGTGTGTGTGTGTGTGTATACCAATACCATACAGTTTTTATAACTATTGCTCTGTAATACTGCTTGAAGTCATACATGGTGCTTCCCCCAGAACTTCTTTTATTGTTGAATATAGCTTTCACTATCCTGGGTTTTTGGTGATTCCAAATGAATTTGCAAATTGCTCTTTCTATCTCTATGAAGAATTGAGTAGGAATTTTGATGGTGATTGCATTGAATCTGTAGATTGCTTTTGCAATATGACCATTTTTTACTATATTAATTCTACTAATCCATAAGCATGGGAGATCTTTCCATCTTCTGAGATCTTCCTCAATTTCTTTTCTCAGAGACTTGAAATTCTTGTAATAGAGATCATTTACTTGCTTAGTTAAAGTCACACCAAGAGATTTTATATTATTTGGGACTGTTGTGAAGGTTGACATTTCCCTAATTTCTTTCTCAGCTTGATTACTCTTTGAGTAGAGGAAAGGTACTGAGTGTTTGAGTCAATTTTATACCTTGACACTTTGCTGAAGTTGTTAAGTAGTTCAGGTTAAGTAGTTCTCTGGTGGAACTTTTGGGATCACTTAAATATACTATCATATCATCTGCAAATAGTGATAATTTGATTTATTCCTTTCCAATTTGTATCCCTTTGATGTTTTGTTGTCAGACTGGTCTGGATAGGACTTCGAGTACTGTATTGAATAAGTAGGGAGAGAGTGGGCAGCCTTGTCTAGTCCCTGAATTTAGTGGGATTGCTTCAAGTTTCTCTCCATTTAAGTTGATGTTAGTCACTGGTTTGCTGTATATTGCTTTTACTATGTTTAGATAAGGGCCTTGAATTCCTGATCTTTCCAGGACTTTTACCATGAAGGACTGTTGAATTTTATCAAATGTTTTCTCAGCATCTAATGAAATGATCATGTGGTTTATCTTTGAGTCTGTTTATATAGTGGATTAAATTGATGGACTTCTGTATATAAGACCACCCCTGCATCTCTGGGATGAAGCCTACTTGATCATGATGGATGATCATTTTGATGTGCTCTTGGATTCAGTTTGCAAGAGTTTTATTGAGTATTTTTGCGTTGATATTTATAAGGGAAATTGGTCTGAAGTTCTCTTTCTTTGTTGGGTCTTTGTGTGGTTTCGATATGAGAGTAATTTTGGCTTCATAGAAGGAATTTGGTAGTGCTCAGTCTGTTTCAATTTTGTGGAGTATTTTGGACAGTATTGGTATCAGGTCTTCTATGAAGGTCTGATAGAATTCTGCACTAAACCCATCTGGTCCTGGGCTCTGTTTGCTTAGAAGAATTTTAATAACTTCTTCTATTTCTTTACTAGTTATGGGGTTGTTTCGATGGTTTATTTGTTCCTGATTTAACTTTGGTACCTGGTATCTGTCTAGAAAATTGTCCATTTCCTTCAGATTTTCCAGTTTTGTTGAATATAGGCTTTTGTTGTAGGATCTGATGACTTTTTTTAATGTCCTCAGATTCTCTTGTTACGTGTGCTTTTCCTTTTTGGTTTTGTTAATTTGGATATACTGTCTGTGACCTGTGGTTAGTCTGGCTAAGGGTTTATCTATCTTGTAGATTTTCTCAAAGAACCAGCTCCTGGTTTTGTTGATTCTTTGTATAGTCCTTTTCATTTCTACTTGATTGATTTCAGTTCTGAGTTTGATTATTTCCTTCCTTCTATTCTGCTTTATTTCTTTTTTATTGTAGAGCTTTTAGGTATGCTGTCAAGCTGCTGACATATGCTATCTCCTGTTTCTTTTGGCAGGCACTCAGAGCTATCAGATTTCCTGAGTAAGGTAACCCAATCACAGAAAAACACACTTGGTATGTATTCATTGATAAATGGATATTAGTCCAAAAGCTTGAATTGCCCATGATGCAATCTATAGACCACAGGAAGCTCAAGAAGAAGGATAACCAAAATGCGGATGTTCCCACTCCTTGAAAGGGGGAAAATATCCAAGGGAGGAGATATGGAAGCAAAGTTTTCAGCAGCAACTGAAGGAACAACCATTCAGGGCCTGCCCCACATGTGGCCCATATATATATATATATATATATATATATATATATATATATATATATACACACACACCACACACACACACACACACACACACACACACACACACACACACACACATATATATATATATATATATATATATATATATATATATATATATATCCACCAAAACTAGGTAAGATTGATGAAGCTAAAAAGCACATGCTGAAATGGACCAGATATAGGTCTCTTCTGAGAGACACATCCAGAGCATGTCCAATACAGAGGTCAATGCCAGCAGCAAATCACTGAACTGAAAACAAGACCCCGTTTAGGGGAATTAGAGGAAGGATTGAAAGAGCTGAAGGGGCTTGCAACCCCATAAGAACAACAATGCCAACCAACCAGATCTCCAACTACTAAATCACTACCAAACTATACATAGACTGACCCAGGGGTCCAACTGCATATATAGCAGAGAATAGCCTTGTTGTGGCACCAGTGGAAGGTGAAGTCCTTAGTCCTGCCAAGGTTGGACCCCCAGTGCAGGGAAATGTTGGGGAGGGCAGTAAGAGAGGTGGATGGCAGAACATCCGTATGGGGGAGGGGTGGGGATGCGGGCTTATGGACAGGAAACCAGAAAAGGGAATACCATTTGAAATGTAAGTAAAGAAATATACCTAATAAAAAATTTTAAATAAATAGAAAATATCATCGACCCAAAAGGACATGCATGGTATTCACTAATAAGTGAATGTTCGCAAAAGAATGTGCAGAATACCCAAGATACAGTCCACAGAACACAAAATGGTCAACAAGCTAAAGGGCCCAAGAGAGGATGCCTCAGTCCTACTTGGAAGGGAGAAGAGAGCAATCATAAGTGGTTATAGAGGAACCTGGGGGGTAAAGCGGATGAGGGGGGTGGAAAGGGGAACATGATCTGGTATTAGGCGGGAGAAAAAGACTAAAGCCAAGTGGGTCAGCAAAAAGAATGTAAACAATCAATCTCATGAGGTAGGAGGTTGGGAGGACTCTCCAGAATGTATCAGAGATCTGGGATGTGAGAGGCTCTCAGGACTCAAAGGGAGGGATCCTAAATGAAATGCCCTACAGTGGGGAGAGGGAACTTGCAGAGTCTACTACCTCCACCAGTAAGACAGGGCATCAAGTGTGGGGTTGTTATGCCACAGTCAAAACGCTGACACATAATTGTTCCTGTCTGAAAGAACTGCAGGGATGGAAATGGAGAAGATCCTCAGAAGCAGAAGGTCCAGTGACAGGCCAAATGTGGGATCTAGCTCAAGGGGAAGGCCAAAGTCCTGACACTATTACTTAGTCTGTGAAGAGCTCACAAAAATGGATCTATCATGACTGCTCTCCAAAAGATCCAACAAGCAGTTGAAAGAGTGAGATGCAGATATTTGGATGCAATCAATGAACAGAAGCTGTCGATCCCTGTTGTTGAATTAGGGAGAAACTGGAGGAATCTTAGGAAGAAGACGACTATGAGGGAGACCAGCAGTCTCAATTAACCTAGACTCCTAATATCTCTCAGACACTAGATCACCAATCAGGCAGCATACACCAGCTGATATGAGGCCTCCAACACATATACAGCAGAGGAAAGCAGGATCTGGGTTCAGTCAGAGAAGATGCACCTTATCTTCAAGAGACTAGATGCTCCAGGGAGAAATTTAAAGCTCTAGTGGAATGGGGACATCCTCGTGGAGACAGAGGCTGGGAAGGAGGAATAGGATGCAGAGCAGTCATAGGGTGGACTGGGAGAGGAATAAAATCTGGAGAATAATAATAATAATAATAATAATAATAATAATAATAATAATAATAATGATGATGATGATAATGATAATAATAATAAATAAACCCAAATACCAAAAATGTTGTGGTCATGAAAGGATTTTATATTTTTATGTTTAGATGTGTTTATTTTATTTTGTGTGTATGAATATTTTGCTAACATGTTTATATATAACAATTGTGTGACTAGTTACCCCAGAGGTAAGAAAGTGCGTGATATAACCCCTGAAATTGAAATTACAGCTGTTTGTGCACTGCCATGTGGATGCTTAGAACTAAAATTGAGGCTTCTACAAACAGAAGAAGTGCTCTTAGGCTCCATTATAGCTCTCCAATGCCAAATCTGTTAAAAAAAATCCATACTGACTTATAGGAAATGAAATCATTAAAAACACAAAGGTTATATATATATATATATATATATATATATATATATATATATGAGAAACTAAATATAAGTAAGTATACCTAAATTGTGGAATATTTATACTTTCGGTGTTTGAAATAAAAAACATAAATATATTCAAGACAAAAACAAATAATATTAATGTAGGTGTTGGAAGAACATTACTAAATGCCATTGAAGACTAGACAAATGACAAGGATATGAACATTTTAAAAAATTAAAAAATTATTGATAGCAAAATTCTTTGACCAAAAGATCCATGATGCCTCCAAAAGCACATCTATGATATATGTGCATATATATGTATATATGTGTGTGTGTGTATGTGTGTGCGTGTGTGTGTGTGTGTGTGTGACTTTAGTATTAATGCACGTACAATGTTTTTAACTAGTATATTACTATACTGTGTGACTTCTTTTTCTGCGGAGATAAAATGCAAACATATAGCCATCCCTCTTAGGGACATAAAGACAGCATACAATGATGAAACTATAAAAGTCCAACTTGCTTGTCAAACCAAATTATTGGCTTTACCTACAAGAAAATTGGCAAAGGATTCAATATGGTAGCAAGAACGACTCTGACAGCTTTGACCCATCGACCCCAGAATACTGTTCATGACACAAAAGCTGTGCAAACTTTGAGCTTTATACAGGATTTTCAGCTTTATAGGTTGTAGAGACTTCTCCCATCAGCACGATCATCTAGTCTTTGACAATTTCATTTGTTTGCTGCTTCTAAATCCCTGGGTCTTGTGAATGATAGATTTCACACACACTCCAAGTTTGAAGAGTGTTTGCATCCTAAGCCTCAAGAGTCTTATGTCACTCTCACCCACAGGATTAAATGTTTCAAATCAGAGGAAGCTACTTCATGACATATTTTAATAATTGTTAAAATAGTTTTCACATCAAAAATATTCCTTGTATAGTGAGAAGACAATCGCTTTTACAAATATCTGCAACAGAGATGGAGGCAATTACATAAATTCAATTCAATATTACTAGGTATAATGACAGAGCTTAAGCCCAGGAAAGTAATAATGGTAATAGCCATTAGATTGAACAGGAGAAAATATTACAATAGAAACATCAGACATACATATATTTAAATGTGATCTACCATATTGCCAGCTATAGGATTGAGTGATGATTTTAATAGATGTATAAAAGGCATTTTGCAAAACTCAACAACTCTTTATGATAAACTGAGGGATCATAGCTCAATATAAGAAAGAATATGTATGGGAAAACTAGAGATAATGCCATGGTACATGGAAAAAAATCTTGAAGCATTCTCACTAAGGTAAAAATAAAACACGGGAATCACTCTATTCACGCTTATTCAATATATTGTTTGATGTCTTAGCTAGAAAATGAGAAAATGAAATTAGAAAAGGTTACAAATAGTTGAAGAAGTCAGTGTATTCTTATTTGAAAATGATATGATACTATTTATGAAAGACCCTAAAGTCTCTACTAGAAAGTTCCAAAAGACAACAAATGCTTTTTAGTAAAGTGTCAAGATATATAAGACAAATATACAAAAAATAGTAGCTTTCCTATAGTAATGACAGTCATGCTAAGAAAGAAATTATGGAAATAACTTTATTCATAAAAGCCAAAAAATAACTATGAAAACACCACCTCTGTATAAATCTAAGCAAGGAAATGAAAGACTCCTACAGTAAAAACATGGAGTTAAAAAGAAATGAAATCATATTTGATAAGACCTATCACCCATATTTATTGAATGGAACCTATTTTGGAACTGGACTTCTTACTAAAAAGTAATCTACAAATTTAGCACTAAAGCAAACCATAATGATAACTCCTTATTTTATATTTAAAAAATAACAAGCTTAAAATTCGTGGAAGCATAAATCATGCTAGATGCCAAAGTGACAGTGCTGTTTTGATAAGTGGTAGTGGTGTATGAATATCTTCTTGGTAGATTATACCTAGATCACTGATATAAATGATAGACAGACAGATAAAAAGGTACAAAGATAGTACATAAACATTTATATATCCATACACATACATGTATAATATACAAGTATATGTTTAAAAATAGCATGCTAGTACTTTTTCAAGTCTTCATTATAAAAGTCATCTTTTAGAAGTTGGTACTGATTATAGAGACTCAAAACTGGTCAATTTTGAGAAATTTTGTGACTATGAAATGCTTTGTCCTAAACTGAACATTTATGACTTTACTGTTGAAGATATCACAATCCCTAATTTCAAGTTATAACATAGAGTCACAGTAATAAAAATAGCATGGTACTGAATAAAAATAGACACATACATCAATGGAATTCATGTAAAATTGGACATAGTTGTCAAAAATAGTCATTGAGGAAAACAAAGTCATTAGCAAATAATGCTAGGAGAACTAAACATACACATACAGAAAAAAATTATCCCTCACCTTGCACAAAGTACACTTCAAATGAATCACAGAACTCACTGTAAGGTCTAATATTCTGAAACTTTATAAAAGCACCATTCCAAATATAGGCACATATGACTTTCAAAAAAAAATCCAGCTCACTTGGATTTTCAGCTCTCAAATGTAACCACTTAATTCCACTATCACAAAGTTAAAATAAATTGTAAATCGTGTGAAGAGACAAACCACTGAATTCATTTTGCCAACTATACAACTGACAGTATTAATATCTAGAACACAATGAACTAAAATTAATAAGCATCATGAAAACAATGAGAAAATTATGGAATAAGTAGAGGATTCTCAAAAAAGCAATTAGAAAATTGTGGAGCTAAATAGAGGATTCTAAAAGTACATGAATAAATAAAGAAGAAAAAAGGAAAGAAAGGAAGAAAGGAAGAAAGAAAAATAGGAAGGAAGAAAGGAAGGAAGAGAATAGAAAAGGAAAAGAAAAGAAACATAAATACTATAGTTTAGAAAATATTAAATATCCTTAGCTGTCAGGGAAACATAAAACTATTTGTGAAACTATCTTTGGTCATTAGGGAACAAAAATATTCATAGGAGGGGATAGGGAGGCAAAGTTTAGAGCAGAGGCTGAAGGATCGGTCATTCAGACCCTGTCTTACATGTGGCCTATACATATACAAACACCAAAACTAGATAAGATGAATGAAGCTACGAAGTACATGCTGAAAGGGAGCGAATATAGATCTCTCCTGAGAGGCACAGCCAGAACATATTAAATACAGAGGTGAATGCCAGCAGCAAACCAGTGAACTGAGAACGGAACCCCCTTTGGAGGAATCAGAGAAAGGACTGAAAGAGCTGAAGGGGCTTGAGACCCCATATGAACAACAATGCCAACCAACCAGAGCTTCGAGGGACTAAGCCACTACCCAAAGACTATACATGGACTGACCTTGGGCTCCAACTGTATTGGTAGCAGAGAATAGATTTGTTGGGGCACCAGTGGAAGGGGATGCCATTGGTCCTGCCAAGGCTGGACCCTCAGTGTCAGGGATTGTTGGGGGGCGGTAAAGTGGGACAGATGGAGAGGGTAACACCCATATAGAATGGGAGGTAAAGGGTTAGGGGGCTGATGGACAAGAAACCGGGAAAGGGGATAAAATTTGAAATTTAAGTAAGAAATACCCAATTTAATAAAAATTGAAGGAAAAAAAAGAAAAAAAAGAAAAACTAAAGTATCTGAATTTTAGTTTTAACAAAATAAAAACTTTGTACCTATAAAAAAATAAAAGAAAAAAAGAAAAGCTGAAAAATGCTAGAAAGAATTCACAGAAAAACTCTTGGTGAGAGTGCAAACTAGTTCAACAACTACACAAGTAAGCATGAAATATTCTTAAAAGTAAAACATTGGTGTCTGTAGATCAAGCTCACTCTGGAGATCCACACTGAGCACTATCAGAATGCTGTCAGAGAAATGGTGAGCATTTATTACTGCGCTATGCACAATGGCTAGGAAATGGAATCAGATTTGTTGCCCATCAACTTATAAACGAATAATGAAATTGTGATAATATACCTGCTGTTAATTTATTCAACTATTAGAAGGAACAATATCATAAATTTTGCTGGAAATTGCTGGAACTGGAAAGAATATACTAAATGAGTTAACTCAAATCTATGTAGAAAAATTCTGCACATTCTGTCTTACATAAATATCCTAGCATTGACTTGCTAGATTAGTGTGTTTAAAGTGTCTATAATGTTCAGGAGTCTTACAAGAGGCTGTTATAGGAAGAAGGGGAAGAGGCTTTAAAGGAAGATGAATAATAAAGCATACATAATGTGAATATATCCAGGTCTATACACAGGTAGAAGAGTTTAAACAGGAATGAAAGTGAGGTATAGGGCAGCAGGTACAATGAAGCCGAAACAAAACCCCAAACTGATAAATACTCTATTAAAACCTACTATAACTGTATTTAATGAAAGATAATAATTTAAAAAAATTAATGGAGGTACACTGCACAGTTGACAATAACCGTCTAAGACAACTGAGATTATGAAACAAATATGATGGTAAAATGTGTAGACTATAGCGTTACAAGCTTGGCCCCTCCCCAAACATTAAAAATATTTCTAATATTTTTGGCTGTTCATCAAAACTCATGACTAGTAATCCATCTCATCAAGTCTTCAGTGTTTTAAGAGAAAACCTACTGCCTTTTTGCTAAATGGGCATATCTCTTTTATTTTATAGTAGGTGGTTATAATAATTTACATGACATTTACAGTTAGATGATTATGTCATCATAATAGGCAGGTTTTGACACCATAATGAAGTGTATGACATCATCAATGTAAACATGATTTTAGATGAGAAAATTTTAATTGAGGGGCTGTCTCCATGGAGATACCTGTGGGTCAATCCGAAGGGTATTATTTTGATTGCTAATTGATATGATATAGCCTAGCTCTTCGTTGAGTGACATCGTTTCTCAGAAAGTTGCCACAGCTTAAATAAGAAGGGTAGTTGAACAAAAAGAGGGTAATTTTCTACTAAGGCCTCTGTTTCATTTCCTGTTTACAGGTTCTAGTTCGAGTTCAAGGAATCTGTCTTAGATTCTTTCAGTGATGGATTCTTAACTTATAAGTTGTAAAAAAATATTCTTCCCCATTTTACTTTTGCTCAATATTTTATCTCAGTTACAGAGAAGAAACTAATTCAGTGACTCAGAATTTGCAGACCCAGCTATTCAAAATGAGAAGTGAATGACTGCCTAGTGCTGCACCCTTAGACCATTTATATCATCTTCTGTAAGACTCAGGAAATTTATATCTCATTCTGTAAGACTTGGGAATGATTTGAAGAAATTAGGAAGAACTGTATGTAAGAAATGGATGCCACAGAATGTCTTCCAAGTATACCATGGTCACTGCATCAATGAGCTCACTGCAGTTCTCGAAGCCTGAACAAGAACTGTGTTGAACTGGGCTTATTACTATTTGATCATGTATGGAGGAAGATCTCAGGAGACACCACTACTCACTCCAAGACTGTGGGCAGTCTATGATTGCTGATGGTGGAGTATCATTTTTTTCCAATGGGATGGTCCATAAGTTCCCCATGTTGTAATAATTGTTAATGTTCATGTACACATACCTAATTCAAGTCAGTGAATCACCATCAACAACAAAAGCCATCAGATTAGAAAGGGGATTCTTCGGAAGAGGAAATTTAACTAATGAGATGGGGATAATTGACAAAAAAACAGGGGGTGAGAATAGACCAAATTCAGTACAAAATTATCACAAAGTAAAACAAACAAAAACATACATTTAACAACTAATGTTTCTTTCATAGAAATACCACAAAATGAAATCATTTTAGTGAATTTAATTCAAGAGACTTTGCAAGTGAAACAGTCTCTGAAAGTTGCTTACAAGTGTTAAATGGTTCAAATTTACTCAAATGGATGGGTTTTACTGGTACTTAGACCAGAACTGTCATTATGTGCCCCAATACTGTTAACTTTTAAGTGTCTCCCATGAAGCAACCTTCTCTTGCTGACTATCTAAATCTACAGCTTGGTTATTTGTCAAAACAGTGAATTATCCAAGTTTAATGAAGAAGAGAACAAGTTAATAACATATCTGCTGCTAAGGAGAATTGAATCACCAGGTTCCACCAAGCACAGCACAAAAGGGATAGTATTTGTTTGACTTTCATTTGTACACTGGACATAAATATTTTATCATAGCAAAATTTTATACCCAATAAATAAAATAAAGTAAAATTCCAATCACTACTAACTTCACAAAACAGATATAATAGTAATTTTGTGATCATCAACATGTTTACAATTAAAGATGAATTTCATAAAAAAATCAGATTTTATTTCTGTTTAAATAAAATAGTTAAACTTCTGTATTAATAAAATAATAAAAGTTTCCATCCATAGCAAAACCAATACTATTGACGTAGTGATTTCTCCAGTCAGGAGTTCTTACAGGACACAGAAAATGTTGCCAAGGTCTTCCTTTTCTAATGAAAGTCATCTTTCCCTCTCATCAACCACAACCTACAGTTATCTAACATAACTCACTGAGAGATGAGAGCTGTCTCACATCTTTTTGTGATGAGTGAAACTCAGCACAGATTGCTACTACCTCCCTCAGTCCCTCCCGGAAAATGTCGGATGATCCCGAATAAAATTTAAACAAACTAAAGAGAACTCTGTTCAGGTATTGCTTACTCTGATGTATTAGGGCATATCCTTAAATACACAATTATTTGTCACATTATTGAAATACTTAAAAACCTCTAGAAAAACTGAAAAATAGCATGTAAATGCTAAGTACAAAAATGTTTTCTGATTTTTTTAAAATTTTACATACAGAGTACATAAAATGAGCACTAATGTACAATCGTTAAGTGAATGATTGAAGAACAGCAAAAAACAAACCAAAAATAATCAAAAAGTCAAAGATAAATAAGTTCAATCCTAAAATAGAGTTGCATAGAGGATATGTAAAAGAGGAGCTCCTCAATTCACTTGGATCCCTAAATCTTAATTCCAAAACTCTGCAAAAAAAAAGCATGACAGACAAATCTCAGTTACACATCTACATGCAGAAAACACAGCTAAATTAATAACAAATTAAATTAGTTATGTACAAATTAATATTGACTATACATGATAAATTCATGATATAATTAGATATTCAATTACTAGAGTTTAAATATGAATAAAAATAAAATCACAACATAAATTATTAAGTCCTTATAAATTAAACGTATGCTTGACCTTTATAAAACACAGCAGCCTGGATCTTTTCCACAGTATCCTATGGACCTCTGAAAGTACATCACCCTCTCAGAATTGCAGGATGCTCATTGATATTATAAGGCATAGCTTAAGAAATATAATAGGGAAAGATGTAGGTATGTAGTCCTATTGCTCAAGAGGCATTCTCAAATACATAAAAACTTCCATAATACATACAGGCATAAATGTATGTGCTGACTTGAACACAGTAAACAATATAAGACGGTAATATTTCTTGCATAAAAATAATGTAATTAACTAATTATTAATTAAAAACTATTTTAAAGATGTAAACATATACACATTGATGTGAAGAAATATAACTCATTTTACTCCAGAGCACACGATTTTACTGATAGAGTTCTTAGCATTTATCAATATATTAATGGAACTCATAACATAATTTATAATGGCCTCTTATTCAAAATGAATACATATTCAAATACAAATGTATCATCACTTTTAACCACTTTCACAGAATAAATTAATATAAAGCATGAACATAATTTAGAAATATCCTTCACTATGAGAAGAAATAGAAATGCCTTATTTTCCTACAGGAATGTTGGAAACAAAATTAGTCCTCACAACTCATTGGACTTCTCCCTACAGCACACACTGGTGTAGTTAGTAGTCACGTGTGTTGAGTGAAAATAGGAAACTAAAGATAAAAACTAATGCTATGAATGAAAATGAATCTGGAAGCAGGTTGTTTTGAATTGTATCAAGTATTAAATAAATATATTTTAATATAATTTCAAACATTTGACAACTTATTATCAGGATGAAAATATATTATCAACTCAGAAATATCTAGGTCTAGAAACTGTTCAAGAAAATCATAGTAGAACTGTAATTAAAGTTATTTTAAAGGTTCAGTATTTTTATGTATGGAATGATCACTAAGAGTACTTAAACAAAAATGGAGGTTCCTGCCTGCTTTCTTGCTAAATGATAACTTGATAATCTCCTGCTTGTCCAGAATTTTATTATCAGAATATGAACAGCTATAGACTTGATCAATAGGACTATAAAATAAAATAAAACAAAATTTATCTGTGATAAAAATGACACTTAATAGTCATGTAACCAGGTAACTTTGAACTAATTACAAATAGATATCCCTGACTTAATAAAGTATAATACATAAATAGAAAATTCTAATACATTGAGACTTCAGCTCTTTTAAAAAATTCATGGGAAACCTATACAGAGAAATTTGTCTAAAAGTACAATGTACTTAAGTCTTCATCTGGGTACCTATATTGTGGTTGAGATGAGTAATGGCGTAAAAATGTTTCTAAGAGTCTTAATCAACATACCAATATTCTTTTAAGAGATGTTTTTAAAGCTACAAATTATAAAATGTAGTGTTTCAAACTATTTATTAACATGTAGATTACACATTTACTTTGGTATTAGCAGCTAACAAAGATAGAATACTTCCTATAGCTCTTTGAAGCTGCACACATCACCTCTAGGACACTTTTTTAATGGAGGATGTGTACATAATTCACAACAAAAGGTATTTTCAAAATGATCAGTAGCCTACATACCATCTTCCAAATAAGGAGATCCCAGTGATTTATCTTCTAAAAAATAATTTATTATTATTATCATTATTATCATTATATTTGTGCTATATGTGTATGGGATTCCACAGCTTCCACCTTGAGATTATTAGATATCTTTACATAGCCAATATTCTACTTACACTTTTACAATAGTGTAATAAATTCAGTTCACCAGGTTTGCTATGAACACACCTTTAAATACTGAGCCACCTGTCAGCCCCTTATTATTCAGCTTACAATGCAAAAATTAATATATTTTAATAGTTTTAAATATGTCTTATGCTTTTTTCCTAGAGATGGGAGCTACACCTACTCAGGCGCTACTCGAAATAAGTGTACATAAAATATAATTTTGCTTACAGGGTTGTCAACTTTTGGTTTCTTCTCTATCAGTTTTGTATATAAATGAATACAGAATGCCAAAAGATTGTAAAACTATATTTATTCTATCACATAATTTACATAAATGTGGTTTATGAAAAATGGCTTAGTATTTCGATAATACAGGAATATGTGTTTTTTAGCTCTGTATTATTGTTTCCTTTTCCATATTGTCTCTGTTTGGAAAACTGTGATATTATGCCCACCTATGTATATTCTGAAGAAGCTTGTATAAATCAGATACTATTTCTTTTCAACTGTTCACTAAAATATATCAATAAATAGGCCATGCTAAAAGTTTCATCCTGAAAACTTTTTGATGATTAAATTTTTATACAGAGATAGAACTAATCTGATTTTTTTCAATTTATGTCAGATATTTAGCTAAAATTTTAATGTGAATTTAATTTTACTATGCTTTCTTTTACTGTTATTTATTATTTATAATATGTACATATATATGATTATATATATTAAATTATATTTGAGATAAACAAAGGAGAAAGTGGCAATAAATTTCTTTAATTTCTATATTAAATGATCATATACTTAAAACTCATTATTTTTGATTTAGTTGTAAGAAACTGTTTTGTAGAAATGAATTCTTGGTACCCAAATCCTGTGGGGGAGAGAGCTGGACTCTCAGGAGTGCAGACAATCCTGAGAGCTCAGGGGAGACCACCCCTTCTGCTCACATTCCTGGCCCAAGAGGAACCCTCCTAGAACCCTCTGGACATAGGAAACGAGGAACAGTCATGGGGAAGATCCTTCTGATCTGTGCCTGGGCCCAGAGATGAAAGCCAGTCAAGAGGACCACTGACACTCCTGACAGCAGAGATAAAACCAACTATTCTGTTCCAAGAAGCTAGCCTGGAACCCTCAGGACACAAAAACCCAGGAGCAATCTGTGACAGGCCACATCTGGTCTCAGCCTCGGTCCGGAGCCTGCCTGGTTCCATAACTTTCTGTATCCAGATCCTGCTGGGAGGAAACAGATCTACAGGAGTGCTGACAAACAGGTTTCCAGGAGGGTCAAAACACTGTCAGAGAGAGCAAGACCAGCTAACACCAGAGACAACTTGATGACCAGAGACAAGCACAGGAACTTAAGCAACAGAGACCAAGACTACTTGACATCATCAGAGCCCAGTTCTCTAACCAACGCAAATACTGGATATCCAAACACAGCAAAAAAGCAAGATTTGGATTTAAAATAACCTCTCATGATGATGGTAGAGGACTTTAAGAAGGACATAAATAACCCCCTAAAAGAAATAGAGGATAAAACAAGTAAACAAGTAGAAGCACTTAAAAAGGAAAAAACAATCCCTTACAGAATTATAGGAAAACACAACCAAACAGGTGAAGGAATTGAATAAAACCATCCAGAATTTTAAAATGTAAATAGGAAGTATAAAGAAATCATGAAGGAAAACCACCCTAGAGATAGAGAACCTAGGGGAGAGATAAGAAATCATAGATGCAAGAATTACCAACAGAATAAAAGAGATAGATGAGAATCTCAAGAGCAGAAGATATCATAGAAAACAGACACAATAAGCAAAGAAAATGCAAAACACAAAAAGCTCCTAACCCAAAACATCCAGGAAATCCAGAACACAATATGAAGGTCAAAACTAAGGATAAAAGGTATGGAAGAGAATGAAGTTTCCCAAATTGAAAGGCCAGTAAATATCTTCAACAAAATTAAGAAGAAAGCTTCCCAAATCTAAAGAAACAGATGCCCATAAACAAAAAACAAAACAAAACAAAAAAACAAAAAACAAAACAACAACAACAAAAAAAAGCCCACAGAACTCCAAATATATTGGACCAGAAAAGAAATTCTTCCAATCACATAATAGTCAAAACACCAAATGCACAAAACAAAGAAAGACTATTAAAAACAGTATGGGGAAAAGGTTACGTAACATATAAAGGCAGACCTTTCAGAATTACACCGACTTCTCACCAGAGAATATGAAAGCCAGAAGATCCTGGGCAGATGTCTTATAGATACTAAGAGAACACAAATGTCACCTAATGCTAATATATCAAGCAAAATTCCCTTTTAACATGGATGGAGAAACCAAGATATTCCACAACAAAACCAAATTTACACAATATCTTTCCATAAAAACAGCCCCACAAAGAATAATAGATGGAAAACACCAAGACAAGGAGTGAAACTACATCCTAGAAAAAACAAGAAAATAATCTTCTTGAAACAAACCCAAAAGAAGAGAAAAAACAAGACATAATTCCACTTCTAATAACAAAAATAACAGGAAACAACAATCACTATTCCTTAATATTTCTTAATATAAATTGACTAATTTCCCCAGTAAAACGACATAGACTAACAGACTGAATAGGTAAACAGGACCTAACATTTTGCTGCATGCAGGAAACATACCTCAGAGACCAAGAGAGACACTATCTCAGAGTAAATGGCTAGAAAACAACTTTCTAAGCAAATGGCCCAAAGAAACAAGCTGGAGTTATCATTCTAATATAGAATAATATTGACTTTCAACCCATAGTCATTAAAACGGATAAGGAAAGACACTGCATATTCAGCAAAGGGAAAATCCACCAAGATGAACTCTCAATTCTGAATATCTAGGTTCCAAATCCAAGGGCACCTACATTCATGAAAGAAACCATATTAAAGCTTGAAGCACACATTGTGTCTCAAACAATAATAGTGGGAGATTTAAACACACAACTCTCATCAGTGGACAGATCATGAAAACAGAAACTAAACATAGACATAGAAAAACTAAAAGAAGTTATGAACCAAATAGATTTAACAGATAATTATAGAATATTTCATCCTAAAACAAAAGAATATAACTTCTACTCAGTATCTCATGGTACCTTCTCCAAAACTGACTATATATTTGGTCTCAAAACAGGCCTTAACAGATACAAAAGATTGAAATAATCCAATGCGTCCTATCAGATCACCAGGGACTAAGGCTGGTCTTCAATAACAAGAAAAATGACAGGAAGCCCATATACACATGGAATTTGGACAATGCTCCCTACTCAATGATAACTTGGTCAAGGAAGAAATAAATAAAGAAATTAAAGACTTATTAGAATTTAAGGAAAATGAAGGCACAACATACCCAACTTATGGGACACGATGAAAACAGTGCTAACAAGAAAACTCATAGCTCTGAGTGCCTCCAAAAACAAACTATAGGGAGAATATACTAGCTGCTTGACAGAACACTTAAAAGTTCTAGAACAAAAAGAAGCAAACAAACCCAACAGGAGTAGATGGCAGGAAATAGTCCAACTTAGGGCTGAAATCAACCAAGTAGAAGTAAAAAGAATTATACAAAGAATCAACAAAACCATGACCTAGTTCTTTGAGAAAATCAACAAGATAGATAAACGCTTAGCCAGACTAACTAGTGTAGACAGAGAGAGTATCCAAATTAACAAAATCAGAAATGAAAAAGGAGACATACCAATAGAATCTGTGGAAATTAAAAACAATCATTGGATCCTACTAAAAAGCCTATATGCAAAAAAACTGGAAAATCTGGAGGAAATGGACAATTTTCTAGACAGATATCAAGTACCAAAGTTAAATCAGGTAAATAATCTAAACACATCCTAAAGAAACAGAAGCAGATATTAAAAGTCTCCCAACTAAAAAGAAAGCTCAGAATGAGGTGAGTTTAGTGGAGAATTCTATCAAACTTCATAGAAGACTCAAACCCAATACTCTCCAAACTATTCCACACATAGAAACTGAAGGAACACTATCCAATTCCTTCCTTGAAGTCCCAATTACACTTATACCAACTTCAGACCAATTTCCCTCATGAATATCAACACAAAAAATACTCAATAAAATTCTTGCAAAACTAATGAAAGAACACACCACAATTATTTATCATCATCAAGAAGGCTTCATCCCATGGATGAGGGATGTTCCAATATTTGGAAATCCATCAACATAATCCACTATATAATGAAGCTCAAAGAAAAAAAAACATTTAATCATCTCTTTAGATGTTGAGAAAGCATTTGACCAAATTCAACGCCACTGCATGAAAAAGACTTGGAAAGGTCAAGAATTCAAGGCCCATTCCGAAACATAACAAACCAGGAGCAACATCAAAATAAATGGAAAGAAACTTGAAGGAATCCCACTTAAATCAGGGACTAGACAAGGCTGCCAACAATCTCAATACTTATTCAATATAGTACTCAAAATCCTAGCATGACCAATCAGACTACAGAAAGACATCAAAGGCATACAAAATGGAAAGGAAGAAGTCAATATGTAACTATTTGCAGATGATATGATAGTATACTTAAGTGACCCCCAAAATTCTACCAGAGAATTCCTAAACTTGATAAACAATTTCAGCAAAAGGCTGGGTGTAAAATTAACTCAAACAAATCAGGAGCCTTCCTCTTCTCAAAGAATAAACAGGCTGAAAAGAAATTAGGAAAATGGCACCATTCGTAATAATCATAAACAACATAAAATACCTCTGTGTGACTCTAACCAAGCAAGTAAAAGTGTGTGGGAAAGAAACTTCCAGTCTTTGAAGAAAGAAATTGAAGACCTCAAAAGAATTGTAATTTTGCTAAAAGTAAACTATAGACTCAATGCTGTCTCCATCAATATTCCAACTCAATTCTTCATAAAGTTACAAAGAGCAATTTGGAAATTAATTTGGAATAACAGAAAACTCAGGATAGTGAAAATTATCCTCAACAATAAAACAACTTCTTGGTTCCGGTGGGGGAGGGCCCAGGAGCGGCAGGACTCCTGCGCCTGAGACACCACCGGAACCTGAAGGAACAGACCAGATAAACAGTTCTCTGCACACAAATCCCGAGGGAGGAAGAGCTAAACCTTCAGAGAGGCAGACATGCCTGGGAAACCAGAAGAGACTGCACTCTCCACACATTACTGATTCCAGAGGAAAACACCAAACGCCATCTGGAACCCAGGTGCACTGAAGCTCCCAGAAACGACAGCGCAGATCTTCCTGGTTGCTGCGACCACAGAGAGCTGGTGGGCAGCTCCCCGCGAGCGAACTTGAGCCTTGGGACCACAGGTAAGACCAACTTTGATGCTGCAAGTGACCTGCCTGGTGAACTCAAGACACAGGCCCACAGGAACAGCTGAAGACCTGTAGAGAGGAAAAACTACAGGCCCGAAAGCAGAACACTCTGTCCCCATAAAGGGCTTAAAGAAAACAGGAAAACAGGTCTACAGCACTCCTGACACAAAGGCTTATAGGAGAGTCTAGCCACTGTCAGAAATAGCAGAACAAAGTAACACTAGAGATAATCCGATTGCAAGAGGCAAGCACAGGAACCCAAGCAACAGAAACCAAGACTACATGACACCATCGGAGCCCAATTCTCCCATCAAAACAAACATGGAATATCCACACACACCAGAAAAGCAAGATCTAGTTTCAAAATCATTTTTGATCATGATGCTGGAGGACTTCAAGAAAGACGTGAAGAACTCCCTTAGAGAAACACAGGAAAACATTAATAAACAAGTAGAAGCCTACAGAGAGGAATCGCAAAAATCCCTGAAAGAATTCCAGGAAAACACAATCAAACAGTAGAAGGAATTAAAAATGGAAATAGAAGCAATCAAGAAAGAACACATGGAAACAACCCTGGATATAGAAAACCAAAAGAAGAGACAAGGGGCTGTAGATACGAGATTCACCAACAGAATACAAGAGATGGAAGTGAGAATCTCAGGAGCAGAAGATTCCATAGAAATCATTGACTCAACTGCCAAAGATAATGCAAAACAGAAAAAGCTACTGGTCCAAAACATACAGGAAATCCAGGACTCAATGAGAAGATCAAACCTAAGGATAATAGGTATAGAAGAGAGTGAAGACTCCCAGCTCAAAGGACCAGTAAATATCTTCAACAAAATCATAGAAGAAAACTTCCCTAACCTAAAAAAAGAGATACCCATAGGCATACAAGAAGCCTACAGAACAACAAATAGATTGGACCAGAAAAGAAACACCTCCCATCACATAATAGTCAAAACACCAAACGCACAAAATAAAGAAAGAATATTAAAAGCAGTAAGGGAAAAAGGTCAAGTAACATATAAAGGCAGACCTATCAGAATCACATCAGATTTTGGCCAGAAACTATGAAGGCCAGAAGATCCTGGACTGATGTCATACAGACCCTAAGAGAACACAAATGCCAGCCCAGTTTACTGTATCCTGCAAAACTCTCAATTAACATAGATGGAGAAACCAAGATATTCCAAAACAAAACCAAATTTACACAATATCTTTCTACAAATCCAGCACTACAAAGGATAATAAATGGTAAAGCCCAACATAAGGAGGCAAGCTATACCCTAGAAGAAGCAAGAAACTAATCGTCTTGGCAACAAAACAAAGAGAAGAAAAGCACACAAACATAACCTCACATCCAAATATGAATATAACAGGAAGCAACAATCACTATTCCTTAATATCTCTCAACATCAATGGCCTCAACTCCCCAATAAAAAGACATAGATTAACAAACTGGATATGCAATGAGAACCCTGCATTCTGCTGCCTACAGGAAACACACCTCAGAGACAAAGACAGACACTACTTCAGAGTGAAAGGCAGGAAAACAACTTTCCAAGCAAATGGTCAGAAGAAGCAAGCTGGAGTAGCCATTCTAATATCAAATAAAATCAATTTTCAACTAAAAGTCATCAAAAAAGATAAGGAAGGACACTTCATATCCATCAAAGGAAAAATCCACCAAGATGAACTCTCAATCCTAAATATCTATGCCCCAAATACAAGGGCACCTACATACGTAAAAGAAACCTTACTAAAGCTCAAAACACACATTGCACCTCAGACAATAATAGTAGGAGATTTCAACACCCCACTCTCATCAATGGACAGATCATGGAAAAAGAAATTAAACAGAGACATAGACAGACTAAGAGAAGTCATGAGCCAAATGGACTTAACAGATATTTATAGAACATACTATCCTAAAGCAAAAGGAAATACCTTCTTCTCAGCTCCTCATGGTACTTTCTCCTAAACTGACCATACAATTCGTCAGAAAACGGGCCTCAACAGGTACAGAAAGATAGAAATAATCCCATTAGTGCTATCGGACCACCACGGCCTAAAACTGGTCTTCAATAACAATAAGGGAAGAATGCCCACATAAAAGTGGAAATTGAACAATGCTCTACTCAATGATAACCTGGTCAAGGAAGAAATAAAGAAAGAAATTAAAAACTTTTTAGAATTTAATGAAAATGAAGGTAAAACATACCCAAACTTATGGGAAACAATGAAAGCTGTGCTAAGAGGAAAACTCATAGCACTGAGTGCCTGCAGAAAGAAACAGGAAAGAGCATATGTCAGCAGCTTCACAGCACACCTAAAAGCTCTAGAACAAAAAGAAGCAAATACACCCAGGAGGAGTAGAAGTCAGGAAATAATCAAAATCAGAGCTGAAAACAACCAAATAGAAACAGAAAGGACCATAGAAAGAATCAACAGAACCAAAAGTTGGTTCTTTGTGAAAATCAAAAAGAAGGATAAACCCTTAGCCAGACTAACGAGAAGACACAGAGAGTGTGTCCAAATTAACAAAATCAGAAATGAAAAGGGAGACATAACTACAGATTCAGAGGAAATTCAAAAAATCATCAGATCTTACTATAAAAGCCTATACTCAACAAAACTTGAAAATCTGCAGGAAATGGACAATTTCCTAGACCGATACCAGATACTGAAGTTAAATCCGGAACAGATAAATCAGTTAAACAACGCCATAACCCCTAAGGAAATAGAAGCAGTCATTAAAGGTCTTCCAACCAAAAAGAGCCCAGGTCCAGACGGGTTTAGTGCAGAATTCTATCAGACCTTCATAGAAGACCTCATACCAATATTATCCAAACTATTCCACAAAATTGAAACAGATGGAGCACTACTGAACTCCTTCTATGAAGCCACAATTACTCTTATACCTAAACCACACAAAGACCCAACAAAGAAAGAGAACTTCAGACCAATTTCCCTTATGAATATCGACGCAAAAATATGTAATAAAATTCTGGCAAACCGAATCCAAGAGCACATCAAAACAATCATCCAACATGATCAAGTAGGCTTCATCCCAGGCATGCAGGGATGGTTTAATATACAGAAAACCATCAATGTGATCCAGTCTATAAACAAACTGAAAGAAAAAAACCACATGATCATTTCATTAGATGCTGAGAAAGCATTTGACAAAATTCAACACCCCTTCATGATAAAAGTCCTGGAAAGAATAGGAATTCAAGGCCCATACATAAACATAGTAAAAGCCATATTCAGCAAACCAGTTGCTAACATTAAACTAAACGGAGAGAAACTTGAAGCAATCCCACTAAAATCAGGGACTAGACAAGGCTGCTCACTCTCTCCCTACTTATTCAATATAGTTCTTGAAGTTCTAGCCAGAGCAATCAGACAACAAAAGAAGGTCAAGGGGATACAGATCAGAAAAGAAGAAGTCAAAATATCACTATTTGCAGATGATATGATAGTATATTTAAGTGATCCCAAAAGTTCCACCAGAGAACTACTAAAGCTGATAAACAACTTCAGCAAGGTGGCTAGGTATAAAATTAACTCAAATAAATCAGTAGGCTTCCTCTACACAAAAGAGAAAAAAGCCGAGAAAGAAATTAGGGAAACGACACCCTTCATAATAGACCCAAATAATATAAAGTACCTCGGTGTGACTTTAACCAAGCAAGGAAAAGATCTGTACAATAAGAACTTCAAGACACTGAGGAAAGAAATTGAAGAAGACCTCAGAAGATGGAAAGATCTCCCATGCTCATGGATTGGCAGGATTAATATAGTAAAAATGGCCATTTTACCAAAAGCAATCTACAGATTCAATGCAATCCCCATCAAAATACCAATCCATTTCTTCAAAGAGTTAGACAGAACAATTTGCAAATTCATCTGGAATAACAAAAAACCCAGGATAGCTAAAGCTATCCTCAACAATAAAAGGACTTCAGGGGGAATCACTATCCCTGAACTCAAGCAGTATTACAGAGCAATAGTGATAAAAACTGCATGGTATTGGTACAGAGACAGACAGATAGACCAATGGAATAGAATTGAAGACCCAGAAATGAACCCACACACCTATTGTCACTTGATTTTTGACAAAGGAGCCAAAACCATCCAATGGAAAAAAGATAGCATTTTCAGCAAATGGTGCTGGTTCAACTGAAGGGCAACATGTAGAAGAATGCAGATCGATCCATCATTATCACCCTGTACAAAGCTTAAGTCCAAGTGGATCAAGGACCTCCACATCAAAGCAAACACACTCAAACTAATAGAAGAAAAACTAGGGAAGCATCTGGAACACATGGGCACTGGAAAAAATTTCCTGAACAAAACACCAATGGCTTATGCTCTAAGATCAAGAATCGACAAATGGGATCTCATAAAACTGCAAAGCTTCTGTAAGGCAAAGGACACTGTGGTTAGGACAAAACGGCAACCAACAGATTGGGAAAAGATCTTTACCAATCCTACAACAGATAGAGGCCTTATATCCAAAATATACAAAGAACTCAAGAAGTTAGACCGCAGGGAGACAAAGAACCCTATTAAAAATGGGGTTCAGAGCTAAACAAAGAATTCACAGCTGAGGAATGCCGAATGGCAGAGAAACACCTAAAGAAATGTTCAACATCTCTAGTCATAAGGGAAATGCAAATCAAAACAACCCTGAGATTTCACCTCACACCAGTGAGAATAGCTAAGATCAAAAACTCAGGTGACAGCAGATGCTGGAGAGGATGCGGAGAAAGAGGAACACTCCTCCATTGTTGGTGGGGTTGCAGACTTGTACAACCATTCTGGAAATCAGTCTGGAGGTTCCTCAGAAAATTGGACATTGAACTGCCTGAGGATCCAGCTATACCTCTCTTGGGCATATGCCCAAAAGATGCCCCAACATATAAAAAAGACACGTGCTCCTCTATGTTCATCGCAGCCTTATTTATAATAGCCAGAAGCTGGAAAGAACCCAGATGCCCTTCAACAGAGGAATGGATACAGAAAATGTGGTAATCTAGACAATGGAATATTACTCAGCTATCAAAAACAATGACTTTATGAAATTCGTAGGCAAATGGTTGGAACTGGAAAATATTATCCTGAGTGTGCTAACCCAATCACAGAAAGACATACATGGTATGCACTCATTGATAAGTGGCTATTAGCCCAAATGCTTGAATTACCCTAGATGCCTAGAACAAATGAAACTCAAGAGGGATGATCAATATGTGAATGCTTCACTCCTTCTTTAAAAGGGGAATAAGAATACCCTTGGCAGGGAAGAGAGAGGCAAAGATTAAAACACAGACTCAAACCATCTGGAACCCTGGTGCACTGAAGCTCCCGGAAACGGCGGCACAGGTCTTCCTGGTTGCTGCCGCTGCAGAGAGCCCGTGGGCAGCACCCCACGAGCGAACTTGAGCCCCAGGATCACAGGTAAGACCAACTTTTCTGCTGCAAGAAAGCAGCCTGGTGAGCTTGGGACACAGGGAAGCAGAATTCCTCTATGACCGGGCACGTTCCGTGTTTACCAGAAGTCCCACACCCGCGGATCCCGGCCAGCAGCAGCTCTCTGCCCCCAGACCCTGTGAGAGAGAGACCCAACCGCCTGATCAGGTGGGCACTCCTGAGGCTGTAGAGCAGAAGAGACCACCAACACTGTTCACCCCTGCCCACATCCCTGGCCCAAGAGGAAACTGTATAAGGCCTCTGGGCTCCCGTGGGGGAGGGCCCAGGAGCGGCAGGACCCCTGCCTGAGACACCACTGGAACCTGAGGGAAACAGACCGGATAAACAGTTCTCTGCACCCAAATCCCATGGGAGGGAGAGCTGAACCTTCAGAGAGGCAGACAAGCCTGGGAAACCAGAAGAGACTGCTCTCTGCACACACATCTCGGACGCCAGAGGAAAAAGCCAAAGACCATCAGGAACCCTGGTGCACTGAAGCTCCCGGAAACGGCGGCACAAGTCTTCCTGGTTGCTGCTGCTGCAGAGAGCCCGTGGGCAGCACCCCACGAGCAAACTTGAGCCTCGAAACCACAGGTAAGACCAACTTTTCTGCTGCAAGAAAGCTGCCTGGTGAACTCAAGACACAGGCCCACAGGAACAGCTGAAGACCTGTAGAGAGGAAAAACTACACGCCGGAAAGCAGAACACTCTGTCCCTATAACTGACTGAAAGATGGGAAAACAGGTCTACAGCACTCCTGACACACAGGCTTATAGGACAGTCTAGCCACTGTCAGAAATAGCAGAACAAAGTAATACTAGAGATAATCTGATGGCGAGAGGCAAGCGCAGGAACACAAGCAACAGAAACCAAGACTACATGGCACCATCGGAGCCCAATTCTCCCATCAAAACAAACATGGAATATCCAAACACACCAGAAAAGCGAGAACTAGTTTCAAAATCATTTTTGATCATGATGCTGGAGAACTTCAAGAAAGACGTGAAGAACTCCCTTAGAGAACAAGTAGAAGCCTACAGAGAGGAATCGCAAAAATGCCTGAAAGAATCGCAAAAATCCCTGAAAGAATTCCAGGAAAACATAAATAAACAAGTAGGAGCCCATAGAGAGGAGACACAAAAATCCCTGAAAGAATTCCAGGAAAACACAATCAAACAGTTGAAGGAATTAAAAATGGAAATAGAAGCAATCAAGAAAGAACACATGGAAACAACCCTGAATATAGAAAACCAAAAGAAGAGACAAGGAGCTGTAGATACAAGCTTCACCAACAGAATACAAAAGATGCAAGTGAGAATCTCAGGAGCAGAAGATTCCATAGAAATCATTGACTCAACTGTCAAAGATAATGTAAAGCAGAAAAAGCTACTGGTCCAAAACATACAGGAAATCCGGGACTCAATGAGAAGATCAAACCTAAGGATAATAGGTATAGAAGAGTGTGAAGACTCCCAGCTCAAAGGACCAGTAAATATCTTCAACAAAATCATAGAAGAAAACTTCCCTAACCTAAAAAAAGAGATACCCATAGACATACAAGAAGCCTACAGAACTCCAAATAGATTGGACCAGAAAAGAAACACCTCCCGTCACATAATTGTCAAAACACCAAACGCACAAAATAAAGAAAGAATATTAAAAGCAGTAAGGGAAAAAGGTCAAGTAACATATAAAGGGAGACCTATCAGAATCACACCAGACTTCTCGCCAGAAACTATGAAGGCCAGAAGATCCTGGACTGATGTCATACAGACCCTAAGAGAACACAAATGCCAGCCCAGGTTACTGTATCCAGCAAAACTCTCAATTAACATTGATGGAGAAACCAAGATATTCTATGACAAAACCAAATTTACATAATATATTTCTACAAATCCAGCACTACAAAGGATAATAAATGGTAAAGCCCAACATAAGGAGGCAAGCTATACCCTAGAAGAAGCAAGAAACTAATCGTCTTGGCAACAAAACAAAGAGAATGAAAGCACACAAACATAACCTCACATCCAAATATGAATATAACGGGAAGCAATAATCACTATTCCTTAATATCTCTCAATATCAATGGCCTCAACTCCCCAATAAAAAGACATAGATTAACAAACTGGATACGCAACGAGGACCCTGCATTCGGCTGCCTACAGGAAACACACCTCAGACACAAAGACAGACACTACCTCAGAGTGAAAGGCTGGAAAAAAACTTTCCAAGCAAATGGTCAGAAGAAGCAAGCTGGAGTAGCCATTCTAATATCAAATAAAATCAATTTCCAACTAAAAGTCATCAAAAAAGATAAGGAAGGACACTTCATATCCATCAAAGGAAAAATCCACCAAGATGAACTCTCAATCCTAAATATCTATGCCCCAAATACAAGGGCACCTACATACGTAAAAGAAACCTTACTAAAGCTCAAAACACACATTGCACCTCACACAATAATAGTGGGAGATTTCAACACCCCACTCTCATCAATGGACAGATCATGGAAACAGAAATTAAGCAGTGATGTCGACAGACTAAGAGATGTCATGAGCCAAATGGACTTAACGGATATTTATAGAACATTCTATCCTAAAGCAAAAGGATATACATTCCTCTCAGCTCCCCATGGTACTTTCTCCAAAATTGACCATATAATTGGTCAAAAAACGGGCCTCAACAGGTACAGAAAGATAGAAACAATCCCATGCGTGCTATCGGACCACCACGGCCTAAAACTGGTCTTCAATAACAATAAGGGAAGAATGCCGACATATACGTGGAAATTGAACAATGCTCTACTCAATGATAACCTGGTCAAGGAAGAAATAAAGAAAGAAATTAAAAACTTTTTAGAATTTAATGAAAATGAAGATACAACATACCCAAACTTATGGGACACAATGAAAGCTGTGCTAAGAGGAAAACTCATAGCGCTGAGTGCCTGCAGAAAGAAAGAGGAAAGAGCATATGTCAGCAGCTTGACAGCACACGTAAAAGATCTAGAACAAAAAGAAGCAAATACACCCAGGAGGAGTAGAAGGCAGGAAATAATCAAACTCAGAGCTGAAATCAACCAAGTAGAAACAAAAAGGACCATAGAAAGAATCAACAGAACCAAAAGTTGGTTCTTTGAGAAAATCAACAAGATAGATAAACCCTTAGCCAGACTAACGAGAGGACACAGAGAGTGCGTCCAAATTAACAAAATCAGAAATGAAAAGGGAGACATAACTACAGATTCAGAGGAAATTCAAAAAATCATCAGATCTTACTACAAAAACCTATATTCAACAAAACTTGAAAATCTTCAGGAAGTGGACAATTTCCTAGACAGATACCAGGTACCGAAGTTAAATCAGGAACAGATAAACCAGTTAAACAACCCCATAACTCCTAAGTAAATAGAAGCAGTCATTAAAGGTCTCCCAACCAAAAAGAGCCCAGGTCCAGACGGGTTTAGTGCAGAATTCTATCAAACCTTCATAGAAGACCTCATACCAATATTATCCAAACTATTCCACAAAATTGAAACAGATGGATCACTACTGAACTCCTTCTATGAAGCCACAATTACTCTTATACCTAAACCACACAAAGACACAACAAAGAAAGAGAACTTCAGACCAATTTCCCTTATGAATATCGACGCAAAAATACTCAACAAAATTCTGGCAAACCGAATCCAAGAGCACATCAAAACAATCATCCACCATGATCAAGTAGGCTTCATCCTAGGCATGCAGGGATGGTTTAATATACGGAAAACCATCAACGTGATCCATTATATAAACAAACTGAAAGAACAAAACCACATGATCAATTCATTAGATGCTGAGAAAGCATTTGACAAAATTCAACACCCCTTCATGATAAAAGTCCTGGAAAAAATAGGAATTCAAGGCCCATACCTGAACATGGTAAAAGCCATATACAGCAAACCAGTTGCTAACATTAAACTAAATGGAGAGAAACTTGAAGCAATCCCACTAAAATCAGGGACTAGACAAGGCTGCCCACTCTCTCCCTACTTATTCAATATAGCTCTTGAAGTTCTAGCCAAGGCAATCAGACAACAAAAGTATGTCAAGGGGATACAGATCAGAAAAGAAGAAGTCAAAATATCACTATTTGCAGATGATATGATAGTATATTTAAGTGATCCCAAAAGTTCCACCAGAGAACTACTAAAGCTGATAAACAACTTCAGCAAAGTGGCTGGGTATAAAATTAAATCAAATAAATCAGTTGCCTTCCTCTATACAAAAGAAAAACAAGCCGAGAAAGAAATTAGGGAAACGACACCCTTCATAATAGACCCAAATAATATAAAGTACCTCGGAGTGACTTGAACAAGGCAAGTAAAAGATCTGTACAATAAGAACTTCAAGACACTGAAGAAGGAAATTGAAGAAGACCTCAGAAGATGGAAAGATCTCCCATAATCATGGATTGGCAGGATTAATATAGTAAAAATGGCCATTTTACCAAAAGCAATCTACAGATTCAATGCAATCCCCATCAAAATACCAATCCAATTCTTCAAAGAGTTAGACAGAACAATTTGCAAATTCATCTGGAATAACAAAAAACCCAGGATAGCTAAAGCTATCCTCAAAAATGAAAGGACCTCAGGGGGAATCACTATCCCTGAACTCAAGCAGTATTACAGAGCAATAGTGATAAAAACTGCATGGTATTGGTACAGAGACAGACAGATAGATCAATGGAATAGAATTGAGGACCCAGAAATGAACCCACACACCTATTGTCACTTGATTTTTGACAAAGGAGCCAAAACCATCCAATGGAAAAAAGATAGCATTTTCAGCAAATGGTGCTGGTTCAACTGGAGGGCAACATGTAGAAGAATGCAGATCGATCCATCATTATCACCCTGTACAAAGCTTAAGTCCAAGTGAATCAAGGACCTCCACATCAAAGCAGACACACTCAAACTAATAGAAGAAAAACTAGGGAAGCATCTGGAACACATGGGCACTGGAAAAAATTTCCTGAACAAAACACCAATGGTTTATTCTCTAAGATCAAGAATCGACAAATGGGATCTCATAAAACTGCAAAGCTTCTGTGAGGCAAAGGACACTGTGGTTAGGACAAAACGGCAACCAACAGATTGGGAAAAGATCTTTACCAATCCTACAACAGATAGAGGCCTTATATCCAAAATATACAAAGAACTCAAGAAGTAAGACCACAGGGAAACAAATAACCCTATTAAAAAATGGGGCTCAGAGCTAAACAAAGAATTCACAGCTGAGGAATGCCGAATGGCAGAGAAACAACTAAAGAAATGTTCAACATCTTTAGTCATAAGGGAAATGCAAATCAAAACAACCCTGAGATTTCACCTCACACCAGTGAGAATGGCTAAGATCAAAAACTCAGGGGACAACAGATGCTGGCAAGGATGTGGAGAAAGAGGAACACTCCTCCATTATTGGTGGGATTGCAGACTGGTACAACCATTCTGGAAATCAGTCTGGAGGATCCTCAGAAAATTGGACATTGAACTGCCTGAGGATCCAGCTATACCTCTCTTGGGCATATACCCAAAAGATGCCCCAACATATAAAAAAGACACGTGCTCCACTATGTTCATTGCAGCCTTATTTATAATAGCCAGAAGCTGAAAAGAACCCAGATGCCCTTCAACAGAGGAATGGATACAGAAAATGTGGTACATCTACACAATGGAATATTACTCAGCTATCAAAAACAACGAGTTTATGAAATTCGTAGGCAAATGGCTGGAACTGGAAAATATCATCCTGAGTGAGCTAACCCAAACACAGAAAGACATACATGGTATGCACTCACTGATAAATGGCTATTAGCCCAAATGCTTGAATTACCCTAAATGCCTAGAACAAATGAAACTCGACAGATGATCAAAATGTGAATGCTTCACTCCTTCTTTAAAAGGGGAACAAGAATACCCTTGGCAGGGAAGAGAGAGGCAAAGATTAAAACAGAGACTGAAGGAACACCCATTCAGAGTCTGCCCCAAATGTGGACCATGCGTATACAGCCATCCAATTAGACAAGATGGATGAAGCAAAGAAGTGCAGACCGACAGGAGCCGGATGTAGATCGCTCCTGAGAGACACAGCCAGAATACAGCAAATACAGAGGCGAATACCAGCAGCAAACCACTGAACTGAGAATAAGACCCCCGTTGAAGGAATCAGAGAAAGAACTGGAAGAGCTTGAAGGGGCTCGAGACCCCATATGTACAACAATGCCAAGCAACCAGAGCTTCCAGGGACTAAGCCACTACCTAAAGACTATACATGGACTAACCCTGGACTCTGACCTCATAGGTAGCAATGAATATCCTAGTAAGAGCACCAGTGGAAGGGGAAGCCCTGGGTCCTGCTAAGACTGAACCCCCAGTGAACTAGACTGTTGGGTGGAGGGGGACAATGGGGGGAGTGTGGGGAGGGGAACACCGATAAGAAAGGGGAGGAGGGAGGGGGATGTTTGCCCAGAAACTGGGAAAGGGAATAACACTCGAAATGTATATTAGAAATACTCAAGTTAATAATAAAAAAAAAACTTTTAAACAAAAAAAACTTTTTAGAATTTAATGAAAATGAAGATACAACATACCCAAACTTATGCGACACAATGAAAGCTGTGCTAAGAGGAAAACTCATAGCGCTGAGTGCCTGCAGAAAGAAAGAGGAAAGAGCATATGTCAGCAGCTTGACAGCACACGTAAAAGATCTAGAACAAAAAGAAGCAAATACACCCAGGAGGAGTAGAAGGCAGGAAATAATCAAACTCAGAGCTGAAATCAACCAAGTAGAAACAAAAAGGACCATAGAAAGAATCAACAGAACCAAAAGTTGGTTCTTTGAGAAAATCACCATGATAGATAAACCCTTAGCCAGACTAACGAGAGGACACAGAGAGTGCGTCCAAATTAACAAAATCAGAAATGAAAAGGGAGACATAACTACAGATTCAGAGGAAATTCAAAAAATCATCAGATCTTACTACAAAAACCTATATTCAACAAAACTTGAAAATCTTCAGGAAGTGGACAATTTCCTAGACAGATACCAGGTACCGAAGTTAAATCAGGAACAGATAAACCAGTTAAACAACCCCATAACTCCTAAGTAAATAGAAGCAGTCATTAAAGGTCTCCCAACCAAAAAGAGCCCAGGTCCAGACGGGTTTAGTGCAGAATTCTATCAAACCTTCATAGAAGACCTCATACCAATATTATCCAAACTATTCCACAAAATTGAAACAGATGGATCACTACTGAACTCCTTCTATGAAGCCACAATTACTCTTATACCTAAACCACACAAAGACACAACAAAGAAAGAGAACTTCAGACCAATTTCCCTTATGAATATCGACGCAAAAATACTCAACAAAATTCTGGCAAACCGAATCCAAGAGCACATCAAAACAATCATCCACCATGATCAAGTAGGCTTCATCCTAGGCATGCAGGGATGGTTTAATATACGGAAAACCATCAACGTGATCCATTATATAAACAAACTGAAAGAACAAAACCACATGATCAATTCATTAGATGCTGAGAAAGCATTTGACAAAATTCAACACCCCTTCATGATAAAAGTCCTGGAAAAAATAGGAATTCAAGGCCCATACCTGAACATGGTAAAAGCCATATACAGCAAACCAGTTGCTAACATTAAACTAAATGGAGAGAAACTTGAAGCAATCCCACTAAAATCAGGGACTAGACAAGGCTGCCCACTCTCTCCCTACTTATTCAATATAGCTCTTGAAGTTCTAGCCAAGGCAATCAGACAACAAAAGTATGTCAAGGGGATACAGATCAGAAAAGAAGAAGTCAAAATATCACTATTTGCAGATGATATGATAGTATATTTAAGTGATCCCAAAAGTTCCACCAGAGAACTACTAAAGCTGATAAACAACTTCAGCAAAGTGGCTGGGTATAAAATTAAATCAAATAAATCAGTTGCCTTCCTCTATACAAAAGAAAAACAAGCCGAGAAAGAAATTAGGGAAACGACACCCTTCATAATAGACCCAAATAATATAAAGTACCTCGGAGTGACTTGAACAAGGCAAGTAAAAGATCTGTACAATAAGAACTTCAAGACACTGAAGAAGGAAATTGAAGAAGACCTCAGAAGATGGAAAGATCTCCCATAATCATGGATTGGCAGGATTAATATAGTAAAAATGGCCATTTTACCAAAAGCAATCTACAGATTCAATGCAATCCCCATCAAAATACCAATCCAATTCTTCAAAGAGTTAGACAGAACAATTTGCAAATTCATCTGGAATAACAAAAAACCCAGGATAGCTAAAGCTATCCTCAAAAATGAAAGGACCTCAGGGGGAATCACTATCCCTGAACTCAAGCAGTATTACAGAGCAATAGTGATAAAAACTGCATGGTATTGGTACAGAGACAGACAGATAGATCAATGGAATAGAATTGAGGACCCAGAAATGAACCCACACACCTATTGTCACTTGATTTTTGACAAAGGAGCCAAAACCATCCAATGGAAAAAAGATAGCATTTTCAGCAAATGGTGCTGGTTCAACTGGAGGGCAACATGTAGAAGAATGCAGATCGATCCATCATTATCACCCTGTACAAAGCTTAAGTCCAAGTGAATCAAGGACCTCCACATCAAAGCAGACACACTCAAACTAATAGAAGAAAAACTAGGGAAGCATCTGGAACACATGGGCACTGGAAAAAATTTCCTGAACAAAACACCAATGGTTTATTCTCTAAGATCAAGAATCGACAAATGGGATCTCATAAAACTGCAAAGCTTCTGTGAGGCAAAGGACACTGTGGTTAGGACAAAACGGCAACCAACAGATTGGGAAAAGATCTTTACCAATCCTACAACAGATAGAGGCCTTATATCCAAAATATACAAAGAACTCAAGAAGTAAGACCACAGGGAAACAAATAACCCTATTAAAAAATGGGGCTCAGAGCTAAACAAAGAATTCACAGCTGAGGAATGCCGAATGGCAGAGAAACAACTAAAGAAATGTTCAACATCTTTAGTCATAAGGGAAATGCAAATCAAAACAACCCTGAGATTTCACCTCACACCAGTGAGAATGGCTAAGATCAAAAACTCAGGGGACAACAGATGCTGGCAAGGATGTGGAGAAAGAGGAACACTCCTCCATTATTGGTGGGATTGCAGACTGGTACAACCATTCTGGAAATCAGTCTGGAGGATCCTCAGAAAATTGGACATTGAACTGCCTGAGGATCCAGCTATACCTCTCTTGGGCATATACCCAAAAGATGCCCCAACATATAAAAAAGACACGTGCTCCACTATGTTCATTGCAGCCTTATTTATAATAGCCAGAAGCTGAAAAGAACCCAGATGCCCTTCAACAGAGGAATGGATACAGAAAATGTGGTACATCTACACAATGGAATATTACTCAGCTATCAAAAACAACGAGTTTATGAAATTCGTAGGCAAATGGCTGGAACTGGAAAATATCATCCTGAGTGAGCTAACCCAAACACAGAAAGACATACATGGTATGCACTCACTGATAAATGGCTATTAGCCCAAATGCTTGAATTACCCTAAATGCCTAGAACAAATGAAACTCGACAGATGATCAAAATGTGAATGCTTCACTCCTTCTTTAAAAGGGGAACAAGAATACCCTTGGCAGGGAAGAGAGAGGCAAAGATTAAAACAGAGACTGAAGGAACACCCATTCAGAGTCTGCCCCAAATGTGGACCATGCGTATACAGCCATCCAATTAGACAAGATGGATGAAGCAAAGAAGTGCAGACCGACAGGAGCCGGATGTAGATCGCTCCTGAGAGACACAGCCAGAATACAGCAAATACAGAGGCGAATACCAGCAGCAAACCACTGAACTGAGAATAAGACCCCCGTTGAAGGAATCAGAGAAAGAACTGGAAGAGCTTGAAGGGGCTCGAGACCCCATATGTACAACAATGCCAAGCAACCAGAGCTTCCAGGGACTAAGCCACTACCTAAAGACTATACATGGACTAACCCTGGACTCTGACCTCATAGGTAGCAATGAATATCCTAGTAAGAGCACCAGTGGAAGGGGAAGCCCTGGGTCCTGCTAAGACTGAACCCCCAGTGAACTAGACTGTTGGGTGGAGGGGGACAATGGGGGGAGTGTGGGGAGGGGAACACCGATAAGAAAGGGGAGGAGGGAGGGGGATGTTTGCCCAGAAACTGGGAAAGGGAATAACACTCGAAATGTATATTAGAAATACTCAAGTTAATAATAAAAAAAAAACTTTTAAACAAAAAAAACTTTTTAGAATTTAATGAAAATGAAGATACAACATACCCAAACTTATGCGACACAATGAAAGCTGTGCTAAGAGGAAAACTCATAGCGCTGAGTGCCTGCAGAAAGAAAGAGGAAAGAGCATATGTCAGCAGCTTGACAGCACACGTAAAAGATCTAGAACAAAAAGAAGCAAATACACCCAGGAGGAGTAGAAGGCAGGAAATAATCAAACTCAGAGCTGAAATCAACCAAGTAGAAACAAAAAGGACCATAGAAAGAATCAACAGAACCAAAAGTTGGTTCTTTGAGAAAATCACCATGATAGATAAACCCTTAGCCAGACTAACGAGAGGACACAGAGAGTGCGTCCAAATTAACAAAATCAGAAATGAAAAGGGAGACATAACTACAGATTCAGAGGAAATTCAAAAAATCATCAGATCTTACTATAAAAACCTATATTCAACAAAACTTGAAAATCTTCAGGAAATGGACATTTTTCCTAGACAGATACCAGGTATCGAAGTTAAATCAGGAACAGATAGACCAGTTAAACAACCCCATAACTCCTAAGGAAATAGAAGCAGTCATTAAAGGTCTCCCAACCAAAAAGAGCCCAGGTCCAGACGGATTTAGTGCAGAATTCTATCAAACCTTCATAGAAGACCTCATACCAATATTATCCAAACTATTCCACAAAATTGAAACAGATGGAACACTACCGAATTCCTTCTACGAAGCCACAATTACACTTATACCTAAACCACACAAAGACACAACAAAGAAAGAGAACTTCAGACCAATTTCCCTTATGAATATCGACGCAAAAATACTCAATAAAATTCTGGCAAACCGAATTCAAGAGCACATCAAAACAATCATCCACCATGATCAAGTAGGCTTCATCCCAGGCATGCAGGGATGGTTTAATATACGGAAAACCATCAACGTGATCCATTATATAAAAAAACTGAAAGAACAGAACCACATGATCATTTCATTAGATGCTGAGAAAGCATTTGACAAAATTCAACACCCCTTCATGATAAAAGTCCTGGAAAGAATAGGAATTCAAGGCCCATACCTAAACATAGTAAAAGCCATATACAGCAAACCAGTTGCTAACATTAAACTAAATGGAGAGAAACTTCAAGCAATCCCACTAAAATCAGGGACTAGACAAGGCTGCCCACTCTCTCCCTACTTATTCAATATAGTTCTTGAAGTTCTAGCCAGAGCAATCAGACAACAAAAGGAGATCAAGGGGATACAGATCGGAAAAGAAGAGGTCAAAATATCACTATTTGCAGATGATATGATAGTATATTTAAGTGATCCCAAAAGTTCCACCAGTGAACTACTAAAGCTGATAAACAACTTCAGCAAAGTGGCTGGGTATAAAATTAACTCAAATAAATCAGTTGCCTTCCTCTATACAAAAGAGAAAAAAGCCGAGAGAGAAATTAGGGAAACGACACCCTTCATAATAGACCCAAATAATATAAAGTACCTCGGTGTGACTTTAACCAAGCAAGTAAAAGATCTCTACAATAAGAACTTCAAGACACTGAGGAAAGAAATTGAAGAAGACCTCAGAAGATGGAAAGATCTCCCATGCTCATGGATTGGCAGGATTAATATAGTAAAAATGGCCATTTTACCAAAAGCAATCTACAGATTCAATGCAATCCCCATCAAAATACCAATCCATTTCTTCAAAGAGTTAGACAGAACAATTTGCAAATTCATCTGGAATAACAAAAAACCCAGGATAGCTAAAGCTATCCTCAACAATAAAAGGACTTCAGGGGGAATCACTATCCCTGAACTCAAGCAGTATTACAGAGCAATAGTGATAAAAACTGCATGGTATTGGTACAGAGACAGACAGATAGACCAATGGAATAGAATTGAAGACCCAGAAATGAACCCACACACCTATGGTCACTTGATTTTTGACAAAGGAGCCAAAACCATCCAATGGAAAAAAGATAGCATTTTCAACAAATTGTGCTGGTTCAACTGGAGGGCAAAATGTAGAAGAATGCAGATCGATCCATCATTATCACCCTGTACAAAGCTTAAGTCCAAGTGGATCAAGGACCTCCACATCAAACCAGACACACTCAAACTAATAGAACAAAAACTAGGGAAGCATCTGGAACACATGGGCACTGGAAAAAATTTCTTGAACAAAACACCAATGGCTTATGCTCTAAGATCAAGAATCGACAAATGGGATCTCATAAAACTGCAAAGCTTCTGTAAGGCAAAGGACACTGTGGTTAAGACAAAACGGCAACCAACAGATTGGGAAAAGATCTTTACCAATCCTACAACAGATAGAGGCCGTATATCCAAAATATACAAAGAACTCAAGAAGTTAGACCGCAGGGAAACAAATAACCCTATTAACAAATGGGGTTCAGAGCTAAACAAAGAATTCACAGCTGAGGAATGCCGAATGGCTGAGAAACACCTAAAGAAATGTTCAACATCTTTAGTCATAAGGGAATTGCAAATCAAAACAATCCTTAGATTTCACCTCACACCAGTGAGAATGGCTAAGATCAAAAACTAGGTGACAGCAGATGCTGGCGAGGATGCGGAGAAAGAGGAACACTCCTCCATTGTTGGTGGGATTGCAGACTGGTAAAACCATTCTGGAAATCAGTCTGGAGGTTCCTCAGAAAATTGGACATTGAACTGCCTGAGGATCCAGCTATACCTCTCTTGGGCATATACCCAAAAGATGCCTCAACATATAAAAGAGACACATGCTCCACTATGTTCATCGCAGCCTTATTTATAATAGCCAGAAAATGGAAAGAAACCAGATGCCCTTCAACAGAGGAATGGATACAGAAAATGTGGTACATCTACACAATGGAATATTACTCAGCTATCAAAAACAACGAGTTTATGAAATTCGTAGGCAAATGGTTGGAACTGGAAAATATCATCCTGAGTGAGCTAACCCAATCACAGAAAGACATACATGGTATGCACTCATTGATAAGTGGCTATTAGCCCAAATGCTTGAATTACCCTAGATCCCTAGAACAAACGAAACTCAAGACAGATGATCAAAATGTGAATGCTTCACTCCTTCTTTAAATGATGAAGAAGAATACCCTTGGCAGGGAAGGGAGAGGCAAAGATTAAAACAGAGACTGAAGGAACACCCATTCAGAGTCTGCCCCACATGTGGCCCATACATATACAGCCACCCAATTAGAGAAGATGGATGAAGCAAAGAAGTGCAGACCGACAGGAGCCGGATGTAGATCGCTCCTGAGAGACACAGCCAGAATACAGCAAATACAGAGGTGAATGCCAGCAGCAAACCACTGAACTGAGAATAGGTCCCCCGTTGAAGGAATCAGAGAAAGAACTGGAAGATCTTGAAGGGGCTCGAGACCCCAAAAGTACAACAATGCCATGCAACCAGAGCTTCCACGGACTAAGCCACTACCTAAAGACTATACATGGACTGACCCTGGACTCTGACCCCATAGGTAGCAATGAATATCCTAGTAAGAGCACCAGTGGAAGGGGAAGCCCTGGGTCCTGCTAAGACTGAACCCCCAGTGAACTAGACTATGGGGGGAGGGCGGCAATGGGGGGGGTTGGGAGGGGAACACCCATAAGGAAGGGGATTGGGGAGGGGGATGTTTGCCCGGAAACCGGGAAAGGGAATAACACTTGAAATGTATATAAGAAATACTCAAGTTAATAAAAAAAATGGAAAAAAAAACACAGACTCAAGGAACACCCATTCAGAGCCTGCCCCCCATGTGGCCCATACATATACAGCCACCCAATTAGAGAAGATGGATGAAGCAAAGAAGTGCAGACCGACAGGAGCCGGATGTAGATCGCTCCTGAGAGACACAGCCAGAATTCAGCAAATACAGAGGCGAATGCCAGCAGCAAACCACTGAACTGAAAATAGGACCCCCGTTGAAGGAATCAGAGAAAGAACTGGAAGAGCTTGAAGGGGCTCGAGACCCCATATGTACAATGCCAAGCAACCAGAGCTTCCACGGACTAAGCCACTACCTAAAGACTATACATGGACTGACCCTGGACTCTGACCTCATAGGTAGCAATGCATATCCTAGTAAGAGCACCAGTGGAAGGGGAAGCCCTGGGTCCTGCTAAGACTGAACCCCCAGTGAACTAGACTGTTGGGGGGAGGGCGGCAATGGGGGGAGGGTGGGGAGGGGAACACCCTTAAGGAAGGGGAGGGGGAGGGGGATGTTTGCCCGGAAACCGGTAAAGGGAATAACACTCGAAATGTATATAAGAAATACTCAAGTTAATAAAAAAAAAAAAAAAACTTCTTGGGGAACAACCTCAACCAGTATTCCAGAGCAATAGTCATAAAAACTCTATGCTGTGGGTAAAGAGACAGGCAGGTAGATCAGTAGAATAGAATGGAAGACTCAGAAATGTACCCACACACCTATTTTCACTTTATCTTTGAAAAAGGAGCTAAGACCATTCAGTAGAAAAAGATCGCATTTTCAACAATTCGTGCTGCTTCACCTGGAGGTCAGCATGTAGAAGAATGCAAATAGATCCATTCTTATCTCCTTATACAATGCAGAAATCTATGTTCATCAAGGACCTCCACATAAAACCAGATACACTGAAACTAATAGAAGAAATAGTGGAGAAGAGCCTTTAACAAAACAGCAACCAACAGATTGGGAAAAGATTTTTACCTATACTACATCTGATAGAGGGCTAATATTCAAAATATATATAGAACTCAAGAAGTTAGACTTCAGAGAGTCAAATACCCTATTAAAAATGAGGTACAGACCTAAACAAAGCATTATCAGCTGAGGAGTAATGAATGTCTGAGAAGTACATAATGAATGTTCAACATCCTTAGTCATCAGGGAAATGCAAATCAAAACAACCTTAGATTCCACCTCACATGAGTCAGAATGTCTAAGATCAAAAATTCCAGTGACAGCAGATGCTGGCGAGGATGTAAAGAAAGAGGAACACTCCTCCATTGTTGGTGGGATTGCAGACTGGTACAACCATTCTGGAAATCAGTCTGGAGGTTCCTCAGAATGTTGGAAATAGTTCTACCTGAGGACCCATCTATACCTGTCCTGATCATATACCAAAATGATGCTCCAACATGTAACAAGGACACATGTTCTATTCAAATACAAACTCAGTTATCATAAAAAATGAAATTATGAAATTTTTAGGCAAATGGATGGAACTAGAAAATATCATCCTGAGTGAGGTAACCCAATCACAATAAAACACACATGGTATGTACTCACTGAAGAGTGGATATTAGCATGAAAGCTCGAATTACCCAACATTAAATCCACAGACCACATGATGCTCCAGAAGAAGGACAACCAAAATGTGGATGTTTCAGTCCTTCTTAAAAGGGAAAACAAAAATATTCATAAAATATATGGAGACAGTGTTTGGAGTAGAGACTGAAGGAATGGCTCCTTACCAGTCTGCCCTCCCTGGGGATCCATTCCATATACATACAGCCACCAAACCTCAACAGTATTGTTGATGCAAACAAGGGCATACTGACACTAGCCTGATATAGCTGCCTCTTGAGAGGCTCTCCCAGAGCAAGACAAACACAGAGGTGAATATTAGCATCAAACAATTGAATTGAGAACGAGTTTCCCATTGGAGGAGTTAGAGAAAGGATTGAAGGGGCTTGCAACCCCATAGAACAACAACCAGAGATCCCAAGGACTAAACCACTACCCAAAGAGTTCACATGGAAGGATCCATGGAAGCTGCATATGTAGCAATGGATGGCCTTGTTGGTCACCAATGGTAGAAGTCCTTGGTCCTGCCATGGGGCCCCCTCCCCTGTATAGAGAAATGTCTGAGAGGGGCTGTGGGAAGGAGTGAGTGGTGGGGCAGGGGGAACACACTCCTAGAAAAAGAGTTAAGGAGGATAGGATAGGAGGTTTATGGATGGGAAACCGGGAAAGGAGATAACATTTAAAATGTAAACATAAAATATTCAAAACAAGCAATGAATACTTTTAAAATTATTTTTATTATTATTCTAGTATTTTTTAATTAAATTGTGTTATATTCTTTTCTCACAATATTCTGACTTAGATTTCTAGTATCCTATAGGAACCCTTCTCTTAACATTTATTACTGTAAATTATATAAAATATGATTATTTAAATTGAGAAACTGAAAAGTCAGTTCCTATCCTGCTTATGAAACTGAAATGAAACTGGTAATATATAGTTATGTTGCTTATAGAATCATTTACCAAGCAATCTACAAATTCAATGCAATCCCCCTCAAAATTTCAATTCAATTCTTCATAGAGATAGAGAGAGCAATTTGCAAATTCATTTGGAATAACAAAAAACCCAGAATAGCTAAAACTATTTTCACCAATAAAAGAACTTCTGGGGGAATCACCATCCTTGACCTCAAGCAGTATTATAAAGCAATAGTAATAAAAATTGTATGGCATCGGTACAGAGACAGGCAAGTGGATCAGTGGAATAGAACTGAAGATCTAGAAATGAATCCACACAATTATTGTTACTTGATCTTTGACAAAGGAACTAAAACGATCCAATGGAAAAAAGATAGTATTTTCAAAAAATGGTGCTGGTTCAACTGGTGGTCAGCATGCATAAGAATACAAATCGATCCATTCTTATCACCCTGTACAAAAGCTTAAGTAGAAGTTGATCAAGGACCTCCATATCAAATCAGATACACTCACACTAATAGAAGAAAAATTGGGGAAGAGTCTTGAACACATGGGCACTGGGGAAATTTTCCTGAGCAGAACACCAATGGCTTATGCTCTAAGATCAAGAATCGACAAATGGGACCTCATAGAACTGCAAAGCTTCTGTAAGGCAAAAGACACTGTCATTATGAGAAAATGGCAACCAAAAGATGAAGAAAACATCTTTACCAATCCTACATCTGATAGAGAGATAATGTCCAAAATATAAAAAGAACTCAAGAAGTTAGACTCCAGAGAGTCAAATAACCCTATTAAAAATGGGGTACAGAGCTAAACAAAGAATTCACAGCTGAGGAATATCAAATGTCTGAGAAGCACCTAAAGAAATGTTCAACATTCTTAGTCATCAGGGAAATGCAAATCAAAACAACCCTGAGATTCCACCTCACACAAGTCAGAATGGCTAAGATCAAAAACTCAGGCAATAGTAGATGCTGGCAAGGATGTGGAGAAAGAGGAACACTACTCCATTTTTGGTGGGATTGCAAATTTTTGGTACAACCTCTCTGGAAATCAGTCTGGAGGTTCCTCAGAAAATTGGATATTACACTACTTGAGGACCCAGCTATACCCTCCTGGGCATATACCCAAAAGATGTTCCAACATACAACAAAGACACACATTCCATTATGTTAATAACAACCTGATTTATAATAGCCATAAGCTGGAAAGAACCCAGATGCACTTCAACAGAGGAATGGATACAGAATATCTAGTATATCTATACAATGTTGTGCTACTCAGCTATCAAAAACAATGATGTCATGAAATTCACAGGCAAATGGAATGAACTAGACAATATCATCCTCAGTGAGGTAACCCAATCATAGAAAAACACACATGGTATGCAGTCACTGATTAGTGGATATTGGCACAAAAGCTTGAATTACCCAAGATTCAATTCACAAACCACATGAAACTCAAGAAGAGGGATGACCAAAATGGGGATGCTTCCCTCCTTCTTAAAAATGGGAAGAAAAATATCCATAAGAGGGGATATGGAGGCAAAGTTTAGAGCAGAGACTGAAGGATCAGCCATTCAGAGCCTGCCCCACATATGGCCCATATATATCCACCAAAAATAGATAAAATGCATGAAGCTAAGAATAAGAAGTGCATGCTGACAAAAAGCTGATATAGATCTCTCCTGAGAGACACATCCAGAACATGTCGAATACAGAAATAAATACTAGCAGCAAACCAGTGAAGTTAGAACGAGAAAGGATTGAAAGAGCTTGCAACAACACCAACCAACCAGTGTTTCCAATCACTAAACCACTACCCAAAGACTATAAATGGACTGATCCATGGCTCCAACTGCATTTGTAGCAAAGGATGGCCTTTCTGGGCATGAATGGAAGGAGAAGCCCTTGGTCCTGCCATCCCTTTGTTATTAAATAATGTTTTCTTAAAATTTCCTCCAAGCTGGTAATCAAATCAAAGACACCTTTAAAAGATATATATATATATATCTTTATTATAATATTTATAATAAAGATATTAATAAAGATTTAATATATATTATATATATACCTTTTAAATATTTTATATATATTACATAAAAAGAGGATATATATATATATATATATATCCTCTTTCTGAACTACAAAAAAGTACCCAGAAATTTGATGTTTTAATGTATTTTCTAAATGAATCCTTTGTAAACCTGAAAAACCAATCTTTACTATCACTAGAAAGTAATTTAAATTTTACTGACATACATTGATATCCTCTCAATATTTCCTATGCACCAATTATTCCAACAATATTTTTATTTTGAGATTATTTCTTCCTTCAAAACCAACAATAATGAAAAAGTAGAGGTACATCTAACTGATTTACATTATAAGCAGTAAAACTACAAATATAAATCACATGGAGTTTGTTTTTAATAAGCAAACTAGACTTTCATATCTAGTAAGCATAGCTCCTCAAAGACAATTGTAATGGTTAATCTTGATTTTTCAAATCAACAGAATATAAAATCACCAGAAAAAGACATTTCTTGGCATTAATATTATACATTTATTAATTATATTAATTATATATAGAATACATATTAGTTTAATACATATTTAGTTTAATGGTGTGATAAAATTCTAATTATGAATAGTTTTATTTTATGGACAGGAGTTCATGACTATATAAAGAGTAGAAAGTAAGCTGAGTTACACTGTTCATCATTCTTTATTTTATATCTGGGAATAAAATGTAACAAACCTCCTCATATTCTAGCCACTATGTTCTCTATGTCATGATGGACTTCTATGTACACTTTAGACTAAAACAAACCAGTGCTTTTCGAAGTTACTTTGGAAGATCTTTGTCAAAGTAGTGAGGAAAGTAACTACTACTATCATGCATTAAATTAACTGCCAATGGTAAGTATCCTATGCTATTGCCTAATCTAGGCTGATAAAACAGTTTTATAAGCACTGTATTCATGAAAAGAGGAATAAATATTATTTGTGGGACCAAATAAATGATTAACCAAAATGACAGTATGATTAAATACTGCAGCTAGTATAGGCAGTAACTGAGATTAATTCTAAGCCTTCACTCACCAGTGGAAGGGGAAACTTTGGTCCTGCCAAGGTTGGACCCCCAGTGCAGGGGAATGTCGGGGGAGCTGGGTGATAAAGGGGGTGGATGGGGGGAACACCCATATGAAGGAGGAGGAAGGGAATGAGGGCTTATGGACAAAAAACCAGGAAAGGGAATACTATTTGAAATGTAAATAAAGAAATATATCTAAAAAAAGAAAAAAGAGTATAATTAGTAATCCTACAATGAGATTATTATTATAATTAAAAGGTAATATGAACTCAATGACTGAATCCATTGTAGGTAAGGTCAATGCATAAAAGACATAATGTATTGCATTTTGACAGGCCTCATTTAAAGTCATTTAAGCTGTTCAGCCCAGGTCCTATATGATGTAAGTACCCTTTTTAGAGAGTGAGACTTGAAGTTCAACACACAACTTTGTGATCTTTGGTTCTCTTATGTAGTCTAGCTCACATATAGACATTCTTGGCTTCATACTGGTATATGCTACTAAACAAGAAAACTAAAATAAAAACCAGCTACAAGTTCTTTGTTCTGCAATGATGACCTGTCTGCAAAGTAGGCTGGTTTAACAGAGGCATAAAGTTTGTGTGAGTAACCAACCCATATTTGATTTTGTTAAGATCTAGTTCATGAGGCTGAGCTCTTTTCCAATAATGGTGGCCACAAACCAGAGACCAGATAACCAGAAACTTGGGAGAAAAACAAATATTACTGTTCTGCTAAAGAAATGTAGCAACAAAGTGATGCCTAAAAATATTCTGCTATACCTATATCTATATCATAGTTATGTCTTGCTCAACAATAATCAGAGAAGCATCTTACTGCAGCAAAAAGGGACAAATAGGCACGAATGACCAGTATCACTTAGTACTAACTAGAATATTTCCATCAAATGTGTGCCATCAAGGGTCAGAGAGCTCTATGGAAGAAGAGATGGGAGGATTATAAGGGTTACAAGGGATGGAAAACATCAAGGAAACAAAACCCTCTAAATATAACAGGGTCACCAAACATATGAACTCACAGAGACTGTGACAACGTGCCAATAGTCAATGCTAGAAGGAGTTTCATTGTTGAGAGACGAAATGGACATAAGCCTCCACCATTAACCAATAAGCTATCTCCAGTTGATATCTACTTGCTATGGAGAAATACATTCTCTCTAAGGGAGTTTCACTAGGAATACAAACCACTCTTGAAGGGAGACAACCTATCCAGCACAAAAGATGGCCAACACAACACAAAATTAATGGCAGCTTCAGGGGTTCACTGCCTTATAATAAGGACATTTCTTTATCTTCCCTTCTTTTTTATTCCCTTTCATCAATTCATTCTTTTTAACCATATAGGACCTTTGGTTCCAGTTTTCTGTATTTATGTGGTATATACATACATATATATATAATTAATATAAATATTATTAATATATTATATATTATATACGTGTGTGCTTTTGCATGTATGTGTGGCTCTTTTGTGCTTTTTCTTTGGCTCTTCTTTCTATGTTTGTTTATTTCTTTTGTCTTATTTCAGTTTGTTTTGTTTTTATCTTATTTTATTTTTCATCTTTATATGCCTGTTTCATTTCTAAGGAGAGATAGAATGGGTGTAATTTCAGATGGGAAGAAAGTTAAGACCTGGGAGAAGTTGGGGGAGGATAAACTGTAATCAGACTATACTGTATGATAAAAATGTATTTTCCTAAAAAGAAAAATAGGAAGAGAGGGGGAGCAACTGATTTGCAAGTCTGAAATAACACCATTTGCAAAGATAGAGAGATGATTACCAAGACTCACTGTTTACCTAAATCAGGCATTTGTTTCCATGTCTTCAATTGGTACAATTGGTATTTTCATTTTTGAAAAAAATGAAAGTAACATAGAACAAAATTTTTATAAACACTGAGATTTGAATACTTGATATTAGAGATCCAGGTTCCAAATGACATATGTTTCCCTGAAGAGAAAGGATAAGTTCTAATAAATTTTAGGCTTTTTTATTTCACATGAGAACCTATGGTAGATAAAAGCAACTCCTAGGTTGATTAGACAACTAAAGATTTATTCACAGGGAGCTTAACTACAAGGTAGTGTTGATTTGAAGCAACAATTAGCAGATGTGCAGTCATGACATAATGTTTTTCTATAACAGAAAGTGGAAAAAAAACAGAAAGAAAGGGTGCTTTTATGTTGTTGTTGGTGGTGGTGGTGTGTGTGTGTGTGTGCGTGTGTGCGTGTGTGCGTGTGTGTGTGTGTGTGCGTGTGTGTGTATGTGTGTGTGTGTGTGCGTGTGTGTGCGTGCGTGTGTGTGTGTGCGTGTGTGTGCGTGCGTGTGTGTGTGTGCGTGTGTGTGTGCGTGTGTGTGTGTGTGCGTGTGTGTGTGTGTGCATGTGTGTGTGTGCGTGTGTGTGTATGTGTGTGTGTGTGCGTGTGTGTGTGTATGTGTGTGTGTGTATGTGTGTGTGTGCGTGTGTGTGTGCGTGTGTGTATGTGTGTGTGTGCGTGTGTGTGTGTATGTGTGTGTGTGCGTGTGTGTGTGTGTGTGTGCGTCTGTGTGTGTGTGTATGTGTGTGTGTGTATGTGTGTGTGTATGTGTGTGTGTGTGTGCGTGTGTGTGTGTATGTGTGTGTGTGTGTGTGTGTGTGCGTGTGTGTGTGTGTGTGTGTGTGTGTTCATGTCCCTGTGTTTCTTTGTTTGTATTTAATGGGACCTGGGAAACTTTACATGCTGGTCTGCATTCATGTGTGTGGAATGGCAGGAGTGATTCAATGCTTCTAGTCATGGTTGTCTTTTTTATTTTTATTCATTTCTTTTCCAAAAATACGTTTTCTCAATATCAGCCAAAATTTCATTTGTAGCCTCTATCTTCCAGAACAAAGGTCTAGCAAAAGAAAGCATTTATGGCAAGTCAAGAGTGAACTGAAAAATGCTCATGTCAAATGTGGATTTTCAGAGCCCCCACAGGAACTTCTTCACATACTTCTGGGAGCCTTCACAGATCTGCCCACCAGTTGACAGTTTAATGTGAGGCACTTTGGACTTCCTACAAGTTTCTCTAATTTTTCAAACTATTCCACCTAAATCCAGTTAATGACAGCTTCATCTATACATTATGTGAAGCCCTCTGAGGTTTATCTGTGTTCCCGTCCCCCATATTTATGTAGGCTCTAAATTTTCTCTTACTTATGATTATTATAATACCTTTAGTAGTTGGGATTTTCTAAATTATGTAAGACTGAAATATCCTTCCAAACAAGTAACTTAATGGAAAGTTTAACTAGAAAATAATATACAAAGAAGCAAATAAGAATTACTAAAATTGTACCAAATAGACAAAAAATTAATTGAGATATTTAATAAATATTAAATCTAGATGTATAAGTAATTGAGGACTGACAAATATAAGCAAGTGAAAAATTCCACAAATTAAATCATACTGTAAAAACTGTTGGAAAACAAGCTGAAAAAACATAGGTCAAAATTAAAGCTTAGTACACAGGTAATTGCTGTTCCAGAAAAAGGAAGAAGTGTCAGACAATATTTAAACATACAGTGACCAAGTAGTATCCAAAAGTTGAAGTAAATAAGTTGTAAAAACAGCCAAGAATTAACAAATATCACTTCAAACAATCTCCACATCCATGTGAAACATGCAGACATATTAACCTAAGACTAAAAGAATGACAGCTTAACTATATTAGAAACTCATGGCTACAAACTAATAAAAGAAAAAAAATAGAACTAAGTCATAAGATATAATGGAGTTGAAATAAATGTCTAGGTGAATTTAGATGTACCTATTACAATATCTTATATAAATAAATAACAAATAAAAGGTAAATATCTTTGTTACAGGGCACATTCATTAATTAGGTCAATGAAATAAATTTATAAAGATAAGTAATTGTGCCTTATAAGACTTCTAAGAGAATCTATTAATAGAATAAGAGATGATGTCATGCCTTGAAAGAAGCTGTTGCTCTACATTCAATCCACTACAAGTATGCCTTGTGAAATATAATTAATTTATAAAATTAAAAAGAAATACTAATCAAAGACCAACTAGCAAATGAGTTAGGCATTTCTCAAAGTCACGTGTGTGTTTGTGTGTGTGTGTGTGTCTGCTGAATAAGAATGGGTTAATATATTAATATAACCATTTTGAAAGTTCACTTGGTATCAAATACTAAAAATGAACATGACTAAACTACCAGAATACCAGCTTGCAATTTCTTATTGTTTCTGAAGTAATAAATAGCAGAAGAATCAAATCCAGAGATCTTAGCTAGGATGAAATACACAAAGAAATTAAACAACTGCAAGATGTAGACATAACAGAAAGTTAAAAATCTGTTGAACAAAATGAGCCACTTGCTGATGTCTAACTCCAAGGGGTGGAGAAACGTGCTCAGAAAAAGATGATGAGCTTCAAATATCCACATGAGCTGACAAAAACTAGAATGTAAAATCTGTGTTAAGCTCTCAGGAAAGTGTTGCTTTAATTTATAATAGTTTTTAAAAGAGAAGAGAGCTCAAAAAGGAAAGAGGTTGATGCAACCTATTTAACTTGTAAAACTTCCCTGGAAATTTTTTTGCATAATCTTTTCAGTACAGAAAGTAAATGCAGAAGATTGCTTTAAAAATTCAGAAGGATATTGTGTTCTGTAGAGTCACTTAACATTCTCCATTTTCTTTGTTTGAAAATTAATATGAAAACAAGGCTGTATGTTTGTATTTTCAGCTAAAAACATCACTACCACTATGGTGAGAAATGTGAAAGTTATCTGGGTAACATGCATATTTTGGGTAAATGATGGTGGATGGAATAAAATGTACCTGACTAACAAAATAACAAAGTACAGGTCAAATCAAGAGTGGAAGCCTGAGATAGTCTAAAAGCAAAAATTATAATGATGTGTGGAGTAGTGTTACCCAGAAAGTTGATCACTGTGGGGTTTTGTTACTTTGTTGTCACTTTTGTTTAACATTACTCTCTTTCCTACTCTAATTTGTAAGTCTTGCATTTTCAGACAAGAAGATATATTTATGTTGTGTTTAAAGTAATAAAAACAAAATACATATTTTTCTGAGTTAGTGTTGGATAGTACAGATTCAGTATATTATAGTGTACAGTATTTAGCACACAATTCTGACGGCAATTTTCAACTGATAAAGATTAAGCAAGAGAATACATAGTATACACATATTGTAAATTAACAATACAGTTTTTCCTAACCTTTAAATAACAAAGCACGAGGTAAAGTCTGTGAATATGGACAAAATCCATTTGCTGTCAGGCCTGAGACTAGTGGTGAGGTATGATGGGGCCATAGGGCTTCGGGGTGGCAGTTGAATAGATCTTTGGGAACTGAATTTAGAGAGTGGGACAGTTCAGCTATCAGGAGTATTCATTTTCTTCCGACTCTATTTTCTAACTTAATATGATGAGTTTATGGTCCTAAGGAATGATGATTATGAAAGCATGACAACTCCAAAAGAAAGAAATTATTCAATTACCAGAATGTTCTAATCTGTTAAGTTTATTCTTCTTCTATATCTGAATAAGTTGATAACATGATTATCAATTAATTTTATTAATTTTATTGAGTACCTTTGCTTACTTCTACCTGCAGAATAAGATTGAAATATAGGGAAGCTTTTTATTATAACTAAATACTTTCAAAGACACTAGAGCAACCATCACAGCTACTTTATTACATGTTCCTAACTGTTCTCTGTCATGCATTATAGCTGGATTTGAGAGGTGGTATAAAATGTAGGGGTTTTGATGTGAAAGATTTCATAAAGATGCTGACAGCCTGCAGCTAGGCAGAAGAGAGGTAGGTTGGATTTTGTTTGCTGGAGTGATCTGAGGCAGAGACCATGAAAGAGAAGCTAGAGTAGAGAAGAGAGAAGATGCTGTTGCCTAGGTAAATCATGAGAGCATGACCACGAGGGCTGGCCAGCTGGAGTACAAGCAGCTGAGGCAAAACATGGCAAGTCATACCTCAGAGTTATTGATAAATTAGTGACAAAATAGCATAGACCATTGAGATATGTCCAGCGCTAGTGTTTTTAAGAGGTATTATAAATATAAAAGTTTTATGTATTTTTTTGGGAACTAAATAATCTCAGGTGGAATGGAAACCTCAAAATAATATTTACTACAACAGAAAGTATGAAGAGAATTCCTAGGAACACCATTAGCACGTGTGATTATAGTCATTATAGATTATAGGTTATAGACAAATGCAGTGGGAAAGTTCGAGTAGAGCATAGGACTTGGTAAAAATCACGGTGTCTCCAACCTACTGACACTGTAAAATGCCATTATCCTCTACAAATTTCATGGTAGAAAATGGAACATAGAAGTTTCAGGAGTATACACACATGAAAATGCACACACATTCACACTTCATATTTTAAGTAAGCTCATAATTTTGTGCTGGCCATGATTGTAGCAACATCATTTTCTACATGTGGCTAGTGCTCCAGGATAAAGATGTCTAGCAGAAGTAATTAATTACTAGAACGAATTTGAAGGGAGACATCTTTGAGATAAATTAGTCTATTTCATGGCTGGATTTTTCTTTTGCTGAATAAAGGTATTAGTGTGCAGCTATTTTAAATACTCTGCTTCTTCCTTGTTGCATGTGAGGTCCAGTCCCTGAACAAATCAATACCCAAAAATGAACATTTCAGTCATATAATGTAGAATTTTGATAAAGCATAAGTGTGAAATGCTTATATCCAGTTAAATATATTTATCATTGCTTGATGGTGGTAAAACTCTTTGAGATTTCTTAAATGTACAATGTCTTAATATAGAAGTGCTGTCTATTGCAACAGGACAACACATCCCCAATGATCATCTGTGACTGAGCATCTTTGAGAGAGATTTCTGAACCACTTACACATGTTCACTACTTTCTATGTTCATCATTAAACTCTCATATTTGGCAAACAAGATTTTTATATTTTTTCATATGAATGAAATGAAGTAGTTTTACTCTGTGTCTGAAAAAGGAACACATACCTTAAAAGTATGAAAGTCAGGCTGGAGAGATTGCTCAGTGGCTTATAACACACACTGCTCTTGAAGGTGGCTGGAGTATAGTTCTAAGCACCAGGTCTTGTGACATGCAAGCACTCTAGCTGAAGCTAGAATGTAGATCGACCACCTCTGCAAGCACCTACACTCATGTGTATGGACCCACATGAAGATAGACCCAGACACATGACTAAAATAATTTTTAATAACAAAAAGAAAATATGATTCATTGCTGTATATATATATATATATATATATATAATTATCTAAAAATAGAAATGAAATACACACTCTCATTTGTTAGGATGTGAAAAACCTCTACAATGAAATTATAGCATATCTACAGATAAAATTGAAAAAAAAGTCAAGAATATAAAAAAAGATACTCTATGCACATATATTGAAAAGAAAACAATATTTAAATGTCCATATAACTCATAGTGATCATATTGATGTAGGAAAATCATAAAATGCATTGGGTAGTAAAATAGTCTACAAATATCTAAACAAATGTTTAAAAACAAGAACAAACAATGAAATATCAATACTCTACAACTGAAAACCATGGCACACAATTATATTAATCAAACCAGCAAAGTTTTATCATAAATAAACATACACGAATCAGTATTACAAAATAAAAGTATAGAAATCACCTCACAAATTTAAGTAAGCTCAGAGATTTAGAATAAGGGCACAAGGAACACTCACTGGAAAAACAATAGTCTTTGCAGTAAATGGTGCTGGAGACAAAGGATATGCACATAAGGATTAATGAAATTAAACCATTCCCATCAACGACAGAACTGAACATAAAGTAGGAAAGAAATGAATTAATGAATGTGAGACCAGTAACATGAATTTACTTTTAGAAGATAATTAAAGGAAGTAGTTAATGGCAATGTAATAGGAAACAATTGATAGAGGTAGGGGAAAGGAGAAAGAAAGGAGGGAGGGAGAATAAAATTTAAAATTTAAAACACCAAAAGCGAAAAGCAAAAAAGAGACAACTAGGGGTATATCACTCTGACAAGTGAAGAGAGAGCTTACAGAATGTCAGAGGACCCAGACTTAAAAGTTGCTTGCAAAAAGAATAATTTGAAAGTATGCTATTTTAGTCTGATGGGTGTCTATATTTATGGGGACAAAGACAACACAAAGAAGTGTATTGTCAGAATCTAGAAAAGGAACAAAAATCTTAGACTTTCAATATGTGAAACTAAAATCTTAACTAAAAGTGTATAATATTATTTAGTGTATATATGCATGTGTCCATACCTGCACACAAACACACTTGTGGAGGTCAAAGGACAACTGGCTGATGCTGGCTCTTTTCTTCGATCAACTGTGTCCAGGGAATGGAATTTCAGATCATAAGACTTAGCGGCAATTGTCTTTACTCACTGAGACATCATTTTTACCCCCAACTCTACCTTTTAAGCAAATTCTAAGAATATTCCTCAAAGAAAAATAATCATACACAAACAACATTTTACTATAAAGCATAAAGCAAAAATCAAAAGATTAAGGCATGATAGAAAAAATAAATCACAAAAATGTTTTAGGCTCAAAAAAAAGCCTATTGTGACACTCTGAGGCAACACTTATAAAAAATAAAATGGGCATTCAGTATCAATGTGCATTGTCAAAAAATTCAACCAACCACAATTTTAAAATTTGAAAATTTTTAAAAAGATTGTTTTCAAGACTTAATGTTTACATAAACGCTTAAAGAAAAAAAAACTGCCCTGCACATCTGGCTAATTTGTGAACTAGCAAATCATCAGCAGTGTTGTGCCCTAATTTAATCCCTTGGTTCCAAAGGTTGTATAGTTTTCAAAGTCAAAGCTAGATTACAAATCCATCAGACATGTAAATGATATATTAAAACTACGCCATGTAAGACTACTTTCAGGAATAGAATTGGAGCAGAAAGGGAATGTTGATGGGATCATTAAGCCAGCATGGGAAAATTCAAAGCTTAATACTGAGAAAGACAGGACTGACTTGGATATGGCCCTACACGTTTTAAAAGTATAATTGATTTAGAAGGAAAATCGATCACACACAACAAACTAGCAGCTAACAGCATTGCTGAGTTGGCTGCTTTTGTAAGTCTGGTTTATTAAAAAGAGAAGAAATAGCTGAACTTAGCACATGGTGTATTTGCATGGAAATCATAGCTCTATAATTCTTAAAACAATTTGTTAGGATTAAAAATTACTTCCTTAAAATTTACATCAATTTGCATATCCAGACCTTTAAAAATTCACAGCTAAAGGTTAAAAATAGTATAACCTATATATAAATAATGGCTTCCATTCTTCAGTTTACTAAGATTTAAATTCAAATAATTTTGTGTTAATCAGATACATATGTATTAGAAAAATATTACTATAAACCTTCATTTTGTAGAATTACAAATAATAAGGAAAATATAACTTTTGTGTGTAGGAATTCATTCTTGTGTAGCGTATTTTTTTTTAACAAATGAGGTAAATGGAACAAAACATTTAAAAGAAAATGTCAGTATCTTGACGTTATTGAGGTATCTTGGAATTTTCTATAACACCAGCATTTGGAGCAAGAGGCAGGGGAATTGTAACTCTAAGGATGGACTGGACTACATAATGAGAGCGAAGGCCAGCATGAACTATTGAGTGATGCTCTGTCTCAAAATGAATTCATGGGTAAACAAAATCAAATAAGGCCAAGGGCAGTGGCTTCTGAAGATACAGAGTTTGATCCATAGTGTAGAGGCATAGCATATCATTCAAATGACAGGTTTACCATCCCTTGAATTTACTCAACATAGCACCTTTTAGTTAAACTGAAGTGCATTCCAGTAGATTAAAAATCAACAGCCACAAAAAGTCCCCAGTTACTTAATACCTGTAAGCAAAATGGTTGTTGTAACAAGGTGCAAATGCCATTCTAAAATAAAAAGGTATTCAATATGATAAAAAAAACTTTGATGAAAACCAGGAATAAATTATAGTTTAATTGATTAAATATCAAACACATAAGACAATATCTATTGTTTCCTAGTTAGTACATCGTAAGATAAATAGAAATTTTTGGGGCTATTCCAAACATTTGGCTGGTAATAGCAGTGTACTTCAAACATACTTCCTCTTATGACCCAGGAAATATAACTCTAAAGATCATTAACGGCCTTTCCTTCAGTCTCTGTTCCATTTTTGTGCCTGTTTTTCTGTTGGACAGAAACAATTCTGGGTTAAGCTAAAGTCATCCATGTTGGACCCTGGGACCCTCTTGCATCCCTAGCATCTGGGACTTTCTAGAGGATACTCGCAATTCTGCATCTGACAGTTTGATTCCCAGGACATCTGGCACAATCAGGATCACAGGTGAGGCAAAAATACTTGACCTAATTGGGACCACCAGAGACCCAGGGGATGCAGAAACCTCTGCCCCGCCAGAGACACCTGTTTGCACCTGATCCAGGGAGCAGAGCCTGTGCTACATCTCCTCTCAATTCACCCACATCCAGAGACAACTTGACCCTCAGGAGTTCTGACACACCCAACCCAACAGGCTCACAGGAAGGACAGGCCTATCAGAGACAGGAAGGCCAGTAAACACCAGAGATGACTAGATGGGGAGAAGCAAGTTCAAGAACATAAGCAATAGATACCAATGTTACTTGGGAACATCAGAACCCAATTCTTCCACTGGTACTCTAACACACCTGAAAAGCAAGATTCTGATCTAAAATCCCATCTCATCATGATAATAGGGGACTTTAAGGAGGTAATAATAACTCTCTTAAAGAAATACAGAATAACACAAGTAAAATATTAGAAGTTCTAAAAGAGGAAAACACATAAATCTTTTAAAGAAATACAGGAAACACAACAAAGCATGTTGTGGTTTGCCTTGAAGTTATCTGTATTTTGATGCTAATTCCACCGCCCCTAGGACAGCTGCCTAGTCACATACTCAGAAATCTAGTGACTTCACCAGAACCTTCTCCCCATTGAATTTGTAAAGTATAGGTAAAGGGCAGGTACAGGATAGAAGGAGGCCTGTCATTGGAGGAGAAGGAAAGACGGGCGGGAGAGAAGTTTGAAGGAAGAGGAGGAGACTAAAGGAGAGAGAGAGAAGAGAGAGAGAGAGAGAGAGAGAGAGAGAGAGAGAGAGAGAGAGAGAGAGAGAGAGAGAAGAGAGTGAGAATCCATGGCAGGTGATGTTATGATTCTGCTCTGTGTATTTATAGGTTGTTATTAATGTTCCTAAGGGATGGATGGTACCAGGCCTTGTAGGTTTAAGTGGGCAATTATATCTTATCAATTGGATCTAAGATTATTGCATTGTGTGTTCTTTTATGTGAGGGCTTGAGTGTAGGAAAGTGTGCAGCGGCAGGAGACAATGGGCCGCCTCGGAGTTGGGATGTGATCCCGCCAAGATATCTAGCAGATACCTTGGGCACCACGATGCAGGACCCAGCCAGGTAAAAGACACCTATACCTTTCTATTTTATATATTTTTACAACAACAAAAACAGGTGAAGGAATTGAATAAAATCATCCAGGATCTAAAAGTGGAAATAAAAACAATAAAGAAATCACAAAAGGCAACAACCCTGGAGATGGAAAACCTAGGAGAAAGATCAGGTGTCATAGATGCAAGCATCACCCATAGAATACAAGAGATAGAGAGAATTTCAGGTGTAGAAGATACCATAGAAATCATTGGCACAATAGTCAAAGAAAATGCAAAATGCAAAAACGATGGTCACCCCAAACACTCAAGAAATACAGCACATAATGAAAAGACCAAACCTAACAATAATAGGTATAGAAGAGAGTGAAGACTGTCTCAAAAGTCTAATAAACATCTTCAACAAAATTATGGAAGAAAACTTCTGTAACTTAAAGAGAGAAATGCCCAGGGTTGGGGATTTAGCTCAGAGGTAGAGCACTTGCCTAGCAAACACAAGGCCCTGGATTCGGTCCCCACCTCCGAAAAAAAAAAAAAAAGAGATAGAGATGCCCATAAACATAGAAGACACCTACAGAACTTCAAATAGATTGGACCAGAAAAGAAATTCCTCCCCTCATATAATAATAAAAATACCAGATACACAAAACAAAGAAAGAATATTAAAAGCAGTAAGGAAAAAATGTCAAGTAACATACAAATTCAGACCTATTAGAATTACACCAGACTTCTCACTGGAGACTAAGAAAGCCAAATGATCCTGGGCACTCATACAGACCCTAAGAGAACAAATATGCCAGCCCTGGTTACTATATTGAGCAAAACTCAATTACCATAGATGGAGAAAGCAAGACATTCCATGACAAAACCAAATTTAAGTATGGATCTTTTACTTTAGGTTAGGAAATTTGAACTTTTATGTTGCTGAAAATATTTACCATGTCTTTGTCCTTGCTGTGTCTTCATTTATTATCACTATTTGTACATTTGGTCTCCTCATACTGTCCCAGACTTCCGTGAGCTTTCCTGGCAGAATTACATTTATATTGATCATTTTCTTTGACCAATGTATTCCTTTCATCTATTTTTGTCTTCAGTTACTGAGAGTCTCTCTTCTATCATTTGTATTCTGCTGGGTAAGCTTTTTCTGTGAGGTTTCAGTTCCAGTTCCCACGTTTTCTGTTTTTAAATACCCTTAGTTTTAGGGTTTTTTTTTCTATTGATTCTATTTCTACTTTCAGGTTTTAAACTGTTTTATTCATTTTCTTCCACTCATTGCTGTTTTTGTTTTTTTTTTCTAAATAGATTTCTTCTAAGGATTTCTTAACTTCGTCTTTAAGAATTTCTATCATGTCGATAAAGCTTATTTTAAAGTCTCTTCCTTGTGCTTCAGCAATGTTGTAATAAGCAGCATCTGCTGTTGTAGGCTTACTGGGTCTAGTAAATAAATGTCATCTTGGCAGGTATTATTTTGTTTTTACTTTGGCACCTAGGCATCTATCTGGGTTAGGGAAGTTTTTAGTTACAATCTGCTTTTGTCTTTGTTGGTTGGGTGGTCCCCACTCCTTGGTTTCTGTTGCACTTCCTGGTTCTTAGGAAAGTGTGTTGGTTTTGAGTTTACTGGTAGAAATCTCTGGGGTCCTGAATAATTGTGAACATTGGGGTAAAATGTGTCCCTAAGCATTGCGAACTGACCAAAACCAGGAATTGGGTTAGAAGAGTTGAGGAACTGAGGGTGTCCACAGGAGACAGAGAAGCAAGATGTTCCATATACATCTCCTTACTCTTCTGGGAATGAGGGCAGGGAGTGAGAAGATGCTATCACACTGGGGATGATCTTGGGGTATGGAGTAGAGAATGAAGTTCTGAGGCTAGCCTTCTTGTTTTGCTGGCCCACTTGCTTCTTTTGGCAGCAATTGTTGGTGGTTTCCCAGAGAAAGCCTGGTAGGGTTAGGGACAGAGATAATAGACTGAGTTCAGGGAATATTGTCGGACAAGATCTGGGTGATTGACTGTACAGACCTACTAGAGTTAGAGAAAGAGATAACAGAATGAGTTGGGAGAAGGATGGAGGAAAGGATCTGAATAATTAGCTAGACATCAGAGCAAGTAGGGAGAATCAGCTACATCAAGTATACTGCTAAGAACTGAGATTTGGAAGAGAGGAGGGAGTGGTGAAGAAGGTTTGGTCTACTTGTTTCCTTGCCCTAGTTTTACATTATCCGAGATATTCCTACTGGAGTTAGGGGCTTGAATGTAACAATTATGTGGGAGAGGTTTGGAAGACATCTGTGAGATTTAGTGGCTGTGGTATCAGAGGAGAAAGGGAAGTGGCAGCAGTTGGGCTGCTCCAGGGCTTGGGATGAGACTTGTCCACAGGATAGATCTGCAGTTAGCCTCTCTGCTTTCTGACATGAGTCTCTGATTAATTTTAGGAGTCTTGGGTTCTAAGGATAATAACGTTGTATGGTGCTACATTTTTATTTTCCAAGGCGAGAATGAAAGCCTTTCTAACTGTTAAACACTTCACTACTTTGAGTAAACATTAAGCCAGCAGCAGTGTTCTTTTTGTTCTGTCTTCTTGGCATCATAATTAAGTTGGGTATAGTTGTCAGCTTTTCTCTTCCTTTTTCATATGGGGAAGGAAGTCTTCTTCCAAGTCATGTCACATATATCCTAGGCAGTTATACCCCCTCATAAGCTGATTTTTGCACAACTCAAGTCCTGTCATTAATGATTCTTAAGATATCTTCAGTTCTTAAAATATTTTGCAGTCTTATCTCTTGTCTAATAAGGTATAAGACTTCTACTTCTCTCATGCTTAACCTCTGGCTTTCTTTGTTCCTTTCAAACTTTGTTCAAAGAATGTTAATTCTTCTTAGAGCTCAGGTACTTATATAATTCATGGCTCAATGCATGAATAACATGCACACACTTATCAACAATCTGGCTTTTAAAAGACTCTTTTCATCTAAAGCTTCAGGTCTAGCAGACACTTGATCTACGTTCCAAACAATTACAGATGAGAGTTTTAAGATTGTTTCCTCCATGCATAACCCAAGTCCTTATCTTAAGTACATACATATGTGTATGTATAAAGTATGTTTATATGTATGTATGTATGAATAGTCACACAATCTACTGAGTAATCCTATTGTTCCAGCTTTTGTGAGAGTAAATCCTTATATTACAGAATAAAGAAATACATATTTTTAAAACTAGGTCTTATTTATGGCTTGGTGGAGTGAACTTACAGACACTGGAACACACAATATAATTTGGCAATGATATTCTCCTATAACATTTTAGAGACATTCTAGTCAATAAACAAGCTGTAAGTCAAATAGAGTGTTCTGGGTTAAGACACATGAAAGTAAAAACAGTATTAAGATTTCATGCTCATAAGTCATTTATATCAAAAGAAAGTAGATATTAGAAATAGGCATATATTTGAGAGATGAATATTTTGTTACTTGAGCATTTAAAATATAGTGTATACTGTGAATTCTATCTTCATTAAAAATAGTAATTAGGAACTTCCTTATCTCATAAGAATCTATGAGCAACTAAATACAATATGAAAACAATGGGATAAAGGAAAACTAAAATTACTTCTAAAGAAGGAACAAAGGAACACACTGATTATATGGGCACTTTAAACTGTGTTTTTATTTGATCAAGAAGCTCAGTGGATAAAGGTATTTGTTATCAGATCTATCAATTTTTAAAAGCTATTGATGTTCTCAGAAAGTATTTTGGACCTCTAGAATAGTTTTAGCCATCTGACTATAGTTCCCTTTCTAATGTACCCACAGTGCATTTTAAACTCACCTTATTTATTAATCTCTTTGTTCTGTAAGGCATAAAATTTCATGAAACTGATTTCAGGTTGAAAATGAAATTTGTGGTAACATATACTGTATTCATAAGAACTGGTCACTCACAATGGCTCCAGAACAAATTATTTCATATTCTCTTTAAGATAAGAGCTGTGGGTTTTGCATTGATGTGAAAGACAATTTAAAGTTATACCAGCAAATCTGAGATCTTATTTCACAGAGTATCTTTCACTTTTCAAATGGAAGAATAAAGAAGAAAAAATAGCCTAAAAATGCAAGTTTCAAAAAAAGTAATTTTGGATCATTTTGACTTGGCTATAAATATGCCAGTAAAAAGGCAAACATTCCTTCTCTTTATAAAAAGAAAGAAACATTTTTAACACTAGTAAGGATTTTCTGCATCTCTATAATTCATTTTTATTAAGCTTGTCACATTTGCTTTTCTGATATTTTTCAGGATTTTGTTGTTACAAGAAAAGAGCACTCCAAACACAAAGTAGATGCACATAATTCATTTTAATGCTGGCTCTAGAATTCACCTGTCTCCCTACAGTACATGTATTTCCTGCTTATTTGAAGCATGGAAATGGTGTTATATCTCTATTTTGCCCAGTGAAAAGGGGCTATACTAGGGCACTGACAACATTGTTATATATACAGTGCAATTGAACACAATAAGAACATTTGTTAAATATTTATTATGTATCAGGACATGCCCTAATCCATTCTTCTAAGGCAATATGAGCTAGGTGATAACATTATGGCTGTGTTACAGATAAGAAAATGTCTTCAGACTTGGAAAATAAACAACATAACCTTTATAGCCCCAATCCACTGTGTTGCTATTCTATTTCCTCTAATCGCATATGATTTGGAGAATTTAAATAGTTAAATGGAAGTACAATTCTGCCAAGTTTAAAATTGTTAACTCAATATGTAATCAATGAAGCAGGTATTAAGTTTTTTTTCCATTTTTTCTACTTTTTTATTGGACATTTTATTTTATTACATTTTGAATGTTAACCCCATTCCCAGTTTCCTCTCTGGAAACCTCCTACCTCATGCCCTTTCCCCCTACTTCTATGAGGGTCTCAAACACCCATCCATGCATAGAGCCTTCACAGGCCCAAAGGCATCTGTGCCCATTGATGTCTGACAAGGCCATCCTCTGCTACATAGGTGGCTAAAGCCATGGAGTGCTCCATGTGTACTCTTTGTTTGGTGGTTTAGTCCCTGGGAGCTCTAAGGAGGGAGGAGGGGGTCTGGTTGGTTGATACTGTTGTTCTTCCTTTGGGGTTGCAATCCCCTTCAGTTCCTTCGGTCCTTTCTCTAATTCCTCTATTGGGGACCCCGGGCTTAGACCAAATATTGGCTGTCAGCATCCTCCTCTGTATTTGTCAGACACTGGCAGTGCCTCTCAAGAGACAGCTATATCAGGCTCCTGTCAGCAAGAACTTCTTGGCATCCACAATAGTGTCTGGGTTTGGTGTCTGAATATGGGATTGATCCCCAGATGGGGCAGTCTCTTTATGGCCTTTCCTTCAGTCTCTGTTCCATAGTTTGTCTCCGTATTTCCTCCCATGAGTATTTTGTTCCCCCTTCTAAGAAGGACTGAATTAGTTTTATTGTGGAACAGTAAAATTGGCTATGAGAACACTGCTTAGTTTGGACAACAAGGGAGAGTTGAGTACTACAACCGGATTGTTTTGTTCAGGTGCTTGCATACATAATTACGACTCTATGTTGCATTACACAGTGATTTCTTCCTAACACAGAGAAAATTGTTTACTAGTGCAATAAGAAACATATTGTCATCCACAAGGGCAAGGTATTAACAATGTGTTGTAAAAACACTTTTATTAAACTTGTTCTTTCCCATTTTACATTTGTGAATTGTTAGGGCCTTATTTAAAAAGGCACAACAATACAGTACATCTGAAACTTGTGTATTGATTTTCAGACTTTATGTATACTGGTACTTGGGTATATATTTTCTTAGAAACAAAGAAATGAAGCAAATCAATAAGGTATTCCTTCTTTATGTAACATCTTATGTAATTTTAATTGTTCAAAGTACAATATTAATTTGTTTGCTAAAAGTAGTGAAATAAATCCTTCTATTTCTCCACTTATTTAGAGTACAAACCCTTAGAAAACTCACCATGAGTGCATATTATATCCTCATTCTTCATTTAGAGAAACTGAGACATTGATGGATTAATTAAACAGATGATACTACTGGCTGAAAAATATTAGTTGTCTCCAGAGCCAAGGATGTACCATAAAGCTATAAAAATTATTTTGTTCCCTTAGGTGAAGTTAAAAGAGAAAATTAAACAAATCCATTATCATTGTTCCCCTAAGATGTCAATTACCAAAGTGGGAATGGAATGGTGACTGTGAGTGTCTTTCTTAGTTCTTCTACTTACCATCTTTCTAAATGGCTCAACAGTCTCTCACTAATGAGCACCAGCTTCCCTTAAAGTGTTGCATTCCCTACGGAGTGTATTAGCCTACACAAAGTAATGAGGTTGATTCATACTGAGGGCTTCATTTTCAGGTGAGAAGAACCTAGGAGCATAAAAGTATATTTGTTTTCTAAATCTGTACTTGTTTCTATTCCTAATGTCATCCACATTTCTGCCACCTCTACATGTTTGTAAATAGAAGTGATATTTGAAAAGAAAGGCAATTTTACCGGAAGAGAGTAAAACATTTTGAATCCCTTTGTCTATGAAGATATTTCCTCTGAGAAACATCTTTTCTTTTAACCTTAATGTAAATAATGGCAAAACAAATGGTGGCTGGCTTCAGAGCCAGGTTTCCAGTCTGGTAAAAAAAAAAAGTCAAAAACATACTCTAGGACATTCAACATCAACTTGAAATTAATTGTTTACTCTAGCATTAATAATTACAAATAGCTTCCAAATGAAGACTGTTGTATATATTTCTGTTACAACATTTTCCTGACCCATCCTCCAGATACCACATTATCCTGGTCATTCCAAGATCTCCCCAGTCACCTCTCTCAAGGTCAAGGAAAAAGAGGCAATAATGAGAAAATAGAACAAACATCAGGTAATGGCAGGAGCAGTTCATAAAAAGCTGTAATGGCAATTCCACCCAGACAGGGAAGGAATGCAACATTTTCACTGAGCACTACCTGACAGATTCAATAATCAAGGGAAAGCCTTAATTGATGACACTTCATTAGCATAATGAGTCGAAGCTGGGAAAAGAGAGTCCCTTATTAATTAATCAAGCAAAGCACGAACTGCTTCAGTCTCCTACACTCTGCCATTTTCCATTAATCAAGAAAATGTGTATTAAACTCATTTGAAATCTCGGCATGTGGATTATCATCCCAAGGAAAAGCAATGGCAAAGGGGTCTGCCCAGCTGCACACATCTGTTTTGAGTTCATGTAGGCTCCAAAATCAGATTTACAAGTCTAAAATCATACACACAGGGCACAGAAATAGCAGTTCTCCAAGATTCGTAAATCACCACCTCATTAGGAAAGCAAACAAAACCCCATCAACCTCACTAGGAGAAAAGGGAAAGACAAAAGAAATTAACTTCAACTTCTGTTCCTTTGCCTGATGCCCAAACCTCTGTTGTTTGAAGCCATATAAAATACATATATGTACATCTCCCCATAGCAACCTATTCTTAATGTATACTTACCCCATTTCAGGTCATCGCTTCACCTTTTGTGCTTTATTGGGTCATGATAGATACCTTTAGGGTGTGAGTAGGTGCCTGGTTCAGATACAAAAATGTCATGCTCCTTAAGTCCCCAACTAACTATAAACACAGGTGTTGAAAATCACTGCTAATTAGGTTAACAAGCCAAGATCAAAATGTGGAATCCCTATAGCAGAGTGGACTTGAAGAGGCAAAACCCAAGACTCTATTATTGTAAGGTCAGTTCCCTGTGATGTTTCATGTAATCTTTAGGTGAGAGGTGGCTGCCAACCCATTAATAAGCTAAAGAGGGTTAGAATGAAAATTGGGAAGGAAAACACTGTAAGGAAATCCACATATTTTGAGTTGTGATATTTATTTCTATCTCTGTATGGAGTGAGATATATTGATAGAAGTGATCTTCAGTTTTCTCTTAAACCATAAGGAATTTGAACTAGAGGAAATCTTCATTTGATGCTACTTTTTGTAGTCTATGATTAGAGAGCATACAGAAAAGCCAGCAAACCAGATCTGCTGACAGACTGACAGACACATGTAAATGTCTAGAGAAACTTTGTATGATCTAAAAATACATTAGTTTAAAATGAAATCCCCCATCTCCCTGGTATCTGCCTGCCCAGGTTACTTCATGCACCAATAATGTACAGAATGTTCTCTTCACCAAACCACATCTCTGGTTATTTTATTATCACTGTGATGTTGGCTACATTGCCATGTCTACTGTGATAGATCCTTGTTTAGGGAAGTTATTCTTTTTTTTTTCATCTTTATTACCTTGGGTGTTTCTTATTAACATTTGGATTGTTAATCTCTTTCCCGGTTTCCAGGCTAATATTCCCCAGCCCCTCCCCCTCCCCTTTTCTATGGGTGTTCCTCCCCCCCATTACCGCCCTCCACACAACAATCACGTTCACTGGGGGTTCAGTCTTGGCAGGACCAAGGGCTTCCCCTTCCACTGGTGCTCTTACTAGGCTATTCATTGCTACTTATGAGGTTGGAGCCCATGTTCAATCCATGTATAGTCTTTGGGTAGTGGCTTAGTCCCTGGAAGCTCTGGTTGCTTGGCATTGTTGTTCATATGGGGTCTCAAACCCCTTCAAGCTCTTTCAGTCCTTTCTCAGATTCCTTCAACGGGTGTCTCATTCTCAGTTCAGTGGTTTACTGCTGGCATTCGCCTATGTATTTGCCATATTCTGGCTGTGTCTCTCAGGAGAGATCTACATCCAGCTCCTGTCAGCCTGCCTCTTGAATTTTATAACAGTCAAGCTACAGGCTCAAATCTTGCCACCACAACAGACAAAATTTATAAAGTCAGATTGGGCAGTCTTTTTGTCTCATCTATCTATACCACATTTAAAGATACCTGTTTCCTGCTATGATAGATTTGATGAACTGTTCAGATATATGGAAGAACTCTCAACAGAATAATCATAACGATTGTACCCACTGTTTACTGATCAGCATTATTTTTAACTACTAGATAAGCAAAGACATATTTGTTTGAACAAGATGTTGCTTGTCTAAATATTTAAGTGGTGCATTAAGTCAAATAACAACATAAACATTCACATGAAGGTTTTCTGGCATTTTAGAACTCCAGTTCACAAAAAAGCAACTCGCCTTAAGGGGAGTTGCTTCCATCACTCAAATTAGCGCTAATTCCTGAACAGTAACCATTTGAACTTTGAGTAGACACAGACTTTCTCCTTGCAGGACCATAGTTTCTATCAATTTGAAAGAGCACAGGCTGCGGTGAGGAGCATTTTATAATAATAAATCACATTTTCACCCGAAGATAGCTAAAACCATCATCTATAATGCAAGACAATAACTAGGGACTATGTTCTAATAAAAACGTTATTGATTTTTCAAGCCCACAAATATTCCCTATTGTTATAAAGTTGGCTTAACGTATATAATAGAATCTACTCTATGCATACAAAATTAAGCCCCTTTTAAAGCACACTGAAAAATGCCTGCAATGTGTAAGGTTTGGAGTTTTGAATTCTAAGCAATAGCTTTGTAGGTAGTCTCCTTTTCTTTATGTGTTTAGATTCTTTTTTGAAATATGTCATTGTAACTTCTCAGTGTTACCAAGGTAGTCAAACTTTAAAACTGATTTAAGAGTGAGAACCCAGATCATATGGCAATATCAAAAGTTAGAGAAACAGGAAGGTAGGGTCTTTCTTGATAGATTCTCAGGTTGCTATCTATCTTCTTTCTCTCTATCTTTCTATCACCTATCATCTATCTAATTCTTTCTCCCCATCTGTCTGTCTGTCTGTCTGTCTGTCTGTCTCTCTCTCTCTCTCTCTCTCTCTCTCTCTCTGCTTCTGTCTTTCTGCATCTCTGTCTCTGTCTCTTTCTCCTATTTTCTTCACAGTGTCAAATATCCCATCCATGACTTTGTACATACTTGGAAGTAACTCTGTATGAGCCATAAACTGCAACACATTCTCATAAATATTAATAAATACTTCATATATTAAATATATTCTTATTACAGTATATACAAGAGAATAACTCTCACCTATGTGTGAATACAGGAAATTCCAACAAGAAATGAAAGAGAAAAATGACAGAACACATATCTTGAAAGCCAAAGAATGTAACAAGAAGACTGAGCAAACTGCTTTACATGAGGCAGATTAAAATAACTGAGCCTTTGAAAATATACACGGTTCACAAACTGGAAATTTTAAAATTGTCAGAGCCTAAAGTTACTACACCTACTTTAAAACACGGGGTAAGTTTATAAAAGATGTAAGTTTGATGTTTTGCCCCAAAAGTTACATCTGAAATTATTTTCTATCTTTGAAATAACCAATTATATTCAAGTGTCAGTTCTTACCTGGATATGATGGATTGTCCTTTTTGGCAATTCTATAGTATTTTGTGGAATATTGAACAAATCATAATGTCTTTAGCTCTCTGCAATTGTTCAAAATCACATAGCACAACAGAAAAGATACAAAGGTCACTGTAGATTGAAACTCCGCAAACTCAACAATAAATAAAGAATATCATATTTAGTGACACTAAAATGCTGCCTTAATAATTACAAAGCTTTCCATGCATTTGATCACATAGCACATTTCCTTATTGGTAGGCATGAGGCAAGAGTTATTGACAGACCAGCTTCCTATAGTTCTTTAAGTCTCTCCTGGTACATTTTACTAAACAATATATGGTCAGAAAATTTCAGAATTGTAAAGAAGGAATAATGGTCACATAGCAAGAAGTGCTTGTATTGGTGGTAGAGCATGAAACTGTATGCACTAATTGGTGGGTCAGTGTTCCTGAAAACTCCTCGTTGATTGTGTGATTGAAATGAACACATATGCCAAGTGGTACATGATACTTTAACATGACTACTGAGATAGCACAAATTGAAAGAATTTTACATAAAATTGCTTATTGTTTGAATGAAATATTCAATAATTTTTCTTTATAAATGCCAAGTAAATGAATAAATAGAATATTTAACCCATTTAATAAATACATATTAAAGAAAGGAATTCAAAATAGTGCTGTAGAAGAAACCTTTAATGCTGGAAGTAAAATTACATACTTACTGGAAAACATATAACGTCCTTTCCTTGGATTATATGATAATTTGAAGTTGCTCTTATCATTTACTTTTTAAAGTATAAACATTTTAAGATATCAATATTCTAAAACGCACTGTTTTATGAAGTTTCTATATTTATCCTTCACTTCCACAGAGGTGTTCTGACTTGAAGTCATGTTCCTAAAGTTATGTTAATGATCTCAAAACATCTCTCTCTCTCTCTCTCTCTCTCTCTCTCTCTTCTTCTTCTTCTTCTTCTTCTTCTTCTTCTTCTTCTTCTTCTTCTTCTCTCTCTCTCTCCCTCTCTCTTTCATAGGAGTTTTCATGAAGAGTACTCAGAATCCTATAGTCAGTTTGTAGTGTGAGAACAATATTCATGTGCCTTATTTTGAAAAGAACTGTAGTAAAGAGGGTATTACAATTTGAGATCTTTATTAAGGAGTTTAACTCATCGTTGTGAAAAGAAATCTGGGATGTTGATTAGGCTCAGTGTTAGAATGTAAGTTTCAAGTTCATTTGAGGTAGAGTTCAAATAGTATCAAGTTCAATGCTGAATAACTTATGTATGCACATGAGGGAAGTAACCCAATTTAAAGACAGAACTTTCCAAGATCTTGATCGTTATCCATTCATGCACAGTAAGTCAGAGAAGAGCAGATACAGATATTTAAAAGTATTTTCACTCTGCTCACTTTAGTACATAATGCCTTTTCCCATTGATATCTTTTTCGGTCTCATATCTATATACATTTCTAATATAATAATATAAAGTTAACACAAATGAGCTTTAAACTTAATCTTTCTATTCAGAAGGATGTGACTATATATTTAAATTTATAAATTCTTCCACTCCATACAGCCATAATTTATAAAATTGTATGATTGTTGATTTGTGTATCTGTGTAAAACCAAGCTTTCTTTCAAAATTATTAACTCATAAAATATCTCCAATTACTAGAAACTAATTTTAGGTTTCCTTATATGCTTCAAATTGATGGAGATGGTGGACATATATCAATTCTTGAGAATGTTGGTAGATTGTAAATCAATCATAATATTTCAAGTGCCTTTTTATTATTTTATTCATTGATACATACATTTCCATAGTGGATATTTGTTCCATTCATCTCATATTACATTCTTTCTTCCTCCGACTTTTCTTGTTGAAAAGTATATTCTTGCTAATAAGTGTGCTTCCCAATTTCATGCATGTTTTTTGAACTCTATGTGATCGCTTCCATGAGTATAAGTGAAAGTTATTTTCTGGAGCATTATCAACTTACCATTGGTGATACCACTGGAAAAAGTGACATTCTTCCCCCTCAGCCACCATTTAACTCTCAGCCATCCCTACAGAAGGATTGAACCCAAATGATCCCCTCTCACTTCCACAATGAAATGTTGACAAGTGTAACTTGTGCGGATCATGTAAAGATATGCAAAGCTAGTTATTATTATTCATTAACTGGAATCCTGCTAGTAGGGCTGGAGACATAACTCAGGAGCAAGTGTTTGAGTGCTTGCCTAGCATGAATAGGATCCTAGATTAATGTCCTGTACATAGAAAATGAAATGAAGGAAAATAAAAAAAATAAATCTAATAGTTTGTAAACATAATAAGGTAGGGATATTATCTAAATTACCTCTGTAGTCAAACATCTAAACATAAATAACCCAAATAAATGTAACAGGATAGTAAGCAAATGTTGGAATATAATAGTAATACAGTTGCCATCTACATATATCCAGTCATCTAAAACAGTTGATTATAAATTGGGAAGAGTTAATAAGATCTCTAATATGAAACACTTAATAATAATGCATATGTTCATTTTATAATATTTTAATTTCTCTATGTTCTTCACAATAACTGCAATAATATGTAACGAGACAAATAAAACATAAAGGGGGAAATCATCAAGAACACAGATATTATTTTCATGCACAAAACTCCATTCTAACTAGATGATGAATGCTCTGTCTTGGGAGAAGTGTAAACACCCACCAGAAAGACTACCACTGAACTACTTATGGAAGCCTAAGAACACACCAGGGAAGGTCCTGTGGGGTATCCGACGAGACTTTGGTTTAAAGACAATCAAGAGTTTTTTAATAGCCACTGGCAATTGAACTCTGTGTTCAGAATACCCAAACCTAGCCCCAGGTGAGTTTTTAAGTTTGTCTAGATTGACATACTTTGCTTAACAAGAACTGTTAGCTAGAAGCAGAATGGTAGAAGCCAAAATCAAAATTAGTACATTTAGAGACTTTCCTAAAACTACGGGCTTTGATGGATTAGGTCATTGTTTTAGTTTTGGCAGGTGGTGCTCTCTATGCACTGGGATTTCCACTCTCAATGGCATTTCCATTATGAAATCAGTTGACCTGAGCTAATGTCTCAGGCTCAACTAATGTATGGGGCCCTGTTGGACAGAGAAAGCTGCAAAGGCTTCCCCACATCTGCTGAGTAAGGCAAAAAGTAGTAATTTTTTTCTATATGATTCTATAACAAGGATCCTAATGTAAAACAAATTTAAGTCCAGAGGACAGCCAAAGAATACACTGTCTAGAAAAAGTAACAAATGATCAAAGGAAGGGAAAGAACACTAAAATGAAGATAGTACAAAGAAAAATGAACTTTATTGACAAAGTGTGACATTTCTTATCAAGATGGGATGAGGAAACCGCCCAAGATGAGAATCTAATCTGGATGTGGCATTTTATATGACCTCTTGGTTTTCCTATTTTTCTGTCATTGAGCCTAGTTGTTTGGCTCTACACAGTCCTTTTTCTCCCCACCCCCTTTCCTGTGAGAAAAGTCATAGCTGACTATTTTCTCTGTCATTCATATCCTTCTGAATGTCCCTCAAATAAATACACCAACATTTACAAACATATTTGCCTTTGCCTTTCACCAGTCCTGTCAATAACAGCACTTGGTGCCTGAAAATGTGGGGCAACTTGCTAGTATCCTCTTTCTTTGTTTACAAATGAAATAATATAATATAGTCTAATTGATATTTTCTATCAAATTCACCATCTATACACTCCTTATGCATCTGCATGCCTCTTAGTACAGGCTGTTGTTTCCTTGCGGGGAAATAGGAATGAGATAAATAATTGTAGTGGTCAAGTTTTTAGATGGTCTAATCCAGGACTTAACTGACACATTTAATTGGAATAGGGATACTCCATCCAAAGTAAAATAGAGAGTCAGACAATGAAGGTGTTACGGTTGCAGGGGAATTGACAGGGAAGGCGAAAGGGTACATGGCTTCTAAATTAAGTACAACACTTGGGATTCACTGAAAAACAATGAAGAAAGAGGGGAAGAAACAGAATAGTCAGGAGGACATGTTGGAATTTGAAGTTTGCTAAATACATTACAAAATGCCCAGTAGTTTTAAATCCTGAATAGGATTTGCCTAAAGTTTGTTGTAATCAACAGTAGGTGGATCTTGTCCCCAAGTCTACTTTGCTCACCTTCCCTTAAGTATTTTCAAGAGACAATTAACAGACAGAATACCCAAAATGTTGATATTATTAAGAAATTATGGTATCAATATATATTTACCCTACCCCCACTTGTAGCAAAGAGACTCGCATTAACACAAGAAAAGTGTAACAGAATACTTCCCTGTGAAAGCATTTATCACAAGTTTTATCAATCATTTTACTTCAAGTTTCAAATGCAAGCCTGATACAATTCCTAATTAAGTTCTTCATGAATTTGTCATGGCCAAATAAGATGTATGTGTACCAAGTTTCCTTAAACCCTCTAGATGGAAGTTCCCAAGCTTTACCATTCAACAAAAGAATGACATAGTACTTCTGTGAAACTCATTAAATGGTTTATGTCTAAAAATATGGAAATATATACTCCGTCAGATAGAGTGATACAATGTCTCAGCTGTTGTATTCCCTGGGACTTAAAGAAGAATGTCTAAAGACATTTCTGTGTCCATAACAGGAGGAGATTGCTACTGACATTGCAAGTATATACCAGAGATGCTAGAAAATACCTTACAATGCATAGAAGAACTGTAAGGCCTGAAAAACTAGCACGACCATGTTAATAGGTCTTAAGTGACTGGAGAAGCAAGAAAACAAGTGAAGAGTGGGTGGGAGATTTAATCTTTCTGTATACTAAATGCTGTTCTGTCTTGGCTTAGGACGCTTTTTACATGTCTTCTTATAGACCAGTAAGGAATACAGTTGACTTCCGGTGACTCTTCTGACTTTGGTTAGAATATTCCCTCCTCTTATCTGCAAGGCTGACTCATTCCCTTAGTCATACTGTTTTGGTCTCTCTTGGCATTCAAATTTAATCTTTACACACAAAAAAGTTTTTTTATTATAACTTATTTTCTGTTTCCAAAACAAGCTGATTTTCAACTACTTTTTTTTTATCAGAATTCATACTTTTTCCCAGTTATTATACTTTCAAGCAAAAAAATTCGATATGGACACACACAGTGATGTCTTTCCACATCTGAAAATGTTGTATAATTGCAAATATATGCCATTGTACAGTAGGTATATTTCTCTAAATATTATTGCAACAGCATATCAATTTTTAATGAAAAACTACTTCAAATAAATATTTCAATGTCCAGATCATCCTCAAAGTTTGGAGTGTGAAGTTATTTGCTATGTGTACTGTAAATTGTCTGACAGTCAAATATTCCTGCCACAGTGACCCACCATCCCTGGAGGAGAGATATAGATACACTGACATTTTATAGCCAGCTTCTAAAAAACACAAAGAGAAATGCATTTATTCAATAAAGCAGTGCTAGAAACTCAATATTTAGGTGACTGGACACTCTCTTCACAATAATAATCACATGGGCCCAGTTATTACAATAAAAGCACTTTGCACAGGAGGTATTCTTATTTCCTCCTGAATCATAGGTCTCTATCACAGCCATGCTTTAGAATCAGGACATGTTTCCATAATCCTTTCTGAAGCAGCCTCTGTACCAGCTCTGAACAGAAACAAAAATAAGGAGGGAGTCAGAAACATATTATTGCTCTTAGTATCTAAAGAATTGAAAATGCAAAGTGCTGAAAATTTAAGGATTTAGAACCCCTGATAAGCACAAAATCTTTTCTAACCATACTATTTCAAATTCTGGAGGTAAATAATACTGCATAATAAATTAGCCTGTAGCGTGTGGAGAAGCTTTAGAAAACAAGTTTATTTTTTTTACAATAAGCCACTGAAAGCACCCCTTCCTGATGAACTGTCCTCATTTTTTACTGTGCAGTGTTAGATTATTTATTGTGCTTTCAAGAAGGACCAGCACTCATCATATATTTTCTGCATATTTTATTGTGAATGATAAAATTTGTTTATGTGAGTAGAGTAAAAAAAGCCCATATTTTTCATGATGAACTAGATTTGAGGTAGAGACGTGATTCTCTTTCCCCTTTAAAAACACTGAATTTGATTGCTTATTTAAATTACGTCTCTGCTCAGCTCTAAATTTGCATTATTATCTTTTGACAAAAGACACTGTATCGTTTAGTGCATGAGCATGTACAAAATACTAAACGGAATACCCTATGTGTGAATCCACTTCCTAAATCCCCACATGGCCAAGAATGTAAGATAATCTTATATTCAGAATGTATAGAATACCTGAGCCAAAACACTATCTGAAAAACATCTTCAATTCTTAATTGTTATGTGTGAAAATTTGATTTGTTTTGTTATTATACAATTTATTTTTCTTGTATTTTTTTCCAGAAATCCTCTTTTAAGAGTATTGGACTTATTGGCTTTTTGTATTAAAGATTCTTTTTACCTTTTGTGGGTTTATGTAAATGTGATTTTGTCATAGAATATCTTGGTTTCTCCATCTATGGTTAAGAAGATTTTTGCTGGGTATAGTGCCCTGGGCTGGCATTTGTGTTCTCTTAGGGTTTGTATAACATCTGCCCAGGATATTCTGGCTTTCATAGTCTCTGGTGAGACGTCTGGTGTAGTAATTCTGATAGGTCTGCCTTTATATGTTACTTGACCTTTTTCCATTACTGTTTTTAATATTCTTTCTCTGTTTGGTGCATTTGATTTTTTGACTATTATGTAAGGAGGACATTTCTTTTCTTGTCCAATTTCTTTTCTGTAGGCTTCTTGTATGCTCATGGAATCTCTTTCTTTAGGTTAGGAATGTTTTCTTTTATAATTTTCTTGAAGATAGTTACTGACCCTTAAATTTGGGAATCTTCCCTCTCTTCTATGCCTATTTTCATTATATTTGGTCTCTTCATTGTGTCCTTGATTTCCTGGATGTTTTGGGTTAGGAGCTTTTTGCATTTTGTATTTTCCTTGACTGTTCTGTCACTGATTTCTAGGGCATCTTCTCCCACTGATACTCTCTCTACTATCTTTTGTAATCTGCTGGTGATGCTTGCATCTATGGCTCCTGGTCTCTTTCCTAGGTTTTATATCTCTAGGGTGGTCTCTGTGATTTCTCTATTGATTCTATTCCAATTTTTAGATCCTGGATAATTTTGTTCAATTCCTTTTCCCATTTGTGGTATTTTCCTATAACTCTTAATGGGAATTTTGTGTTTCCTCTTTAAGGGCTTATACTTGTTTACCTGTGTTCTCCTGTATTTTGTTAAGTGAGTTATTTATGTCCTTCTTTAAGTCCTCTTTCTGTTGGTTTCCATTGTGCCCTATTGACAGTGTCCTTTGCCTTACAGAAGCTTTGCAATTTAATGAGGTCCTATCTGGATATTCTTGATTTTAGAACTTAAGCCATTGATGTTCTGTTCAGGAAAATTTCCCCTATGCCTATGTGTTCAAGGTTCTTCCTTAATTCCTTCTCTGTTAGTTTTAGTGTATTTGGTTTTATATGCAGGTCTTTGATCCACTTAGACTTTGATCCACTTAGCTTTGTAAAAGGAGATAAGAATCGGTCAATTTGCATTCTTCTACAGCTGACCTCCAGTTGAACCAGTACCATTGAAAATGCTGCCTTTTTTCCACTGGATGGTTGTAGATCCTTTGTCAAAGAAAAAGTGACCATATGTGTTTGGGTTCATTTCTCGGTCTTTAATTCTATTTCATTGATCTACCTGCCTATCGCTGCACCAGTGCCATGCAGTTTTTAATCAGAATAACTCTGTAATACAGTTTTAATCAGAATAACTCTGTAATACAGCTTTATGTCAAAGATGGTGATCCCACAACTTCTTTTATTATTCAAAATAGTTTTTGCTATCCTGTGTTTTTGTTATTATAAATTAATTAGCAAATTTCTCTTTCTATCTCTATGAGGAATTGAGTTGTAATTTTGGTGGGGATTGCATTGAGTCTATAGATGGCCATTTTTATTGTATTAATCCTGACAATCCATGAGCATAGGAGCTCTTTACATTTTCTGAGATCTTCTTCAATTTCTTTCCTCAGAGACTGGAAATTCTTCTCATACAGAGCTTTCACATATTTGGTGAGAGGCTTACCAAGGTATTTTATTTTATTTGGACTATGGTGAATGGTGTCATTTCCCTAATTTCTTTCTCAACCTGTTTATCCTTTGAGTAGAGGAAAGCTACTGATTTGTTTGAGTTAATTTTATATCCAGGCACTTTGCTGAAGTTGTTTAACAGGTTTAGCAGTTCTCTGGTGGAATTATTGTGGTCACTTAATTATACTGCCATATCATCTGAAAATATGATATTTTGACTTCTTTCTTTTCAATTTGAATCCTTTTTGTTGTCTAATTGCTCTGGATAGGACTTCATGTACTATATTGAATAGGTAGGGAGAGAACGAGCAACCTTGTTTAGTCCCTGATTTTAGTGACCGACCAACAAATTGGGAGAAGATCTTTACCAATAGTGTACATGGTAGATGGCTAATATATACAAAGAATTCTCGAAGTTAGACTCCAGAGAATCAAATAATTCTATTATAATCTAGGTACAGAACTCAAAATAAAAAAATGAATTCTCAACTGAGTAGTATTAAATGGCCAAGAAGCAGCTAAAGAAATGGTCAGCATTTGCTACAAATCAAAACAACTCTGAGATTCACCTCATACCTGTCAAAATGGCTAAGATCAAAAACTTAGATGACAGCAAATGCTAGGGAGGATGTGAAGAAAAAGGAACATTCCTCCATTGTTGGTGGGATTGTAAGCGGGTACAACCAATGTGGAAGATAGTCTGGTATTCATCATAAAATTAGACATAGTACTACCTGAGGACCCAGCTATACTAATCCTGGTCATATATCCAAAAGATGCTTCAACATGTAACAAGAACATATGATCCAGTCTGTTCTTAACAGACTTATTTATTATAGCTAGAAGCTTGAAAGATCTCAGATGTCCTCCAACAGACAAACGGATATAGAAAATGTGGTACATTTACACAATGGAGTAATACTCAGTTATTAAAAGCAATGACTTCGTGAATTCCTAAGTAAATGGATGGAACTACAAAATATCATCCTGAGTGAAGTAACTCCGTCACAAAAGAACATACATGGTATGTACTCACTGATAAATGAATATTAGCCCAAAAGCGTAGAATACCCAAGAAACTATTCGCAGACTGTATGAAGCTCAAAAAGAAGGCAGACCAAATTGTAGATACTACAGTACTTCTTAGAAGGGGGAACAAAATAAATTTTGAAGAAAATAAAGGACAAATAGTGAAGCAGAGAGTGAAGGAAAGATTATCCAAAGACTGCCCCATCTGGGGATCTATTCCATATCTAGCCATCAAACCCACTCACTGTTGCTGATGCCAAGAAATGCCAGATGACAGAAGCCTGATATGGATGTCTCCTGAGAGACTCTTACTGAGACAGATATGGATGCTTGCAGCTAACCATCAGACTGAGCAAAGGAATCCCAATGTTGAAGTTTCAGAAAGGACTGAAGGAGCTTATGGGGTTTGCATTTCCATGGGAAGAACAAAATCAACCAACCAGACCCCTCCCCCAGAGTTCCCAGGGAATAAACCATCAAACAAAGAGTATACATGGAGGGACACATGGTTCCAGCTACATATATAGCAAAGGATAGCATTGTCTGGCATCAATAGGTTGAGAAGCCCTTGGTCCTGTAAAGACTCCTTTCCCCAGGGAAAAACATGATGTTTAGGTGAGAGTGGCGGGTGGTAGTGGAAAATTCTTCATAGAAGCAGGATGAGTGGGGGACAGAGGATGAGAGAGGGGGAAGGGGATAACATTTGAAATGTAAACACATAAAATATCCAATTAAAAAGAGTCCTCTATCATCATCATGAAATGTAATTCTAAATGCAAATCTTAATTTTATGGTGCGTTAGGGTATCCAGGTCTTACTGTGATGGAAGAACTGGGTTTTGATGATTCCAAGTAGCCTTGGTTTCTGTTGCTTAGGTTCTTGCATTTGTGCTGGCTCAACTGGTGGTCAACATGTAAAAAATGCAAATCGATCCATTTAGATCTCCTAATACAAAGCTCAAGTCCAAGTGGATCACAGAAACAGAACACCAATGGCTTGTGGTATAAGATCAAGAATCAACAAATGGAACCTCATAAAAGTGCAAAGCTTCTGTAAGGCAAAGAACATTTTCAATAGGACAAAACAACACCAACAGGTTGGGAAAGGATCTTTACCAATCCTACATCTGATAAAGAGCTAATATCTGATATATACAAAGAGCTCAAGAAGTTAGACTCCAGAGAACCAAATAATCGTATTGAAAATGGGTTACAGAGCTAAATAAAGAATTCTCAACTGAGGAATATCAAATGGTTGAGAAGCACTTAAAGAATCTCAACGTACTTAGTCATCAGGTAATTGCAAATCAAAACAACCCTGAGATTTCACCTCACACAAAATGGCTAAGATAAAAAACTCAGGTGATAGGAAATGCTGTTGAGGATTTGGAGAAAGAGGAACACTCTTCCATTTTTGGTGGGAATGCAAGCTGGTTCATCCACTGTGGAAATCAGTCTGGCAGTTCCTCAAAAATTGGACATAGTACTACCTAAGGACACAGCCCAACCACTCTAAGGATACAAGCTCTACTATGTTGATAGCAGCCTTATTTATAATACCCAGAGGCTGGAAAGGACCCAGATGTAATTCAAGAGAGAAATTTGATGTGATACATTTACACAATGGAGTACTAATCAGCTATTAAAAACAATGACTTCATGAAATTCTTAGGCCAAATGGATGGAACTACAAAATATCCTGAGTGAGGTAACACAGTCGAAAAAGAGCATACATGGTATGCAGTCACTGATAAGTAGATATTAGCCCAAAATCTCAGAATTCTAAATATAAAATTCACAGACCATATGAAGTTCAAAAAGAAGAAAGACCAAAATGTGGATACTCCAGTCCTTCTTAGATGGGGGAACAAGATACTCAGGGGAGGAAATATGGGGTCAAAGAGTGGAGCAAAGACTGAAGGAAAGGCCATTCAGAGACTGCCCTTCCCTGGGATCTATTCCATATGCAGCCACCAAACCCAGTCACTATTTCTGATGCCAAGAAGTGATTGCTGTCAGGATCCTGTTTTGGATGGGTCCTGAAAGGCGCTCCATAGCCTTACTGATACAGATGAGGATGAGTGCAGCTAAGCGTCAGACTGAGGATAGGGACGCCAATGGAGGAGTTAGAGAAAGGACTAAAGGAGCTGAAGGGGTTTGCAACCACATAAGAAGAGCAACAATATTAACCAACCAGACCTTCCAGAGTTCCCAGGGACTAAACCAACAATCAAAGAGTACACATCGAGGGATTCATGGATCCAGCCACATATAGAGTAGAGGATGGCCTTTTTGGGCTTCAATAGGAGAGAGACCATTGGACCTGTGAAGGCTAGTTCTCTGAGTGTAGGGGAATGCCAGAGTATTGAGGTGGGAGTGGGTAGGAGGAAGGAGCATCCTCATAGAAGCAGGGAGACAGGAAATGGGAGATGAAGGGAATGGACATGGGGATAACATTTGAACTGTAAAAAGTAAAATATCCAATAAATAATAAGAAAGGAAAACAGAGTTGAGCAATACTTCCCACCCATAGCCATGGAACTATCGGCTATTGTTAGCTTCTGGGAGAAAAGGATTCACTTTTCATAAGTAGGGTAACCCTTTATTAGTTGACTAAATTCCAGTGGAATGCCACATTGGGATATGTAGGCCTCATAAATTGATGTTGGTTTATAAAAAAAATTCATATAGCTGAGAGGATATGGAAATGGGGCCTGGATCTGGGAAGAGCTAGGTGAAATAGGCAAGTATGATCAGAACTCGTTTGACGAAATTCTTAAAACCCAATAAAATTTTAATTAAAGAGTTTAATTAGGGGTTGGGGATTTGGCTCAGTGGTAGAGCGCTTACCTAGGAAGCGCAAGGTCCTGGGTGCGGTCCCCAGCCCCGGAAAAAAAAAAGAGTTTAATTAAAATACAAGTTTTAATAAAAATTTGGCAGATAAAATGTTTAAACATTTCCAGTAAGTCTTTAAACTTTAATACATTATGCATATTAATTTTTGTATACTCATGTTTATTTTAGAACATTTTGCAATCACAAAGTTAAACACTCAGACAAGGAACCTAAGAATGGAAGAATATGTGTGCACATACATGTACCATGATGTAACATCTATTCAGCCTAGAAGAACAGAACAAATAAATATTCCCACCATAGCATAGGAGAGCAGTGGATTTAATGGTGTTACTTACAATTATATGGGTGAGAGATTATTTACAAATCTATGGATTACTCAAATTGAGCTGTGCTTCTGGGAAGCCTACCAGATCCCAGAAGGTAACTCTTGAAGTCTGTATTCCTGGGGCTCCATGCACAGCATGAACCAGCTGAACTGATTAGGAAGTCTCCTTATACCAGCAAGTATTTAGTTTTGCTATAATCTTGGGAAAAACATGTAAATTCTGTAATTTCCTGAATATTATAAGATTTATTTAAGTCTTGTTAGGAAAAAAGCAATATAACACGTACAAATATTATGGGTGTAGAGGATCAGAGATAGATAAATACAAAGAGAAAAGATAATCTTATTTATAACAAAATAAATAGATTGGGAGTTCTGAACTTCATCAAAGTAAGCAAAATAAGCTAGATTGAAAAAGTCGAATCCCACCAGTAAAATCTAGATTGAAGTAATATATAAAATTCAGAAAATAGAAGGAGGAGTATTTATCAAGAGGAAAGGAACCACCAGGAACGAGGAGGTGGGATAAGACAGTATTAGTGAGCAAATGTGATCACATATATTATATAGAAATGTCATATTATTTTATACAATTAATAGTGAATAATGGGAAAAGGTAAAATGATCTTTTAGAAAAGACATGTTTATCATTAAAAGAATGGAAAAAAACAGGAAATCTAAGAATTAAAATAATTCCCTTAAATATTTCAACTAACCATGAATTATTGAACATGGCATTTCCTCTCAAAGTAAAACTGCCCCTTAAGTCTAAGGAAACAATAGGATGCATGGGGTTACTTCTGCCCTAGGTGTTGGACATTGACAAGTGGTGGTTTGTCTTGTTTGACAAACACATTGAGAAAAGAAGCGCTGCTGGCTGTTCTCACTTATGCTTTTCCTTCACAGGCATGCACAATTCAATCAAGTCCGATTCTCTAAAAGTGTCAAAGCACGTGCATGAGCTGGCTATGTTCCCTCAATGGGTAAGCTTGCAAAAGAATCTGATGGCATTTTAGAAAAGGAAGATAAGTAAGATTCTATAAAGCAAGGACAAAGAGAAGGCCATTCAATCCTGTCTAAAAGGATCAAGCCAAATTTACAAGAGCAGTTCAGGGGAACGGGAAAGACTATGTAATTCCTTCAAGGAATTCAGTAAATTGAGCAGATTTACAAACTATTTCATTAGCTTTGATGGTATGTGTTTACCTCTTTTCAAATGCCTTTGAGAACAGCCATGAGCTCTGCCTATCCCTATCATAGCTCCATCTCTCTTCAGGTCCCAATTTGTTTCTTCAGAGACTTGAAGTTCTTGTCATACATATCTTTCATTTCTTTACTTAGAGTTACAACATTATATTTTATATTATCCGTGGCTATTGTGAAGGGTCTTTTCCATAATTTCATTCTCAGCACATTTATCATTTGTATAAAGGAGGGCTACTTATTTTTTGAGTTAATTTTATAACTGGCCACTTTGCTGAAGTTGTTTATCAGCTGTAGGAGTTCTGGTAGAATTTTGATCGTCTCTTATGTGTACAATCATATCATCTGTGAATAGTAACACCTTGAATTCTATCATTTATAATATATTCAAGAAAATATATATTAAATATATACATATATATGGATTTCCAGTAATTGTCTCTAAGTACATATTTTTACAGATCTATGCTAAAATATTTTATTCATGACTCCAGGCAGCATTTTTCAAATAATTTTCATTGTAGATCACTGACACTAGAAATAGGCATATCTTACCTACCAAATCACTATAGGTTGCATTAGAATACTTAGTGAATCTCAGTTTTTAATTTATGTTATACACAGGAAGTATTAATTTTATTTTAAGCATATTTTTACTAGAGAGTAGGACTGTTTTAAGTTCAATCTGCATGTGGAGCTTCAAGTATTATAGGAAGAAAGAAAAGATGTGTCTAAAGTATCCTTAGCCCAGTTTCAGAATTTGTTTAAGTTACAATTCTTTGGTTTTATTTTCATAGTGCGACAGCAAAATAAACAGGTGGTGGCAAAGCTGGCTTATTTGTCTTTTATTTTATCTCCCATCCTCCAATCAAACGTTCATGCAATTGTCTCTGGAGTCCCATGACAACTGTGCAAAGCCTGATCACCAATGCTCTGACTGATTTGTTGATTTCACTTTTGAAATGTCTCTTGTTCCTGGCTGACTACCACTGTAATCACCTTCACCATGTAAGGAGCACACACATATGATGTGTCCCTTCTCTTAAAGGGAGGAGAGGAAGCCATGAGTGACTGAAGTCTTGAGGCACTGGGCATTGTTTCCATGGCTATGACCAAGCCTAGAAGTCCAATGCCTCGGTCCTACAGGAGTGGCAAAACATTGCATGCTGAGGCTCAAGGAATGACTAAGCTTTCTTCAAAGATCCAAGTATGAAAGGTTGTGATTGATTGATTGACTGACTGACTGACTGACTGACTGACTGACTGATTTCTAAACCTGTCAATTGCAGTTTTCTTCTTACAAGTGTTTCAACCTGAGACTTCTCACACACAGGGACTTCCTTCTGAGGGTAACTGATCCCTTCCATTTTCTGGGCTTTGAGGTTGACTGAGGTAATAGGTGAAGCTACCTGAGTACATCTGCCACATTACACGTGTCTTCAATACCTAACTGGATGTTACCTTCATCATGTTCATGGTGCATGGAAACACACACATAATCCATGGGCAGGTGTGTCAGTTCTCTGGGTTTTATTCGTTATGCTTTAGCCGACCTGAGCACATATAAAAACCTAAGCACATATAACAACCTGAGTACATATAACATTGTCTGAAGTGCTTTTAATATGGATTCAACAGAATGACATAATTGGTGTTCATATTATAAGGTAGATGCCACATCCTAAAAAAAATTATTTGCATGCCCTCCCATTCTATTTTGAAATAACTTATAGTTGTTTCTTAAGCAGTTTATCTTTGTATTAAAGTCTTCATTATACTTCATTTGTACTCTCAGTAAAATAGAAAGACAGTGATTATTTATGTCTGTTTGTTTGTTTTTTTTTTTTGTGACTAAACACTTGACCAGCAATTTAAGAGTGAAAGATTTTATTTTGCCTCGTGGTATGAGAGTACAGTCATTATAGCAAAGAAAGCATGGCAGCCTGACTCCTTGCCTCTGATAGCAGGGGCAGTAGGCTGTGTACTCACTGAATGATCAAAAGCAGAAAGTAGAAAATAAGTTAAGACCAGGCTATGAAATATAAAGGTTCAACCTGATGACCCAATTCCTCAAGTAAGACTGCCTAAGGGTTTTACCACTTCCCCAAACAGAATTGCCAGCTATGGCCCAAGCTTCGAGCACAAGAGAGGATGGGCTCAACTAATACTCAAACTGCAGCAAACAATCTGAGTTTCATGAGCCTGGTACTATACTTAAGAAGTTCACATTTAGTTCATTAATGGCCAGGTTAAAACTCCAAATAAACACTTTGGCTTTCCTGTAGGTGAGAGGTTCCCCAGAAATGTCAGGCTATTTTCTTTCTGTAATTACACTGAGTTCTTATTCATTTAATTTAAGTTTTAAAGGGTAATTGATGATCTCAGCTCAGGAGTGCAGCTCTGATGATGTGGGAACCTGTCGTTTTGTTTATTTATTTTCTGTTGGCTCTGATGGAATTTATTTGGTTTGTTCTGAACTGGTTTTATTGTAATCTAAATTTAAATGGAGCTTTGAGTTTTAATATGATCTGAGTTTTGAATGTACTTTTAAATCTATGTGTGAGGAAGAAAGTTCAATATTAGTGGGTTTAATATCGTGCATTCCAAGCTTTTAAAATGTTTACTTTGGGTACATTATTATAAATATATTTTTATAAAAATTATCTGAATAAAGTTAAGGTAATTTCTTATTTCTGTAATTTGTTTGCATACATAAAAATTAGAAATTAGAAATAAAGCCACTAAAAACAATTTATATTTATCATTTAATTTATTGTAAATGAACTAAAAATATTTGCATCAATAATAGTTTTGCTGTTGTACAAACTTAAATTTTTAAAACATGAGACACATTTTGTTTCTGGTAAAAATTTTAGTAATTGTTAATTCTATCTTATAAAACTACTGAGTCAACAACAGATTATAATGGCCTTCCAAAAACTGAATAGAAAATATTTTATTCTGAACCTCAATCCTGGTCTCTCTCTCACAGGTTACAGTATATGATTGAAATTTATTAAATTAAAATCCCAACCAGCAAATTCACATTTATATGCCTCTTTACTCAAAGATCTTGTCTAGCATTCTGTCTTCCCGCTGATTCCAATGGTTTTATTTTATATTTTATAAATGGTACAAGATTGTAAAAGACACATAAATTCAACATAATAAAATGGACTCCAACAAAACCATGTTTTAAGGAAAATCGTACAGTAACTTAGATTGTACAAGAAATGAAGAGGCACTGCAGAAACGAGGGGAAAGGCATGTTCTCCTACCCTCTCTAAGTGCTTAGTCACTATACAGTGGAAAATCTCCATCTCTTTTTTTTCTATTTTTTTCCTTTTTTTTTTTTATTATTAACTTGAGTATTTCTTATATACATTTCGAGTGTTATTTCCTTTCCCGGTTTCCGGACAAACATCCCCCTCCCCCCTCCCCTTCCTTATGGGTGTTCCCCTCCCAACCCTCCCCCCATTGCCGCCCTCCCCCCATAGTCTAGTTCACTGGGGGTTCAGTCTTAGCAGGACCCAGGGCTTCTCCTTCCACTGGTGCTCTTACTAGGCTATTCATTGCTACCTATGGGGTCAGAGTCCAGGGTTAGTCCATGTTCCATCTTTTTTTTTAATGCCCTCCTTCAGATTCAGGGGATAGTGTGTTTAGGAATTCTTCTTGTATCATAGGCTTTAAAATCAAAAGAGCACATGGCATTCGTATCTCCTGTGCTGGACAAATGCTAGGTAATCACTCTTAGACATTTCTGGACATGTCTCATTCTACCAAGCTAGCTAAGAGGTTTAAAATTTGTTTGCCATATCATCTGTAATATGTGTGGGTTTTTTCCTTTTATTGAAAATGTTGGGGGCTGTTCTGATTCTGTCCTGTTCCCCACTTGGTTCCTGATTTGTCAGTAAAGAAAGCAGTGAACAAACTGCTGGAGAGAAGGGACAGGCAGAACTTCCAGGTCCATGGAGGAGGCAGATTTGCTTTGAAAAGAGAATTGGGCAACCATGTGAGATCTTGAAATGAAGAGGCCACACAGGCTGCTCCTACAGGTGGGTGGTCTGGGAATTTAGCAACTGAAGTTTTGGGCAGGTAGAAAGACCTAGATAAGAAATTGGTAACTAGAAGCTCTGCCAGAGCCTGACAAATGCAGAGACAGATGCACGTAGCCAACCACTGGTCTGAGAACACGGTCTCCAATCAAGAAGTTAGAGAAAGGACTGAAGGAGCTGAAGGGGTTCGCAACCTCATAGGAAGAACAAGAATATCAACCAACCAGATACTCAGAGCTTCCAGGGACTAAAATGCCAACCAAAGAGTACACACATGGCGTAACCCGTGGCTCCAGCAGCACATGAAACAGAGGATGGCTTGTCTGGCATCAGTAGGAGGAGAGACCCTTGGTCCTGTGAAGGCTTGATGGCCCAGTGTAGGGGAATGCCAGGACAGGGAGGCAGGAGTGCGTTCGTAACTGAGGGAACACTCTCATAGAAGCTGGGAAAAGGGATAGGATAGAGGTTTTCCAGAAGGGAAACCAGAAACTGTTGTACATTTAAAATGCAAATAAAGAAAAATCCAATGAAAGAAATTAGTAACTGCATGGTTTTCCAGGCAGGAGATAGTAGCATCCAGCAATAGTGTCCAAAGGCAAGTGTGTATCTGTCTTTTGTCTCAGGATACAAGGGGAGCCAGGTGGGAACTGGTAGCCCAGACACCTCCGGCAGTAAAAGTGGGTAGAGCATAAAACTATATGTAACATAAAATAACTCTAATTTTCTTACAATGTATCCTGAAGGTGATTTCCCTTCTGTCTACCCTTTCTAAATCCTCTGTACAACTCCCTCTCAACTGGATCCTCTCATATTTAGGTTTTCCTAAGAAAACAAACAGACATCTAAGTAATTAAATTAATTTAAAATATGAAAAAATCAAAACTGGAAAAACCAGCTAAGAGGAGAGCTAAAAAAAAAAAACAAAAACAAAAACAAACAAACAAAAATCAAAAATCAGGCACAAAAAATGGGTTCAATTGCATGGATACCACAAAAGCAGAGTAACAAAAACCAAAGTAAATATGCAAAGGAACGCCTATAAAAAGAAAATAAGAAATAAAACATATTTGAAAAAGGAAAACATGGACACAATATGAAGGGACAAAGAATCTCCATAAATGCCATTGACATTTGTTTCCTATTGACTATCTACTACTGGGTGTGCTCCCTACCCTTAAGAGCAATTTGCTTCTCCAATGAGACTCCCTTGGAGAAAATTAAATTTTGTTTGCAAGTGGTAATGAATTGTAGATTGCTTTTGGATTAGGGAGAGGGGTATTTGTCCAATTCTTTCAATTCTAGGACCTCTGAAAACAGTCTCTATGAGTTCATGTGAACACATGCACACAGACCTCGTTTCCTTGGTATCCTCCAAACCCTCTGGATCTTAAACTCCTCACATCTCCTTGTTCACAGTGTCCCCTGATTCCTGGGGTGAAGGGTTTGATGAAGACACTTATGGCTGCTATTGTCTGGCTGTGGATATCTGCTTTTGTTCCCATGTGCTGCAGGAGGAAACTTCTCTGATGATGGCTGAGCACTGATCTATGGCTATAACGAAAAGTCACTGTGAGTTCCTTTAACGCCATGCCTATCTAAAAACAAATAGTGTTATTCACTCACCTAGGGCCTTTGATCTTTGGTTTTAACTGAGTCTTTTTTAACTGCATCTAATTAGATGATCCTATAGATTTTGTCTTTTGGTTTGTTTAGATGGTGGATTACATGTATAGATTTGCATATGTCGTGCCATCCCTGAACCTTTAAGATGAAATATAATAGATCGTGGTGATTGTTCTTTTGTGTGTGTGTGTGTGTGTGTGTGTGTGTGTGTGTGTGTGTGTGTGTGTGTGTGTGCTTTTGGATTCATTTGCCAATACTTTATAGAGGATTTCTACAGCAATGTTAATAAGAATAATTGGTCTGTAGTTCTCTCTTTTTGTTCTGTATTTATATGTTTTGATCATCAGGGTACACGTCTTTTGTAAAACAATGAACAATTTTCTTTCTGTTTCTATTCTATGGGATAATTTGTGGATTATTAACATTAAGTGCTCTGTGAAAGTCTGGTAGAATTCTATGTTAATACCCTCTGGCTATGGGCCTTTTTCTTTTGTTTTGGAGAGTGTTAATGACTGCTACTAATTCTGTAGGGCTTATTGATGATGCCTTCCTGATGATTTAATTTGTTAAGTATTATGTATCTAGAAAATTATTCATATCCTTTAGAATTTTCAGTTTGGTGGGATATAGGTTTTGAAAGTATGTCATTATTTTACTATGAATTTTCTCATTGTGTTTTGTTATCTGCTTTCTCCTTGTTAATTTGGATGTTTTGGTTTTGCATTCTAATTAATTTGGATAAAGATTTCTCAATCTTACTGATTTTTCTGAGAAAAGCACTCATTGCACTATATCTTTGTATTGTTTTTTGAGTTTTTTGTTTCTGTTTTATTGACTTCAGCCCTGAGTATATTATTTCTTACCTCCTACTCATTTGGGATGTGATTTATTCTTTTCCTTCTAGAGGTTTTGGATATATGCTTTTTACATTTTTATTATTATTTTAATTAAATATTTTGTTTATTTACATCCCCAAAGTTGCTCCTCCCTTTCTCCCTCCCAGAGTTCTTCACCCCTTCCACCCTCCCCTTCACCTCTGCAGGATGAATCCGTCATCTCCACTAATTTACTAGTATGAGACTCCCGCCATGTTTTTGAACACATTCTGTGCCCGTGAACATGCCCCTTAGACCATTCTTTTTTTTTTTTTTTTGGTTCTTTTTTTCGGAGCTGGGGACCGAACCCAGGGCCTTGCGCTTCCTAGGCAAGCGCTCTACCAACTGAGCTAAATCCCCAACCTCCCCTTAGACCATTCTTCATCGTCTTCCATAAGTTTGGGCATGAGGTGTTTCATTTTCATACAATTCTAGAACATTTTAAATTTCATTCTTAACTTTTGTCTTGACATTTTTTTTATTCATGAGTTGCTGTTCAGTTTTCATGCGTTTGTAGACTTTTTGTTGGTGTTTATATTCAGGTTTAATCCAGGCTGCTCAGTAGGATGTGCAGTTGGCAGGAGTACTTCAATTTTCTTGCATTTCTTGAAGCTTGCTTTGTGTCTGAGTATGTGGTTGGTTAGATTTGGAGAAAGTTGCATGAGGCACAGAGAAGAAAGTATATCCTTTTTGCTCCTGTTAAATGTTCTGTAATAATCACTTCGTTGCATTTGGTTTATAACATCAGTTAGCTCCAGCATTTCTCAGTTCAGTTTTTATATAGATAAACTAACTATTGTCAAAAATAGTCACCTATTCAAGTCAGCTATTATTAGTGTGTTAGGGGCAATCGGTGATTGAAGTAGATTTTCTTTTATAAACTTCAATATCCTTCCTTGTATTTGGTACATAGATGCTAAGAATTGCAATGTCCTTTTGGTGGGTTTTTCCTTTAGAAATATGTTGTATCCTTTCCTTCCCCTTCTCTTGATTAGTTCTGCTTTGAAGTCTGTTTTTTCAGATACTTAACTGGCTACACAAGCTTATTTCTTAGGTCTATTTTCTTGGAATCTCTTTTACCATTCTTTTGCCAGAGGTGTTATCTAAGCTTGATGTTATTTATAGTGTGTTTCTTGGATGCAGCAGAAGAATCAACCCTTGTTTTACATCTATTCTGCTAGTCTGTGCATTATTTTTTTTCATTTTAGAATTGAGACCGCTGATATTGAGGGTTATTATTGAGCGGTGTATATTTGATTTTTTTTTGAGTTTTTTCTCTCTCTCTTTATCTCAGGCATGATGAGCCTCTCTGGGTTGAAGTTTTAATTTGGCATCTTTTGTAGGACTGGATTTATAAACAGATCCTGCTTCAATTTGGTTTTATCATAGCATGTCTTCTTTTCCCCATGTGTGCCAATAGAAAGTTTAATTACATATAGTATTCTCGGCTGGATTCGGCGGTCTCTTAGAGTCTGTATCGTATCTGCCCAGGCCCTTCTGCCTTTTCATGTGTACTTCTAATAGGTCTGCCTTTGTATGCTATTTGGTGTGTTCCCCCTGGCAGCTATTAATATTCTTTATTCTGCACATTTAGCTTTTGGATTATTAGGTGCCAAGGGAATATTCTCTTTGTGAGTCTGGCTCTGAGGTTCCTGTTTGAGCTCCTAAATTTTTTTGCCCAATATTTATCTATTTGTCTGCTTTGTTTGTTTATTTTTTACTGAGTATTTTTACTTTCAGGAGTGAACTATTTTGTTTGTTTTGTATTGTGGTTTGCTGTTTATGTTCTTATCAATTAGATTAAAAGATTTATTCATTTCATATTTAAAGACCTCTAATACCTTTATAAAATTTATTTTCAGGTCTTTGTGTTGTGTTTTAGTTGTGTTGCAATACTCTGGATTTTCTCACGTCAGGTTGCTGGACTCTAGTGGAGACTCTATTATCTTGGATGTTGTTGATTGTATTTTTACACTGATGTCTAGGGCATCTAGGTTTGTGATGATAATAATTTTACGTGATGATATATGCTCTTGTATTCATTGAGTGGGTATTTTTCCTTTGGTTTCTGTTTTCCTTTTCAGTTCTTCAAAGAGTGTGGTATGTCTATAGTACCTTATGGAATGCTTCTGGGATCTCAAGAAATAGAGCCATTGGAGCTTCAGAGTATAGCATGTTCCAAGACTCTGTGTGTTAATGTTTCAGAATGGGAATGGGCTATAATGGTACAGAATATAGGCTGAGAGGTTGACAGTAGGGAAGACAACAGAGTGTTCTACCAGGATCTGCTCAGTTCCAAAAATGTGGCCAGAAAGAACTATCACAGCAGGTGGTCTGCTACATTGCTGGGAATAAGATTTAGGGATTGGATTCAGAGAAGAGAAAGGAGAATAAGATTTGAAAGTCACCAGTCTGCTTGCTTCTTTGATAAACATGGAGGTCCATGTTGCATTTATTTTAATATTGAACACTATGAGCTAGAAAATAGACAATAAGATGTAAAATATTTTATAATATTTATAAGCAAATGTAACTATTAGTTCCACTTCTCAGTAAACTATGGCAAATCTTTATACTGTGCTAGCTTTTGTCAGAAAGTAACTGGATATAATTAAATACCTTCAATTTTTAAAATAGGACATCTTCTTCCTTCTCCATTACCTGCTTACCTATGAACTAAATCATTAATTCAATTCAAAGAAAATAAGAAATAAAAAAAATTGAAAAAAGAAGAGCACTGACACAGTATTAAGAGCACCAGTGGAAGGGGAAGCCCTGGGTCCTGCTAAGACTGAACCCCCAGTGAACTAGTCTATGGGGGGAGGGCGGTAATGGGGGGAGGGTTGGGAGGGGAACACCCATAAGGAAGGGGAGGGGGGAGGGGGATGTTTGCCCGGAAACCGGGAAAGGGAATAACACTCGAAATGTATATAAGAAATACTCAAGTTAATTAAAAAAAAAAAAGAGACAAAGAATCTCCACACATAAAGAACAATAGAAGATGCTTTCCATACAAAAACCACCCTATGCTTTGAGATGGCAAGCTATTTTTACCATTTACATATTTCTAGTTCTCTTACTGTTGTCATATTCAGATTTTCCACGTCCAGGATATTTCTCTCCAGAAAAAAATGCAAGCAGTTATTGTGTCTTAATATTCAGATATTTTGTGAACACATTAAGCTATTCTATGCTTCTAGCACAAAATTTTGTGGAGTTCTTGCCTTTCCATGCTCCAGACTGTTTCAAAGTTTCTACTGCCACAGATTTTAGTAGATTTTGCTCCTAACAGACATATGTCACTGTGACAAACTTCATTATCTAATGATTATCTAATGATTATATATATATATACTATATATATATAATACACAGAATGTCTCAACACTCGACTTTCAGAAGAGTCCTATATTTTCATTTAAATTCCATATCCTAACCACTTAACTTTACATCTTCTTTTTATCGTGCAATTTTAGGTATTTATCTAATATTGTTGTTATCTTTGTAAACTTTGTCTTCCATAACATCATACATTTAACTTCATCTCTGATTATATGTTGAACTTTGTTTATAAAGTTGTATCAATACCTGTTTTTAATAATAATTCATGACTCATAGTGTCTAAGAAATTACATTTCATATTAGAAATCCCAAATGCACCAATCAGAACCTTACAAGCTTCATGTTCACCAACTACCTCACTTAGGACTTTTGTTACTTCTGTTGAAGCATCAAGTATTGAATGCCACAAGTTACCAGCAATAATTCTCCTCCAGGTTCACTATTTTATATTAACCATGTACTTGTTACATTAATTGTTATTATACCAACATATGATTCATTTGTCTGTGGTTTCCCATAACACTGTACATATACTAAGCAGAATTTGTTTAATGAATTTAAATATATCAACACTGTTGAACTCTTCTGTCATTTCAGTAATGCAAAACAACATCCATAAAGATTTGTTAATCATCAGTGCAAGTAATTAACAAGTCATCTAACTTCAGACTTTAATCTTCCAACATAATCTAAGTACTACTACAGTACAATGGAGTGTTTTTGCATGCATTGTATAATTACAGACTCCCTCCTAGCTTCCATTCTGCACTTCATTATTTAATAGTATAGGCAATCCCAGTTCTCAGAACTTTCAGTGTTATTCATAGACACAAAAGTGAAAAAATTGTACCAGGGTTTCCTCAAACTAGTCTATAAACATGTTATCAGTCTGTGCAAATTATATATATATATATATATATATATATATATATATATATATATGTGTGTGTGTGTGTATGTATATGCAGTAATATAGAAATATATTAAATTATATTTTTTAGAAGAAAGTATTCTTCATACTCTTCAATTATCTCACTCCTTTACATAACAGACTAAATAGAGTTTGCCAGCACTCACAGCTCTAATATGTAAGAAAGGCAACCACTCATTAAAACATGAAAGCTAAAATACCCCATTAGTATTTGTGAGAAGTACCTGTACACTCTCTATAAATAACAACATACTTCTCTCATGTTTTCAGTCTCTGTGTCTTGGGACTACTTTTCATAATATATTCATTTACAGCCAAATGTATTCTTGCTAATTAGTCAATGCAATAATTTAAACTATGAAATGTGTCATATTATATGCTCCATATGCTTTATCAAGAAACCAAATACTGTGTGTCTTGTCACCATGCTTCAGCCAGTCATTGAACTCCCTTTCTTCTTCCAGTGAGGCAGTCATCTTTCTGAAATCAGAAGTTATCTTGTTTGAGGTAGACTAAACCACACTTGTAGGAATAGCTATAGCCATTTTTACTGAATGGGTAAAAGACAACAGACGATAGCACTAAGTGAAAATAAATGGTTATTTTTTTCCTGAGTAATTTTTTACAAAAATAAATAATGAAAAAACCCCATATGGATTTAAAACTGTTTTAAATCATGAGGATTGAGAAAGAGAAGATTTAAGGGTGCATGATCTACATGCCCATTAAAGAAATACACATTATTGCACTGCCAGTGTGATGTTCATTTGCATGAGCTGCAATGTGTACACACATGTGAAATGTATATAGAAGCCTTATTTGCTCTGAACAACCAACTAATGAACATACATAGGCTGGACTTAGGCCTCTCCACACATATGTAGCAGATAAGCAGCTTGGTCTTCATGTGGGACCGGAACAACTGGAATGTGGACTATGCCAAAAGCTGTTAACTGTATATGGGATATGTTCTTATAGCTGGCCTGTCTTCTCAGGCCTCAAAGGGAGAGAAAGTGCCTAGCCTCACAGAGACTTAAAGTGCCTTGATGGGAGGATATCCAGGAGGCCAACACCTGCTAAGAGGAAAAGGGGATGTGAATGTGTGAGGGTGTGACAAGGAGGAAGAGTGAGTAGAGAACAAAATTAATGAATAAAAAGAAATTAAATTAACTTTGAACAATAAAATATTAAGAAAAAGAAGAAGGAGGAAGAGGAGGATGAGAAGAAGAAAAAAGAGAAGAAGAAGAAGAAGAAGAAGAAGAAGAAGAAGAAGAAGAAGAAGAAGAAGAAGAAGAAGAAGAAGAAGAAGAAGAAGCAGCAGCCATACTTGAGCTGTTGTTCTCTGTAATTATTCTCCACTCTTTTCTGAGAGGGTCTCTCACTGAACCTAAAGTGTGTTACTTGACAAGACTGCCTGTCCAACCAATTGGGCTCTTACTGCCTTACCCTTCTCCCGAGAACTGAGGTTATAGATATGTACTATACCAACCAGATTTCTATATAGATGCCAGGCATTGAATGCAGGTCCTCATGCTTTTTTTGACAAGCATTCTATCGTGAGGAGTTTGCCCCTCCTTATACTGTAAAAATTTAAGAAAACTGGCTACTTTGCACTTTAAAAATCTTTAATGATATTTTAAAGAGTCATTAGGTCTTTATAAATCAGCATATAAATAAATAAATTGAGGTCACGAAGAAGGATTGTTGAAATCTGAGTGACACTACATTGACAATTTTTACTTAAAATTTTATTACTTTCATTCCAGAGTGTAACCCAATCAGAACTAAAACACAAGATATAAGTGTTTTTCCCAATAATATTCACAATAATATCCTCCTGCAATTGACGACACTTTGGTCTTTAGTCTCATAATTAGAATAGAATTATAATAGTCTCTTATAATAACCATAAACATATATGTTCAAATAAGATTAGTATATTTACAACATAGTGAAATATTAATATATGGTATGAAAACAACTAATTCTTTATAGGTTTACTTCGAACTTTTGCTACCTTAGTCACTGCTGCTGAGTCAATATCAAGGCATTCAACACATACCATTTGTTTCCATCCTGTGCTTCAAAATTGGTCAAGAATGCTGGTAAAATGTCAAAGATAAAAATTAAGGGCAAGTGATTACATTTTAAGAAATAAAACATGAAATAGGATGTGTTGAGAAAGCTTGTAATTTCAGCCCTCAGAGAGCAGAAGCAGAAAAATAATAATGTCAAGGCCTGCCCGGATTTTATTTCTGTGTCAAACAATCATTCAAACAAACCAAAATGAAATATCAACTAGTACAGTGAGGAATTGTCAGTCATGAAGGAAAATACATGACTTTGTCATAGGAATTTTGTATTATTTTGGAATGGATTTGAAACAGATTCCAATATAAGGTGGAGAGACTGAGTTTGTTTAGTGAAGTGACATGGAGAATGTGTGAGAGAGGAGCAGGATGAAACAAACAAAGGGAAGAAGGCAGTTTAAGGGTCCTTTATTGATCTGATTTATACCTTGAGAAGCTGGCTGACTTCCACTGGCAGAGCTCTGAGCAGCCTTGGAGAATTCACTTGAAAATTTTGGCTTGTTGCTGAAAACAATGTTTTGTACAATTTCCCATTGGTATACCTTTAGTTTTATATATAATATGTAATTGTATTTATGTAGACACACACACACACACACACACACACACACACACACACTCGCCTACTTTTCTCCGTATAGTTATTTAGTACTTAATTCAGGTGACCACAAAAATATTGGATATTATACATCAATAAAATGTATACATTGTCTGAAATAGAAACAGTAAATAAGTTTTGAAAATTTATGACACAGTAAATGACAAGACAAAGACCCAAATAAAATATTTAAGTAAAACAATGCATCATAAGATATCAGCACAATGGAGAATAATTGAAGAAAAAAGTGCCACCTGTAAAAGTATCAAATAAAATTTTATCAGGGATAGTGCAGTGTGCAAGCAGTAAACGAGGAAGAATAGCCACCTTTTAGTTGGAAGAAGAAGTTGTTACTGAAAACTGCAAAGAAAGCTTACAGTGACAGGCGAACCATCCTTATAGAACTAGACAAAGCTGCTCAAGATTGCAAGGAAAGAAAGGTACCAGGGATCAATCTACAAAACCCAAACAAAGTCACTCCACCCTCTTGCTGCAGACAATTGAGTGGAAATGAGTGGGTAGCAATCCAAGCAGGTGTGAAGCCTTATAGAAGATTTGCCATCAAATGAACTTCTGCTTCCAAAGTCACACTTATGTAAATTGAATCATTAAATTATTTTAAAAGAAACTCTATGTTATTGTGAATGTCTGTTAGAGAAATTTTATCTATGAACCAATAGATAAAAATATAATATGTACTTACCATAGCAAGCAGAGCCAGGCAGGTTGACAGAGAAAGAAACCTGAGAGCTTTATAATAGATGTTTATATACATGTTGAATATGGCCGCACTGAAAAGAAGGGAACTACAGAACTGGACAGCTAAATGTCACATGCAAAGCCAAGACAAAAGACAGTAAAAAGCATGAGTTGTGCTTGTAGCCAAAGTTTCATGGAACAAAAAAAAGGAAAAGAAATAAAAGAAAAGAAATGAGATAAAATTTTGAAAAATCACCGGGTCTAGGAAGCACAGTTCAAGTTCAGTAACCAACAAGGAGGACAAACCCAAAGCAAAATTATAGTGGAAGTCATGTGATGCCAGGCATATGGTTACTAGGAACAAACAAGTGCTCCTAGGAAAGGGTAGGAATGGGGTGGGGGGGAGCTCTGGTACAGCACTAGCGAAAATTGGAATATTTATGAGAAGGTTATGGTTCTTTAAAAGTGTGCAAGCAAATTTAGACTATCACTTAGGAATGCCACTGCTGGCTATATATATATATATATATATATATATATATATATATATATATATATATATATATATATGGCAGTCCATGTTCAAAGAGACCATGGTAACAAAATGTAGGTACTGGTTTGCTTGTGCAGGAGGCTGGGCATAGTTCATAACAAGGCTGGACTATTGAATGCACTCCAGGGAAAAATTCTTAAGGCTTTTTACCAGAAAGCTCTTGTAAATGATTAAAGAGACAATTTAAAACAAATTTAATACTCTAGAGTGTATATCAAAATAAAACAATTTACCTCACAAATATGAAACTCGTGCTTAATGCATCATTTTCAAAAATAAATAATTTAAGTGTTCAAAATGGAACAAAATAATTGATATAGTGGCAGTTTTAATATGTAACATGTAATTTAGAGGCAGAATGTATTTGAAATTCTAAGGGAATTTACTGATAAAAATATCCAATAAACTGTTGGAAATGCAGAAATTTTAATAGCAAGAAGTCAAACTTTATGATACAGATGGTTGAGTTTACTGAAAGAACATGCCATTTATAGTTAATATTTAGGACTGGAAGATATTCAATTTTGGGATGAGGACTTGATACAGCATGAACCTTTTAGATAAGTCACACTCGCTTGGAAGATAGAGAAATGTAACAGTGTTTCTAATAAAAACTTCAAAATAAGTAAAGTAAAAGTTATTAAAAAGTAAAGTTTAAAGGAAGAATTAACCTCTAAAGAGGAGAACTGAGTCTATTTAACAACTAATATATTAATCAAGTATTTTGCATTACTAGAGTATGAAAACAAGAAAAAATGAAATTAATTTCCTAGCAATAAGCACATGCTGTATGCTTAATGGAATATATAGATTATTTTAAATTTTAGAAAAATAACCAAACAAAACTGATTTCTCTTTCTTTTTCTAATAGCATACTTGAAAAATCAACAGAAGATATGGTAGAGAAGGTCAGCAGATATCACACTTCATGTGCAAGCATGAGGACCGAAGGCCAAAGCCTCAGGACCCATGTAAAATTGGTAACATGTCTGTAATACCAGCCTGTTTGTATCAAGTAGAGTCAGCGTGGTACCTGAAGCTAGTGGACTGGGGAGCCTGGCCCATGCAGCACACAACAGAGACCCTGCCTCAAACAAGGCAAAAAGTGAAGACTGACAATCTACACTCCCTTTTGCCCTCTCCCAGTATGTTCATTGGCATTGAAGCTCCTGTACACACACACACACACACACACACACACACACACACACACACACACACACACACACACAGACAAGTGCATGCACATGGCATGCCCACATGCATACACACATATTCACAAGCAATCCTTTTCCATAGTATATGGAAAATACCCTGTAGAAAATATAGGATAGGATAAATAGAAATGAAATTCTTAGGCTTTGGAAAGATTGTCTTTTAGAATATAGGTAAGTCATCTATGTTTTAAAGAACACACAAACACAAAACATAAAAGGATAATTAACCAGAATAAACTGAAATCAAATAAATGTAAAATGCATGAAAATTGTAAGGAAAATTTAAAGAAACTTCAAATGTGTCACATGCTTACAAAAGACTGAGGAACAAAATATATACCTAATTTTCTTTGATTTCCTTTAGAAAATACTAACAAGAAAGACACATGTAAGAAACATGTACTCATAGATTAATCAACAATACTAGAATGCAACTGCAGTAAGAAACTATTTTCCCCAACAGATTAGCAAAGATTGACATCCTGCCCATATCGGATTTTAACATGTAAGATAGACTTTTCAAAGACTGTTGGTAATGTAAATTGATACCATTTATACAGCAAACAATTTGTAGTTACATGATGAAGTTGTGCATTTGAGCCAAAAATATGTCTTAGAGCTGCATGATATAAAAAAATGACTACCTGTATGCCCAAGTGACAGGTTAGAACAGAAACAGGAGTATCCAGCAATAAAAACAAAAGTAAAGGAAATTACCCTCTTTGTGCATCCACAATTAAGGAAAATTGTTTTAAACTCATAAATGAATAAATTAGATGTGTAAAAATTACACTGTGAGGGCAACTATTGGAACATAGACACGTTGTGCTGTACAACATAGCATACACCTATTCTGGGTGAGTAATCTAAGTAACAACAGCAGCTTCTGGGAAAATGCCTGCACCCTATGTTTTTTTCTAGACTGTGTAAATTTGTTGGTTGAGGAAGAATAGAAGAATCTTGCCCTCTGTTAAGCCTCACAGTTTGCTAACTCATGAGCAAATCAGATAAGCTTTGGAGGGTCTACATGTTGAGATGAGTATCAGTAGAGAACTAAGACAGGGAATTAAAATTGCTGCCTGCATTGAAGATACAATAAAGGTTATGCAGTCATTAAATTATTTATATAAATTTAACTCTTTGTACATATTGTGCATTATATTTTAAAGATATGCAAAAATATGTTGTCGCAATGTAGGTTTATAATACATATTTGGAAATAAATTTAAGAAGTATTCTGTCAGTGACAAGGACATAGGTGAATAGTAGAGCATTTGCCTCATGTGTATGAAGAGAATGGGTTCAATATCTAGCATTAAACACCCCAAAGAATGAAATCTTGATGTAATATTAATAGAAAAATAGGAAATAGGAAATACTCAAATGAAGTCATAAAAGATTGTAATTTTCCATAATGAGTGAATTGCATACTATTCAACTTATCCAAATTTTTTATCACGTGAAATGATAGGGAGTTTTCCCTTAGGTAATTCTGAAAAGCAAAATAATGGCTATGATTGTATTATTAATATAAGTTATAGTAAAGTTAATGACTGTGGAAGCAGACAATCATATGTGTATGCTAACTATATATATAAATTAAATATGAAACTAAAATAATGAATAATGAGTAGGTCCACTTATCCTAGTTCTTGGGAACTCTACATCTTATTGCAGAACCAGGGTTTCCCAAGCTTTTTCCCAGTAATCTTCTTAACCCTTCCTTTTAGCCCAATTCCATTTCTTTGTGTCAGCTGCTACTTGACAGAAAAACAGCATACCAAGGTGCTCAAAATATACTGAGCTGGGATTCAGCGAGGTGATATTAAATATTCTCCCTCGTCCTTATTCAGATTTTCTGGACATAATCGCAGTCCTCTAAAGACATGTTTGTAGGAGCCCCTCTCTCCAACCCACCTCCACTCCCTGGGGTTTCGGCTCCCTAGTGTAGGCCCAGGCCCCCTTACTTCTGCCTCTCAAGACTCAGATTCACTCTTTCTCTTACAGAAGACTTCTTATAGAAGCATTTAGTTTCAAATACCTACGTTTCCTGGTGTCTTGGCTTCTTGTTGTAGAACCAGATCCAACTAGTTTTTCCCATTGCCTGCCTTTTTTCCTGGCCTATCTCCTTTCCTTTGTATCATCCATTACCTGTGAAGTACACACTTCCAGGGAACCCACAGCCACATTTGTAGCTAGGATTCAGATTGAACAGCAGTGATTGAAACAGCACACCATTCCACCAAGTAATGCCTCAAACATTTTAACTCCATATGCCAGGTACCAGCAAAACCCACAAACATGAACAACCATGATAAAGCTTCCTCCAGAAGACAGTAATCCTATTACCCTGAGAAGTGCAATTTAGCTGCAACACAAACCAAGAACTTCAAAGTAGCAATTATAAATCTGTTCAAAGAGCTGTAAAAGTATATGAATGCATGCTTTAAAGAACAATGTGAGAACAAAAAACCGAATAAAATAATGAAAACATTTCAAGACATAAATGTAGAAATAGAATTGCTGAAGAAAACATATACAGCAACATAATTGGAAGTGAAAAGTTTAGGAGGAGAAACAAAAATCTCATATGTCAGTCTCACCAACACCCTATGAGACATGGAAGAAGGAACAAAGAGCTAAGTCAAAGGAAATATTAAATAATTTGAAAAAGAAAGAGAACATAACATCTAGAAAATCTGGGACATTATAAAAAAACAAATTTATGAATAATAAGGATAGCAGGAGAAGAAATCGGGGTCTACAGCCAGTTCAGACCTTTATATTCAAGAAAACTATCAATTACAATTGACAGAAAAGTGAAATTTAGTTTGAGAAAATGAAATTTAAGTTATGTCTATCTAATAGTCCAGGAATCTAGCTACACCCAGAAATTCTCATGTAATCCCAGAAGAGCAACAACAAAAGAATAGGAATAGCACCCAACCAATAGATGGAAGCTGGGAACCCTTGTGGTTGAATTAGGAAAACGCTGGAAGAAGTTGAGAAGACCAGCAGTCTCAACTGACTTGAACCCTGAGATCTCTCAGACACTGAACCACCAATCAGGCAGTATATGCCAGCTGATTTGAGGCCCCTGACAAATACACAGCAAAGGACGGCCTGGTGTGGCCTCAGTGACAGAAGATGCACCTAACCCTTAAGAAACTTGAAACCCCAGGGAGTGGGGAAGTCTGGTGGGGTGGAGGTGGGAAGGCAGGGACATCCTCTTGGAGACAGGTGAGGTGGGGAGGGAGTATGGTATGTGCAGTGGTTGGGGGCAGACCGGGAGACAGATAGAGTGGACTGTAAAAGAGGATTAAATAATAATAATAATAATAATAATAATAATAATAATAATAATAAAAAAGTGAAAACCATTGTTCACTGATAACCCTCAATATTAGTAGACTTAATTTTTTAAATAAAAAGTCACAAATTAGCAGATTGTATTAGAAAACAGGACCCATCTGTCCATAAATGGAACACATCTCACCATAAGGATTGAGATCATTTCAAGGTAAAAGGATAGCAAAATTACAATAAGCAAATAGACCTGACAAGCAGGCAGGTATAAGTTTAAGAAGAGACAGGAAAGGATAATAAATACTCAGAAAAGGGGGAAAAAATCAAAAGAATCTTGCCATTTTAAACAAACATGTATCAAATGCAAGGATACACAAATTCAAAAAAAAACCATTATACTATGTATAAAGTTACATATGTACCCTAACATAGTGATTATGGATGTTTTCAATACTCCACACTTATCAAGAGACAGTACGTCCAGACAAAAACGGAGCAGAAATGCTTGTGTTAAATAAAACCATAAATCAAATTTATCTACCAGAAGTCAACAGAAGAGTATACTCGACACTAAAGATTATACTTGTTTTTTTAGTAGCTCACAGAACTTTCTCTGAAATTGACTACATATTCAGACAAAAAAAAAACATTCCCAACAAATGTAACAAAATTGTGTTCATACCCTGCATCCTGTCTGACCACTGTGAATAAATGCTGGATATCAACAATAGCAGAAACAGCAGAAGGTATGAAAACTCATGGAAATTGAAGAACTCATTCCAGAATGAAAGTGGCTCAAGACACATATGGAGAGGGAAATTTAAAACTTTCCAGAGCTGAATGAAAATGGAAATGTAATATGTCCACCCATATGTGTAGAATCTGTGTTTACATACTGGCCCAAGGTCAAGTGATAGGGCCACATGAGGAATTAAATTTGACAAGTGTTGAGGGGACATAGCACAACTGAAGCTGTGACAATTTTATTGAGAGCAATCAGGATTTTTATACCCTTGTCAGATACTGAATGTGATGGCAATTGCCTGGATCAATAATGTTGCCGCTGCTAGGATAAAATGGTGTTTGCAAGTAATACGTGGTATACAAGACTAATGGCAAAAACCAATTGTCCTGTCACTTTTTCATGCTTTGTTGACTATTAAGGGAAGATACAGAGAAACACAAGGCAGCCTTAATGCCTTATGCCTAAGGAGGTCCCTTGGGAACTATAAGACACATTGTGCCCCAGGAGCCATAGGCTCAAATCTGAAAAACCTATGTCACATGCCGCTCAAGAGATCAAAATTAGACCAACTGCAAGGTTAAGGTTCCCTATACCTATGGAAAGCAATAAAGGCAGTTCCAATAGGCAAAATCTTACCACTAAGGGACTTCATTAAAATGAAAAACAAAAGCAAAAAACTAACAAAACAAAAGAAAACAAAATGTCATTAAAGACAAAAACATAAACAAAAACAAAACAAAACAAAATACCAACAATAAAACTGGAAAGATTTTATATTAGTAACTTAGCAACACATTTGAAAACTCTAGAAGAGCAATAACAGCTACTTTTCAAAAAGATTAATTAATGTTCAAGAAATTATTAAACTCAGTACTGAAGATCATTGAAATACTATAACAAACAAACAACAGCAAAATAAATAAGAGAAATAAAAGAAATCAATGAAACAAACAGTATTTTGAGAAAATGAAAAGTAATTATAAACCTTTAGCCAAATTAAATGAAAGATGAAGAAAGAATATCCAAATTAATAAAATTAGAAGTGAATGGAGGACCATAATGATAAATGATTAGGAAACTGAAACACTGTAATGTGGAAAGACTTCCTTTACTCATGGGTGCATTGATTTATAATGTGAAACGATTCGTCTAAGACAAGCAATCTGCAGATTCAATACAACCCTCATCAAACTTTTAATACATTTTTGTCAAAGAAACTAAAAAACATACGTGAAATGACACCATATTCAACAAACAGTGTGGAACAGAACGAAAGAATACATGTAGCAGAATGCAAATATATCTATATTTCTCTCCTGGCAATATTATGCTCTAACTGTATCAAGTACTTCGATATAAGACAAGATATATTGAATCTGATTGAAGAGAAATCAGGGAATATATTTGAATTCTTTGTCATATAAAAAAACTTTCTGAACATGGTACCAATATCACAGGCACTAAAATTAAAAAATAAAATAAACACTAACCACTGTAACTTCTTGAACATATAAAGCTACTGGAAGACAAAGGACACCGTCATTGAGACCAGATAATAGCCTATAGAAATGGCCAACATTTTTACCAACTATACATAATCAGAGGGTGAGTGTATAAAATATGTAAAGAACTAAAAGAAATTCTGAATATCAAAAGGGCAAGCAAATTAAAAATGGGGTACTGAACTAGCAGAGAGTTCAAAAAGGATGAAAAATGAATGGGTGACAAACCTTTGAAAAAATGTTCAACATACAAAGCCAAAAGGTAAATCAAATTTAAACTACTTTGTGTTTGCATTTTACCCAAGTTAATATGGCCAAAATCAATAAAACAAATGAAAACACATACTATGCAGGATTTAGGGAACAGAGGAAAACTCATTTCTTGCTGATAGGGGTACAAACACATGCAGCCACTATGAAAATCAATGTATCTGTTTCTAAGGAAGCTGGAACCTGATCTACCTTCTTTCCAGCTGTACTACTCTTAGACATATACCCCAAAGACTCTGCACAGAACTACATACATACTTGCTCATTTGTGTTTAACTTTATTCTCTTAATAACCAGGAGCTAGAAATAGCCTAGGCCTCTATCAACTGATGAATGGATAAAGAAAACATGCTGCACTTATTCAAAGTAATTCTGTCCAGCTGTTTAAAAAAATGAAATTATGAAATTCACAAGCAATTAGATGGAACTAGAAAAGAAAAAAAACATCTTGTGTGAAATAAAACTTTTCTTCTTTTGAGTGGATATTATATTTAAGTTTCAATATGTTTACTATAATGTCAATTAATACATGGTTGAGATACCTAGAAAGAAACTGAGGTTGCCCCAGAGGATTCTCAATGAATGAATTGGAAATAGAATAAGTATAATTGAGAAAAGGGAATAGAACAAGAATATTAAATAAAGAAGGGAATGGGAGAGAAGATAATAAAAGAAGGAATGTGGAAAAGGACAGCTAAGATTAGGGGATATAAGAAAAGCCATTTAGGTAGGAAGTATGTAGAAGATTCCCTAATATTAACACATATATAAATGGACTTTAAATAGAGTCACCAAATACAAGGGATGATGGGTGGTACCACAATTAAACATTGCATTCTATCTAGTAAAAAACCCCAATGCCAAAAATGGGCTAAGCTTTGTTGGGTCTTTTGACAAAGGGATCCCATAAGAATATCCAAATGTACCAGGATATTTGTTACTCTCTACAGCCTTATGATGAGACCCACTTATCCAAGAAAACACTTACGTGTGACATCAGATATGGAAAAATCAAGCTAGTGGATAACTAAGAAGTTTGACCCCTACTGACGAGTATTCATAGAAGGTATTGTGCAAGCTACTGGAGAAAAAATGTAATCATCAGTGGCACTCAACTGCAAATCCTGCACCCTAAAACATGGACCTGTCTGCAAGATATACTGGTGAGGCAAAACAGGTAGACCTCCAGCCTCTGGATCTCCCCTCCTCAGTCAGAATCCTCCACCACTATTGCCACTTCCACACACCTCCTTGTTGTTATGTCCCAGCCCCAGCTAGTGGAGTGATCCCTCTTCTTCCACAGGCCACACCAACCATAAGACCTCGGAAGAAACAGAAGGTAAAGAACAAAACACCAAAACACTCATTTAAAAAAGACTAACTCAGATCTTTGTACCTAGAACTATAATCATGCCAAACCTAGATAACTAGACTCTAGCATAAGAACACAATGTGAGGGAATAGATGAGGGAATGTGTCACAACCATAATCCAGTTATCCTACTCCAACAAGCCCTGAATATTCCAATAGAGCAGAAGAACAGGAAAAGACCTTACATTACCTTTTTAAAGATGTTAGTGTTTCTGAAGAAAGAAAAAAATATATCTTTTAATGCGATCCACGAAAATGCAAACAGATGAAAGTAATGAGCAAATCCCTCAAAAACAAAAATGTCAGGAAAATTTTAACAGTTGAAGGAAATAAATAAATATTCCCCAAATAGAATATTTGTGATATCAGCACACAAAAGTTATAAAGTTCCAAATATATATGGAAGTATAATATTTCTAACACACTACACTAATTTAAAAGAAATAGATTTTTCAAACAATAAAATATTTTTACATACAGAACATCCAGGGTATAGTGTTGTGAACAGCTGAATGTGTTAGTACTCATTAAGAAAACCATTTAGGATTCATTATTACTGTGGGCAAGATTGCTTTCTTTCTTCACTTTCACTGTTAGCTTTTCATGCTCTTTTACTGCTGTTATTAGGATAAAGAGTAATGAGAGATAAAGAAGCAGGTTTGTTAATTCTAAATATTTTATTTCTTTCAGTATAAAGTTTACTGTTCTCAATCTAGTACACAAGTGACCTCTCTCTGAACTAATGACTTTCAACTATTTATATCACTGTATCTCAAAATATGATGCATACTTTAAATTGCCACAAAGAATGGTACACACAAACTGAAACAAAATTTCACACAATTTACACATCAAACTTGAGTTTCCCTATATTTGATATCTCATTGAAACCTATATATACTTATTTTAAAATATTGCTTTAAATGATTATACCCAACTTTCTGAAAAAATATAATTAACATTCTAGACAGGCCACATAACAAAACTAAACAAATACAACATATATAAAAAATAAAAAAGCACTAATTTAGTTATTCAAGAAATATTTTCCCATTCTGTCACCTTTCTAGAATAACATAACACAATTTTAGGTATAACACAATAGGAATTAACTTGCATGAATTATAGAACTGTTACAAATGACATGTACCCTGTAAATAAATGTTTCTTCATGTCTAGAGCAATTTTTAGATACACACTGTATGGTTGTACCTCTTGCTCTTATGAGTAAACCAAGCAACAGATTCAGAATGCACTGCCGATTCAGTATTGTTTCATACTGAGATCCTTTATTAATTATATTTGTGGGCCACTAATTGTAAAGATGTTTATCTCTAAAGTTCCTTCTGAAAGTGACACAGGGAGGTAATTCTATGACATCACATTATTACACTTACCATGCTGAGTCTACCACACTGTGAAAGACCTCAATTAAAATAAAATGTACCCAAGAAAACAGAACAAAGGATTCTCTCATTTAAACAAGCTATGGAGAATTTCCTAACAAGAAACATAATCCCTTACAATTAGAACAAGAAAATGAAACAGGTTTCCAGCATAAGACAATTACCAGTAAAAATAAAATGAGATACCTAAGTAGATAAACTTCCTGATATGGAGAAGGCTTCTCCCTTGTTAGAAGATTTATTTTTTCTGTCTTATCCTTAAATCATCATAAAGATGACAACAGAGGGAAGAAGGGAAAGACATTTGGAAAAAAAGAGAGAAAGAAGCAGAAACTTAACTCCCTCCTTATCAAGCAAAGACCTGTAGGGTTGTGTTGGCCCACTGCAGCTGGGGGAGGCTGTACCCAGGGTGCTTGACCGTGCTTATCCCATGCTGCTGCTGGGGTAGGTGATGGGCTGTAGGGAAGCACTGAGGCGTCGCTCAGGGATAGAAAAAGTACAGTCTGAGATGTGGGAAAGCTGGAGCTTGCTGGTGGATACCCGGGCCTGCTACAAGGCTGGGGTCAGGGGCGTCTCGGCCTCTTGGACATCCAGGTGACACTGGGTGTCGCAGAAAACAGAGTGGGGCCCCTTGCACTGGGGACAGTGTCTAGCCCAAGGCAAGGGTAGGGTTGGGGAGGGTGGATGGGAGGGGAGCTCCAGCTAGTACCGGTGGTGTACAGTCCTTAACTTGGTGGAGGTAGGCTTGGTGGGTAGGCTTGGTTGCAGTTATGGCTAGGAGTGCAGAGATGCCTTCTACGACCAGACACTTGACTGCAGCTCTGTAGCCAAAGTCCTTTTCCATGGCTCCCCATGGGGGACCACAATGAAAAAAAAAAACAGTCTGTGGTTCTAAAATGGTTATTGTCGTGGTGGAAAGTGGATACTTGAAACCATACCCACTTCCTAGGGTGGGCCTGAGATTAAATACCTTTTGTAGAGAGAAATATGTGGGAAGGGAAGATTATTGGCATACCCTCTGGACCTCTAGGTACCTCATTAGCACGGAGAACTCTGTTTCAAGCCTACTTGACTGTGGTCATGTAGAAGGGCTTGGGGCATTGCCCTTAAGTGACTGGTGGTCACAAATCTCTTTGAGGGAGTTGGGGGAAGGGGTAGCTCTGTGACAGGAACCTAGTAACAAGAGCAGGGGAAACTCCTACCATCCCCTTCATGGTCTCTGGGGCTTCAAGCCTTTAGTTCAACCTTACCAGGCTTCTGCTCATGGTCCATGGCCTGCAGGCAACAATCCCATTCGTGAGGTATTTACAGGTTTTATTACATCTGGAATTCGTTTTAAATTTTTATGCCTTCTATGATGATCGTATTCTCTCTGTCCCCAGGTCCTCATCTCTCCCTCTCCCTCTCCCTCTACTCCCAAACCCTCATCTCTCTATTCCCAGTAAACAAAACAAAAGTCCAGTAGACAAGGATGGCAAACTATAACATCAAAAAAAAAAAAAAGAAGCACACACCAAAAATTGTGCAGTGTGTTTGTGTTAGCCAACTGACCTTGACTATGCTTGTTGAATAATTTCCTTCCTGAAGTCCACCTCTTAATATCACATGTGGGAGGTTAGAATTGCAGCATGTACATTTATATAAATTTTTAGTTCATGAACATTCGACTGATTACACAAAAATATAAACTACAGCAGTCAAGACTCTTGACGTATATTTGTAGTAAGAACAAATGTATCCCCCCCGACTACAGACTGTCAAGTAAGTGACTTGAATTTGCAGCAGGTTCTTGGCAGTGGCTAAACTTCGGTACCAAAACCCAATACGTATTCTTAGTAGCATTGATGGAAAATATGTAATATTTACATACAAACATTTATTATTCAATTCTGAAATTTCTGTAACTCTCAGATGTAACTTTGGAAAATAAAAAAAAAGAATTTCAATATTTCTGAATTTGAATACACTGAGAGAATGGCAAAAAGAAATATATTTTTATAATATTTTTCACAGGTGGATCACAGGAATAAAGTTGTAGGTTTTAAAAATGAAAGTCAATAACTAATGCCTGAAATCCTTCAACTTTGAAGGCCTCGGTGGGATGCACTGTAGTCAAGATGCCTTGACTATATAATGAGTTCTAGGTCCACCTGAATTCAGAGTAAAACTGTCTTTTCAAATGATATCCCTTATGAAGAAAATGTTGCAATGTTTAAGTACCAATGATCCTTATTTATTACTTATTACTATATCATTTTTGAAAACTGTACCTATAGTACATAAGCAGAAATTTAAGGCCATGCTATAAACCTTTACAAAGGTGTTTTATGAAAATCCCCTCCTTTTCTTCACTAGGAATGTTGGTTGATCACCATATTAAATCCTTCACAGGGGGATTTAATGATACTTAAACTACAGCCTTTTGGCTTGGTCAAAATTAAACTGCGCCTTGTCTTCCAAAGCCCATGTTTCTGATGCTTGCTCCCTAGTTGGCAAAAGAACCTCTTGCACAAATGCTAATAGGTTTGTTGGCTCTACTATGCACTATAATTCACCCTGTTATGGAGGAAAACAGCTGTTTTGTGATCATCTTCTGGACATTTGCCACATTGGCATACCGAGTTAAAAATCCCAACTTGCCTCTCAGCACTGCAGTTCAGTCTCTAGGCTATCGGATAATGAATAGACCAGAGAATACTTGGACTTCCTCTTTTAATGCAATGACTTTAGTGCCACTTTCTAGCAAAAAAACAAGCTTTGTCATTTACCAGTACATAAATTTATAAGACTATTCAACCAAAAAAAAAAGTATCACTTGGAATTTTATGCCTCACATAAAGAATGCCAAAGATTCCCATAACCATTGTAAGTGAATCCCATCCAGTGCAATTAGTGGTATCACTAACTCCATAGGATCATGAACGTGGTTAAATCTCAAATGATGCACATAATTTTGGTTGGTGCCAGCAGTTGGTTTATGTGCAATGTGAAGGCAAAAAAAAACATTTATATAAATTGCCATATATTTGTAACACTCTCAAATACTGAAGAAATTTTGAGAGTTCGCTTATACCTATAAATACAAAACTTCCTGAAATAAAACCATCTTAAAAATTAATATTAAAATATTTTTTCATAAAGTGCACTAGTCACTTAACAATTCTGTGTATTTCAACAGAATAATATAAACAGATGTCACAGATCAACTCCCATAAAGTAGTAGTTTGTTGCTAATAAGATAACATTCCATAATCTTTAAACAGTGATATACAAACACTGACCTTGGGCGTACATTGCAAACATAGTCTCCAGCACTGAGAGATTAGCATAATCAAGAAGATATGAAAGCTGAAACAGTATCATTTAATACTGAAGGTGACTTTGGTTCAGAATGACAGACACAACGGTCAATCACTTCTGAAGGTTATTACTTTTCCAATATACTATATTATATTGATTTTATGATAAATTACCCTGTTTCCATGAAAGTCTCTTTCTTTCAGGATATTTCCTAAATCTGGCTCTTATGAGTAAAGCAGCATTGAACACATATATAAGCAGGAGTTTCAGTATTACATTATAGAGTAATTTGAGTATTATCTCAAGCTGGTTTTGCTGGATCTTGAGGTTGAGCAATTCCCAATTTCCTAAGGAATCATCATATTGACTTACAAGTCTTCCCTCCCAACTGCACTTGATAAGTATCCCCCACAATTTCATAAGTCAATGTTATAATTTGTTTAATGATCTTGTCCACTGTGACTTGAGTAAGATTAAATCTCAAGATGATTATCTTTTCCATGACAGGTAAGAATGAGGAATATTTCTTTAATTTTGTCTCAGCCATTTTTTCTTTCACTTTAACATTTTTGGTTTTCAAAATATCCCAATCTAAATTTCCCTTCCCTTCAACTCACCCACCACTCCCTTCCGCAGTTTCACTTCTACTCTATTTCCCTTCAGAAAAGAGCAGACCTCTCAGGGATATCAACCCATCACACCATTAAAAGATACAAGAAGACTTACGAAACTCAAGGCTAGGCATGGCATCCAGTAGGAAGAAGGGAAACTCAAAAGCAGGCAAGAGATTCTCACTATTAGGACTCTTACAAAAACTCTAAGGTAAGAACCATAACATATAGGCAGAAGACCTTAAGCAGACCCATGATTACCACTTCAGTCTCTGTGAGCCACTGTGAGCCTTGCTTCCTTGATTCTGTGGTTTGTGTTTTCCAGGTGTTCTCAAACCTCTGACTTCTACAATTTGTCCACTCCCACTTTCATGAAGTTCCTTGACTTCCAAGGAGAGGGACTTAATGGAGCGCTCCAATTTGGACTCTTTTTTGCCTAGTGTTTGGCTGTGAGTCTCTGCATCTGCTTCCATCATCTGCCTGAGGAATGCTATCTAACACCAATACTTTCTGGCTATTATTACCCTAGCTCTGTAGGTGAGCTTGAATTCAGGACTATTTTAACAATCCTGTTTTGGTTTTTTGTTTGTTTGTTTGTCTGTTTCATTAATGCAGAGCATAGAGTTGTTTATTTAAAAGTTTCACATATTGCATTATTTATTTCTTTTTCTCTCTCTTTTTTTAATTGGACACTTCTTTTTTACATATCAAATGTTATTCCCTTTCCTGGTTTCCTGTCCATCTGTCCCCTATCCCTCCCCTCCCGTTCTATAAGGGTGTTTCCCTCCAAATCCAACCCCCTTACTGCCCCCCAACAACCCTCTACACTGGGGGTCCAACCTCGCCAGGACCAAGGGCTTCCCCTTCCACTGGGGCCCCAACAAGGTTATTCACTGCTACCTATGCAGTTGGAGCCCAGGGTCAGTCCATGTACAGTCTTTGGGTAGTGGTTTAGTCCCTGGAAGCTCTGGTTGGTTGGCATTGCTGTTCATATGGGGTTGCCAGCCCCTTTCAGTTCTTCCAGTCCTTCCCTAATTTGTCCAACTAGAGTCTAGTTCTCAGTTCAGTGGTTTGCTGCTAGCAGTCACCTCTGTATTTGACATGTTCTGGCTGTGTCTCTGAGGAGAAATCTATATGCGGTTCCTGCCAGCATGCATTTCTTAGCTTCATCCATCTTATCTAGTGTGGGGCAGGCTCTGAATGGCCGTTCCTTCAGTCTCTGTGCTAACCTTTGCCTCCCTATCCCCTCCTTTGTATATTTTTGTTCCCCCTTTAAAGAAGGAGTGAAGCATCCACATTTTGGTCATCCTTCTTGAGTTTCATGTGGTCCGTGCATTTCATCTTGGGTAATTTGTGCATTTGGGCTAATATCCACTTATCAAGGAGTGCATACCATACTCAGGATGATATTTTCTAGTTCCATCCATTTCCCTAAGAATTTCATGAAGTGATTGTTTTTGATAGCTGAGTAGTACACCATTGTATAGATGTACCCCATTTTCTGTATCCATTCTTCTCTTGAAGGGCATCTGTGTTCTTTCCAGCTTCTGGCTATTATAAATAAAACTGCTATGAACATAGTAGAGCATGTGTCTTTGTTGTATGTTGGAGCATCTTTTGGGTATATGCCCAGGAGATATACCAACTTTTTTTTACAAAGCAATTAGTTGGATACTAGTGTGAGAGTATGAGGGCAAACACAGGGTTGTTAAGATACTCATCAATAACTCACACATTGCTTTGGACATGAGATTCTGCTTTATTGAATAGAGATCCTTATTCAATTATAGAGTAATTTAACAGAATAATTAGCATTCCTTTGGGTCTGGTAAAGTTTATATATGATAGAAATGAAGCACTAACTATATTATTTTTACTTCCTGGAAAATTCCAAGGGTGGATTATAAAAACAAATATTTCCCTTAGGTGATTTATTCCCAAGTAGCAATTGTTACAAGGTTGATTTATAATAGAGAACATATTTTTGTATGATCTCTTCCAAAAGATATTTTAAGAGATTAGAAAAGAGATATTTCACAAATTCCTTACTTTTCTTTCTCATTTGACAAACATTTTACTCATGTTAAGTTTGGCTTACGTCCAAAATATGTGTTCTAATACCTTAAACTTCTTCCTTTCTTTTGGGCCCAAGGATGCAAAAACATAGCTCTTACCTAAAAGGAAATAAGAAATATTCCTTAGTAAAATATTGGTAATGACCATGATATGGAGCTTAGAACATAGGCTATTTCTAATTGAATGCTCTAACCAGAAAGCAGATACATGAAAGTTTTATAGCAATAGAAAAAGAATGTCACAATTCGACATGTTTTCCATTCACAGGTGGAGTTATGAGAAAAATGGTTGTAGTAGGTTAAATAAGAATGTGTTCCATAGGCTCATGAGTTTAAATATTAAGTCATCAGACAGTGGATTCAAATTATTAGGACATGCAGCCTCTTGAACTACATGTGGCCTTGTTGGAGGAAGCATGCCACTTAGGAGTGGGATCTGAGATTTCCCAAGCCTAGGTCAGTCCCAGTCTCCCCCTCTGCCTACTGCCACCTGAAGATCAGGATCTACACCTTTCAGCTACCGCTCCAGAACTATGTGTGCCACCACAGCCTCTCCATGAAGAAAGTGGACCAACCGCTGAAACTACAGGCAAGACCTCAATTAAATACTTTCTTGTTAAGACATTGTCTTGTTCTGGTGTCTCTTCACAGCAATAGAATACTGGGTTTTAGCAAAATAAATAAACAGTCTCAGGTAAAGCCTTCAAATGTCATCTAATGACACTTTTAGGTTTGGCATTGTTGGAAGCTACTGGTCTGCTAATTGAAGACATTCCGAAGAGAAGCCAATGTTCTATTTTTGTATTCCAAGTGATTTACCCAGTGGGAACAAAGCGGTCAGGAAAGCACAGAAGAGGCCAGTGAGTTGCTATCAAGAGGGTTAACAGTGTCCCTAGATCTTCTGTATCTGGGCTTGCAACATTTTCCATATCTCCACAATATCTGACATAATAATCTGCCAGTATGCCATGCAGAAAGCATTGGAAGGCTCACCTTCTTCCTGAAAACTTTCATTCACAGGGCATCATGTTGATCTAGCCCTCATTTTATGACCCATTTAACATTTCTTGGGGGTTTGTTTATTTCTTTTATTTTCATTTCTCCTCAGCTCAAAGAATCGTTTCCCATTTCCATTTATATTTTGTGTAACAACAGTAGTAACGGCTACTGTTTAATCATTTGTCTCCTATTTCGTGCTGATTTGTGTCTGGATCCAGTTCACGGCTTCAGTGCTTCTTGAGAGAGTAGTCTGAAGAATGCTATCTGTTGGTCAAAGCTAATGACCAACATTCTGTTCTTTTCTCAAAAGTCATCACATTGATTGAGCAGTAAACAACCAAGCTCCTGCCTTCTACTTCTCCACTAATTTACGTTTCTTCCTCATTCATCCACTTTCCAAATCCCTTTCATGAAAACATTTCTTTAGCCACTATTTCACAGAAACAACTACTTGTAAGTAGATATGGAAACATAACTGCTGCCTTGATCCTTTCACCATTTTGATTACCAAACCCAGTATTATTAGCTCGGCAACTGTTAGATGAGGATGTCACTTCATCTGGTTGTGGTTGCAGACTGTAACCTGCCCCTAGAAGGTCTATGTTTCTCTGCAGAAGAGGAAAATATGAAGCAGAAAAGAGTTAATCAAATAATTTAAAATGACAGTCATATGTTAGCTTCAAATAAATCATAATGTAAAGATGCTTTACACTAAGCACTCTGTTTCCAGACAACTGGTGGATATGTAGATAGGCCCTAGTTTGCGGTTTTACTAAATAAAACAAAGAAATCCAGAAGCAGAGATATGTTTATCCACCTGGATTTTTTGGTCATATTTTTGCATTGGACCAGGGCTTGTATGAGACGTCTTTGGCTAGTTTTCTTAGTAGCAGGTGCAATCTCTTATCAGTGAAAGTAGATAGGTGTTTCAGCACGGACAGTAAAGCAGACTCTAATTCCATTGCTGTGGCTACAGCTGCACTTCATTAGACTGTCTGACTCACTAAGAAATTCTGTTCCTGGCCAGTAGACAATCTATCACCTTTCAGCCTAGCCTAGTGGCCTAAGATGAACTGTATTCTAGGGCTCAGAAGGGATGTCCATGTTATATGATACCTAAGTATCAGTTTGGATGATATTATTTACCAGTGGCAGAAAAATAACCAATAAGTGTACTTGGTAGTGTATTATCTTAAATATCTGCTAAAGGGCTGTGTTCCGTGACTCCTACCCTGCCACTAAAATCTGATTCTATGGATCATATAAGTCAATTGTTTTGTACAGGCCCTATTGTTTCATAGGAATTCCTAGCTTCATGCCAAGGTGGATGCAACAGCTTCAGCTTAATTCCCTTGACATTGGACTTCCATAATCTCAAGTAGATATCCGATTACAACTCATTAGTCTGGCTTTGTCAGAGGCTCCTCCCTGAATCATGTTCTGTAGCCAAGAGAACACACTGCCTAATTCCAGCAACTGGAAAGACATCAACAGCCATCAATTAGACAAGTGCTGACACCAACAAATACATAATTTACCAAGAAGAGCTAGAATACATTTTTTCAAGAAAAGGAGGAGTATATCAAATGATTTGAATGAAAATCATGACTATATCATTTATGAAAAACCATTTATTGTTCTGTTAAACTTTTGCTATGGTGGTAGCAATAATATTCTTTGTAAATTAATATTTATCTATTTTCTTAGATGAATTTTCAATAAAATTTCACATATTTACACAGAAAATATTAATCATTATACTACTGAATTTCTTAGGATTCTCTAAAGGAACAGAAGTAATAGATTATATTGAAAGATTTCTTGGATTTATTAGATTAGTTGGCAGGGTATGGTCCAGATAATCTAACAGTGGCTGTCTCATACTAGAGGGACTGAGAATCTTGTAGTTGCTCTCCCCACAAGTCTGGGTGGATGTTTCAGCAGTCTCAGCCTGAGTCTGAAGACCTGGATGATTAACAGTTAAGAAAGAAAGCCTTTAGAAGTTGGCTTTAATAACTAATATCTGTAGACAGAGAAACCTTTTAGCACATATCATGGCAAACAAGCAAAAAAAAAAAGATCAAAACTTACATGTTCCATATTCTTTAAATGTTCTGCAACCAGAAGGGCTGCTCACATTTAAGGATATTCTGCCTCAATAATCTGATTCAGAAAAATCCCTCACAGGTGTGCCCAGCAGCTAACATTTTGGTTGATTCTCGATGCAGTCAATTTGACAAGTCCGATCAACCATTGCACTCATGTATACAACACATTGTTAGATAGTGGTGGATCATTGACATCTGTCTAGTCTTGAAGTCTCTGGGAATTACACATGCCAAAATGAACAAAAATAGTTCTGTGGGACTAAAGTCTCATGGTATTCAGGAATATCAAACAATTTCTTTCACATTTACAAATCTGTTACTTATTCAACTACAGTAACTATTGAACATCTATACTGTGCTTGATACAATCTTAGCTACAACTAGAGATGCAATTCTATGTAAATTGGATCCCTTCTTCTGGGTTTTAGAAGACCATAGATGTGATCAGATTTTTTTTTTAAGAATCCTCATTAGTTTTAGAGAAGTAATTACCAAAGTGTCAGCACTGTATCTGGGGAGGCAGGTGCAGGAAAGGGACCTACCTTGATTATTTGAAAAAGAAACAAAAGAAATAATATGACAAGAATAGAAAGAAAATTTAAATGTGAATTATGCAAACATGATGTCTAAGAATGGACAGTGAGGTAGAATGCGATGCTAGGATTGCTTCCCACCTACCTAACATGCCAAGAGTGAATGGTGGTTTCCAGTTTCTATAAGTACAACAGGTAGCTTGCAGTATGTTTGATTTTTCATTTATTTATTTATTCACTTTATATCCAGATTGTAGCCACCCTCCCTATTGTTTGCCCAGTCTCACCCTCTCATATATCTCTTTCTCTTCTCCTTAGGGAATGAAAAGCCCCCAATGGGTACCAACCTGCCCTGGCACATCAAGTTACAGTAATGCTAATTACAGTCTCTTTCACCTAGACCAGCTGGGGAAGGGAATACAAAGGCAGGCAACACCACCTGGGGATCCTTCCATATACAGACACCAAATCCAGACAGTATGAGGATGCCAAGAAGTACATGCTGATAGGAGCCTAATGTAGCTGTCTCCTGAAAGGCTCTGGCAGAGCCTAACAAATACAGAGACGGATGCTTGAGCCAACCATTGGAATGAACACAGGGTCTGCAATGTAGGAGTTAGAGAAAAGACTGAAGGAGCTGAAGGGGTTTGCAACACCATAGGGAGAACAATATCAACCAACCAGAACCTACAAAGCTCCCAGGCCCTAAACCACCAACCAAGGAGTACACATGGAAGAACCCACAGCTCTAATTATTAAAGGATCCACATGAAGACCAAATTGCACATCTGCTACAAAAACATAGAGGACCCAGGTCCAGGCAGGGTATATCTGTCAGTGACTGTGCTACTAGTATGTATGTCTTGTTCATTTGGCTTCATTCTGAGACTATATTATTCCTTGACACAATATTTGCCTTTTGCACAATGAGACAGTAGCTACCAAGTTTCAACCCTTTGTCTTATTTGTGCTCCATGTAACTTTCTGTACAGAAACACAATAATAAAACATAGAGCAATTAGAAGAGCTATGTGTCATACTCACCAAGGACATACTTTCTATTTATCATTGTTTTATCTATAAACAACTTAAAAGACAAAATTCAAGTATGTTTTTTGGGGAAAAACATCTTTAAATCCATACTAATGACTATTTGTAATAATCTACCCCCTTTAAAAGAAAGTTATTAATTATACCGAAAAAAGGAAAAGACAATCTATTTTGTAAATTCTTCTTCTGCAACAACCACATGTTCTATTTCTCTTTATCCATCTAGGGAAGCCTTAGTCAGAGAGGCTAATCTCCAACTAAGGTCTCCTTTCCTTTCCAAACCTAGCATTGAGCTATGCTAAACAGAATGTACCAGACAATAAGACTGGGTAAGCAAGGAAGATAGGCAATGACTTAGTGTGAATTGGGAATTCAGATTGCATCTTGACTGTTAATAGAAACTTTGAGGCTGGGGATTTAGCTCAGTGGTAGAGCGCTTACCTAGGAAGCACAAGGCCCTGGGTTCGGTCCCCAGCTCCGAAAAAAAGAACCAAAAAAAAAAAATAGAAACTTTGACTCTAAATTCAAATAACTTATTAGGTAAACATTTGACTCCATAAAAATCTGTGCTTAAACATTTTTATAGCACTGGATTTAGTTTTGTCTCTCAGAGCTACCTTTCAAGTATTTGTCATATTTAGACACACACAGAGAAAACATATTTGTAAATTTGAATTGTAAGATAACTTTAATCACCTCTATAGAGTATTCTCAGTCCTTATATTATTTCTTTGTCATAGAAACTTGCACCATTTTTGCTTGGCTTTAGATGCACTAAATTAGCATTGTTTTATTCATTCAGATGTGAGTGGTTGCCTTTTAGAATGTGACCAAACTGTGAGTGTTAAAGACTTGCCAAGCTCCTGCAGTGTCCTGGGTTAGAGCATACATAAAAAAAGATATTCTTTTCTCAATGTTCCCACCATCTTTCCTATTCTGCCCTAATGTATTTCTAGGGTTAAAGTTATTTCCAATCAAAAACGATTTCAAGTCACTCATAAATCTCCCATAGATCATCGGAGGAAGCTGTTCCCAAAGTACATCCTCAGGGTTATTTTTTAATCTTCTGATCTTGTAATCACTAGAGCTCAAATATTTCCCACATTACTTTATAACCTTTAGACAAGCATTGATTTATTTTCTGAGTTTTCTTCAAAATTGAGATCTATGTTACACTCACCCTGGCTCGTTCCTTGATACATGTCCCACTGCTAACTGAATATATGTCAGGATCCGAGGAAACATGCACAGGGCATTTTCTATGTTCATCATTAAATCTACCCTAATGTGTTATTCAGAAATAAAATGGGACTCCAAGTCCTGAACTAAAGGAAATGCAACATTTTGTAATCCATCTCCTAGTAGCTCCTTGTTTCTTACTCAGTCGGTTCTGCACTGGAGCACATGTATAGAAGTGAAGACAACATATGCATTTGCCTTAACCCCTGGCATTTTCAATCACTTCACAACAGTCCCTGAACATTTGTAATAAAGATAATGAAAGTATGAGAAGTACTATGCTAGTCAAACATAAAATTTAGTATTTTACCTTGTTTTGAAAGAAACAAAAATAATGAAACATGAGTGCCGCTTTCTTTATGATTGTCTATATCAGTTTGCGAATTCCTATTAATCTTTTTCTCTCAGTAAGCCTCAGCATTGGCACCTGTAAAGTGAAGCACTTGAATGAAATACTTAATCACTTATTAGGCTAATGAACCTTCATAAACAACCAATTTCAGATGCATTAACTTTCAGATCAGCATACAACCATTATGAGCCTATCAATAACCCTGGTCAAAGGATTTTCAGTAAACAGGGCATTTTAATTTATAATTAAATTTGTGCTAAAATTATCTCCAAGTTAGCACGTTTTTATTGTTACTCCAAACACTCTTTTATCTTCCTGCTTATTTTATTATTGTCTTGTTAATTAATCAAGGAATTAAGCTGTTATATTGCTTTGGTGTCGGGATTGGTACTCACAATTAAATCTCCACATTAAAATTAGGATTGGAAGGCAAAGTGGATCACACTAGGCTTTAATGTAGTTGAGTGAGAAATCATCGCCTGGGATATGGAAGGTGAGTCAAGTGGGCCAATGATATGCAGACAGGATGAAAAGCAGCATCAGCATGTCTGTTTCTGGTCCAGGGAATGCTGTCAGGATGATTATTCTAGTCTGCAGAGGCAGGTAATTTGTGCCTAATGGTTCATCATAGAAGATGGTCTCCTGCCCGGGACCTGATTACTCAGATCTGGTAGTCTTTCTGCTCAGATGACCCATCGTTATATGAGTGCATAAAATGAAGAAAGCAAATCGCACTTTAGTTGCCACTTTCCAAGGACTTTATTACCACTGTTTTGTTTTTTTGTCCTTAGCCTAATTTTGATTAAATTCCCAACAACCACTGTACTCTTTTATTCTTTAATGCCATTCTAGTCAAGCATTCCCTTTCTATGTCTCCTTTGCCCATGGTAGTATTTCTCCCAAACAGGCAAGATGGGCCTTTGAGGATTTTCATACAAAGCATGGTAACTTTATGTTTTATAAGTTATAAGTCACGTAGTATCTATATCCAGGCATTTGGACTCCATTGGCTGTGATTTGTTTGCTATGATGAGGCTCAGAAACCCACCTCCACCCTGTCTAGTTTATTATTCACGATTCTGAATTCAGCTTTGGGGCTGAGTGTCATTTGGAGTAAAAGAAAATTAGCAATTTGGGGCGATCCTATATTGCATTCACTCTGCAGAGCAGACTGAATATATTTTTAGGCACTGCATGTTTATAACCTAATTTTCCCTCATTACTTTACAGAGGTGACCTTGTTCTAATACCTTCGGCACCTGATGTTATAAAAGTGAAATTCTTTTCAAACCTGCACTGTTAACATGCTCCTGCTAGAAAACAAATGAGAGATAACATTAACATTCCTGCCACAAAATACCTGCTAATTTGCTTGCAGTGTCGAGAAAAAGCTTTTCATTACAGATCACAAACTTCATTTCTGTAGAATGAGTCACCAGGCTTGCTGAAAAGCCAGTGAGCATCTGATCTGCAGTGCTGTCTCCAGCTCCAGCATCAATCCTCACAGCCCAACTCATCTTTTATCAGCTACTCGCTCGCTCTCTCTTCTTAAATTTCCATCCTGCTCCAAATTGTATTGTTCATCTGTCAAAACACCTTTGATTTATGCTTTATTTTATATTATAGCTTCAGAGAAGCAAACACACTCACAGGAATATTCTATTTTCTTATTAAGGACAGAATGAAATCTATACAGTGGAAAATGAGCAACTTGGTTTCAAACAAATGATGACATTATTAAGTCATAAAACTGCATTCTTGATCTTAAAATCTGCTTGATGTGTATGGCCTCATGTTAAGGTTTTTCTGAAAGTAGGTTTCAGAGACCTAACTGCATATATGAACATACTAGGCATTAGTGAAAAATTGTAAAAGAATCTCACAATATTTTGTTGCTGTTAGACAATAGCATTATATCTAGACAATAACCATTTTGCTTACTTTGCTCCATCTACTAACATCTTATTCTTATACTGGACATTTTTATTGACATAAAACTTTATTTAATATTGAACTTTTCTGAAAATTAGCCCCATGTTACTTTTTGCTTACACATTGGATTATTTCAAGTAGGGAAATGAAACTGTGCTTTTCACATCACACTTATAGATAGACCCTGATTAAACATTTTGGTGGATATTATTACATATTAGGAATAAAATTAGCATTTAGGCCAATCATAAAATCTCATTCCATACTTCTTGAGAACAAACTACTATTTTGCAGTGGCAGAAGAAACTATTTGGTTTAAATGAGTCTACTACAATCTTGAAGGTGTAACAAACAGCCAAAACACACATGATTTGGATGTGAGAGCTAGTTCACTCGCGCTATCAGTGGCACACTGTATAAATTAAGAGGCATATCTCAGCTTTTAAAAAGTATTGAATACCTTTGTCCTTGTTATCAGTCTACTAGGGAGGTATAACTTTGCTGTGTGTACTAGAACTTGAGATGATTATTCCCAATTAGAATCTTAGGCCTTAATATGTCCACAACATCCTGATGAAAAAAAATCGACCTTAAATCAAGCTACAGGGAACGATTTTTTTTTAGTAATAAATGCTGCCATTATTCATTTATTTCTGGAAAAAGCACATGCTCTTCTATGGTGTGCCCATTTCAATATGTTGAATTTGTTACAAAGAAATTTTAATAATAAAAAAGAAGGACATTAGTGGGTTGCAGCAAATGAGACTCGGTGAAAGAATTTTCCTTGGGAGGTATCTTTCTTATCTATCTGTCTGTCTGTCTGTCTATCTATCTATTTATCTATCTATCTATCTATCTATCTATCTATCTACTGTCGTCTGTCTAAACACACACACACACACACACACACACACACCTATGCACCCATCTCTCCAACAAATTACAGACTGGAATAGGTCAAAATTGATTGTATTAAAGACTAACTTGGTGGACCAATGAGATTTAGGGGTAGGGATTACTTATAAGGAGAAGAAATAACTCAAAAAATGCAGCTATGTCACTACAAAGGCACATCTCAGAACAGATGCAGACTCACAAAAGTTCTCTGTACAACTTTAAGAACCTCTACATGTCTGGGAAAGCTCTGTGCAAGCTGTGTCCTCCTTTAGAAGGTGCTTATTGCTTCTGCAGTGCTGTTGAGGGGACTTTAGGAATCTTTCACTGCCTGCCTTCCAAGATATGTAATTTTTGTTTTCTTTGTGAGTTTTATGGATTTCCTGTTCCTTGATGGTAGAAATGTTGGATTTGAAGGCAAACTTCCATCCAACAGCCATCGGCATCACAAGTCTTGGGATTCTAATTTTGACTGTTATTAGGAAGTGTCTGCATTGATATGGAGTTATATCATACCTTTGGGAATTCATGCAAAACAAGTAGAGAACTAGTTTATAAAACCTGATAATGCCCAAGTTTCATCTGTTTTTTTAATCAGTTTTGAAAGCAAGACATCCTTTGTTTTTCAGAATTGCATCATCTTAGGACTTCAAGTTTCTTTAATGTTTTCAACTATTAGGAGAGAAATATTATAAGTATTCTCCATTTTCCTCATTTCCACTTATTTCCACTTGCTTTATAAGTGACTGCATAATTCCCAGTATAGATATTCCAGACAGGAGATACTCTAAAATAATCTACAAATTGCTTATCTGAAGTATTTTATTGTTAACATTCCAGATCACACATCTGCTTCACTCTGAGAAAAATATCTAGTCTTATTCAGTTTACACTTAAGTAATAGTGGTACAGACTCTATCAGTTTACTTTGTTCCAGTGTCCTTGCTGATACTATTTTAATGGTAACAAGGAAATACTTCTGAGAACCTGTGTGTGTGTGTGTGTGTGTGTGTGTGTGTGTGTGTGTGTGTGTGTGTGTTGAGCACTGAGATTTGTGGAAAATAATTTCAACACTGTATAAGCTGATTCTTGTTCAAAAAATCTGAATTATATAATTTTAGCTATGCAATCTTAAAATAATGTGTGGGTAAGTAATATTAGCTCTTATAAACAACACTTTAAACAGTTCCTATTTTTCTAAATAAACCTAAAGAGTATACATAGCTTGGTTAAACATTGACAAAATATAATCTTCAACTAATGTAACATGAAATGTAATCTTCATGTTTTCATAGAGCATAAACCCATATGTAAAATTGGAGCTACCTGTATGATACTACACATATAAATGAAAGCTTTTAAGACCAATGAAAACAAAATTATGTGAGAAAACCTTTGTTAAATATTTTCAGATTAAGTACAATGAATTAGGCTAGGAGATTAAAAATCATACACATACTACATAAGTGTCAAGTATTATGATCAACATAACCTAATATATATATAAAATTTGGGACTTTTTGCTATAGTTACAGCTTGAAGATAGAAAGTATGTCCAATTTAACTTGTATGACTTAGTTACTTGCTCAGCATTGAAGAAAAGGGAGATAAAGGAGGTGTATGTGATAAAATTAAGTAATAACTCATCTACTAATTTTGTTTTTAAGAGCAAAAAGAGTGTCTGTGAACCAAGGAATGTATCTGGTTTCTGGAACCAAAAATGAATAAATAAATATGTACATACATAATATATACATACATTTATACACACACACACACACACATTCACACATACAAACTGGTCTGTTCCTGAGTTTCTAAAAATGAGTGCAACACCAGATAATTTCACTTTAACACAGAGAATACTTCGTTGAGTTTTTCTAGTCATAGTGTTTTAGGGCAATATATTTCTTTTGTTTCAGTAACTATCTTTTTGGCAGTTTATCATTATATCATAGGAAACTAATATGCCAGTTAGTAATATTTTTATATCAAAGAAAAGTAAGACCTGAAAAGTCAACTACCAAGTGTAAGAGGTAGCACAGAGGTCCAATTCTTCAAAGGTCTAAATTGCCAGGAAACAGGGGAAGATTGGCTGGTTCTTCATCTAAGAGAAAAAGAAAATGAAAACAGTCCTGTAGTTTATTTGTATATTATTCATGGACTATTAAGCATGCACTCTATAAATAATTGTTAGAAATTTAAAGGAGGACCAGAGCGACAAACTCAATGTATTTTTTTAGAGGAAGAGTTCATTTAAAGAAGGATAATAGCATTAGTGTAAAGGGATTTTTAAATGTCATGTTTGCAGAACTGCCAGCATAATAAAGAATATAAATCATGAGTTCTGTGAGTCAACAGACAGAAACATTTGTCAGACTGTAGTTAAGGTGTGGATGTTAGGAGTTAAGCAGTCTACAAGGTCAGGGTACATTAAGTGAAAGAATATGTTAAAACTGAACCAAATGGAAAGGGCTAACTCACACTTACAACTGAAATTGAAGATTTGGGTATACTTAATTTTTTATCTACATTGGAGAAATATTTGCTTTTCTAAAAGATGTAAAGACCTCTCACAAGATGTGACAATCATCTTAGCAACCAGTAAGGAGAACAATTTTTAACTTGGAAATCTTATGATTATTTTGTTAGAAATATAAAAGGTACAACCAAGACTCTGCTTATAAAAGATAAATATGCATACAAGGAGACAAAGTCATCTAGGATGGATATTTTAACAAAAATATTCATAGTCAAGCTTGATCTACAGTTAGATGTGTGACGTAGAGTGGCCGTCTGATTTCTGGCTCTGATGACGGTACTGTTTCTATTCACTAAAAAGCCACACTACATTTATTCACTCATCTAATTCTTTTCACAACTTTAGGAAGCAGTTTGTATTATTGCAATAGATTTGCAGTGGAATTAACTGAATTTAAGTCATCTGACTTTGTGATGCAGTTAGCCACTAGCAGGACTGGATTTTTAAATCTAAAGCTTTCACTCTAAGCCTTGATGCTGCGGAAGTTGGGAAATTTTTTTAGACAAAACAAAAAGCTTTCATTTGGATCTGAAGCAATCTAAAAAAACAAAGAATTCTGAAGCCCAGTTTGCTATCATTACAAGGAGCCTACAGAACATTGCTGCCACATAGAACAAAGTTGACCCTGACAAAAGATGAATCCACATACCACCTAATTATCATCTCATCTAGCATGGCAGGCTGACTTCTAATGGGTAGTGCTGTAATGTTATTTTACTATCATTTAGATAGAGTAATTTATAGTGGGATTGAAGAAAGAACTCCTTCCCTAAAGACTACCATGCCATATATCTGATACAAAAATATATTTTCAAATAGCTTTATAGATGAGTAATGTCGCTGAAATGTCTTTTTAATACTAAACATAATTGATGTGAGGCCAGTAGAACATGGAATAAACCTCTGCAAATGGAAGTTATCAGTTCACACATCATTGGTTCTTTATGAATATGGAGAAAAGAACTGGCTTTGCAATTGCATCTGACTTGCTTAAATGTGTGTAATTCCTCCAGCGAATATAGTTGCTGAACTACAAAAAAATGTGGGGAGATATTAGTTCCAATTTACATATGGAGTTTCTAATATGTAATTAGAAACCTGCAAACTCATAGGAAGTAAAGAGGATCCTCATTACTACAGATATTTGACAAAATGCCTTGCCACCTGCATATTGCCTGTTAAATTTAGATCAAGATTGACAAACTATTTTTCCTGCGGTGCTGAGAGCTCACAAGCCAAAACTTCTAAGGCTTCCGTGCCCCACTTTAACTTTTTATTTTTCAGTTTTCTTTAAGAAATCTTTCATAAGAAGCTTTAAAACTTCTGTGAAACTTTCCCCCTCAGTATTCCTTTGCTGTTTGGCATTCTCCTTTAGAGCTATACCTAGGTGAAGGCTTTGAGATCACCACACAACAAAAACAAAAGTATGGCATCAAATTGACTCTGACCTTCTGACAGCCAGAAAGGAACAAAATCTCTCTTAAATCCCTCCAGTATTTGGCGGATCTTCTAATCCTAAAGAGCTGACCCTTATTGATTCTTTCTGTGTTAAAAAAGAAATATCATAACTGAAGCACTTTTTCTAAAAGTCTGGAAATTCCCAGCTGCTCTACAAGAATTCTAATGTTGAATAAAAGCGTCAATAATAAGTTCTAAGGAAGGATTCTGATCATTTCATAGAAAATATTAAGAAGAACCTTTCATTCCCTGTGAAATTGAAGTTAAATCAACGTGTGGCTTTCTGACATATCCTGACCGCTTTGGAATCTGAGCATGTCATACACACTCATGCATTGCTCAGGTGTGGAATGTAAAATTCGCTTACTCGAAAATAAGCTGACATCACTAGAGTGTAGTATGCTACATGTATTTGTTTTCCTTTTCTCTATAGTCATTAATTTATTGTCGATTTAATTCCTTCAAGTGTGTGTATAAATACATCAAGCACAAGAATAGTCCTAATGTAATCTGACAGCATTTCCACGTTTTCCTCATGTATAAGCTATGATGTTTTAAGACTTTGAAGTAGCTCTGAAAATCAAGTATTTGGGGGAAAATTCTTGGGTCACTCTGCCTCATCTGGGTCACTGAGCTTAGATCCAGTCAGAAAAGGATGTAGCTCCTTTCCCCAATGGGTTGCCTTCTCAGTGCTTGCTGCTTTTAATATCTACTCTTTCCCTAGGGCCTCATTGGGTAACACTCAAACTCCAGCTCAGCACAGTGGCCAGATTTCTGACACTCTTGAGGGTATTGTGAACTACATTAGTGCTTAAAATATGGATTAGCTTTTGAGCCAATGCAGATCAAGGAAATAAATCCTAGAAGTTCACTACTCTTAAAAGCCTTTCTAAAGATCTTACCTCTAAGTACACATTCATTCAAACAATTTGAGATAATTCAAGCGTCTTATTACAATGCTCTTACTGATTTTCAATCTTACCTAGAGGTGGCCCATGTCAGTGTTGCCCTGGCAATCCAATAAAGACTCGGTAATGCATTCGCCAAGTCTCTTGAAATTTACTTTACACATAGAAGATAGGAAGTCTTTACACATTTGTTCCTAATGTTGACATTTTTGCTCGGCCTCTCATTATCTCCAAAATAATTAGTTATACCAAAATCACAATTAGTTTTAAAATGGCTAAAATTTATAACAAATGTAGAACGTTCCCTGTTGTGACTGGGCTTCATCAGCAATAATGCAGCACATTAAAATTCCCAATCTGAACTGAAACAATAAAAAAGCATTTTGTTTCTGCAGTGAGCCATAGAAAGGCATTTGTTTTCAAAATGATGAAATGCAAACTGTCATGAATAATAGTAGAAATCCAAGTGTTTGGGGAGGCAGTCAGCAGCCAAAAGAGCAGCATATCACAACACTTTGGGAAGAGAAACTGAAAACAAACCATCTCAAATTTTAAACCATAAATATTAATGGAATTATGAGAAATTTTATTTTAGGAAAGAATGATATAGTCCCATTAAAAGAACCTTAAAATAAGAAAAAGAGAAATTCACTCTAGTTCTGTCACGTAGAGTGAAATTAACAAAGAAATAGATTAAGCAAGAGATAAAATACTAAATAATCCAAGAGAATGTCATGCTGTAGTCTAAAATTTGCTGACAGCAGGCGACACTACTCTCCTTAAAAGCAAAATGACCATAGAAATATCCATGCTGCCAGAGAAACACCTCATGTAGGTCTTAGAGCTAGAGCCCAGCACTCAGTACACCACAACAGGTATCAAGAGGATGGTGGGTCGCACTATGTAAGATTCCGAACACATCCACATAGACAGAGGAGCTTGTACAGAACAAAAACATCTTTCTTGTGGTTCTAGAGATCACATACCAAAGATACTATGCTGGCAGATATGCTGTCTGGTGACGATTCATTTGCATATCACAGGCAATATGTTTTCTCTATAAGGAAATTGGAGAAAGGGCTGAAGAGATGGCTCAGCTATTAAAGGCTAGGCTCAGAACCAAAAATATAAGGAAATGGGAGAAAAGGCCAAAAAAACAAAAAAAAAAAAAAAACAAAAAAAAAACAAAAAAAAAAACCACAACTCTGCATCAATAAAGAGGACATGATTTCCATTCATGAGAGTGCTGTCCTTATTACCGAAGCATATTCCATAATTCCAGTCCTTCGAGGATAACAAAGCAACTGGATGTCAATATACAATTTCTTTTTTTCTTTTCATTTTTTATAGGTTATTTTATTTATTTACATTTCAAATGTTACCCCCTTTCTTAGTTTCCCATCCACAAACCCCTTATCCACTACCCTGCCTCTATGAGGGTGCTCCCCCACATATCCACCAACTCCTGCCTCAGTGCTCTCGCATTCCCCTATCCTGAGTCATCAAGCCTCCATAGGACCAAGGGACTCCCTCTCAGTGATTCTACACAATGCCTTCCTCTGCAACATATCCAGCTACAGCCATGGGGACTCCCATGTGTACTCTTTGGTTGGTGGTTTAGTCCCTGCGAGTTTTGGGGATCTGGGTGGTTGGTGTTTTTTTCTTCCTACATGGATGCAAACCCATTCAGCTCTTTCAGTCCTTGCCCCAACTTCTCTACTGGGGTCCCTTGCTCGGTTCAATAGTTGGCTGTATAGATCCGCATCTGTTATTGGTCAGGCTCTGGCAGAGCCTCTCAGGGGACAGCTATCCTGGGCTCCTGTCAGTAACCATTATTGGCATCAGCAATAGTGTCTGGGTTTGGTACCTGCAGATAGGATGGATCCCTAGGTGGGGCAGTCTCTGGATGGCCTTTCCTTCAGATTCTACTCAAATATTTGTCCCTGCATTTCCTTTTGACAGGAGGAATTCTGGATGAATATTTTTTAGGTTGGTGGATGGGTGGGTGAAAGGCACATTCTACCAGAAATCTCGTTGCATGACTTTTTTCCTGGGGAAATATGAAGAAACACCAATTCACACAAGATAGGGCACTGAATACAGATAAAAGATATTATTCTGCCCACATTCAGCTTAAGGAAACAGTGAGTTTAGCAAATCTACTTAAGGGATTTTGTGTAAGGTTTGTTACTGTTGAGGTTCTAGTTTTATATCGCCAGAAATACAGCCCAACCTGTGCAATGATAGAGGAAAACTGCTTTCTTATAGCTCCATGGACAAGTTGTAGGTAAGTTGGCAGATAGTTGATTATTTTTTCTCCAGCAATTGTTATTGTTATAACATACTAACCAAGGGCTTTGTGAATCTTGTAATTATTAAGAGCTTCCTGAGATGGATGAGCTTTGTTTATTTATCTTGTTTGATTGACTTCTTTCTGACTCTTAATAAGCCAGACTCTAGGTTCAGTTTAATGACAGAAGCTTCAAAAGAATATGAAACCAACATGGATACATGTCAGAATACAGTGCAAGGTAGAACAAGAGTGGAAGAAATTTCGCAACTTAAACCTAGATTAAGCACACACTGGAGTGAACAGTTTGTTGAGTACAACCAGGAGTCAGTTATGACGAAATATATGATAAATAGCTCTACCAATGAGTCCAAGAAGTAAAACTCTAGCAAAACAAACAAGTGAGCGTCACAAGAATTCTGAGGAAAGAAATATTTGAAGAATCTTTATCTGATCAGCAGCCACTTACCTTTTCTCAGGTATTCAGAGTTAAAGTGGTAGTGAAGATTATGCGCTTAGTGTTGCACTATTCTTTCCTGGGGAGATATGAATCACTGTTGATTGCACATAGATCACCAAGGACATACAGAGGAGCGAGTTCATGAGCCACTCCATATGAGTAGATGTCAGAGGTCAGGTTTTCTTTCTTCTTTGTTTTGAGGCATGATCTCTTATAGTTTTCTCCTGTGTATGTCAGGTTTGCTGTTTGATGAGCTTCCAGGATTCTGAATCCATTCCCCATCTTTCCATAGAAATAATAGAATTTCAGATCTATCTGTGGGTTCTTACACTTGCACAGCAAGCACTTTATCCACTGAACCATCTCCTATGACTTCATTTTTCCATTCCATATCTTATACATTCACTTATAAAGTCCATTAATTATTATCCATTAATATTGATATTTAATTAGCATTTAATCAAAGGTGCTTTCATAAAATAACTTTAAGACTATAATTGAACCCATACCAATTTTGTTTAAATTACAGCCTTCCAATTTACATAAATCCTTATATCTGTTTCTGTAATCAGTCTAAATAAAGTGAATTATCACCAGATTCAGTTTAGATGATGGCAAATTCCAATGAAATACAATCAACTTCGTCTGTTTTATGAATGTTTCCATAGTGTTTTCTGTTTAACTCATTAGAAATGTGTTTCAGTGGACATCTGTGTTTTGTTTTGTTTCTTCTTAGAATACAGTTCTAAGCCAAATTGTGGCAATGTTAATGTTCTTATCTGAGCCAAGTCCAACTGCTCTTTTCAAGGACTGTTTCAAGACAGATTGTGTGAAGCTTTAACTCTAAAGTACATTATAACTTAAGAGTGGAAGATTAAGTCTGAGCCTTCTTGATGATCTTTTCATTCCATGTTTCTAAACTTTAACCTACTTCCTGCAAAACAAACAAACAAACAAAAAAAACATGTTCCCAGGGTTCTATTACACAGCACTGCATTTGTACATAGAAAAAACATGCACATACACACATGCATGTGCCCATCCTAAGTAGATATGTGTGTGTATATATATACATATATATGTATATATATATATATATCACGCTATATACAAATATGTAAATTTTTGAATATATGCATAAATTACAAATGCAGTGCACATGCATATGTATAGATAAACATATGCAAGTTTACCAACACACTAATGAAGTCTATTTATCTAAAGGTACTGTCTCATGCAATTATGATGGCTATAAAATCAAATTCACAGGGCAGGATGACATTAGAAAACCTGATGAGGTTTTGAGTTGTAAAGCAAACTACATACTGTACTCATTCATGATTGTTTTGGAGAATCTGGACTTTATTTTTGTTTCTTTAAGTAGTCACGTGACTGGATGAGATTTACATACCATTAAGTTGATCCGTTTTGAGGCTAATGATTTAAATATTCTTAACACTTACTTGTTTATATTGGCCTTTCACTATTAACTTATTCTGCAGCTATTTTACCCCTGTTATCTGAAGGAAAGAGGTCCGTATTCGTCACCGAATAAATATTGGAAATAATAGCTTACTTGGCAATTCCACAGGAAAATACGGTTGTGCTTTTGCTTACCTAATTCATATTATTCTGCCCAGAAACTTTAGATCAAGTAGCCAGGATAACTTACTTGTTTTTCTTCAGATTAATATTTACAATATCACTTAAGTTTTACATTTACTTTGTCCATTTTAGTCACATTAATCAAGAAATTGCAGTAATAAATTTGTTCAAATTTAATTTTATAAAGAAAGCTTAGACTTTTTTATTTGATTATTTTATCAAAAAGACCTTTTCTCAATTGCTCGTTTTTAAATTATGTATGTAAAATGGTATACTTATATAACTTTAGCTGAATTTAGTTTTTTGTTGTTTTTGTTTGTTGTTTTTCATTTGTTTTCTTTGTAGTTTTTATTTGGTTAGTTTTTTGTTTGTTAGTTTAGAAGTCTAGGTGTTATTGTATATTGGAAATTCTTCAGCTTTAACCTCTTGAGTGCTACATATGTAAACATTAAATACCATAAATATATTTTTAAATTCAATTTAGGTAGACATTTGCTGCAAATTTTGAAAGTGACCAGCATAATCCTTACAGTGTTCAAAAGTTCATCAGAGGTGTCTAAATATAAACAAAGGAATATTTTGATAATTGGACAAATGATGGATGAATAAGTAAATGAAGGGATCAATAAATGAGTAGAATAACATATCCTTATTTTGTTAAATAAAACAATATCAACTCAAAATTAAATTTATTGCCACTTACATAAATTTCTAGAATAAAATATTTGGAAAACTCATTATGCCCTACTTGTGTGTAGTTTTTTAAGAGTGTCATAAAGACTTTGACTTCTAATATGTTTTTAATTTTGTTTTTTTACAATTTCAGCCATTGCTCCTCCTCTTGGTTCCCCCTCTCACATTTCCTCATCCAATTTGTCCTTCTTTAACCCCAGAGAGAGAGAGTACTCCTTTTCTACCAGACCTTCCCCCTCCTTGTGTCCCATCAAGTCTCTTAAGGATTCAGTGCATCATCTCCCTCTGAGGCCAGTCCTCTGTTTTATATACATATATATATATATATATATATATGTGTGTGTGTGTGTGTGTGTGTGTGTGTGTGTGTGTGTGTGTGTGTGTGTGTATGTGTACTAGGACCAGCTCCTGTATGTGGCCTGGTTGGTGGTTCAGTGTCTGGGAGCTCTGCGGATACCTCTGAGAGGCCCAATCAGCAGCCGACTGAGCTGCAATTTTTTAGGAATCTGTTTATTCCCACCCCCTCACAAATCACAGGTGACTATTATCACAGTCAAACAAGGAACAAACAAACAAAGAAATATGTCCTCTGTTCTGCTTGTAAGTTCTGGGTATTCCTTCTGAGGTAATTTCTTTTTAGTCCTGAGACTCAAACCCAGTGCCTAAGGCAATCTTTAAAAACATAAATCTACCACAAATCATTCAATAGATAATTAACCAATGTTAGCCAGTCAAATGCATTTTGTAATAATAATCTATTATTATTTCTGTTTTTACTTATAATATCTCCATACTGTATCATATTATTAAATTTTCTTCGTGCTTGAAATTATTTTCAAATAAGTCATTACATTGCCTCTGATAGCTGAAGCTTTATAGATATCATTTAATGTTTGATTAATTTCTCTTAAATAACTAAAGGCTGAAAAAGAAAGGATATGTATCAAAATATTTGAAAATAACCAAAAGCCTCCACAGTATACTGTGGAAAACAGAAAAGCCTCACTAGGAAATATACATATAACAAATTTCACCTGCAGTACTTATTATTGATGAGTACCTTCATATTTCTTCCATCCATAGTGTACCAGCTTATGTTCCATAGAAATATATATGTCTTAAATGCAAACTTCAGTGACAACATTCTAGGGAATGGAATTGCCAACGCAAAAAGGACAAACAAGGGGAATGAGAGGTTTTCCATCATTCTGCCGAGCTGACACAGCAAAAACATGTGTTAAAAACTGCAGTGTCTCACTATCAGCTAAATGTTACATGTTATTTTACTTTAAAATTAGAAAAATCTTGCTTTTCAAAATAAAGTGTAAATCGTGTCATGTTAAAAAATGTCTTCAATAGATACAAAATCAAGGAGAACTAGAAAATTTAGAAGGAACATTCAGAAAATAAAGTAAATAAATTATTATAAGATAGATTTGAGCTCAAATGTGACACCTCATTTCAAAAAGAGAAAACATTCTCAGCAAAGCATAGATATTTTAAATTAAAATTAAAAGGGAAAGCTCAGGACTAGACAAACTCACCATTAAATATTGTTGAACTCTTGATGATATTATAACCATACATTTCTCACTATGTTCCATAAAATAAAAGAGAAGCTGTACGACTGAACTCTTTCATCAAAACTGGTATTCACTTGATACCAATAGTGAATACAAATGTATTAACAAAATAATATACTAATTTCTCTGATGTAAAACATCTGAAAAGTATCAAGAATGTAGTTGCAAGCCAAATAAAGTACATGCTAACATTATACATTTAGATTACTTTCATTCCAGAAGTGCAAAATTTCAACTCTATAGGAAAATCAAGAAATATATGATGCAAATACACATAAGGGAAGAAATAGCATAATTGTAATAGATTAAGAAAAATAGTTTTAAAATGTTCAACATCATTCACAATAAATAGTCAGAGATTAAGAATAGAATGAACATACCTTCACATAATAAAGGTGATTATAGCATACCTCTAGCCAACATTAAAGTACATGGGTAAAAATACAGAGCATTTTTTCTAAAATTCGGAAAGAGGTAAGAATGCTTACTCTCTGCACTCCTAGTCAATGCAATGTACAAAGTCTCAGCCAGAAGAGTAAGCCAAGAGAGAGCTGATAATAAAAAGAAAAAAAAAAGGAGAAAATAAATGATTGGTTTTCTTTGTAAATAATTCTTCAAAGATCCCACAGAATCCAACTGAAAATATTAGATCTAACATTCTCAATAAAGTGACAATATCCAAATCAATAAACAAAATATGAGAAGCTTCTATGCACGACCACTAAAAACTTGCTGAGAGAAAAATTAAAAATGTATCCCTTTCATAATAGCTTCAAAATTGTATAGAAACAATCTACAGTATACTTCACATTAAGATCTAAAATGATCTCTCCATACTAGAAAAAATAGCCTAAATATTATATTAAAACAAAATAGATACCATATAAACAAAGCAGTCCTAAGAAGAATAATACCCTAGAGATGCTACAATACTTGATCTCAATAAGAGCTCTGTTACAAAGGGAGCATGGCAATGGCACAAAACCAGAAGAGACTATCACAGCAGATCCAAAAATAAACTTGGGCAGCTGAGGTCACCTCAGTTAAATATTTGACAAAGTTGTCAACAAGTCAACAAAGAAAGCCCGGTCAACAAATAGTGCTGGCAAAAGCTAGACAACCTGTAGAAAATGAAATTAAATTCACTCCACACAAAAATAAGCTCTAAAACTTCTAAAAAAGCAACTGAGGGAAACACTTGAAGATATAGACATAAGCAAGAAAGTTATAAATTGGGCTCCAATAGGAAAAGAAATGACCCCATGAATTAACAAGAACTTCATAAATGTCTTTAATGTGCACGTTTTAATAGCTAAGCATGTTGAAATTTTCTTACTGGTCATGTGTATAATTCTTTTGAGAATAAAAGGTGGAGATTATTGCCATATTTGTTTATTGAAAGTTTTTGTTTCTCTTTAACACTGAAAGTTGTTTGTGAAGTTTATTTGAGCTTAATCAGAATAATTATCATCAAAGAAGCTAATGGCAAAAATACTGATGTGATGTGGAAAAAGAATAACACATATTCAATATTGCTTGGACTATAAATGCGTATAGTCACTGAGAAAAAAATTAATTTGGAGTTCTCCCAAAACAAAGAATTTGTCTAATACACAATTTTCCTGTGACTCATCTGTACTACTATATGACAAGCTGTACCCAACTGACTCTATATCCTGCCAGATATGTACCTGTCTACCTATGCTCATTGATGATCTATTCACAACCATAAAATGAACCAACTTATATGTCTATGTAAATAATATACATAGTTAAAATATGATACGTACAATGAAATTATGCAGTTTGCAGGAAATGGATGGAATTGATAAATAAATAAAATGAAGTAACCCAGATGCAGAGAAATACTATATATTTTCTGTTACATGCAGGTCCTGGGTATTGAAAAGAAAATATGATATTTAGGTAAACATACATGTAGGGAGAGGTCAGGAAACTAGAGAGGAGGCTATAATGGTGAGAAAAGTGTTTCACAGGAGCTGGAGAGTAGGCTGAGGTTCAATTTCACCACCACTCAGTGATCTCAATCATTCATAACTTTAATTCCAGGGAACCAAGTACCTTTTTTTGTCTTCTGTGGACACCAAAAATGCACACATGCACAAACAAAAATTCAAACAAAACACAAAATACATTAATATTGTTATAAAACACACACACACACACAAACACACAGAGCAAGAGAGATGGAGAGAGAGAGAGAGAGTAGCTTCAAGATGATTGTTGTAAAAGTTTAAGAAAGATCCCTGCCATCCTGCACTGTCCCTGCATTTTTATTTCTAGCACGACCCAGAACCTAATCCCGCTTTGTCACCTATGAATTCCCAGACCTAGCTCTGTATACCAATTAATCTTCCAGTGCTGCAACTAAACACTATGACCAGGACAAGTTATAGAAGAGTGTCCTTAGCAAATCTACAGGTTATAGTGAGCATGGCTGCAGGCAGCAAGAGCTGGAAGCTGTAAGACCTCTTTGGTAAATGCAAGCTTGAAGCAGGGAGAAAACCAGAAGTGGGCAAAGCTATAAACTCTCCAAGTCACCTCCCCATGACTATCATCCTTGAGGAAAGCTGGCTGCCCCACCTCATCAGACATTACCAGCAACTTGGGAGTAAATGTTTAAATATATCTTAAAGCATGTTTTTCATATTTAGCAATTAGGAAAATTCAAATTAAAAGTACTTTAAGATTTCTCTTACCCTAATTAGAATGGCTAAGATCAAGGCAATGACTGACATCAAAGGTTGGTGAGCTGAGAATACAGGGAAATTGGAAATTTCATTCACTGATGTGGGAATTGCATGTTTGCAAGCCAGCATTGACATCAGAGTGGAAAATTCTCATAAAGCTAAAAGTAAGTCTATCATATGACCCAGCTATATCACTTCTCAATATCTACCCTAAAGACTTGATCTTTCATGAATCTACTCACAAGAACTCCAAAATATAATTAGCCTAGGTGTCTATCATGTAATAAATAGATAATGAAAATATGGTGCATATTCACACTGGCATACTATTCAGTTGTAAAGAAAAATGAAACTTGAAAAAAAATGGGTGGAACTGGAAAATAAGAAAATGAATGATGGAGCCCAGACTCACAAAACAAGCATTTCATGTTCTCCCTTATTTGTATATCCTAGTCCTGAATATTTAGACTTAAGTATGTTAACTGAAATATCTACCCAAACAACAAAGAGAAAGTTCATGATGTCTAAGAATATGCAGAATTGAGCATATCTTAAGGTACAGGGGCTACAAAAGGGGAAATCAGAACCAAACCCCAAGTGCCATACATGGGAACTTCCTGTTCAGTTGTTGATCAGTAAGGTCCAAGAAATACTCAGAACAATACAGGTTATTAGAGTACTTTTGTTTGCTTGCATCCCAGAACTTCAAGTTGTGATACTGCTCTTGTTGAAACCACATACCACACAGGATATATACCAACTATGCTGGAACATACTTAGAGGCTTCTTCCCTGAGGACTCAGGCCTCATTTTACTCAAAGGTGCTGTACAAGCACCAAGGGGTAGTGACAACTGCCTTCAGAGCTGAAAACCTGTGAATCACATCACTGAGCAACATGGTAACATATCCATATTAGAGGGTGTGAAAATAACATTTATACAATGGGAAAAAACCAGTTCTCCCAGAATCTAGACCACCAACCAAGGAATGAACCTGGAGGGATCCATGGTTCCAGATACATATGTAGTAAAAGATGGCCTTGCCTGACAGCAATGGTAGGCGAGGCCCTTGGTGCCAGGGATGTTAGACGCTCAACATAGAGAGATGCTGGAGCAATGTGGGTAGGTGGGGAAGTACCCTCATACAAGCAAAGAGGAGGGGGGAGGGCAGATGTGAGATGGAGTGTTGGTGGAGGGGTAAACAGGAAATGGGATATCATGTGATGGGGATTGTTGGAGGGGTAACAGGTAAGTGGGGCATCACTTAAAATGTAAATGAATTGAACGATTAATAAAACGTTTAAAAGGGGAGGGGTTACAAAGATTGCAGGAGCAAAAAGACCAGAATACAATGTTAGGAAGTACCTGGTAGACATGAAAAGGAATGTGTACTTATGAAATGTTAATGATGTGGCTGCCTAAACAAAATTTTCATTTTGCCAGGTCCCATAACTAGATGAGAAGTTACCAGCAGGGCTGGAGAGATGGCTCAGCCGTTAAAGGCTAGGCTCACAGCCAAAAATATAAGAGAAGTTAGCAGCAATCAATGGTTGATGAACGAGGTAAAACTCTGATAGGGTACCCAGTACCAAGTGATCTGCCCTAAACACATGTAAATGAATAACAGTCTTTTACTCTGAGGTAGTGTCTGTCTTTGTCTCTGAGGTATGGTTCCTGTATGTAGCAAAATACAAAGTCCTCTTTATGTATCAATTCTGTTAAGCTTATGTCTTTTTATGGGGGAAATGAGTCCATTGTGTTAGGAGATGTTAAGGAATACTGGTTGCTGTTTTCTGTTATTTTTGTTGTTAGTGGTGGGATTACGTTTATGTGTCTCTCTCTTTTTTTTTTTTTTTGGTTTCTTTTCAAGGATATTACTTTCCTGCTTTTTCTAGGGTGTAGTTTCCCTCCTTGTGTTGGAATTTTCCATCTATTATCCTTTGTAGGGCTGGATTTGTGGAAAGATATTGTGTAAAGTTGGTTTTGTCATGGAATATCTTGGTTTCTCCGTCTATGTTAATTGAGAGTTTTCTGAATATAGTGGCCTGGGCTGGCATTTGTGTTCTCTTAGGGTCTGTATGACAGCTGCCCAGGATCTTCTGGCTTTCATAGTCTCTGGTGAAAAGACTGGTGTAATTCTGATAGGTCTGCTTTTATATATTACTAGACCTTTTTTCTTTACTTCTTTTAATATTCTTTGTTTTGTGCGTTTGGTGTTTTGACTATTATGCAATGGGAGGAATTCCTTTTCTACTCCAATCTATTTTGAGTTTTGTAGGCTTCTTTCATGATTATGGGCATCTCTTTTTTTAGGTTAGGGAAGTTTTCTTCTATAATTTTGTTGAAGATATTTACTGGCCTTTAAATTTGGGAGTCTTCACTCTCTTCTATACCTATCATTCTTAGCTTTACTTTTCTCATTGTGTCGTGGATTTCCTGGATGTTTTGGGCCAGGAGCTTTTTGCATTTTACCTTTCCTTTGACAGCTGTGACAATGTTTTGTATGGTATCTTCTGCCCCTGTGATTCTCTCCTCTCTCTCTCTCTTGTATTCTGTTGGTGATGCTTGTGTCTATTTCTCTGATCTCTTTCCTAGGATTTTTATCTCCAGGGTTGTCTCTCTTTGTGATTTCTTTATTGTTTCTATTTCCATTTTTAAGTCCTGGATGGTTTTATTCAATTCCTTCACCTGTTTTTCACCTGTTTGGTTGTGTTTTTCTGTAATTCTTTTTTTCTTTTCTTTCTTTTTTTTTTTTTTTTTTTGGAGCTGGGGAGTGAACCCAGGGCCTTGCGCTTGCTAGGCAAGCGCTCTAGGCAAGCGCTCTCTCTACCACTGAGCTAAATCCCCAACCCCATTTCTGTAATTCTTTAAGGAATTTTTATGTTTCCTCTTTAAGGGCTTCTACTTGTTTACCTGTGATGTCCTGTATTTCTTCAAGGGAGTTATTTATGTCATTCTTAAAGTCCTCTATACTTATCATGAGATGTGATTTTAAATCCAAATATTGCTTTTCCAGTGTGTTTCGATATCCAGTATTTGCTTTGTTGTGAGAGCTGGGCTCTAATGATGCCTAGTCTTGGCTTCTGTTACTTAGGTTCTTCTGCTTGCCTCTAGCCATCAGGTTGTCTCTGTTGTTTGCTTGTCTTGCTGTCTCTGAAAGTGGCTTGACCCTCCTAGAAGCTTGTGTGTCAGCACTCCTGTAGACCTGTTTTCTTTCAGCCAGATCTGGGTACAGAAAGAACTGTGGGACTGGTTCAGCTCTGGGCACAGGAAGAAAGTAGAAGGGTCCTACCCCAGACTGCTCCTGGGTTTGTGTGCTATGAGGTCTCCAGGCAGGTCGCTTAGAGCAGAAATGTTGGTCTTACCTCTATTCTTATGTGTGTCAATGCTCCCGGGTGACTGGCTTTTAGCTCTGGGTGTAGGCAGAAACTGGAAAGGTCCTGCCCCTGACTGCTCCTAGATTTTCTATGCCCAGATGGAAGATGCTCCCAGTACCACTCACCCACTCCCACATCAATGCTATGGCATTCCCCTACAGAGGGGAAACAAGTCTTACAGGACCAAGAGCTTCTCCTCCCATTGATGTCTGACAAGACCATCCTCTGTGTACATATGCGGTTGGAGCCATTGGTTACTCCATGTATATTCTCTTTAGTTGGTGGTTTACTACCTGGGAGCTCTGGGGTTGGGGTGGTCTGGTTGGTTGAAAATTTTGTTCTTCCTATGGGGTTGCAAACCCCTTCACCTCCTTCAGTCTGTTCTCTAACTTCTCCATTGTAGTCCCTGGGCTCAGTCTGATGGTTAGCTGCAAGCATCCTCTGAGATCATTATTCCTTTTTAAAATATGATCAGGTTATGTATCCCATACTGGCTTTGAAATCTAGATACCAGTTATTTTGTCTCCTTGGTGCTAATTTTACATATATGTATTTTTATGTCCCTCTTAAAATTATAATACTGTTAATATGAAAAATATACAAAACATTTATATAGAATGGTCTACTATAAACATAAATACAGTTATTGTAAATTTAATATATCTGAGTTAAATTATTAAAAATAGATAAGAATTTAAAGGCTGAATGCCCATCATCAAATCCATCAATAAAATAGACAACAAAATACAATTTTTGCACTAATCACAAAAGAAAAGTTGATAGAGTTAAAAATGTAAGTGGTTTAAACTTAACAAATTTAAACAGAAGAAGTTTCTTCATGTGATATGTGATATACACAAATATCCCATTTGGATGCCATTGTGGTTGTATAATTAAAACTCTGCTTGTTATCCATAGGTTACAGGTTTGATCCCTGGGACACATACACAGATTTACACACACACACACACAGGCACACACAGGCACACACACACATACATGCACACACACACACACACACACACACACACAGGGGTCAGAGGAAGGTGTGGGAAGAGACAAAGACAGAGACATAGAAGGTACATAGAGAGATGAAATATCCGACAGGAAACATTTAAGTGAATGAATATTTTAGTAACTGAAATATAGGAAAGATGGAATATTCTAATTCTGAAGTCAGAAAAGAAGAATATTCTTATTTGCTTTGTTGAACATGATTATGACTACCACAATCATAATGGATATAAAATGCAAAAAAGCATAGGAATTTGAATAAAATAGCTCCTATGCAGGCAACATAAGTACATATATTAAAACTTGCAAATTTGCATAGTTTGATAGTTGATAAAGAAATTCAACAAGATTGTTGAAAATATGGGCTAGAAAATATGAAAATAAACAAATACATTTAACAAACTCTTTACTGTTAAAACATTGCAAGAGATGATAATTTCCCTGACAGTAATGGCTTAAATAATGTGTTGTCTCTCATGAACAAGACATAATTCTATAATGAAGCATACAGTTGTATCACAAATTTCAATGCAGTAGTTTTATTAGCTTTATTATTCTTTATGCTCAGGTCTGCAATGTGTCACTGTATATATGATTTCTCCATAATTTTCAATAGAGAAGCCTTTGCCTAGAGCATATTCCATTGTACATTCGTGACTATTTCAATAGGTACTTAGCAAGCACTCAAATTACCTGCCCACTGAAAAACTACATAAGATGAATATAAATTTCTTAAAACTATGCAAACATTCAAATTCTCTGCCTCCACAAGCACACTACCTCTGAGCTATTATCTTAACTCCATAATTAAATAAAATTAAAAAACTTTTCTTCTTTCTTCTGTTTACTATCATCAGTCAAATTTCCTTCCCCAATCAAGTAAATTGTGCAACATATTCTGTTTGCGCCCCTGTTAAATATGTACAAATAACTCCTAGAAGCAGAGTGAAACATGGGGGTATTGTGGCTAACTAAGGTACACGATAACTTTTTAATTTAAAACAATTCATTTTAATTATGTAAGTCTCATTTTAAAATGTAAAAAAATCAGACGAAAACATCTCTTTGGAGGTTACCATAGCTGAAATGTGGTTTTTAAACAGCTGGTTGTTTGGCAAATGTCTATTTATTGTCACGTATTGCGTTTTCATTTTTACCACTCAATGAGCACACAAACCTTGTATGTCATCTTGACAGAACTGCATGGCTTCTAAGTGATAAATCAGATAAAGAGCTCTGTGAGAAGAGTTTCAGCAAATGTGCTTTGCTGTCGTTGGTATTAATAAGCAAAGGTATTCTTTATGATTCCTTCCTGATTTCACATATTTAGGTACAGAGATTAGAGAGCATGAGGAGTATTGTTATACCTTTATTGATGGTACACATTATTTTCCTGGGAGAAATGGGCTTGTTATTCATATAAGAGTTTGGAACAAGGGAGTATATAATGCCTTTAAGCACACTGTTTTAAATTTTAAAAATTTACATACGAAAATTTTACCTACTGTGCTCTCCAAAGTTTACCCAAAGTATTGAAAACATTTGCCAACTGCCTGGAATCCTACTTTGCAATAATCAGAATAATTTGGCTTTCATTAAGCAATTATACTTCAATTCTTTGTTCTAGTCAAAAGTGTAGATGTCAATAAGAATAAATTGAACCCATGGAAATTTATTTATTAAAGCAAAGAAATCCTAAGATCAATTTTAATTTTAATATAAGATGTATAAAGTATGTTTACGTAGGTTTAAAATATTGCAAAACCCGGCATAGGGCTAAAGTAAATATTGCTGAGGTCAGCTAAATACAGATGATGACCAGGTAGATCCTTGATGATTAATTGACTTTATCTTCACCAGACAAAAAGCCTGGTTAGAATTTATTGGAATCTTAAAAACGGTAAATGGTAAATTTATGAAACAAATATTTGATCTGAACATTGGTTAATTTGTGGCCCAGAACAGGAAAAGTGTAGAACTCAGGAGCTCTGCTGAATTTGGAAATTGAATAAATTTCTAATACAATTTTCATTCAGCCACATAGATGTCTTCTATTTAGAAACTGCTCCCTTCACACATGAATGAAAGGTAAGTTACACAGTTATTTTAAATAAAGTTCCAAGATACCAAGATTTTCAACTAATAATCTCTCCTTTTGAGAGATTATTTATGTTTAAATTATGAGTTATGCATATGAGTAAGGAGAAATTATGTTTAAATTGTAAGGTAAAAAATCTAAGAATTAACAATATGTTCTTGAAGAGAATATGATTTCCAAAGGTCATATATGATAATTTAATGATGGATTTTCAAAGATTATTCAATAGATTTGCTTGGAAAATTTAATTTGCAATCATTTCGCAGTAGGAATTTGGGCATAAAATCCTGAAAACAGTGCTCAGATTTTCATGTATATGTTTGATTATTAGAATAAAAAACTTCAAGCTATAGTTCCTTGTTTCTGCCCTCCAAATCCTAAATAAGACGTGGGCTTAAAGAGTTCTAGAGACAAACACTGAGGTTTAAGCTCTAAGGGACCAAGATTCAGAAATTCTTCTGGGTCAATTCAGAGCTACAGAAATTAACAGTATAACTCAAAATTAAAATTGATTATGGGGGTTGGGGATTTAGCTCAGTGGTAGAGCGCTTGCCTAGCAAGCGCAAGGCCCTGGGTTCGGTCCCCAGCTCCGAAAAAAAAGAAAAGGAAAAAAAATTGATTATGCAATTGAAAATCAACAATATTAACAGAGAATTATCAAATATGTTAATTACTCTGATCATACAAATGAAACTTAACATACAGTCTTATCTCAATGTTTCAGAGACAGGTTCTCATTACATAGTTCTGCCTTCTATAGAATTTTCTATGTAGACTTAATTGACCTTAAGCACATAGAAACCCACGTGTTTCTGCATCCTGAGTGCTGAGATTAAAGGTGTGTGATACAATGCAATATGACTCTCAAGGAGTTTAAGAAGCTATTTGGACACCAATTATCAAATAACTATAAGAACAAGATAATAACATATATGATATAGGGCTCACTATTAAGACACAGAACTTAAAGGAAGGAGGAAGTTAAAAGATACTTTAATAATTTGGAAAAAGTATTTGGGTTAAACTAGCCTGCTCACTCAACTGGGTGATACTTGTGATAATAAAAAGTAAATTTACAAGAACATCTACGATGTTATTATAGATAAGTGCTTGTATTGTGAAAAACATAATTGACAATTGTAGAGCTATATAAGTATGCACAAATTTCAACCCATTATTATCAGAATTAAAATAATACGGTCCTAGCTAGTGATGTTGTCAAGACTGATGCTTGTTTAACATGTCTCATTGAGGAAGAAAAATATGAAACAAAAGAAAGAGGGGTTGGGGATTTAGCTCAGTGGTAGAGCGCTTGCCTAGGAAGCGCAAGGCCCTGGGTTCGGTCCCCAGCTCCGAAAAAAAAAAGAACCAAAAAAAAAAAAAGAAAGAAAGAAAGAGAGAGAGAGAGAGAGAGAGAGAGAGAGAGAGAGAGGAAGAAAGAATGTTTCCTAGGCACACTCTATAACAATAAAGAGTGTAAGAAAAACTTTTATTCTCATGAAATAATTGCCCTGTCAGAGGTTTATTTGCTAAATATGCACACTATTTCTGGTTCTTTCTGAACTCTGACTGGCTGGTTCAATTAAGCTGTCATAGCTCAAATTTCCTACCCAAGCTAACTGATTCAAACTCACTTCTCTTGGCTTCATACTGAATTGTTCTGCTTGGGAAAAGAAAAACTGCCTCTGAATTCCATGAACTCAAATGCCCTCACTGCCTGACTGTTCGAACTGAAAGGAACTGAATGGAACTGCACAAACTCAATTAAATTCAACTTAATTCAATTGAAGTGCATTGAACTCAACTGAACTTTCTTCCCTCTATTAGATGTCACTTTCAAACATGTCTGTTTCCTCCTAAAAACTCACTTTAGCTTAAAGGTATATATCATGGGCATGTCTGTCCTCCAGCCAGAGGGTTTAAAGGTGTGTGGCATGTCTACACTCCATCCAGATAACTCATATCTAGGTCTTTAGATGAAATCCCTTAACCAATCAGCCATGATGGTGGATTAAGATTTCTCTACAGATTACTGCTTTATGTATAAACTTTTTGTAAAGGAACTCATAATTTAATTATAAAATGAGCATATCAAAATTAGGACATACGAAAATGGACATGGCTTTAGAAATAGTTACAAAATAAAGCTAAATCTAAGTATTTTTAGGCTCCAATGTATATTCTTTTTTTTTCCTACAGAGTACAGATTTCAAATACACTTTCCTCTATTTTTAAGAAAATAGAAATAAAATGAATGTAATTGTAGGCAAGGGCTTTTGAAAGTGCTGTATTGTCCAAAGAGTTCTAACACGCAAGGAAATTCTACTAAGGTAAATCATAGTCACTGCCATTTTAAGGGAACACTGTTAAGTTCTGTTTCTAAAACACTGTGTACAAGCAGCGAGTGATTGAAGTAACTACATGAAATACATTCCTCGTGAACTTGGTCTTAAAAAGGAGGTCCAACAAAATGCTCAAAATGATTCTCTGATTAACAGTATAATATTCATCTTGAGTGCTCAAAGCAGGTAAAATGCAACACTGGTTTGGCTTCAGTTTAGCTTGATGTGGATTAGTATCTCAATTATCAAACACGTTAAGCTATTTTCTTGTTGGGGAAGAGGAAATGAGTCAGTTTCTCTTGCGGCATTATTTTTTAAAATGCCATTGCCAGTATTCAGAAAGCACATATTTGACAAACAGAGTTTAATGCTTGGATGTACTTTCACAAAGACTTTTCTTTGCCTTGATCTAGAATTATAATAACAAAGAAGAATGCGTATTTTTCTGGAGGCATCCCATTTTAAACCATCCCAGTACTCTTCTTTTACTGTTTGATGCTGTTAACTATGAACTTCACTTACTTCCCACTCTAATTGTATGTAATTCATCTTTCCTTGAAAGTATTTAAATAATTCAAGTTGTGTTATACTGTTTTATATATTTTCGTACCTCATTTACTGGTCTTCTGAAGTGATTTTGGACTAACATTTAGCAAACAGTCTGACCTAAGTACAAAACAGGAAATTACTGTGAGAAAATTTGTGTTACTCATTCTACTTTGCTCATTTCACATCTCACACTGTATCCATCTCTCACACATCTGAACTTGCATATACACATGTGCTTTGCCCAGCTTTGTTGGAATGCTACAGAGCACAATGGCATCATTTCCATACCAGGGGCTTCATGCTTAGTCCCTTAATAATGCCACATAAGTATATTTATAAGTTATTACATTGTGACATATTAGCCCTGCCATAGAAATCACTACCCGCTCCAGCCTGACATTGTCTTGGCCAGTGTGCTTACACTTAGCTCAATCATATAATAGCAAGCTTTCTATTATTATGATTTACAGTTTCATTGGGCTGAGTGTTTACTAAATAAAGAAAAAATGGTGAAAAAGATTTCTAGAATAGAGAAATAAGTATATAAATATGTATATATTCTATTTCTGATTTAGTACTAAATTGTTGCACATGGATCTACATTTACCTCATGATATTATGTAACATCAAAAAAATAGTCTTACTATTGTAAGGTTACCTGATTTGTTATGTAAATTAAGATGCTAAAAGCTATAAAAATGTGGTGCTTAATGATTCATATTCTCAAAGCCCCATTAGAGTCAATGTAAGATCAGATAAATTTCATAATTTGTGTACTTTTTAATTATTGAATATCTTTCCAGCATAACTATATAACATCTGAGCACAAGTTCAAAGTGCAAAAATTGTCTCCAAAGATTGCCTTAGTCATCCTTGCTCCCTTCCCACAGACAGTACACTGCTAAAAAGGGTTAGGTTGGAAGTTGTAGAATCCTGTTAGTTCATATGTATTTAGAACCCTGAATCTCACCATCAGCACTAAATATTCTTTCTCACTTAGGACAAAATTTCAGTGAGTTCTCTGTAGTTCACTTCTCATGGAAGTATTTTAAGGATCCCCTGGTCATTGCTTCACAGGTCTATGTTCTACAGTAGCCTTTGCTCTATCTTCTCTTCTTACGCATGGTAAGCATGCAAACTGAGACGGGAGACATATCTTTCTCATATCTGTACTTTTATTTTTACAGTGTTTCATTGTTGGCTGTCCTCTTTTCAAATTTTGCTTTCTTGTGCATGGGTTATTACACTGATAGTTTTTAATCAGCTGATGAGAACTAAACCTGCATATGAAACCAATCTGTGGAACCAGATCCACAATGCAAGACTTACAATATGTTTTAGCCTTTTAGTTGTGGTGATATTAGTCTTAGACTACGTAGAAATATAATAACTATTTTACTTCCTGAAAAAATTCTTTATTTCCTGCACCCACTCCCTGTTTGAATTCCTCATTGAAATGAATGTAGCACATACTAGAATTACATATAACTTTCTTCTGATTATTCAGAAGTTAATCCAGAATCTTCTCATCAAATTTTAGGTCAACGTGTGAAAAGTTGTTAAGATATTGCAGCATACCCAGTATTCTCAATAGATTAAACTACTATATTTGATACCGTTTCACACTATTTCCCTATTGTATGTTTCTGCTTTGGTTCGGAGATGAAAATCTCATATATGAGGTAGATAGGATGATAGGTATCTTTGTGTGTGCCAATCTAGACTCACATCACAGCTTTCTTCATATCGAAAGAATAAATGTCTCTGGGCCAACTACTATGTGGCTTTGAAATCCTATCATACCTCAAACTTAATGATGTATCATTAAGTGTAGATTAGAAGATAAGTTAATAGTTTATATAACATAAATTAGTGTAATAACCAATGCTTTGGAGGATCTTAAACATCCTGTTACATTATGATAATTATAGCAACTACCACCTCTGCAACCTATAAGCAATGCTGAAAGTGCCTAAGTAACTTAACCTTATCACAGCATAAATTCATCTAACAAACAACAGAAATTTAAGATCTACAGCATTTCCAGTATAGTTAAAATAACTTAGTGTTTGAGAATATACAATTAAAACTCATTTATCCAGAAAGCTTTGGTATGTTATTCTTAATTTTACTATGTAAAAATTCAATCAACATAGGAATACTTATAAATAATTTAACTGGAGAAGGAAAGGTTAAAAAATGACTTGGTTCTTACTACCTTACAGCATCTAAAAATGATCTAGAAAGGCTCAGAGAACCTGGGACTGTAACATCTGATCTTCTGTATCCATACAGGTAGGTCAGTGGAGAACATTTTATAGCATTGAAACAAAACCTGTACCTGTAGCATAACATGCTACATCATGGTAGGTAGTTTCTTCTGCAATGATTCCAGATAACCAAACACTCTGTGACCACTTACTGCACATAAGTCTTTATCAACTAATTGTTTTCCCAAGAAGCCTAATGTGTAATACTCATGAATAGAATACAATTATATTTTCAAGTTATTAAACATAATTATAGTAGCTATTGCCATTAATCTCAAAAATTACCAAGATGGTATTACTTAAGGAATAAAGTTCAATGTGTTATGTGAACACTTATTGACTTGACATGGCACTAGTTGGCACCTTCATTTTCCATTTATTGAGCATTCAACTGAAAGGGACATTACTACTCGACTATTGAATGTCAGATCCTTGGCTATATGTTCATTTGTGGTGTCTCTATTCTAACATTCCCATGCATCCAAGTCTTATTCCTCACACTAAGACTCCCATCACTAACTCTCTGTTTATCATTTTTTTATCCATCTTGTCTTTATATTTAAAGGGAAGTGGAGGCAGACTTCCCTTTGAATACACATTGTACTCTGTATCCCAGGAACTTTTCATGTCATATGCTACACAATCATCATTTTTAAACACATTTTTCATATCCCATCTTAATGAGATGTTCAGGCTTATCTGTAAATGCAGAGTTAAGGAAGATACTAGGATGATATAGGCTGTATTGTCTATTATCTACTTAGGCTATATAGCAAGACCTTGTTTAAAAGGAAAAATAAAATGAAATACTACTCTAGTTCCTAAATACTATATGATGAATGTCATAACGGCATAAAGGAACAATGGAATAACAGAAAATGAGATGGCTTGAGAAGTTGTGCTGAAAATAGAGGCAAAAATCAGGGAAAGGGGGAAGGAAAGAAAAATCCTAAAGCCAGGAAAGAAAAAAGAATATCCTGTGTCTTTCTAATAGACTGGTTAAAAATGAAATCACAATCATTTTTTTCTTTATGTCATGATAATTTTACTGGAGTTAAATGATAAAGATCTCATCTTTCTGAACTTTGGCCAAGACTGTAATGAAATGGCAAACTGTGGAAGTGAACTTTGAAATATGCTCCCAGTAATTAATATACCTTTGTCCTTGAAGCCGGGTTTGACACCTATATAAGCCATTTTACTTCTTCAGCTATTTCAGGTACTATTTTGGGACTCTGTGTTTCTCATTGAGGAATTTAGAATCAGAAACAAATGTCTTAGGGATGATTACTTCATGGAGACTGTAGAGGTTAATAATGAAGAAACTTAAGATGTTTGGCACATTGCTACAAAATTGTGTCTTCCATAAGTATTTTTTTTTAATTTGGAACCCAGGTCCTTCATCCAAAGTCAATTTTGGACCTTTGTACATCACATAACTACATGATTTTCATTCAGACAAAGTTAATTAGGAATTGTAAAACACACATATGAAAATAGAACTCTAGATTCCTCTTTCTTTTCCAGTAAGATGTTATGCTTCCTAATGCAAGTGTAGATTCACTGTCTAAGACTGGACTATACTGCCTTTGTCAGATATTTTTAACTAAAGTACAGAAAATCTCTTATCCCTGTAAATTTTAATATTGGAAGTGATAACTATGCAGGTAGGAGTACAATTAGTAAGAGACATCAACAATTACTTCATACTATTTGCAAAGTTGAAAATAACTTCATCTAACCAAGTTTAGTTTGCTATGACATGTATAGACGACCTCGTTCACCTTTCACCTAAACTAACATGTCCTCACTCTTAAAATCACTAATTCCAGGCTGATTTCTTTCATAATAAATGCCCGATCGTCACTGACAATTAATGAGTCTGAAAAAAGTCAACACACCAAAATTATTTGCAGCTTGTTTTCTAATAGACAAGGCAACAGCAATCATTCAAGAATAATTAAATATTTCTACCTTATTGGAATATTTTTATCAAGGACGTCAGTAAACTTCTACTTGAGGACATCTCACATAGGCATTATCTATCACACCATTATTTGGATATTGGTGAGCTGTGAAAGATGTTTCATGTCTGATGACTCTAAGGTAGTTCATACTTTTTAATCCAACTCCATATTCTATATTACAAAAGGACCCAGAAAAAAATCATATTAATTTTACTTCTATTGGGATTGGAATAAAAAGAGACTAATATAGGACGTGTCAGTAGCAAAGATGAATTTGCTAACATTTTTTCACCGTGTCATGACTTCAAAAGCTGAAGTTCCTATGGTCCTTCGCTCCTCTGTAAAATAAAAATGTCGGGTGGTAGTAAAATTATCTTTTATCTTTGATATAAAAGGGAAAACCAGTGCTGAGCATGATGCAGCTATTTCAAGCAAGACTAAAAATCTGAACAAACTTTTACAAAACAGCAAAATAGATTCTTTAAACTGAACCAATGCAACCTAACCCCAGCAAATTACCAGGGTCAATTATGAAAAACAAAACTTTTATTTTGTTTTCTATTTCAGGATACCTTTCCAGCATTTTCTTGCAGGAGACCTGCCAACTCCAAACAGATGGTGTTTGTTACAAAGAAAAGGTAATTTAATAAAATCAGACTCATGTTGTTTACAACCCATTTTACAAGCAAAGTGGCATCAACTGTGTTACTCTCTTCTAGTGACATCTGATCGCTGTTCCACAAGAAAGGCCAGCTTGGGAGAACTTAGCGATTCATGCCCTTTCTCACAACTGCTCACTAACTGTTTAAAATAACCCTATTGAATAAAGAGAAGCTAAGCAGGGCATGACTCTCAATTCTACTCAAATTCTCAAAATATAGTGGCTTATAGCACTGAAATAAATATTTTTTAAAAATTTTATGGCATCATTCTACATATCTGAATCTTATCTACGTCATCAATAATGCTCCCACCATCTCTTGTGGAAACAGTAAGACTCACAAAGTAGGAATGCCTACATCATTTGGGTTGGTTCCTTGATTAGTGGCCTTATTCTATGTGATCCCAGCATTTTTCTGTAAATGAAAATTCTGACCTGAGAATTTCACTAGGAGAAAAAAGCGTCAGACACAAAAAGGTGGGAAAGCTGTACAAAAGAGGAATAAGGTGGAAGAAGAGTGTTGCTCTTCATGTTTTAGAGCCTCTAATGTGTGTCTACATACAGTGTTCTGACTCTTGCCACAGAGGGACATGCCCTCCAAAGACAAGACGATGGCATAGAAAACACCTACCAGACAGCCTTGACTTTATTTGCATCGTTTTGCCTTTGATATATGGACATTTCTTACACAAGTCATGAGGGAATAGTATATGTGAGTGTTTAATTCACTTAAAGATGATAAGATGTAAATTGCTGCTTTTCTGTAGAAATTGTTTCTCAGAAGAAAAAAAACTGAAATTGACGTTGCAGATATTTGTTATGAAGTATTTTAAGAAGATGCTATAATTTTATTATTTTGTCTATTTGAATATGTAAATTATTTAGACAATATACATATACTATTTATTTTGTTTGTTGATGTAATTTTACATTTCAGAGTGCCTTCTCTGAATACAATAATATTTTACCATTTTCGTTTCACTGTCTGCCATGCACAGCTAGGATATGTGATAAACAATAGCCAACATTTTTATGAACTGAGATGAAATTAAATAGGAAAGAGAAAAGGGAAAGAAAGGTTTTATTCTGAAATATGCACAGTTCTCAGAGCTTGACTTAATGACTTATAAGCTGTATATGGTTTTCGTTTTCTATTGTGTCTATCACTGAGAAAATAAATTGATAAATAAACAAAAGAATCCTCTATAATTTGTTAAAACTCAGAATGAGTAATGCTAGCATGAGTGGAGAAAATCAACAAAACACTAGGAAGATATGTGGAGCTGCCAGTAATTCATCAGAGCCAGTCTATTCTAGCACGTAATAATTTGTGTGTGTGTGTGTGTGTGTGTGTGTGTGTGCAAGCGCGCGCGCACGTGCTCCTTCTTTAGATGAGAACAAATCCAAACGCCAATGCAGTATGTTCTCAGAGGGGAAACTGTAATTCTATTGATGTGCTTCACGATGGCTTTTTGTTTTCAATTCTGCAAAAGCAGATCGATAAAACTAATGCAGGTTCTCTCCTAAGGTTTTTCTCCCACAGTCATAGATAGGAGACTTGATAATGCTGTTTTAACTGCTTCAGCACTGGCTGGAAGAACAGCGCACAGTAATGCAGAGAGGTGGAATAAAAGGGAGGGAGGGGTGTGCAGAATTAGAGTGAAGCAGCAGGGTGATTTTTCAACTGAGCACATGAATTTTTAGTTGAATATAATATTCGTATGAATTTGTTACTGGTCTCATTGTCTCACAATATTAATGAAGGTATCAAAAACAAAAAAATAAATGAGATTATCCATGTTAAATATCTTTAAAGTTCTGGCAAAGTCAAACCTTCAGTGCATTAATTTCTTTTTGCTGCTGTACTGTGACACTACTATTCTTCTTATGCTTCCTGGAGGAATTCAAACTATCAGAGAGAATGATGTCATCCAAGGAAAAATATTAAGACTACTTATTTTCTATACAATGTGTATTTAAGTGTGGATTTGGAGAAAGTGTGGGATAGATATGTCTAAAATTCTGTGAGGGAGAACAAGTTTGAAACTGCTGTTAGCGGCTCCTGTCTTTTTATTTGCTGCTCTTCTGGGAAGTGATTGAAGGGAAAAACCACAACATTCATCCTAAAAAGCTGAACAGACCTAAGGGACAGGAGAAGCCATGGCTTTGAGCTGCCAACGGTGTTTGAGTGCTTGTTTTAAGTTACATTTGTTTTAAAACTTTCTGTTTTTATAAGGAAACAAAAAAATATACTCATCTCTGTCAAATCCACATATTCAGAATGGCAAATTACCACCAGCTCTTCTCTAAGAACTCTCCAGAATGAACCATTTAGCCTTGATAATGTCATTTACAAGCTGCACCACACTGGGCAAGTAATTTGCATCTTGCCTAGGCCAGTAACAACATCAGTTTATCTGTATCTTTATTAGTACATCAAAGCAGCTCTGGTATTGGCCTTGAGGAAGTGCCATAAGGTATTAGGTTTGTTTGCAACCTAAAGATAATAATCAAATCAAACGGGTAATAACCCAATTATATAAACAAGATTCATTGGTACTAGAAACTTAAAACTTCCTGTGGTAAGATCATGGATTTTAGAAGAGAACCTATTTCTTCTTCATTACTGAACTAACACAATTTCCAACTGCAATCTTAATACTCACAGATGAGGGGAGCTTTCACCTCTAATAAAAAAAAAAATCCTCTTTGCCACAGATAAAGACTACTTCAGAAACTACAACTGACCAAAATGCAGGAATCAACTGATCATGGGGTAGCCAGTGCCAATGATAACACCTAAATAAAACTGCTTCATCTATAGACAGAGAGCATGGAGGAAGAGGAGACAGAAAGACTGTAAGGGACAGAGGGCTAGGAAAACTGCCCTAGGATTATATATCCTTGAAATGACAGGGAATCTTTACCCATAATACCTCACCAATATGACTGTCTTAATAAGATCTAAAAAAGCAAACCAGCAATAGTCATGCAAGCCTGGAGTGAGGAAATCTCATGAGACTCTACCACTAGTCGGGAAACTATAAACAGCTAACATGTAGAGACCAGGAGAAATAGCCTTCCCCATAGATTCAATACCAATAATAGATCAGCTATGAAATCATATGCATACAGTAATACTAAACAAACTGTGAAAGTTGTATTTCTGTATCTACGCATGTGTCTACGTTTATGTAATAACAGAGAAAAGGTCACAAATTTGGCAAGGGGCTAAATGAGAGGCATTGAAGGGAAAAAAAGAGAGAAGGGTTGGTAGAAAAATGGGGGAAATGATACAATTCTAGTTTCATTTAAAATGATCACTATATAAAAATCTCCAAGAATTGATAAATATTACTAAGGAAATAAAAATAAAAACACTGTTCCATGGTACATGATTTCCAGATACTTCCTTGCCAATAACTCCTGCCAACTACCAATTCTTTTCATTTCCACAAGTTTACCTTTTATAATATCAGAAAATTACACCCATAAAGTATGAAGTATTTTCTAAAATGGCTCCTTTCACTTAGTAATATGCACAAGCAGGGTCTCAAATATTCTAAACAGATAGTCTTACACTGCTGTTACTTCTTAAGTTTCTCTACCATTTTTCACTGATTTCTTTTTTACAAATATGTTTTATTACATTTGTTCATTTATTGTGTGTGCTTGTATATGTGTGCTTGCTTTGTGAATGTCAGGGCAACTCCAAAGAAGTAGGTTCTGTTCTGTCTTGTGAGTTGCTATGATTAAATTGAATTGTCAGGATTAGCAGAAAGCACTTTTATCCTCTTAGCCATTTTGCTATCCAGTGTGTATTCTTTGTCTTATAGATAGGTAGGTGTGCTTACATTATGCTTTATTTTGAAATAACTTCAGACTTACAGAAAATTTATTGTTTTTAATATGAAAAAATAGCAAAAGTGCTGCTTTTAAAATTAGCTTTATAAAACCTGAAAATAGAAGCAAGACCCAAAATACTAACTTGATGAGAACAATAAGAAATGAAAGAATCAGTAAGTTCCATGCTGGACTTGAAGAAATGTCATTACCTGTGCACAGGAATTCTGTATTCACTTCTTACTTAATAGCAAAGCCAAACTCTCCTTGAGTTTCAAGTGATCTTAATCTATATGTTGCAGGAGGAATTTATGACTTGGTAAGTACAACTCACATAATCTGTGAAGTTTCTTTAAATTACGTGACGTCTTTCCTTTCCATCTGTACTTTAGGTAAATAGAATACGCTCACAGCATCTTACATTTATTTATCAAATAAGCAAAGAAAAATCCTGAGAAAAATCCTGAGCCCTCAGACATTCCCTGAAGTGCTCATTATCTCCACAGTTCCCGAAATGGTTCCCTTCAAATGCATCAAAAAGACAAGGCAAGCAAATCCATTGTGTTTACAGTGTGACTTTTCTTTGGTGTTTATTTATTGCCATAGGACATGATTTGAAAAAGTGACTTGTAGGCAGTCATGACGGGGAAACAGTTTTTTGTGTATCTTCTAACGTCACTAGATGACACACTCTCATGCACAAACACTCCTGATCCCCAAGCTCTTAAAACCCCCTACCCCATTTCTGCAATGTTTCTTGAACCTTAAGTTTTTCAGATGTCTCTGTTGTGACCAGTTTCACCACTTTTTATTTTGATTGTTTGTGGTTTTGTGTAGAGCTCTTTACCTGTTGCCTAGAGAAATTTCCTTGTAGTAGGGTGAGGACTTCTGTTAATTTGTGGGTATAAGGATACTCACGAAGACCAAAGGTAGGAATGAGCTGAATGAACAATGACTCCACAAATAGGCATGTGAAAGTAGATGTTCTCAAGCCCATGCAAAGAAATACAGGGAACTAAGGAGTGCTGAGAGTAGGAGGAAGAATGTTCTTCAAAAAAGAGTACACAGCTTACCCAATGCTAAATGGTTAGCACAGAAAACATACATGAGAATAACATTATAGAGTTGGGGCAGGTTACAGTTATGATTATATATTAATTTATATATATAAATATATACATGTAAATTAATAAGCTATGATTTTGAGACATATTAAAAGGTGTATGTGGGATGGTTTAAAGTGAGAAAATGAAAGGGAAAATATGTTATTAGATTAAAATCTCAAGTATTCAAACGATTTCAAAAAGAAAATAGGTATCTTTTACCACCAAGTTCTTGATGATAACCAAAGGCAATGGCAACAGCTTGTGGATTTCGAGGTTCTAGAGGCTCATTTAGCAATAAATCCACAATAGTTAGCCAAAGCCTGACATTTTACTTATAGCCTATGCTATTTAAGAAAGGAAGTACCTTAATTTAAACTCTTTTTTATTGGATATTTTATTTATTTGTATTTTAAATGTTGGACCCTTTTCTGGTTTCTCCTCTGGAAAACCCCTATCCCATGACCCCTACACTGGAATATTGAGCATACACAGGACAAAGGGCCTTTCCTCCCTTTGATGTTCTCTGCTACTTATGCTGCTAGAGCCATGGGTCCCTCCATGTGTACTCTTTAGTTGGTGGTTTAGTGTCTGGGAGCTCAGGTGTGTCTGGTTTGTTGATATTGTTCTTCCTGTGGATTGCAAACCCCTTCAGTTCCTTCAGTCCTTGCTCTAACTCCTCCACTGGGGTCCCCTGCTGAGTCTGATGTCTAGCTGCAAGCATTTTATTTTGTATCAGTAAGACTCTGGTAGAGCCTCTCAGGAGACTTCCATATCAGAAGCCTGTCAGCAATCACTTCTTGACACCCACAATAGTGTCTGGGTTTGGTGTCTGTATATGAGATGGATCCCCAAGTGGGGCAGTCTCTGGATGGCCTTTCCTTTATATGGTATGTGTGGCATATGTTTTAACAGACATTTACAGTGATGGATTTCCATATGTTTTCTCAGAGGTCCTAAGTGTTTGTTATTCCTGTTCATTCTCCCTCCTTTTCTCTACCCAAACATATTCCACACCAATTAATCATCCATGTTTCATTATCCCATCCCACACCCAGTTTTTCTAAAGATACCACATATTTAATAAGAGAATATGGAGAAATCAAGCTGGCATTGAACCAAAAGCTTCATTCTTACAGAATAATTTTGACAGTGCTGCTAGTTGACATGAATGCTACTGGTGAATTAAGTAATCAACCTCTATACTAGCTGGGAACTCGTCAAGCTATGGTAATAACTGACCTGGAAAGATAGAACCCATGATGCAATGGTGAAAAAATACTATGGGAGTACCATCTTCTTATGTGATTTAAGGCCCAACCCACAAGATGGAGTTTATACTCTCTGTCATCAATGAAGACAAGAACTCATGGGTGTGTAGGTATAGACACTTTGCAGAAGCTGCTACCATTATTCTGCTAAATGGACATAGCATTAAATTTCTCCTTACATGCTAATCTTTACATCCATAGATTAGACCATCTCACAACATTTATTAGGGAAGCTTCTTTTTGTAGCAGATGGAAATTTATACAGAGTCCCACAGTGCAAAGCTCCCTTCGACAGTAGATGGAAACAAACACTGAAAACTACAAATGGGCAGTGTGTGGCAAATGAGGAACCTTTGAAACTGAGTCCTAAATGGGACATACCTATCAAATCTTTTCCCACATGGCTCAAGAACCATTCAGAAGAAGAAGGAGAAAGATTGTAAGAACTAGTCGAGATGGAAGTCACCAAGGAATCAAGATATTCTGGAGGATACTGGGCTGATGTGGTACCTACAGGGACTGTGGTAGCATGCTCAAAGCCTGCACAGGCCTAATCCAGATGGGGTTCCAGCATGGAGAGGGGAAGTGCACACAAGTATCCACCCATAACCAAGAAGTTAGCTCAAGTGTAAAATACTCAAAACGTTACATCACTGTTCTCTAATGCACTATCATTGGGTTTACAAAACACAGCTAGGAGCAGGCAGTAGATGTCCAGCAGTAGATGTCCAGCAGTAGATGATGTCCAGCAGTAGATGTCCAGCAGTAGATGATGTCCAGCAGTAGATGTCCAGCAGTAGATGATGTCCAGCAGCAGATGATGTCCAGCAGTAGATGATGTCCAGCAGTAGATAACCAGCAGTAGATGACGTCCAGCAGTAGATAACCAGCAGTAGATGATGACCAGCAGTAGATGATGTCCAGCAGTAGATGATGTCCAGCAGTAGTTGTCCAGCAGTAGATGCACAATACAAAATGAATCCAGTGGCTCTTTGGAGGTATTTTTCACCAACATACTTTGTCCTCCCATTTGTTTCAACCTTACAAAGATTTTCCTTGTATTTATAGTTTCCAATTGTGTGTTTTTTAAATGAGATTTTTGTGTAAATGGATGTGTTTCTTATGTTTTTATCTAGGCTCATTTTATTCTATTTGCTTTGTCCCATCTTTTAATTTTTTTCCTCTCACTTATGTTTTCTACTGATAATTGAAAGAGAGATATGAATTTGAATGAGTGGAAAAGATAGTGGCAGGGGATCAGGGAAGAGTTGGGAGAAACCACAATCAGAATATATGGGATGGAAAAATCAATTCTCACTTAAAAATAAGGGCTAAAACATAAATTATATAAAACCCCACAATTGGTCAGGGTGTGGAGAATAAGAGAGTGTGAAATGTTCATCCCTAAGTGAGACATCTAGATCCATTTGGTCCCTACAAAGCTCAGAGATCATTATAAAAGAGAATGCAGAAGATTATAAAAGCTAGAGTTAATGAAAATATATTTTCTAGACACGAGAGGGCCTTTGTTCACAATGATTGTAACTGCATTTACAGGACCAAACCAGCCAAAATTACAACATAGGAAGAGAATGAGCTTAAAAAACTTCTCTGCTCCCTGAAAAATTACTGACAATTGGGAATCAGGAGAATGAGGAGTCATTTGTCTTCAGGGATTCAGATCCCAGGAGGTCACTCAGGTTCCAGTTAATGGTCCCATACCCATGCACATCCTGTCAGCACTCTGGATACATGGGTTTAACACAGAGATTGTGAGTCAACAGGGAAAATTGAGAGTGGAGAAGAATAAAAAATTAGAGAAGAAGAGTGCTGATGAATTTGGAAAAAGCCTAATTATATGTATCTATGAAACTTTCAAACAATAATAAGGTAACTTTTTAAAAGTTTATATCCTTAGTAGGCCCACATGTCCCACAACAGAAGAATGGATACAGAAACTGTGGTTCATTTACACAATGGAATACTGCTCAGCTATTAATTAATTTTGCAGACAAATGGATAGATTTCTGTAGGCAAATTTATCTTTTCTAGGTGGGTGGTTTATATCCATATCAATTGATTGTAAGTTTATTGTATAGATGTATTGTGGACTGAGAATTTAACATATAAATCTGATTGTTCCGTTACAGTTTGTTGAGTCCTAATTTTAATGGGTTGTTGGGAGTTTATACCATAACTGTTATGGAGTGGATGTTAGAAAGATGAAGAGTCCACAGTAAGCGAGCTGTGAGATAGGCGGTCTCTGTATGAAACTGGTGTGGCAGCGACCTGCCTAAATCAGAGAATATTTGGGGACAGCATGGAGCCACCGAAAAAAATTAGAGCTTGCTCTAATGGCCTGCTGGAACCGGAAATAGGGAGGGACCAGACCTCCAGAGTATGTGCAGGAACATGTTCTGAAGCGTTTTTATTTTTACTGTAACTCTATATATACCACAAAAAATGGTAAAAAAAAAAAAGAAGAAATAGCAAAGGTAAGAAGAAAAATTAATGAGCATAAAATTAAAATCTACAATGAGTTTTGCAACAAAATTAATAGCTATCTCTTGAAAATATAAACAAAATCAACAAATACACTAAGATTAAGCAAAAATAGAACAAAGTCAAATAAAATCAAAGATATCTAGGGAGGCACTGCCAACAGAAACTTGAAGGAGTATTATAAATGAAATATATGCCAAAATTTTATGATAAAATAAATGTGTAATTCTTGGGCTCATAAAGTACATTAAGACTGAATCATAAAGAGATGGAGGACTAGAAAGGTCAATAACAAGAAAAGTTACTTGAACCAGTAACAAATGTTCGCATCAAAAGGAAAGCCTGGCACTACATGGTTTCACTATGTGATCAAAGGGTACAATTAAAGAAGTAATACCAATTATGTTCAAGTTACCAAAATGTAGATGGAGGGAATCTTCACTTTATAAGATGACAACATAACCTTGACACCAAAACTCAACATCAACAAAATGAGAAGAACCATGGGGAGCATATGAAAAATTGCTCAAATAAAATACTTGCAAACTGAGTTTGCCAATAAATTAGTAGATTCTTCAGTTGGGAATCATCACAGGGATACAAAGATGGTTGATATATCCAAATAACAAAGGGGAAAATTAATCTGTTAATTTTTAAAATATGTATTGAGGCATTTGATTAAATTTAATATTCTAAGATGAGCAGAAAGCAGTGTGAAAGATAAAGTGTCAGAAATAAATTCCAATAAAAGCAATTCCTGATAAAATAATCAATAACTGGATTTCTGGTGGAAAAGCTAAAGTTGTCTCCCTAAAAGAGGAAAAATAAAGGGCTGTTCACTTTTTTTTTTATTAACTTGAGTGTTTCTTATTTACATTTCGAGTGTTATTCCCTTTCCCGGTTTCCAGGCAAACATCCCCCTAATCCCTCCCCCTCCCCTTCTTTATGGGTGTTCCCCTCCCCACCCTCCCCCCATTACTGCCCTCCCCCCAACAATCACGTTCACTGGGGGTTCATTCTTAGCAGGACCAAGGGCTTCCCCTTCCACTGGTGATCTTACTAGAATATTCATTGCTACCTATGAGGTCAGAGTCCAGGGTCAGTCCATGTATAGTCTTTAGGTAGTGGCTTAGTCCCTGGAAGCTCTGGTTGATTGGCATTGTTGTTCATAAGGGGTATCGAGCTCCTTCAAGCTCTTCGAGTTCTTTCTCTGATTCCTTCAACAGGGGTCCCGTTCTCAGTTCAGTGGTTTGCTGCTGGCATTCGCCCCTGTATTTGCTGTATTCTGGCTGTGTCTCTCAGGAGCGATATACATCCGGCTCCTGTCGGCCTGCACTTCTTTGCTGCATTCATCTTGTCTAATTGGATGGCTGTATATGTATGGGCCACATGTGTGGGGCAGGCTCTGAATGGTGTTCCTTCTGTGTCTGTTTTAATCTTTGCCTCTCTATTCCCTGCCAAGGGTATTCTTGTTCCCCTTTTAAAGAAGGAGTGAAGCATTCACATTTTGATCATCCGTCTTGAGTTTCATTTGTTCTAGGCATCTAGGGTAATTCAAGCATTTGGGCTAATAGCCACTTATCAATGAGTGCATACCATGTATGTCTTTCTGTGATTGGGTTAGCTCACTCAGGATGATGTTTTCCAGTTCCAACCATTTGCCTACGAATTTCATAAAGTCGTTGTTTTTGATAGCTGAGTAATATTCCATTGTGTAGATGTACCACATTTTATGTATCCATTCCTCTGTTGAAGGGCATCTGGGTTCTTTCCAGCTTCTGGCTATTATAAATAAGGCTGCAATGAACATAGTGGAGCACGTGTCTTTTTTATATGTTGGGGCATCTTTTGGGTATATGCCCAAGAGAGGTATAGCTGGGTCCTCAGGTAGTTCAATGTCCAATTTTCTGAGGAACCTCCAGACTGATATCCAGAATGGTTGTACCAGTCTGCAATCCCACCAATAATGGAGGAGTGTTCCTCTTTCTCCGCATCCTCGCCAGCATCCTGAGTTTTTGATCTTAGCCATCCTCACTGTTGTGAGGTGAAATCTCAGGGTTGCTTTTATTTGCGTTTCCCTGATGACTAAAGATGTTGAACATTTCTTTAGGTGTTTCTCAGCCATTTGGCATTCCTCAGCTGTGAATTCTTTGTTTAGCTCTGAACCCCATTTTTAATAGGGCTGGAGAGATGCCTCAGCCATTAAAGGCTAGGCTCACAACCAAAAATATCAAAGACAAAATTTAAAACGCTATTTGCAGGTGACATGGCTTTGCATATAATAGGTTTCTATGATGCCATCAAAATAATCAGAATTAATAAAAATTATTTTAAAATGAAGAATAGGCAGTTAATGAGTGAACAAAAACTCTTATATGTTATGAGGAACTACCTGAACCAGCAATCAATAAATATATGTTATGGTTATGTGGTCTAGCAATCCATATTCCTTGCTTAGAAATAAAAATCAGTATCTGCAAGAAACATCTGCACTCCCAAACATATGGTATATGCACAATAGCTAATAAACAGAAACATCTAAATGTGTGTCAGGTGATAAATGGATGGAGATAATGTCGTACAAATATACAATGAAATGAAATCCTCCCCATTAGCACAACAGGATGACGATGAGAACAGACAGGTATGGCAATCACTTACATGTGGAGTAAAGGAAAAGCTGTTTCACCAGAAGTGGAGAGTGGAATTGTGGGTTACCAGAAGCTGCGGGCAGAAACATGGGGAAAAATCTGGGAAGGTTTATCAGTGAGTATTAATATGCACATCACAGTAAGAGGAACAATGAACAGAAATTCCAGTGTGCTATTGCTCTATGGGCTGCTAGTGCAAAAAACAATAAATGTTTCCTTTCAAATAGCTAAAGGGAAAGCTTCAAAAGATTTCATCATAAACATACATGTTTGAGGATTTGGATATGTTTAAATTGATGTATAAATATATACAAAAATGCACCTTTAAATACACCAAAATGGCACTTTATATGTTTGGCAGATTTACACGAAAACAAATTCAACTTAAAATTTAAAAGTAAATTAGGTGTTTTTCTGTAAACTTAGACTATAATATTCTGGCTTTTACTACCTAGATTTTTTTTTAATTTTTATTTTCTTCTCTTTTCTTTCTTTCTTACTTTCTTTTTATCAATTTCAAACATGTATCAAGTGAATTGTGATATTTACTCTTCTCTCCAATGACTATTTTCAACTGTCTTAAACACCTGATGACCCCCTTCTCCCATCGAGTCCTTCCTGCTTTCACATCTTTTTAGTGTATACGTTGATGTCTCAGGCAGGCAGGCACAATCACTCTGTACTTGAGACTGTTGTGGCCATATCAAAGCTAAAATTAGTGTTACAAAATATTCCTCTCCTTTTTCCAACTCTTGCAATCTTTGTGTCATCTCTCCTTCTGTAATGTCCTATGGGCCTTTAAGGTCATATAGATAGGTGTCCCTTTAGAGGTTACCTATTTAACAGTCATTTATTCTCAGTTACTGCCATTGCAAAGAAACAAAAAAGTTTCTCTGACCATAGATAAGGGCAATGCTAATCCATTAGAAGAGACATAATTATTTAGAAGGCAGTTAAACTACATATACTCATTTAGGAACACATCAGAAACACAAGTCCTTCTAGGGTCTGTGACTTCCCCAGATTACAGCTTTCCAGCCAGTTTACAGTACAAGCCATGAATACTTTCTAATTGAGTGGGTTGCTAATCTAATTAAGTTGTTGGTTATACACTAAACATCTGTGTCACTAACAAGTGGAATAACTTACACTGCATAGCTGTGCAAGATGTTGATAGCATTTTTCTCAGTGTATCTCACACAGCACGTTTTAGCACTCTTGATAGACAACAAAGTGGATGTTTCCATCTCGGCTTCAGCTTGATCACTTTAAGTCTTATATACAATGTTTGCCATATCTTTAGCAATGGGGTTTTATCCTTTACTTTGGGATGCACAACCAAGAAAATTTTGCCCTAGATTTTCATCCTTCGTTATAAATTTTCTGCATTTCATAGTCTAAATTAAAGATTTTTTGCTCACTGTTAATTTCAGTGTAAGCTTGTTTATTAAATCAGTAACCCTGCTGGAGTTTAAGACTGCGAATTTTGGGTAGATCTTGCCAGTTTATGATTTTTCATTGTGTCCAATATCTTCTCTAGATGTTTTGTTTCTCTTCTTTTTTTTAATATTTCAGAGTACTGATGTCATCTAAAATTTCTCATTCTTTGTATTCACACATTCATGCTGATACTCATGGATATTACCTCTAATCTCAATCAAATTCATGACCCTTAAAAAATTACTTTAGTATTCAGTCTTTGTTTAAACTTGAACCTACACTATGAAAAGTGCGAAGGGAGTCAGACAGTTCAACAGGAAAATCTTAAACATTTGAGATCTTAGCCTGCAGTCCAGATAGGAATAAAGAACCTGACATTGAAGATTAGGTTTCAACAATATGGAAATAGATTTTCTTAATCATTTCATAGTCTACATGATTTGGGAAAAGCCCAAGCAATTTTGAAAAGCAACATTTTCAAAACCAAAGGATCTACCATGGCTTATGATATATGTTAACAACAAAATTTCTTTTTTTCTCATGATCCAGTGTGTTATTTTTATTCTGTAAAATTTGTTTATCTTAAAAGTAAATTCAATAATTTTGTTGTAAGTTTTAATTATGAAAAATGATGGCCGTCTTTTGGATTAATGTTAATATGACAGACCTAGTCTAGCAATGTTTTTTAACTTTTTAATGGATTTTTTTAATAAATTTACATTTCAAGTGTTATCCTCTTTCCTTGTTTCCCATCCATTAACACCCTAGTATATCTCCCCCTACCCCTTCTTCGATAAGGGTGTTCACCTATCCATCCAACCACCCCTTCCTGACTCCCCACCCTGACATTCCCCTACACTGGGAGGGTCTGGCCTTGAAAAGACCAAGGGCTTTTCCTCCCTTTGGTGCACAACAAGGCCACCCTCTGCTACATATGCAGCTGGAGCCACGGGTCTGTCCAAGTGTATTCTTTGGATGGTGGTTCAGTCCCTGAGAGCTCTAGTTGGATGGTATTGTTGTTCTTTTTTTTTTTTTTTTTCTCTTCTTTTTTTTTTTTTGCTTTTTTTTTTTTTAACTTGAGTATTTCTTATATACATTTCGAGTGTTATTCCCTTTCCCGGTTTCCGGGCAAACATCCCCCTCCCACCTCCCCTTCCTTATGGGTGTTCCCCTCCCAACCCTACCCCCATTGCCGCCCTCCCCCCATAGACTAGTTCACTGGGGGTTCAGTCTTAGCAGGACCCAGGGCTTCCCCTTCCACTGGTGCTCTTACTAGGATATTCATTGCTACCTATGGGATCAGAGTCCAGGGTCAGTCCATGTATAGTCTTTAGGTAGTGGCTTAGTCCCTGGAAGCTCTGGTTGCTTGGCATTGTTGTACTTTTGGGGTCTCGAGCCCCTTCAAGCTCTTCCAGTTCTTTCTCTGATTCCTTCAATAGGGGACCTATTCTCAGTTCAGTGGTTTGCTGCTGGCATTCGCCTCTGTATTTGCTGTATTCTGGCTGTGTCTCTCAGGAGCGATCTACATCCGGCTCCTGTCGGTCTGCACTTCTTTGCTTCATCCATCTTGTCTAATTGGGTGGCTGTATATGTATGGGCCACATGTGGGGCAGGCTCTGAATAGGTGTTCCTTCAGTCTCTGTTTTAATCTTTGCCTCTCCCTTCCCTGCCACGGGTATTCTTTTTCCTCATTTAAAGAAGGAGTGAAGCATTCACATTTTGATCATCCGTCTTGAGTTTCATTTGTTCTAGGCATCTAGGGTAATTCAAGCATTTGGGCTAATAGCCACTTATCAATGAGTGCATACCATGAATGTCTTTCTGTGATTGGGTTAGCTCACTCAGGATGATATTTTCCAGTTCCAACCATTTGCCTACGAATTTCATAAAGTCGTTGTTTTTGATAGCTGAGTAATATTCCATTGTGTAGATGTACCACATTTTCTGTATCCATTCCTCTGTTGAAGGGCATCTGGGTTCTTTCCATTTTCTGGCTATTATAAATAAGGCTGCGATGAACATAGTGGAGCACGTGTCTCTTTTATATGTTGAGGCATCTTTTGGGTATATGCCCAAGAGAGGTATAGCTGGATCCTCAGGCAGTTCAATGTCCAATTTTCTGAGGAACCTCCAGACTGATTTCCAGAATGGTTTTACCAGTCTGCAATCCCACCAACAATGGAGGAGTGTTCCTCTTTCTCCACATCCTCGCCAGCATCTGCTGTCACCTGAGTTTTTGATCTTAGCCAATCGCACTGGTGTGAGGTGAAATCTCAGGGTTGTTTTGATTTGCATTTCCCTTATGACTAAAGATGTTGAACATTTCTTTAGGTGTTTCTCTTATGGGGTTGCTAAACCCTTCAGCTCATTCAATCCTTTCTCTAACTCCTCCAATGGAGACCCCGTATTCAGTTCAATGGCTACTAGCATTCACTTATATATTTGTCACGCTCTGGCAGAGCCTATCAGGACACAGCATTATGAGGCTCCTGTCAGGATGCACTTCTTGGTATCAGCAATATTGTCTGGGTTTAGTGGATGGATGTATATGGGATGGAACTCCACAGGTGGAGCAGGCTCTGAATGGCCACTCCTTCAGTCTCTGCTCCAAACTTTGTCTCCGTATCTCCTTCTATGAATGTTTTTGTTTCCCCTTTTAAGAAGGACTGAAGCATCTGCACTTAGGTCATTCTTCTACTTGAGTTTCATGTGATCTGTGGATTGTATATTGGGTAAATTGAGCTTTTGGTCTAATATCCACTTATCAGTGAGTGCATACCATGTGTGTTTTTTTGAGACTGGGTTACCTCACTCAGGATGATATTTTCTAGTCCCATCCATTTGCCTATGAATTTCATGAAGTCATTGATTTTCATAGCTGAGTAATACTCCATCGTGTATGTGTACCCGGTTTTCTATGTCTATTCTTCTGTTGAAGAGCATCTGGGTTCTTTCTAGCTTCTGGCTATTACAAATAAAATTGTTATGAACATAGTGGAGCATGTGTCTTTGTTGTATATTGGAGCATCATTTGGGTATATGCCCAGGAAAGGTATCGCTGGGTCTTCAGGTTGTACAATGTCCAGTTTTCAGAAGAACCTCCAGACTGATTTTCACAGTGGTTATACCAGCCTGCACTCCCACCAACAGTGGAGGAGTGTTCCTCTTTCTCCACATCCTCACCAGCATCTGTTGTCTCCTGAGTTTTTTACCTTAGCCATTCTGATTGGTGTGTGGTGGAATCTCAGGGTTGTTTTGATTTGCATTTCCCTGATGACTAAGGATGTTCCCTGATGACTAAGGTGCTTCTCAGCCATTCGATATTCTTCATCTGAGAATTCTTTGCTTAGTTCTGTATCCCATGTTTAATAGCTTTATTTTGCTCTCTGGAGTCTAACTTCTTGAGTTCTTTGTATATTTTGGATATTAGCCCTCTATCAGATGTAGGATTGTTAAAGATCTTTTCCCAATCTGTTGGTTGCAATTTTGTCCTAATGACAATATCCTTTGCCTTACAAAAGCTTTGTGGTTATATGAGATCCCACTTTTCGATTCCCGATTTTAAAGCTTAAGCCATTGGTGTTTTGTTCAGGAAATTTTCCCCAGTGTCTATGTGACTGAGACTCTTCTCCAGTTTTTTTCTATTAGATTGAGTGGATCTGGTTCTATGTGAAGGCCCTTGATCCATTTGGACTCAAGCTTTGTACAGAGAAATTAGAATGTGTTGATTTGCATTCTTCTACATCTTGACTTCCAGTTGAACCAGCACCATTTGTTGAAAATGCTATCTTATTTTATATAGGCTGGTGTTTTTTTAGCTCATTTGTCAAAGATCAAGTGACCCTAAGTATGTGTGTTCTGGGTCTGCAATTCTATTCTATTGATCTAGTTGCCTATCTCAGTACCAATACCATGCAGTTTTTATCACTGTATTGTTCTGTAATACAGCTTGAGTTAGGGGTGGTGATTCCACCAGAAGTTCTTTTATTGTTGATTATAGTTTTCGCTATCCTGGGTTTTTTGTTATTTCATATGAATTTGCAAATTTTTCTTTCTAATGCTATGAAGAAATAAGTTGGAAATTTGAATGGGATAGCATTGTATCTGTGGATTGCTTTTGGCAAGATGGCAATTTGACTATATTAATGCTGCCAATCCATGAGCATGGGAGATATTTCCATCCTCTGAAATAATCTTCAATTTCTTAATTCAGAGATTTGAGTTGCTTATCGTGCAGATCTTTCATTTGCTTGGTTAAGGTCACACGGAGGTATTTTATATAATTTGCGAGTATTGTGAAGGATGTCATTTCCCTAATTTCTTTCTCAGCCTGTAATCCTTTGAATAGAGGAAGGCTACTGATTTGTTTGAATTAATTTTGTACTCAGCCATTTTGCTGGAGTTGTTAATCAGGCTTAGGAGTTCTCTGAGGGTACTTTTGGGGTCACTTAACTATACTATTATATCATCTGCAAATAGTGATATTTTTACTTCTTCATTTCCTATTTGTAACTCTTTGACCACCTTTCATTGTTTGAATGCTCATTGCTCTAGCTAGGACTTTGAGTACTATATTGAATAAGTAGGGAGAGAGTAGGCAGCCTTGTCTATTCCCTGATTTTAGTGGGATTGTTTCAAGTTTCTCTCCATTTAGTTTAATGTTAGTTACTGGTTTGCTGTATATTGCTCTTACTATGTTTAGTTATGGGCCTTGAATTCTTCATCTTTCCAGAACTTTTATCATGAAAGGATGTTGAATTTTGTCAAATACTTTCTCAGTATCTAATAAAATGATCACATGATTTTTTTTCTTTGAGTTTTTTTTTTTTATAGCAGACTACATTGATGGATTTCCCTATATCGATCCATCCCTGCATCCCTAGAACGAAACCTACTTGATCATGATGGATGATGGTTTTGATGTGTACTTAGATTCAGTTTGGAAGAATTTTATTGAGTATTTTGGAATCAATATTCCTATGGGAAATTGGTCTGAAGTTATCTTTCTTTGTTTGGTCTTTGTGTGGTTTAGTTTTAAGTGTAATTGTGACTTCATAGAAGGAATTGGGCAGTGTTCCTTCTGTTTCTATTTTGTCAAAATTTTTGAAGAGTATTGGTATTAGGTCTTCTTTGAAGGTTTGATAGAATTCTTCACTGAACACATCTGGACTGGGCTTTTTGTTTGGGAGATTTTTAATGACTGCTTCTATTGCTCTAGGAGTTATAGGAATGTTTAGATGATTTATATGATCCTAATTTAACTTTGGTACCTTATATCTGTCTAGAAAATTGTCCATTTCATCCAAGTTTTTCAGTTTTGTTGAGTATAGGCTTTTATAATGGATCTGATTTTATTCAATTTCCTCAGTTTCTGTTGTTATGTGTCCTTTTTATTTCTTACTTTGTTAATTTGGATACTGTCTTTGTGCCCTCTGGTTAGTCTGGCTAAGGTTTATCTAACTTGTTGATTTTCTCAAGAAAGTATCTCCTGATTTTATTGGTTCTTTGTCCATTTCCTTTTGTTTCTACTTGCTTGATTTCAGTCCTGAGTTTGATTATTTCTTTCTTTCTACTCCTCTTGTATATATTTGCTTCTTTGTGTTCTATAGCTTTCAGGAGTGCTCTCAAGCTGCTAGTGTCTGCATTCTCCATTTTCTTTTCGGAGCTACTCAAAGCTATGAGTTTTTCTCTTAGCACTGCTTTCATTTTGTCATGTAAGTTTGGATATGCTGTGCCTTCATTTTCATTAATTTCTAAAAAGCCTTTAATTTCTATCTTTATTTCTTCCTTGACCATGTCATCGTGGAGTAGAGCATTGTTCAGCTTACTGTTGTTTTTGTTGTTATTGAACACTAGCCTCACTCTGTGGTGATCTGATAGTATGCATGAGATTATTTCCATCTTCTGCATCTATTCTGGCCTGTTTTGTGACTAATTATATGGTAAATTTTTGCTTAAATCTATTTCTTCATTATTTCCATTAGTTTTACTGTGTTAGTGTTTAGTTTCTGTTTCTGTGATCTCTCCATTGATAAGAGTGGGCTATTAAATCTTACACTATTATTTTGTGAAGTGCAGTGTTTTCTTTGAGATTTTGTAAAGTTTCCTTTATGAATATGGGTGCTCTTACATTTGGAGCATAGATATTCAGAATTGAGAGTTCCTCTTGATTGATTTTTCTTTGATGAGCATGAAATATTCTTCCTTATCTTTTAGATAAGTTATTTTAATCGATATTAGAATGGCTACTCAAAAAATAAATAAATAAATAAAATGGCTACTCCAGCTCGATTCTTGGGATCATTTGCTTGGAAATTTTTCCCAACCTTTTACTTAGAGGAAGATATCTGTCTTTGTTATAGGTAGGCTTCCTGTATGCAGCAAAATGCTGGGTCCTGTTACATATCTAGTCTGTTATTCTATGTCTTTTATTGGAGAATTGAACCCATTGATGTTGAGAGGTATTAGGGACCAATGAATATTGTTTCCTATTATTTTTGTTTTTAGAGGTGGAATTTTGTTTTTGTGGCTATCTTCTTTCGTTTTTGTTAAAAAAATTACTTTCTTGCTTTTCTAGGGTGTAGTTTCACTCCTTGTGTTGTAGGTTTCCATCTACAATCCTTTGTATGAATCGATTTGTGGAAAGATATTGTATAAATTTGATTTTGTCATGGAATATCTTGGTTTCTCCATCTAAGGTAGTTGAGAGTTTTGATGGATAGAATAACCTGGACTGGCATTTGTGTTCTTTTAGGGTCTGTATGACATCTGCCCAGGATCTTCTGGCTTTCATAGTCTTTGGTGAGAAGTCTGGTGTAATTCTGATAGGTCTACCTTTATATGTTACTTGACCTTTTTCCCCTATTGCTTTTAATATTCTGTCTTCTTTTGTGCATTTGGTGTTTTGGTTATTATGTGACAGGAGGAATTTCTTTTCTGGTAAAATCTATTTGGAGTTCTGTAGTCTTCTTTTATGTTTATGGGCATTTCTTTCTTTCAGTTAGTGAAATGTTCTTCTATAATTTTGTTGAGGATATGTACTGGCACTTTATGTTGGGATTCTTCATTCTCTTCAATACCTATTATCCTTTGATCTTCTCATTATGTCCTGGATTTCCTGTATGTTTTGGGCTAGGAGCTTTTTGGGATTTCCATTTCGTTTCACTGTTGTGTCAATGTTTTCTATGTCATCTTCTGCTTCTAAGATTCTCTCTTCTAGCTCTTGTATTCTGTTGGTGAAGCTTGTGTCTATGACTCCTGATCTCTTTCCTAGGTTTTCTACCTCCAGGATTGTCTATCTTTTTGATATCATTATTGTTTATATTTTTATTTTTAGGTCCTTGATGGTTTTGTTCAATTACCTCACCTCTTTGGTTGTGTTTTCCTGTAATTCTTTAAGGGATTTTTGTGTTTCCTCTTTAAAGGCTTCTGTTTATCTGTGTGTTGTTGTAAAAATATAAAAAATAAAAATAGTATGGTTGTCTTTTATCCCCACTAGATCTGGCACCACAGTCCCTCAAGATATCTGCTGTATCTTAATTGTCAGTCACAAAGCCTCTCACCTGCTCTGCTCCATCTCATATCACATAGCCAAAGGCCTCTCTCTGATCCTGGCAGCAATCTCTTTACCTATCTAGTTCCCAAGGCCTGTTTCCATACCAGAAACACACATCCCAACTCGGTGGCGGCCCAGACCAGCTGCTACACACTTTCTTACACTTAAATCACTACATGAAAGAACACACAACACAATAACCTTTGGTCCAATTGATAAGATATAATTTTCCACCTAAACATACAAAGCCCAATACTCATTCATCCCTTAAAAACATTTATAACAACCTGTAAAGGTACAGCATGGAATCCTAACTTCACCCACCATATTGTCCTGCCACAGCCTCTCTCTCTCTCTCTCTCTCTCTCTCTCTCTCTCTCTCTCTCTCTCTCTCTCTCTCTCTCTCTTCCTCCTTTCAGTTCCAGTCTCCTCCTCTTCCATCAAACTTCTCTCCTGCCCATCCTTCTTTCTCCTCCAATGACAGGCCTTCTTCTATCCTGTACCTGCCCCCACCTGTATTCTACAAATTCAATAGGGAGAAGGTTCTGGTGAAGTCACCTGAGTCCTATGTAGTGACTGGGCAGCTGTCCTTGGGGCAATGGAATTAGCATCAAGATACAGATAACTCCAGGGCAAACCACAACACCTGTGTTGTTCTGAATTTCTTTAAGGGAGTTATACTCTTAAAGTCCTCTAACATTAACATGATATTTGATTTTAATTCAGAATCTTGCTTTTTTTCCTGTAGTGGGAAAAATGGGTTCTGATAAAGCCAAGTGGCTTTGGTTTCTGTTGCATATATTCTTAAAATTGCTGCTCATCATCTGCTTATCTGTGGTGTTAGCTGATCTTGCTGTCCTTGACAGTGGCTTGACCCTCCTATAAGCCTGAGTGTAGGCACTCTTGGGAGACCTCTCATTCAATGGGACTTGGGTATAGAAAGCTGTGGCACAGCTCTAGGGACAGATGGCAACTGGAAGGATCTTACCCCAGACTGTTCCTTGGTTCCTGTGTCCTGATGGCTCAGGGTCCCTCTGAGCAGAAGTGGTGGTCTCACCTGTGCTCTCAGCACTCCTTGGAGTCTAGATCTCTTTAGGAGGATCCTAGCACAGATAGTCATGGAATAGGTTCTTCTCTGAGCAAGACCATAAATTATGTGCCTTATAAACAATATAATATCATTTATCATAGTTTTGAAGTGGGAGTTATTGTTTAAAATCAGTTTGGTGTTGTGTGAGAGTCTGTTCCCTTCTGCATGAACAATGACCTCCTCTGGGAGTACAAATGGAGGGAGAGCCAACTTTCTCTCATTGGGTTCTATTTCATGAGCACTCATAATTAATCTACCTACTTCCTAAGAACCGATAACCTCCCTATACTCCACTTTCTAACATTGCAGTCACCTTAGAGGTAAGTTGACTTGTGAACCTGAGTGGAAAATGCACATTCAGATAATAGTATAAATTTACATGCAGGTTGCAAGGTGCATGCACTTAATGATGACTCAGTTCAGCTCAACTTCAGCCCTGAGGCTTTAGACAAGAAAGTGGAAAGTGAAATTATCTCCATGGAGATATTTGTCACCAGCAGTGCTATTTCTGCATATATATATATATATATATATATATAAACATATATATATATATAAACATATACATATACATATAAGTTGTTGGATGTTTGAAAATATCTGGTGCATGGAAAGAAACATTTTCCATAATATATATGAAAGAATATATTCACATATGAAATAATATATTCACATAAATGCAAATAAAATATGAAAAACTGATAGTAATAAAAGGAAGTCTAAACAGTGAAAGAAAAAGAGAGGTATAAATTGGGGAAATGAGAGAGAAAAAATAAAAATATAAAGTCAACATTTTTGATAGTATTGATTACCTATTCTAACTTCTTACCCATCTGCTTATTAACTAATCAGCACCTCACATATTTTTGTAGTCTAAACTCCTAATGTGCCAAGTTCTATATAATTCATTATGGCCTTAAGTTAAACTTCTTGGCATATTTGGAACCTGAATGTCTTTGTTCAAATATTGGTGTTTCAGAAGCATTCACACAAAAGATTCATTATTGTCTCTACCATGTGGATTTCATTTCCCATCTGTGGCTTGCTCAAGGAATTACTGGTATATATGCTGTTTTTATCCTACAATTAGTAGACCCTTACTTCTAGTTATTTGACATATTTTGAGGTATAATAAGTTACTTTTCATTTGGTACCAATTGGCATCATGTTTATGTTATGAGATTATATTTAAAAATCTATGATAATATAATTAAACAAAATTAAAGTTGACCAAAAACAAAAAAACAAAAAACACAAAATGCCAAAGCAAGTGCTACATGGTCTGTCTACTATCTATCTATCTATCTATCTATCTATCTATCTATCTATCTATCTATCTATCTTTCTATCCAAAATTTAAAACTGATGTCAAATTACTAAAATTTTAGTAACTAAGTGATAGTTCTGTTGCACAAGCAGGTTTCCCATGCTACCTGTCCAATTACTGACAAGTCACTGCCTGCTTGAACCTTATGATCCATTCATTGTGAGGGAGATTATATATATATATATATATATATATATATATATATATATATATATATATATATATAATCTGACTTTTCAACTACCAAACTTTGTGTCTTCTTTTATTTAAAGCCAATTCATTGTTAAATTGTAAAGACCTGAAGTATTGTCAATCTACTAAAGTGAATATTCTTAAATAAAACTGACTCTTTCCTTCCCGTCACTTACCCATTACCACCAGTTCCTTGGATAAAGACTAGAAATTCATGCCTACCCCCTCATTCGATTCTGAGATATTTTTCTGGTTTGCAGTTGGGCAGAGCTTATTCATGCTGTGACAATAGTGATGAGGTCACCTTCTTAGTTCTAGAAAAATTAATTTATTGTATTCATCCACCACCTTGCGCATGTATAATCTTTCTGTCTATCTATTACACAATGATCCCTAAGCCATAAGAAAAGAAGATATGATATAAATGTCCCATTTAAGGGTAAACATTCCATTGACTCACTCTTAGAACTTGACAAGTAATGGGTGTCTGTGTTAATCACCATGTACTGCTAGAAGCTTCTATAATGAGGATTAAAAGATGCAATAATCTAAGAGCACATGGATGTTATTATGAATTAATTTAATAATTTATTCCCCCCTTATATCCATTCTTCTACTCTACCAGTCCTTCCTAGCTCATTATTGCCCCTTCCCTCTTTAATCACACTTTAGTTCATGTTCGATCATACAATAACTTGTTTCAATCTTTTATTGAAATTGTAGGCACCTGGAACAAAGCCTGAATTTTACTAAGTACCTAAAATGTGTGTGTGTGTGTGTGTGTGTAAAATGATTTTTGCTTTATGATTATCAATGTTATTAGAGTTATAAATAGAGCTTCTCTTTCTGCCTTAGATAGAAATTCTACCAAAGATTTCTCTGGGTCACATTTGTTTTTCAAGCTCTAAGCAGAGCTTTGGAGACATCCTAAGCATCAACAGTTCCAGATGCTATTTCCAGAAGCCAACACCTCATTTTTATAGCCTATTTTCAACTCTAACTGCTTTCCATTATGTAGTCTGTCTTTTTGAAGGATGTCTTTCATTTAAAATTCAATCATATCAAACCTTCTGTCTGTACTATAGAATAGAGGGACATTATTCCAAGGCCTGTGGCTTAATAGGTAGATGAGCAAATGTCCCTTTCCTCTCAATGTGCTGTGTCAAAGATTTCAGAAAATAATTTAGTCTAACACTCCACAAGAGGTTCGAGTCTTTGCCAGCGCTTCTGTTTCCTGGAAGAGAATTCCAAATTTAATAGCACAGTGTAGCATCAATTATTTATAATTAGTTATTGGCATTCAGGACTTGATTGTTTTGCGCTGAGTATGACTTTCAATAGCCTTTCCTATGTGCAGACCTGCAGCATTCCTTCACCTTTGTCATATTTCACTTCATAGGGACTTTTATGTTTCTCACTGATCCATTTTGTTAACGGCATTATACTGACCAGACTAAGTGAGAAAAAATTCCTAAGTCTCAACTTATACAAAAATAGTTGTGCTTCTGTGGATGGTAAACAAGTTTGAAAAAAAAAACAAGTAAAAGCTGTTTTTCTTAGTGACAGGGATGCAGCAAGTTAGGCCAGATAGAGACATCTCTTCTCAACTGAACAGTATCGCTTCTCGGCCTTTTGGCTAAGATCAAGTATAGTATCTGAACTGAACAGTAACTTGTTGCATTTGCCTCATTAACTAGTTATGAAATATAGAATGCCTAAAGGATTCCTGTGAATTTTGGAATCTGTTCTTCAGCTGGATATATGCATAACGCTGACCTACTTCCAGAGTAGCCCAAAACACTATTCATTTTGAGTAAGTTCTGGAACAGTAAGTGACATTGCATCAGGTTCATATTTTGTACAAATTATGATGCCACTTGAGTCATATAATCCAGCATAGCTGAGGATACATGGTGTGTCACAAGAAGGGGGGCATGCTATTCATAGACCTCTAGCAGGTCCCATAACACTGAGTTAAAGACTGTGTTCCTAAGGCTATCTATATTGTTGGGAAGCAATCCTTTTCTATGAAAGCCCTTAAGGTTTGGCTACCATCCTCAGCTGGTAACATCTCTCCTCTTATACAACAGGTTTTGGCCCTTTATTGAATCTTAAGAGAGACTAAACACATATGCCCTATCTCCTTAAAGACTGTGGAACCTGAGCTAGAATGCATATCATTATGAAGCCTGCTCTTGTTTGGATAACCTCTAAAGAATGTCTAAAAACACAAAGTGAGCTCCATGATGGTGGAGCTCAAACATGAGAGTTCTTCATAAATACTACTTTCTTCTTCTCATCCTACATCTGCAGTTTCACAGAAAGTCCCTTAAGTCAGTTGACACAGCAGAGAAAGCATGCTCTTTCTAAATTGTTCTGTGTAATAGGAAGACTCAGACTGAAAGTGAATTCTGGAGTTTTCTTCCTCTCAGTGGTCAGAACACTATCATATCTGAGTATTCACCTCCAAGGAAAAGAGGCTGCCTGAATGGCTGAACATACAACTCTACTGTTTCATGTGTTGTATCCAGTGGATGCTCAGTGACTTGCAAAAGAAGCATGATTGGAAGATTGGTGAGAAAAGAAATCCGATATAGTAGTATATAAGCAGAAATTTTCTAACACAAAAGAAATATGATGTTTGTATTCCAATGTGAACCTCAGTGAACGAATGAATATTTTAATGATGACATGGAGTTCCCACTGAGGGTATCAGTCATCTGTTTTCTT